>NW_027361825.1:40245000-40845000 GCF_039654945.1 Dendrobates tinctorius | reverse complement strand
ATGCGGCAATGAGCACATCCGGAATCACCGCGTGTACAGAAGGGGGCGGGGCTTTGGGCAGAGCAGGGTTTCCGCTCCGTCCAAAGCGCAAGGAATGCGCTATGTGGAAACTCACCCTTAAGGCTTTGGGGGACCTATTGCACGTGCATGTAAACTGAGTTGTGGGAACCTCAACGTGGGACTATACCCTGATAAACACCGCTACCTCATACATTGTAGACTCATCAGAAATACTGAGCCATGTTCATTGACCTTATGAACTGAAAACAGAAGAAGATCATGAATTCATTGACTTGTAGTAATTATCTGCCACTGGCAGCCAGATTTCTGCAATGCGGATCGATAAGAATACATATGTCCTAATGACCAAAAGGCCTAAAACTTTATGAGATGAAGAGGGGGTTAAGTAGGACTTGGAACAAAAGCGCAAGAAAAAACAAAACCTGATTACCGATTCAGTATCACAGAAGTAATCTTGCTGATAAATGATGGGACTATAAGCGGGAAAAGCAAGTTTCCATTCTACAATCGGAGGATTAGCAGGAATCGACGCTCTGAATTATTCATGTCCAGGTGATATGTGTTCTGCAGATATAAACCGGAGCGCTGGTTCTGTTTGCACACGGTATAAAATATACAGATGGTTTGAGAAGGAATGAGATGCTTGGATGGATTCACACAGGGGAATATAAAGAGTGGAGTTAAAGGCGACAGTGAAATAAGTGCCGTTATTATTTCTTCGAAGGTTCCCCCCCGAATTGTGTGAGATTTAGAATATGTTGTGAGTGACGCCTGATAAATTGTGGAAAAAAATTTGACACTAAACCATTGTA
The DNA here is from genome assembly GCF_039654945.1 of Dendrobates tinctorius. Classification (NCBI taxonomy): domain Eukaryota; kingdom Metazoa; phylum Chordata; class Amphibia; order Anura; family Dendrobatidae; genus Dendrobates; species Dendrobates tinctorius. The sequence continues at coordinate 40,844,167 of NW_027361825.1, read as the reverse complement.
CAATTCCTGACCTGTTCTAGAGTATCTGCATTATCAAGTTATATAACTATTTAAGCCTAATTTATGTTTTATTTCCGTCAGGATATCCCCTCTAATGTAGACATTCCCTATGTAAACAAAACCTGTCACTCGCCCTAAAAATGTAATTTTTTTCACCTGGTGTAAATGCCGCCGTCCTCCTGAATCCGATGTTGTTTTTCTTTTAATCCTGCGCTGCTCTGTTCCTGAGATGTGGCCACTTCATCTCCACATATAAATCTAGCCAGGTGGGTGTGGTTCTCAAGAAGACGCCCCCAGAGAAGAATTGAGGACCACACCCACATGGCTAAAAAGACTAGCTTTGCATAAAATGGAAAGAGGGCCATATCTCAGAAATGGAGAGATGCAAGAACAAAAAAAAAAATAATGCCAAATTCAGGGGATCAGTGGTATTTTACACCAGGTATAAAAATTACAAATTTACAGTAAGTGAAATTATGTTTATGAAGCTTCTTTATTCTGATACTAAGCTCAAAACCCTCCGTAATGTTTGAGTTCAATTATAAAAGTTTGTCTGACTACAGCCACCACTAGGGGGAGCTAATGAGCTTCTCTTCAAAGGGAATCTGTCAGCAGGATTGTGCACAGTAACCTACAGACAGTGTCAGGCTGGCGGTGTTATACTGATTACAATGATACCTGAGTGATGAAATCTGTCTTCTGGTTGTTGTTTAATCTTTATTTTCAGTGTTCTGCCTCCGACATCTAATTGTTTTCTTATTGTTTGTTTGCATAATTTTGTTGTTTCATACAGGAAATTTGTATAACAGTCTTTATTCATCTGCAGTGTTTTGGCTCCCTCTAGCGGCCAGAGTCATGTTCTCAGTCCTATTTTTCTGTATTTTCCATTTTCTATGTCTGAATCTCATCCCTTCTTTTGCAATGCATTATGGTTAGCTCAGCCTCCATCTTCCTCCTTTTTCCTTCAGCCTGTATCCAAGCAGGAGCTCATCTATTGCTGTCCCCTTGCGATTGCATTGCCGGTATGTGTTTATGCTCTTTATAGTTAACTCCTGCCCTAATATTAGCCTGGTTTAGTCAGTCCTGCTCCCTGGTCAGTTCTAGCTTGTAACCTTCATGCACTATGTATAACATGTATAATGTGTATATCTGCTGTACCCTGTACTGATTGTATGTACTATGATTGCTTACAGTTTCACCACGCCAGTGTACTATCAAGTCTAATAAAAGCACAGACAACCACAGTCTCCTTATTGGACCCCAGTATAGCGGTTTAGCTGTCTGTATAAGCTGCAATGAGTCTGCCTCATTTAGTGAGGACAGAACATTCAGTTTAGAGTTAATGATATGCCTGTGCTCCGGGGCGTCCTGTGGGTGGGGGTGTCTTCAGGTGATGCTCTGATTAGGTATTCATCAGTATGGCTTCTGACAGGGAACTGATCCCTCAGTGATCTGCCCTCTAATTTACATAATGAATATTATATATATATTTTGAAAAAAAAATCCCCTTCTGCAACCAGGCCCCTGCACTGCACCATGATCACATATATAATATGTATGTAAGTAATTTCTTTGATGTTATCCTTAAATTCCTAAAAAAAAAAATGTTGAAAATGGCACCAGCCACGCCTGTGCAGTAGCAGCTATCGTCGATCGCTGCACTGCACTGTATGGATTGCAGATAGCTGCTACTGCGGAGGTGCGACCAGCGCCATTTTCAAACTGAGGTTTTTTGTTTTTTTTTTTAGGAATTTAAGGATAACATCAAAGAAATGAGATACATACACATTATATATGCTATCAGCCTGCAACGTAAGCGCCACCACCGGCAGAAGGGGATTTTTTTTGTTCAAGATCTATCTATAATATTCATGATGTAAACTAGGGGGCAGCTGACAAGATTTAATTATTACATTTAATGTATTGCCCATAGTAAGCCTCCTAAGCTCATCCTCATTTTTGCTGCAGTGTACCAGATATATTCTCTACAAATTTCACATGTATATTAACATTTTTACTTTGGAGGATCACTCAAGTGTACATATATTTCTCCAAAAGTATACACATGTAAGGGGGTACAAAGACTGATACATGCCCTTACCCCTTAAAGTAGAGTATAAGGTTCTACTGCTATATGTATGTGCTGCCTTTATGCTTAGAGCAATGTGTGTGTATATATATATATATATATATATATATATACATATATATGTGCTCATGTCTTTCTACTATGTACATATTCTTTTGGCAATGTATGTTGTGCTTTAAGTTAGGGAAAGTGTGGTACCCCTAATCGGACACTAGATGGGGCACACTAGTGTACATAGTTACTTAGGAGGAGCTAGCCATGTGAAGAGAGAAGTGTCTTCCTGTTGTTAGGCAGTAGGGCCCAGGTGCCCGTATAGGGTGGTTAGCTCCGCAACTTTAAGGCAGAGTGCCCAGCCATCCAGAGTCCGGATGGACAGAAGTTCAGCTGAAGTAGCAGCGTAACCGCAGTGTGACGTAGAGGCAGAAGAAGAGGTTGCAGGTCGCTCAACATGTGGCAGATCATCGCATGGGCTGATGCCCTCAGATCCGGGGCAAAACGGCAGAGGGAACTCCCAAGCGCAGAGAGTCTGGACAGGAGGAGGACGGGAGGACGCTGCATCACCGCAAGCGGTGGTACGACCCAGGCACGTACTGAGGGATGTAGAAGGAAGTGCAGAGAGGGTGGAGAATGTGGACTGTATGGAACTCAATGCTGAAAAGGATGTGCTGCGAAAACAAGAAAGTAAAGTGTTACGTTTTAAGTTTGAAATGGACTCTGTCTCTTTATGTGCAACAACGGCAGCCGTGGAAATTCAGCCAGCCTGATGGGACCCTGACGGTGCAGAAGGTGAAGCAGAAGGTATGCTGCAGAGGGGACACTATATTCATGTGATGGGAGAACAGGGCATGACAAAGTACACACTCTCAGCCATGACTATGGCCCTGGCGCTCCCTCACACACAGACAGAAGAGGCCACTATGCAAGAATAGTATATGGGTCCTGTGCAGTCCAACAGCTCACTATAATGCACAATTCCTCCTGTTTTGGAAATAGTAGTGGTCCTCTTACTTCTTGGGCACCTGGGCGGCTGTACAGGTTACACCCATAGTATGTCCGCCTCTAGATTTTTCAGTAGCAAATAGAAGAACAGATAAGCTAAGCTTGTTAATGGGGTGTCCAAACTTTGGATATTTTCTGGTTATGTATGAGATATGCCATATACAGTATGTATAAAACACAGGAGACACAATTATGGGGGAGAACAGGAGTGTTCCGATTACCACCCTGCTATCAAAAGTGGCCATATGATAAACATGTTCTGGAGTAGACTATGTGGAGACAGGGGCTCACATATTCACTGCTCCTTACATTAAAGACAATTTATCAGAAGGTTTTTGTACTGTAATCTGACAGCAGCATGATGTAGGGACAGAGACACTGATTCCAGCGATGTGTCCCTTAGTTTTCTGGGCGCAACAATTGCTATACAATCAAAGTTTTCTCTGCTGCAGATCTAGCAGAGTTCAAATGCTGAGCTGTGCATAACCCCGCCCACACCACTGATTGGCAGTGTACACTGTGTATAGGCATAAAGCTGCCAGTCAGTGGTGGGGGTGTGGTTACACAGAGCATTGACTAGGAAGCATGAGACATCTAGTCCTGTAGTGATAATCTCCTGCTGATCAATCACTGATTTTAATAATTCAGCAAGACACAGCCTAGTAAGTTTCACATCCCTGGAATCAGGCTCTCTGCCCCTATATCTTGCTGCTCTCAGCTATTCCCAATATAACAAGTTATCTCCAATCCATAGGATAGGTTAAAACTTGCAGATCATTGAAGGTCCTACCCCAGTGATGAACCCCAAGATTGGGGCTTTGAAGTCCTATTGACAATGAATACAGGAGAGGTAAAAAATGTACACATCTGCTCTATTCAAGATGGTGCTGTAGAATCCCGATCATGGTATCATTGGTGGTCGGACCATCAACGATCATCAAGTTAAACCCAATAGGGTACCTTTATACCACATAAGAAAACACTGGGGTCCCAGTACAGATGTTGCATTAGGGCCCATGAACTTTACATAATGTCTGTGATCCTTGGTCCTAATGTGTCTGGTGCTTCTCTTAAGACCCCGTCACACTAAGCGATATCGCTAGCAATATCGCTATAACGTCACAGCAGCGATATTACTAGCGATATCGCTGTGTCTGATACTTACCTCCGACCGGCTCCCCCGCTGGTTATCGCTGATCGCGCGAGAACGTCCTGGACCGTTTCTCGTCGTCAGCTTCCTGCTGGGCTTCCTGCTGTGACGACGAGCGACGCGTGGAGCCGGGCGGGAGGACGTCTTCATCGCCTAGTGTGACAGGTAAGTAGCGTCCCCCATCCCCAGCGATGTCGCTAGTGAGATCTGCCTGTGTGGCAGCTCACTAGCGACCACTTAGCGATGTACCAGCGATCCTGACCGCGTCATATCGCTGGTCGGGATCGCTGGTGCATCGTTAAGTGTGATGGTACCTTTACACCGTCCGCTACTCAGGACATCAATGGCTTCTGTTCTTACAGACTTCTGACTTCAAGCAGAACCAGAACTTTTGTGAATTTAATGAGAAAGGAGACGGCGGATGTTGTGGGAATTAGCAATAAGACGGTAAAGTGACAAGACATTAGCATTTATATTCTGTAGGAATATTTGCCTCTGTGAACTCTTGGGAGTATTTAATAATGTCGGGTTCGGAGCAAATCATTTATGGAGTGTTTTTTTTTATCCTGTTTTTAAATTGCAAATAAAGAGAAAATGTAAAATAATAATAATGCATATTCTGCAAATTTATCACAGAAGATTCTCCAAAAATACTCAAGACCTACAGATGCATATAATATTATTCAGCATTTGTGGACAGTGAGGACAGCCATAAAATAAATTCACATATTTAAAGCCACAAGCAAATAATCAGATGTCCGAATTCATTGATCCATGCACAGTCCACGATTTCAGGACTCCAGGCCCAAACTCCTCAGGGTCATATGACCGTACATCAGGGTCTGTATAAGGACCGTGAGACTCGGTCGTTTATAAGAAAATTTCATTTCTGATCAATGAATGAACAAAAGTATGCTATATGGGGACAGAACGAACATATTACCATTGATTTGATCCCTATATATTTTGTATCGGCCTGGGTTAAAGGAACTTTAAAAGGGGTTTTCTACTTTTAGAAAAGTGGACGCCAAAGCTTTTCAGTCATGTAACATATCAGGATCTCATAGTAGTCTCCTTTCCCATGTGCAACGCCAATTTTCAGCCACTGCTTGGGCCTCTGTGGTTCAACTGCATCGGTGTTGTCACCTGGACAGTGCACATCACTGAGCTCAGCAGCCAAGCCGTTGAGCTCAGTGATTGTCTGCAGCGGTGATTCGAGTTGTTGATGTGAAATCACCACCACAGTCAAAGCACTAAGCTCAGAGCAGTGGCGGAGAGCCCGCACTGGACCCAAAGAGGGTGAGTACTATTTGATTTTGCAATAATTATTTCAGGAAATGTTTGAGGTCCACTTTTCTAAAACTTGAAAACCCCTTTAAGCCAGTGCTATCTCAAACACAAATTATGGGCAAACATCTGTCCTTTTAAGTCTACTGACACCCCCAAACTGTGAAGACAGACATTTTTATGTTACCTTTATCATTAGTTTCTTTGATTCCTGAATAGTTGGAGGCGAACCTTAAATCCTTAAATCTTGTTTTCGGGCATATTCTTATTTTAGTGTGCAGCTTTTTAAAGGATAGGATGTGTTTTTGTGATTTATCGTATTTTTGTACTTTGGCGTCTTCCTAAATGATTAAACGATTGTTAATTTTTCTTTTCCTAATTCTAGCTTATTCTCAAAATAGTTATTAAATAAGTGAAACTATCGGAAAATAAATCAATATTAAAATGAGCCTTATCCTCTCCGAGAATTACATTCTCACGAGTGGCGATTTATATCTACTCTCCACTTCTTTTTTTTTGTCAATCCATTAGAGGAATGAAGTCATATACAGTAATCTGTTGACGATAATTATATTACAAGTGAAATGAGACTAATTTAGTCTTGATCCCTCTTAGCTTTAGGCTGCATTAAATGGATTATTGCTTTTCAAAGGAAAAGTGCATTTCAGTTCACTTTTATATGGCCAGGATGGCACCAGTTCCATCCAACGATTAATTTGGCAGCAAGGTTACTGGGGAGTTACTATAAATTCACAGGGGATTGAGAATGAAGCAGACTTGGAAAATATCATATAAGAATCTTGCAATAACCTTGATTTTTATTACATGTTATTCAGGACTTTCTAAACATGGCTGTTTTTCATACAGAAAGCAACCCTTTTATATATTCCCTAATTGATATGTATTTTACAGTATAAAAATGGACACCGATTTGAAGAACCACCATGCAATACAAAGGTTTCCCTTCAGCTTCTACGTCAGTGGAGATATATGGTCCGTAACGGGATTATTTATTTTACTCACTTATATAGCGCCCTAATATTCCACTGTGCTTTACAAAATTATCATCACTGTCACCATTGGGGCCCACAATCTAGATTCCCTATCTGGAGTCTGGGAGGAAACCGGAGAACCCAGAAGAAACCCACACAAACAAGGAGAGAACATAGAAACTCCATGAAGATGTTGTCCTAGGTGGGATTTGAACCCAGGACCCCAGTTTCACTCATGGTAGCTGATCACCAATTGTTGTTGAGATTGGACCCATAGTGATTAGATCTTGAAGTTTCTTAAAAGATCTAATAGAGAAATCCTACAATCATGAAAGAACCCACGAGAGACAAACTGTAATGGGAAGTGGTGTGCTTCAAAGTCAACTATAAAATCATATTTGCCAACCCTCCAAGAACATGTACGAGGCTCCTGGAAAAGGGAGAGACCTTCCAGAAGAATTGGCAAATCTCCTAAAAGCTACTGAAACATTCTAAAAACCAGTGCTTCCAGAAAGTTTCCTAGGGGTGTCTTGACAATGCTCCATTATCAGCACTGGTGTTCATATACCTAGTTAGGCACAACATGCCGATGATTTCTTTGTGTATGAGCAGCTTGTGACTACACCCACACAGCAACATGTCATAAGAAAATGAGATCTGACATTTTGGATCTCAACATGCACCATCCTTTGTTGTGGAGGGACATAAACTGAAGCCAGAGGACTCTGGCAGCAGCTTGTTCCCCTCTCCCCATTGAAATAAACATACATGCCCAGCCAAACTCTCTAGATGGCTGTTACATCAGAGCCATGATGGCTTTTGTACCTCCAATCCTTGGCCCCAGTACATCATTAATATGTTTTGTAAATTGTCCGATGAAAGTATGTGCTTGGATATATTGTGGGCTAGATTCAACAAGGCTTGATGAGGTGTATTGAAGTCAGACGCTCCTGATTCATTAAGAGGCCTCTGTGTACCACGCAAAAAATCTTGGAGTTAGAGTGAAATTTTCGGGAGTAAGGAATGCCATAGCGCATCATGGATTTGGATACACAAACAACAAAAATTCTTATGTGTAGCTTCAGCCTCCAGGCCTTTCATTCACCCAAAGGCTCTGCCAAAGGCCACACTTGGGGTGCCATCTTTACACAAGCAAGTTTCCACCAAAATAAGCAAGGTTTTTCTAGCCTAAGGAAAAACAAAACTTAACATATAGCACAGTCCGTATTGTTACGGGGATCCACCCATTCAGAAAAAAAAACAACAACTAGTTCAGCTTCTTTGTCAGGACACATAGCACTGGAGTTCCACTCTCCAGGCCTACGTAACACTGAATGCCTCAAAAGGCCTACTATTTACATCCTAGACCACACCCTGCGGTGGAGATAAGGTGGATAACCTCTCATCTGCTCTGTGGTTGGTCTCAAAAGCACAGCACTTACATTGGTTGATTAACCCCTCTCAACACATAGTGCGCTGGAGCAAATTTCTAGATTTCAAATCACGGAAATTAATAGACTCAGTGAAATATATCTTCCCTCTTTGCCAGTGACTTTGTCATAGATTGATTCTGCTTTATGCCTATACAGATGTCATATATTAAATATCTCCATTTGAGGTAAAGCCTCCGATGTGATGTGAACAGAGCCATAATATAGATGCTGAAATAAAGTCTCTGGGTTCCCAAACTGTACAATGTGTACCTTTATTGGGTAAAAGTGTGTGTGTGTGTATAACACTGAGCTCATGTTTTACAGTGTATGATGATAGTCTTAGGGGGTACTCATTTTTAAGGTATGATGTACTTGGCTTTAAGACATTGCGAAACACTGGTGTAGTCTGTTCTATAAAAAAAGTTATCCCAGAAACCACAGCCCTATTGGAAAAAACATAAATATATTCCGTTATTGGAAGCGATGATACTAGTGTGAACAGGACCATATTTCTTTCACTGGTATAATGCTGTATAGCTCCCCCATTGGCCACATTATGCGATAATTTTGAAACACATTTTTTATGGATCTATGGTGCATAAAGCTCATATTTACACTATCAATATCTCGCACTGACATTAAGTACGTCGATGACACATATTTGCAGCTCACCTGGCGAGTCAGCAACGTCTTCTGTCGAATCAAGGTTAATTTGTTTAAATAATGCGCGGCATGCAGGATTAAACCCATTAAAACCCCGTACAACGGCAGAAATATGGAGACATCACAGGAGTGTTTTTACTCTATTCAATACGTGCAAAAAAATCTATATCTGCAGTGAATTCATTGTGGGAATAAAGAGAGGATTTATGAATTTGGTGTTTGAAAGGACTATTATATTACGCAGAATTAAGAGTCGGTGTATTTGAAGGATAATTCAGCCTCTGGAGCGATGGAACTTGAATGTCTCAATTAGCTGAATGCTATGAGATGGAAAATATCGTTACCGAAGACTCGGAGGTTTTTCTTTTCCATTTTCTCTTGTTTATTAAAAAAGGGGGGTTCATAAAGTTCTGAATAAAAGAGGCGCAAGCACATTCATCTTGATAATGCTTTTTAATGTTAATCTCTCAGCTCTTTTCTAAAGGACTGCTCAGTGGTGCAATTGTCCCATTTTAGCAAGGTCTATCTGCTTTCTGAGGTTGTAATACCAATAATAATGATATTAATATTATTTATAGTAAATACATGAACTGGGCAGCTTTTCGGTGTGGCAAACTAGGCAATAGCTTAGGGCCCCCATCTGCAAGGAAAAATAGAGTATATCTTTGTGCCGTGTCCCTTATCTGCAAGGAGGCAGACAATGGAGCAACCTGCATTTACCATCCACCCATGACCAACGGGAAATGCAAATTTAACCTATTATAAGCAAAATTCTATGAAAACAATGAGTTTTGGTACCAACCTTGTTTATTGCCCCTGGCACTCTACAGTTTAAGCTACCAGCATGGCTTCCATTCCTATAAGAGCAATGAAAGGTATGACAGATCCTAAAGTAAACAAATCCTGCGGGATCGCATTGGCTTATAGCAGGTTTATTAGGTTTCCATTGGGGAAGCAATATTTTTTTTTTTACAATAAGCATAGCATTGCTTATTTCGGGAACTAAACATTGGACCCAAGATAGAGCAGAACTGTCAGGAACACCGCACTGCACTTGCTCACTGAGCCAGTGCGCATGTCCTGAGTACAAAAGATACCTGTGGAGCGGGCAGCAGCGGTGAAGATGCGTGCTTCAGACTAACAGGGCCTGAAGCACGTGACTGCTGGGGGCGTGGCCTAAGCTCCACAGAGCTAGGAGCTGAAGTAAAACTCCTAGAAAGGTAACTACGGGACAAGTTACCAAGGGGCATAGGCAGAGATGTAAACCAGTTTAAGCCGGGGTCAAAGCACAAGATAGCAATACAGTACCAAAGGGTTAGACAGAGCGGGTAGTCAGGACGTAGCAATAGATCAGAAAACCAGAACGGGCAATAGACGGTACAATAGGGATAAACTGTAACGGAGTAACGTTAGCCAAGCCAGGAGGTCGGAACCGGAGAAGACGATAGTACCAAAACGTCAGACAGAGAACAGAGTGAGGGAACAGGCCGGGTCATACATGGGAAGCAAACAAGCAGCGCAGTATACACGCACACCAGGAGTCAGACACATAGCCAGATTAACAGTATAGCTGACAGGGAATCCTAGTCTGGAGTGAGTATAAATACCACTCCCAGATCCAAAGAGAGGCCGGCAAAAGTTAACCCTGCGAGAACAGGACATTAACCATGTCCTAACCATGACAAGAACCCAGCGGTAGTGTGAGTACTGTTTCATTTGATTGTCGCTCACCAGGATTGTCTTCTAATAACTCAATAGTTGAGCTGTGTGTTGGCCCCTTTGCTTTATTGATTCATCCAACCTCTCCCCTCTGTTGGATAAAATGTGGACCATTGTCCTGTAGCATGCACTCATCCCCAATGATCCCAGTTAACACCTCCATATTCGTGGATGGTGCATAACTGCATCCTGCCTCTCTCCGGGCTGCATTTTCTGAAGGTTCCCACCCACTCATGATTTACTCTTTGTTTGCATTGTAATTTAACTATACTTTTACGGTTTTGTTAAAAAGCCTTGTTTTGATAAATTGTCAAATAAGAGAGAAACACGAGAGTTGCCAAAAAATCCTAAGACTGGATATGCTTTAATGGGATCTTTATTGATACAGCGCATTTTGGAATCGGGTGGACTTTTTCAGGTTTTGAGAATTGATTCTAACAACCTCAAAGCTCACCTATGACCTCAAGTTGGGCAGCCAACTTTCTCATATGTGTCTTTATATACTTGGTCGGTCTTCATATATTTTTATTGGTGTTTGCCCAATGAAGGGACGGATTGCCCCCGTGTTTTATGTGTGCCACCATAATAAACTACCTTGTAATATGTTTGAGCCCATTTTCTTCTTGCATCTCTCGCTTTCATCTTTACTCGCATTGTGATGGCCATTTTGGAAAAAAATGTATTTAGCTGTCATCAAATAATTGTTTGTTCAACCAATCATCCTACTTTTATCTAATGTGTATGGCAACCTTGAAGGGGGTTTCCAATTTTAGAAAAGTGGACCCCAAACATTTTTTCTCTACTGTAAAAAAAACTGAGATAGTAACAAACTCTGGTAGATGCTCCGCCACTGCTCTCAGTGTCTTGGCTGCAGCGGTGAAGTCATGTTGGGAGCATGCGTCCCTGCTGCAGCCAATCACCCTTAAAAAGAGGGTGTCTACATTAGAGAACTTTGCTGTCTTTGAGTCTCGGCTACTAATCATAGCACAATGAAAGTACAATATTTCGAATGAAGGGGCTAGTGAAGAGCCCTAGGCATTTGCCAAATTTTTCGTACCTATAATAACCCCGACGTTTAAACTTGGTTGATTATTAATTATAACTAAAGTTTGTGTGAATCAAATTGCAGGACCTGGTCTGAGCTGCTAGATGGGAGACCTGAGAATCACTTCCTACCTGAAAGCATCCGTGGCTCTTCTTTTGATTAGCCGACCCATGTGCGCTACACCACAACAATGATCATGCCCCAGGCCCAGCTAATCAAAAGTAGAGCTGCTGATGTCAAGAGGTAGGAGGCGGTTCTCAGGGCTCCCATCCAGCGGCCTCAAATTACGGGTCTGGGTCCTGCAAATTGACAGACACACACTCTAATTACAAATGACATTCATTCAAAAGCTAAAAACAACAGCAATCTCTTTTCTTTTTGTCCCCCTTCTCCAAGAGCTATAATATAAACTGATAAACTGATAAGGACGGCGGAACGCACTAAATAAATAAATAATAATAAGTGCGTTCGCCGCCCGGGGTCCACCGCGCAGTAGGTGCTACACCGCTGCTAGCTAATGGCAGATGCGCTATATGGCGGTATAACGCATGCGGGTTGAACGTCACCCGTTGTGCGCGGAGCATACTCTGTTGAATCACAGAGACACTTTAAACATAGACATGAATACCGTGCCTGTTGACCTCACAGGACTCGGCGGTGTGCACACACGGTAATCGGTGACAGGACTAGGCCCTAGACTCTGGGTCAAAGTCCGTCTTGACCTACCGTGCATGCGGCGTCGCTACCGCGAACGCCCCAACTGCTGCTGACTGCAGCGCGGCGACTAAACTAGCCGCAATACGACAATGCCCAGACAGGACGCTAGCACTGTGATGGAGACCGTGGCCTGTAACGTGCCACTAACTGGCGCTGACTCAAACACTAGTTCCCTGTCCACATACGTAATATCAGAGGGAGGGGAATCATAATGAGTCATTTGCAAGTCCATACATCCATCATCATACACACAGTTAGCATCTAGTGTCTATAATAGCGCATGGCCGAGCGGCCATGCGGGCCTCTTATAGCCGTGTGCTTCCGGGACCTTCCAGATCTCTGAGATGGACCAATCAGATCAGGAGAAAGACCTGAGCACGTGACTCCCGATCTCCACTGGGAGATCGTCTCGTGAGCATGGCCAGAAGCGCGGAGAGAGGACTTAGCCTCTGGAGTGGCTTGCTGCAGAGCAGGCTGCGCTACTATTGCTGGTCCAGAGGTGGAAGCAACAATTAGACCCAGAGAACTGGTCTGAGCAGGGTGTCTGGATCGCTGAGATTGTTGTGCAGGTCCCTGAGTGGTTGGAGGGGAATGGAAGACCGCTGGCTGCATGGCTCTGGATTCCTGCTGTGCAGCTGCAGGAACCTGATGCCTAACAATAAACTGTAAGCTCTACAACATGCTTTATGTGACCTTTGGTATATATATATATATATATATATATATATATATATATATATATTTCAGGTGTAATGATATATGACACAGACTAAGCAAACTGTGGCACTCCAAATCAGCAAAAAACACTTTTGGCATTTGCCCCTTACTACTAGTCGCTGCGCTGAACACATTTATTACTTTTGCTAAGTATTTGAACAATGCAATTCCACACATCTATTTTGCTGGCAATGCCACTAGCTGATAAGCTACTCTCATTTTCTGGCACCAAGTAATAGCTGAAATTCACCAAGTCTGCTTCCAACAATCTCAGAGGCGTTGGAACAAGACAGATCTTCATCCATCTGGAGCTCCTGGATTGATACTACCTGTGCCTGGCCCCTCTTCTCACTGTTTTGGTCCATTATTTGCCTGTGTCATTTATTACTTATGTTTATTACTTGCATGTGGGCTTTATATAGTATTATTAGCAGAGTATACTAGAAATATTGCAAGCTTTTATCTCAGTGAGATATTTCTTACATAAGAGGTGGCGTTTTAGCTAATATGTGCAAAAACAACAGAAAAAAGGCTGCAATGTTTACCTTCCCAGGCCTCCAAACAAATGGCACTATCAAGGTGCAGTGGACCCAAGTGGTTAAGATGGAGGCAACACAGGTGCAGAAATGCCAATGAGACAACCACTCACAACTGGATAGCGTTGGGCAGCCTGCCTGATCGAATAGCATGGATGTCACTAATAGGCTGTTAACCTGTATGCTTTGCATTTCCATTACGCATTTCCATTAGGTGAACAGTGCCCCATACAAGCCTCTATTGTGCATTAATATTCCAAGCAACCACCCCCTCCATGGATTGGTAGGCCATGAGTGGTTGTCTCATCGGTATTTTTGCACCTGTGTTGCCGCCATCTTAACTACATGGGTCTGCTGCATTTGTTTGGAGGCCTGAGAAGGTAAATATCGCTGCTTTTTTTCTGCTGTTTTTGACATTTTGGAGGATTTTTAATTCCTCTTTTTGTGCTTTTACTGTCTAATATATGTGCACCCAGATCCTTCACTCCACAATCAGCAATGATTGTGTGGAAATCTTGCTGGACTATGCATTCACTATGCAGCTGAATATGGCCACCAATTGAAACATAACATTTTCAGGATGAACTGTTGTGTACGTACATAAGGAATAATATTATTTATGGCCATTATGTGACTTGTATCATGCATTCTTTCATAAGTTTTTCTTCCTGTAGGTTTTCTCTCTAATTTTCAGTTGTTTCTGAGCTGATGGGTGGAGACTAGCTGCTACGTTTGCATGCTTTTTGTTTAATTTTCCATTATCTCTAAGCTGGTTGGTAGAGACTAGTTTTCTAATTTTCAGTTTTCTCTGAGTTGGTTGGAGGAGGCTAGTTGCTATAATAGCATGTTCTCCCTCTAATTTTCAGTTGCCTCTGAGCTGGAGGGTGGAGACTACATGCTATGATTGCTTCCTCTAATTTTCAGTTGTCTCTGAGCTTTTGGGTGGAGACTACTTGCTATGATTGCATCCTCCTATTAATTGTCAGTTGTCGCTGATCTTGTAGGTTAAGACTACCTGTCATGAGTTAATGCTCTGTCTCATTTTCAATTGTCTCTAAGCTGGTGGGTGGAGACTAGCTGCAATGATGTCTCCTGTACACAGCACACAGACATGAGGAATTCCCGCTTTCTTGTCTCTATATAACACATGTTCAAAAGCAGAAGCATGGAAGAGCTTATATGGCAGTACAATCCCCGTGTCTCTCTCACTCTGTTCCATGCCCCTCTACTCTCCATAGACGTCAATAGGCAGCTGTAATCTGATCCCTCAATGAGCTGGCAGTCTTCTTACCTTCAGCAAGATGGATTTCGACTAATTTTTGAATAAATTATTAGTTCAGGAGAGAGGCAGTAGAGAGGCACACTCTTCTGATAATACACTATAATACAACGTTTTTCATATCCACTTGGACTTTCACGTTAATTTATGAATGAACTATCCTTTAAGTACTTTTGATTCCAAAAATCTTCCAAAAATTTCACCTGTCCATCAGTTGTCTTATGGTATTGCAGCTCAGCAAACTCACTTCGATAAGGAAGATATGCAATACCAGACACAACCAGTTGACAGGTGTGGTGCTGTTTTTGGAAGAAAGCAGCCCTGTATTTTTCAAAACCCTGTCTTATGAGGAAAGGTTGCAGGATTTGGGAATGTTTAGTTTGCAAAAGAGAAGACTGAGAGGAGACTTAATAACTGTCTACAAATATCTAAAGGGCTGTCACATTGTAGAAGGATCATCGTTATTCTCATTTGCACAAGGAAAGACTAGAAGCAATGGGATGAAACTGAATGGGAGGAGACACAGATTAGATATTAGAAAAAACTTTTTGACAGTTAGAGTGATCAATGAGTGGAACAAGCTGCCACGAGAAGTGGTGAGTTCTCCTTCAATGGAAGTCTTCAAACAGAGGCTGGACAGACATCTGACTGGGATGATTTAGCGAATCCTGCTTTGAGCAGGGGGTTGGACCAGATGGCCCAGGAGGTCCCTTCCAACTCTATGATTCTATGATTCAAAGCCAGACATAACCACAGTCTTTGACAGCCTGAACCTGTTTATGAGGAGCTGTAACATTTCTGAAATATCCCCCTCTTATTCTAAAAGTTGAATATGTTCAGGGTAGTTTGTGAGAGTGCATGGTATCTACAAGTTATACAGTGTTTACTACAACTCAGACCGTGCACCTTGACTCTGAAACATGCACCCTACCTGTACAACACAGATGTCTATTCTGTAAGCAGTTGTGGTCTACAACGTAGCCTACACCACAGACCCCGCCGGTAATTTAATGTATCCCCTTTGTTTAAAGGTTTCTGCAACATTGCACAAAAATGAACAAAGTCTTCATGTTTTGTCATCATAATCAGCTGCTGTAATCATCACATTTATCAGAATTAAACCTCATTTCTGTGATACCTGAGCTACGGTAATTATGATGCTTCAATCCACCTAAGTGTGAACATCACCAGATGTATTGTTTCCGGCTACCATCCTCAGATGCCCCTGCATGTCCTTATATAAACCTTTGATTATGAGGGTGAGCCTATAAACTACCACCCATTAGTTTCACCTCGGTATAAACAGGTCTGACCCTTAGATTCTTAAAATATGTTCTGGTAAAACAGACCAGACTGCAGCAGAACAACACTCCACCGGGTGTAAGGCTCTGGACAGTATTACCTGTAAATGAGGATGTCATCTAATGAGCTGTTGTACTGAATCTGGTACATCCTTATTCCTGGGATGTGACTCTGGGGAGGCCATTGGATGAGTGCCGAGGATGAGGTCAAATCTGCAACCACAACCTTCCTATCGTGCAGAGCTTTTGTTTCGTTGGAAGGAATGCTAGACTTGGCTGGCGTCAGTATATCAGAAGGTCCTGACTCAGTTTCCTTATCGTAGCTGGTGCTGTTAGCAAGATTAGGGAATTGGTTGACTACAAGTTCCACATTTGCTGTAGTTTCTCCTGCAGCATTGGATGCAATGCAAGTAAAACTTCCCCGATCTATGAACCGGGTGTTGAAAATATCCAACGTCCCATTCTCGTACGACATAGTCCTGGTTGTATTAGAAACCAGTTTCCCATCTGGAAATATCCATCTTACATAAGGATCAGGATCACCAACCGCTTTGCACTTTAAGGAGACGCTTTTACCTTCCATTACTTCCTGCCGGGAAGTTCGATGGATTATCATAGGGGGTTCACAAACAAATTCCTCTTCTTTGATAGACCAGAAATATTTGCCCATCAGCTCTGCGGGGGAGGCACACGTTTCTAAATCATCCTCTCTGGTGAGCCGTCTCAGCCACATTAATTCACAGTTGCAATGTAAAGGATTTCCACCAAAGCTAAGCACCAATGAAGTTAAAGGGGAACCTTTCGATTTGGCATATACGGGAATCCTAGAAAATAAAGGGTCTGGTGGGATCTTTTTGAGCTTATTGGAAGTCATATCTAATCTAGCCAATTTATGAAGGTTGGAAAAGATTCCCTCTGGAACATATTCAATGAGATTGTGATCGAGACCTACTGTGTTAACACTGGAAAGCCTCCCGATAGTCTCCCATGGGATGTCTACCAGATTATTGTAAGACAGGTCTAAGTCTTCCACTGTGTCAATAAAGTCATCAAATGATCCCGGAGCAATGTAGTGAAGCTGATTGTTACTCAATATCAAATGTCTAAGATTGATTAATCCTTTAAAATGTTCTTCATTGAT
Organism: Dendrobates tinctorius; assembly: GCF_039654945.1. Classification (NCBI taxonomy): domain Eukaryota; kingdom Metazoa; phylum Chordata; class Amphibia; order Anura; family Dendrobatidae; genus Dendrobates; species Dendrobates tinctorius. Next base: position 40,827,099 of record NW_027361825.1, on the reverse strand, counting down.
AAAAGTTAACCGGTTGCTGTCCAAGTGTAAGGCGTGGAGCCCTTTTAGGTCGAAGAATGCATAAGGCATGATTTGACTAATGGTATTTCGGGAGAGCGTTAAGTGAATGAGGTCCGTCATGTTAGCAAAGTCTTTTTTTCTAAGGGTGGTTATGAAATTGTCCATGAGCCTGAGCTCTGCTGTCCTCCTGTCAATCGTTGGAGGAACAAATAGAAGGCCTGTCTTGGTACAGAGGATGGTGTAGGATGGAGAGACGTTCTGGCAGGAACATCTCTTGGGGCACATCATGGCCTTTACAGATGTGCTTATAATGAGCAGACAAATAGCCAGTCTTTCCATGGTCAGGTGAAGAACCTGCAAATGAAGCATAAAGTGTGTTAGAAACCAATCCATCACATCCAGGGAAGACATTTATACATCCCATGAACCCCATGCAATGAATCATAAGCTAGACAAAGATCTTCATTATATCTTACAAAAAACTGCCTCAGGCAGGACTAACTTTAGCTTGACTAGAGCCCTACGTGGCATTTTCTATTGGTGGTTTGGTAATACTTAAAGTACACTATCTAACAGCTACCCACAGTCCTAGGTGAAGATGTAAAGGGGTGAAGTTCTCCATGAAGAGACCCAGCTAGTGCATGGAGCTTTATGGGAAATACTTCCTGGGTAAAAAAAGTATGCAAATGAGCTCTTCTCCAGAAGACAGAATGTTGTCTCGCTAGTGCTATCTATAGGTAGCCAACCTGTAAGTAAAACTCCGACTCATACAAAGGAACCTTGAAGCAAGACTAGGCATATTGGACAAACGTCCCTCCAGTGTGGTTTGTATAATAGCCCTAGTTTAGCTCTTTTCTGGGTCCAACACTGCCTTAGAGAGTAGATTTAGTTTTGTTTCCTACTGGAGGAGAACAAATTTGGCAACTGTGGCTTTCTTAAAGGAGTGTCCTAGTGACTAAAAATAATTGCTAAAGTCTTAAAACTGGTAAAAAAAAATAATAAAATGATCTATACTCACCTGTACTGATCTCCATGAGTTCTGTTCAGTAGGTTTTTTTGGTCCCTGCTGATCTGCTCTTCTGGGATATTTTCTTGACACACAGAAAAAGACTGGAGATGCCCGTACAGTGGTGATGCACCTTGTCTGAATAAGCATCTCCATTCATTTCCAGTTTGTCAGGGACAGGACTACTTGGGACCAGTTAGGCAACGGAAGTGATCTGTGGGAAATCGGTGAGGGAAAGTTTTTATTTTTGTATTTTCACTGGTTTGAAGATTGTAAGTAATCTTTTTTCTTCCCGGAATACCCCTTTAACCCTCAAGGGTGGTTTGCACATTAATGACCGGGCCAATTTTTACAATTCTGACCTCTGTCCCTTTATGAGGTAATAACTCTGGAATGCTTCCATGGATCCCAGTGATTCTGACACTGTTTTCTCGTGACATATTGTACTTCATGTTAGTGGTAAAATTTCATTGATATAACTTGCGTTTATTTGTGAAAAAATGGAAATTTGGCAAAAATTTAGAAAATTTAGCAATTTTCCAACTTTGAATTTTTATGCCCTTAAATCACAGAGATATGGCACACAAAAAACTTAATAAGTAACATTTCCCACATGTTTACTTTACATCAGCACAATTTGGGAACCAAAAATATTTTTTGTTAGGAAGTTATAAGGGTTAAATGTTGACCAGCGATTTCTCATTCTTATAACACCATTTTATTTTTAGGGACCACATCACATTTGAAGTCACTTTGAGGGGGTCTATATGATAGAAAATACCCAAAAGTGACACCATTCTAAAAACTGCACCCCTCAAGGTGCTCAAAACCAGATTCAAGAGGTTTATTTAACCCTTCAGGTGCTTCACAGGAATTTTTTGAATGTTTAAAAAAATGAACATTTAACTTTTTTTTCACAAAAAAAATTACTTCAGGTGCAATTTTTCTTATTTTACCAAGGGTAACAGGAGAAATTGGACTGCAAAAGTTATTGTGAAATTTGTCCTGAGTACGCTGATACCTGATATGTGGGGGGGGACCACTGTTTCGGCGCATGGCAGAGCTCAGAAGGGAAGGAGCGCCGTTTGACTTTTTCAATGCAAAATTGGCTGGAATTCAGATCGGACACCATGTCACGTTTGGAGAGCCCCTGATGTGCCAAAACAGTGGAAAATCCCCCACATATGACACTATTTTGGAAACTAGACCCCCCAATGATCTTATCTAGATATGTAGTGAGAACTTTTAACCCCCAAGGGCTTCACAGAAGTTTATAACGTACAGCTATACAATTGAAAGTCATATTTTTTCCACAAAAATGATCTTTTCACCCCCAATTTTTATTTTCCCAAGGGTAACAGGACCCCAAAAGTTATTGTGCAATTTGTTCTGAGTACGTTGATACCCCACATGTGGGGGCAAACCATTATTTGGGCGCATGGCAGAGATCGGAAGGGAAGCAGCACCATTTGACTGTTTTGGCTGGAATTGAGATCGGATGCCATGTTGCGTTTGGACAGCCCCTGATGTGCCAAAACTGTAGAAACCCCCCAATTCTAACTCCAACCCTAACCCCCACACACCCCTAACCCTAATCTCAGCCATAACCCTAGCCCTAACCCTTGCCCTAATGACACCATTTTAGAAACTAGACCTCCCAAGGAACTTATCTAGATGTATGGTGAGAACTTTGAACCCCCAAGGGCTTCACAGAAGTTTATAACGTACAGCCGTAAAATAAAAAATCATATTTTTTTCACAAAAATGAACTTTTTACCCCCAATTTTTATTTTCTCAAGGGTAACAGGAGAAATTGGACCCCAAAAGTTGTTGGGCAATTTGTCCTGAGTAGGCTGATACCCCAAATGTGGGGGTAAACCACTGTTTGGGCGCATGGCAGAGCTTGGAAGGGAAGGAGCACCATTTGACTTTTTCAACACAGAATTGGCTGGAATTGAGATCAGACGCTATGTTGCATTTGCAGAGCACCTGATGTGCCTAAACAGTAGAAATCCCTCAATTCTAACTCCAACCCTAACCCCAACACACCCCTAACCCTAATCTCAGCCCTAACCCTAACCCTAGCCCTAACCCTTGCCCTAACCCTAGCCCTAACCATAGCCCTAACTCTAATCCTAGCCCTAACCCAAATGGAAATAAAAACATTTTTTTTTAATTTTATTATTTTTCCCTTACTAAGGGGGTGATAAAGGGGGGTTTGATTTACTATTTATGATGGGTTTTTATGTTTGGCAACTGTCACACGCTAAAAGATGCTTTTTATTGTAAAAATAGTTTTTGCATCACCACATTTTGAGAGCTATAATTTTTCCATATTTTGACCCACCGAGTCATGTGAGGTCTTATTTTTTGCGGGACGAGTTGACGTTTTTATTGGTACCATTTTCGAGCATGTGACTTTTTAGATCGCTTTTTATTCCGATTTTTGGGACGCAGAATGAACAAAAACCAGTATTTCATGAATTTCTTTTGGGGGGGCATTTACACTGTTCCACGTTTGGTAAAATTGATAAAGCGGTTTTATTCTTCGGGTCAGTACGATTACAGCAATACCTCATTTATATTTTTTTTATGTTTTGGCGCTTTTATGCAATAAAAACAATTTTATATAAAAAATAATTATTTTTGCATTGCTTTATTCTGCGAGCTATAACTTCTTTATTTTTTTGCTGATGACGCGGTATGGCAGCTCGTTTTTTGCGAGACAAGATGATGTTTTCAGCGGTACCAAGGTTATTTTTATCCGTCTTTTTGATCGCGCATTATTGCACTTTTTGTTCGGCGGTATGATGATAAAGCATTGTTTTTTGCTTTGTTTTTTATTTTTATTTTTTAAGGGGTTCAATAAAGGGGTTAACTAGTGGGACAGTTTTATAGGGCGGGTCATTACGGATGCGGAGATACTAAATATGTGTACTTTTATTGTTTTTCTTTTTATTTCCAAAAAATGAAGTTATTAGGGATTTTTTTTAAATTTATTTAGTTATTTTTTATAAATTATTTTTACAGCGATCTGACAGGCACTGCACAGGCTTCCTCACTGCCTGCTTTCAGGTCTAGTTTTACATACAGTTTTACTTAGAATAATAAGGGGCCATATTTCACGAACAGAGAGGCACAGGAACAACAGAAAAACAAGGCCAGAGTCAGGAGAAGTGCAGCATTTATATAAAATAAGAAAAAAAAATACATATGTAAGAAGGACAAATTGCCTTGCTCCCCTTGATGACATCAGTACTGGGTATAATGTGATGTGTAATCTGAATAATGTCCTGCGTCTTGTGTACATAGTGTCATTTGAAATTTGAAGTGTAAGATCTTTGCCTATGTAATGTGTGTAGTAATGTAAGCAGTGTACAGCACAGGATGTGATAGTATAAGATAAGCATTATAAGTGTAATAGGCTTTAGGCCCCGTCACACACAGCCATCTTGCTAGCCAGATTGCTGATTTTATGACGCCACAGCGATCTCGGCAGCGAGATCGCTGTGTGTGATGGGGATCAGCGACCGGCCTCCCTGCCGGCTATTGCTGATCGTGCAGCATCACTGGTCTCCCGCTGGCCAGCGTGCAACGCTGCGTGTGGCAGCGAGAGACCAGCGATCAGCGACGCTGGACCCTGGTCTCTAATGTAAACATTGGGTATCCAGGAGTCGCGCGGCTCTTAGATACCCGATACCTGTCTATGTGACAGCTCACCATCGATCAGCCTAGTGATGTCCCAGCGATCCCATCATGTCGGATCGTTGGTGGCATCGCTGAGACATCGTTATGTGTAACGGGGGCTTAAGTGTATAGAGATGTTTTACATTGTTAGTATGAAGCTGTAGTCTGCCCAGTCACAGGTAGCTGGCAGAGACAGGGAGAGTTTTGATACAGGTAATGTTTGGGAATAGCCCAGAGAGGGAAGGGAAGCAGATACTTCCTGGTTAGAGTCAGTGAGAAGTTAGAGAAATGAGTGTGCGGTGCTGCCAAAAGGTGATCCACAGCTAGAAGGAGATGGGAACGGACAGAAGATATAGAGTGGCCTTCCACCTTTAAAAGGGTCTTTGGATAGGATGACAGGTCATGAGAAACCCTGAGATTGATGAACACCGAAGGTACTGACTTAAAGAGGACTGAGACTGTGGGACTAGTGAGGGTCCAGAGCAGTGGATCCAGAGTGTCCAAAATGATATAATGTAGAGAAACTCGCTGAATTGTACTGTGGCGACAAGCCAGGCTGTGATGAAGTAGGGCGAAGCAGTGTGCTACACCTGCCCAGGAGTAGACTATAGTGGAAGGAAATGATGTCTGTGAAAAGGCTTCTAGCTGTGAAGGAAACGTGCTTAAGACTGTGTACTCGCTATTCCTTGCACATAACCCTTATTAAGTTCAGTAAAGTTCCACTATTTGCAAGGAAGTCTTCATTGATCGGTGGAAGTCGTGGTCCTGACCAGCCAATACCATTGGCTAAAGGCGGTCTGTATGGGCACAAGGCCCACACAACACCAACACCCAGCCAGGAACCACACAATTTTCCTGTAAAGTGCCAAAGTGACGGGACAGCAGCTCAGTCGTGACTACCGCTCTCGGACACTTTACATATATGTATGGTGACATGTCTTCTTTAACACTCCCCAGTTTCCTTTTAGTATTATCTAGGTGGGATGGGCGTGCAAGCACCAAGTGCCCAGGCCCGTAGAGCCAGATGGAAGAGTGCAAGAACAGGATATGGGCAATCTGTAGTCCGATAGCTCATCATAATGCGCAATTGCACCTGCTTTGGAGATAGTAGTGGTCCGCTTATCTCTTTGGCCCCTGTGTGGCCGCACAGGTTGCACCAATATTATGTCTGCCCCTGGGTGCCTCCTTATTTGTGACAAGTCTGCACACCCCTTGGGGCCTGGATCTTATGTGCATCACATTACATCACAGATTTCAGTATTGTTCTACTTTCCTCTTGTGCTCATAGACAAAGGCCTCTGACCAGGGGAAGAGTCTTGAGGAGATCATTTGCATATTCCCAGTGCCTTCTGGGATAAGTGAAGAGTCTCCGCGAGCTCAACGATCACTGGGTTTTGGCGGTTGCAGCTGAAAAGAGGAAATCGGAAAACCAGGGGAAGAGTCTTGAGGAGATCATTTGCATATTCCCAGTGCCTTCTGGGATAAGTGAAGAGTCTCCGCGAGCTCAACGATCACTGGGTTTTGGCGGTTGCAGCTGAAAAGAGGAAATCGGAAAACCAGGGGAAGAGTCTTGAGGAGATCATTTGCATATTCCCAGTGCCTTCTGGGATAAGTGAAGAGTCTCCGCGAGCTCAACGATCACTGGGTTTTGGCGGTTGCAGCTGAAAAGAGGAAATCGGAAAACCAGGGGAAGAGTCTTGAGGAGATCATTTGCATATTCCCAGTGCCTTCTGGGATAAGTGAAGAGTCTCCGCGAGCTCAACGATCACTGGGTTTTGGCGGTTGCAGCTGAAAAGAGGAAATCGGAAAACCAGGGGAAGAGTCTTGAGGAGATCATTTGCATATTCCCAGTGCCTTCTGGGATAAGTGAAGAGTCTCCGCGAGCTCAACGATCACTGGGTTTTGGCGGTTGCAGCTGAAAAGAGGAAATCGGAAAACCAGGGGAAGAGTCTTGAGGAGATCATTTGCATATTCCCAGTGCCTTCTGGGATAAGTGAAGAGTCTCCGCGAGCTCAACGATCACTGGGTTTTGGCGGTTGCAGCTGAAAAGAGGAAATCGGAAAAACCGCGCGCCTATCGGCACGCGAAATTTGGCTCATCTTTCATCGTTTTTAAGAAATCTCAAGATGGAAGAGGCCAGGAGCCATTTGGTGAGCTGCATTTCTTGCTACATGTTCACAGATTTACCAGTGGAAAAGCCAAACTTCACATGCCACAAATGCAAGCTTGTGTCCCTGTTGGAGGAAAAGTTACAAAATCTCGAAGAGAGGTTAGCTACGTTGAAGATCATTAAGGAAGGTGAAGAGTTCTTGGACAGAGCAGAATTATCTCTTCATGTTACAGAAAGAGAAGAAATTCGAAGTACACCTGAAGAAACAGAGGAATGGAGACATGTGACCCAGAGAAGCAGGAGGATCAGGAGGCAGTCAGCACCCATACTGCTCAGAAACCAGTACCAGGCTCTCACGCAGGAAAACGATGAAGAAATACATCAGGATAAGACTTTGCCAACAAACAGCAACCTTGTACGCCTTCAGAGTCCTCCTGGATGGAGAAAGAAAAATGTTGTGAAGAAGAAACGGAGAGTGGTGGTCATGGGGGATTCCCTGCTGAGAGGAACAGAGGCCGCTATCTGCAGACCGGATATAACTACAAGAGAAATGTGCTGTCTTCCAGGTGCAAAAATTAAAGATGTGTCTGACAGGATATCAGGACTCTTCAGACCTACAGATGACTACCCATTCCTGCTACTACATGTGGGGACAAATGACACCGCAAGAAACGACCTGGAAATCATCTGCAGAGACTTTGAAGACTTAGGCAAGAAAGTGAAAGAACTGGGAGCGCAGGTGGTCTTCTCTTCCATCCTCCCAGTGGATGGCCATGGAACAAGGAGGTGGAATAAGATTCTGCAGGTGAACAACTGGCTACGTCGATGGTGCCGTCAGCAAGGATTTGGATTTCTGGATCACGGAGTGAACTACTTATACGATGGACTACTTGCTAGAGATGGGGTGCACCTTACGAAGACTGGAAAGCATGTATTTGGAAGTCACCTTGCTACACTTGTAAGGAGAGCTTTAAACTAGAACAACATGGGAAGGGAAGCAAAAGACCAGAAAAAGCCATACACCTGACAAATGCTATTGAGAACTCTGCTATTAGAAGTGGAAAGGAAGAACAAAGACGAAAGAATCTAATTAATAAAAATATTGGAGAAAGAGAAACCAATCACAAACTAAAATGTTTCTATACTAATGCACAAAGCATGGGCAACAAACAAGGAGAATTGGAACTACTAACACAGGAACAGAAATATGATGTAATTGGAATCACTGAAACTTGGTGGGACAATACACATGATTGGAATACAAGACTAGAAGGATACAACTTATTTGCAAGAAACAGACTTGATAAACGAGGAGGGGGTGTCGCATTGTATGTTCGAAATGCGTATATCTGCACAGAGATTGAAGCTTCAGAGACTGGGAGTTCTGTGGAAACTGTTTGGGTAAGAATACAAGGACAGAACAATGGAAAGGACACCATTGTAGGCATTTACTACAGGCCGCCTGTGCAAGCCGAATATATAGATGAACTCTTTATGCATCAGATGGCCAAGTTCTCCAAAAAATATGACATAGTTGTCATGGGAGATTTCAACTATCCAGACATTTGTTGGGAATCTCTCTCAGGCAAAACTAACAGGTCAAGGAAATTCTTATCCTCTCTTGCTGACAACTTTATCTTCCAAAAGGTAAGGGAGAAAACAAGGGGAACTGCTACCTTGGATCTAATCCTTATAAACAGGGAGGAAATGGTTGAGGAGGTAAAAGTGGCTGGGACCCTAGGAGGTAGCGACCATGCTATTTTAGAATTTTGGATTACTAGAGGTGGAAGACCTGTGAAGACTCAGACGTCAAGGTTAGATTTCAGAAAGGCAGATTTTAAGGGATTCAGAAAGAGAATTGGAGGGATCCAATGGCTGGATATCCTTAAAGACAAAAATGTCCAGGAAGGATGGGAAATCTTGAAAAATGAAATTCTAAAAGCACAGTTGTTAACAATTCCGAAAAGAGGGAAGAATAGGAAGCATTTAAGGAAACCAGGATGGATGAACACAGAACTTAAGCACATGCTAAAAAGGAAGAAAAAAATGTTTATAAAATGGAAAGAGGGAGGCATATCTAAAGAAGAATATAATGCTGTCTGCAGAACCTGCAGGGCACAAATCAGATTAGCTAAAGCTGAAAATGAACTGAGGCTTGCAAGAGATGTCAAAAGCAATAATAAAGGATTTTGGGGATATGTCAAAAGTAAAAGAAAAGTCAAAGATGCTATAGGATTTTTACAGGATGAAAATGATGAAATGGTAAGACAGGATGTTGAGAAGGCTGAACTTTTAAATTCCTATTTTGCATCTGTTTTCTCTCAGAAAGGAAATGCAACATCAACTGTTATTCACTGTCCTATTAAGGGAATAGAAGAATCCAGGATATCTATAAACAGAAAGATAGTGAGGAAACACTTAGCTAACCTAAATGAATTCAAGTCTCCAGGTCCAGATGAATTACACCCCAGAGTACTGAAGGAGATAGCAGAAGAAATTTTTGAACCCCTCTCCATAATCTTTGAAAATTCTTGGAGAACAGGAGAAGTGCCAGAAGACTGGAGAAGAGCAAATGTTGTTCCTATCTTCAAAAAGGGGAAGAAGGTGGACCCAGGCAACTATAGGCCGGTGAGTCTGACTTCTATACCAGGAAAGATCTTTGAACAAATTATTAAACAACATGTATGTCAATACCTGGATAAGAATGAAGTGATTAAACAGAGTCAGCATGGGTTTCTAACTAATAAGTCATGTCAGACTAACTTAATTTCCTTCTATGATGGTATCACTGATTGGGTGGATCAAGGAAATGCTGTAGATATAGTATATCTTGACTTCAGCAAAGCATTTGACAAAGTCTCTCATACAATCCTTATTGAAAAAATGACTAAGTATGGAATGGACAAGGCAACTGTTAGGTGGATTCATAACTGGCTTAGTGATCGGACCCAAAGAGTGGTCGTAAATGGCTGTACATCCAGTTGGAAGAATGTCTCAAGTGGGGTACCACAGGGCTCTGTCCTGGGCCCTGTATTGTTCAACATCTTTATCAACGATTTAGATGAAGGAATTGAGGGTAAACTGATTAAATTTGCTGATGACACAAAGCTAGGAGGGATAGCTAATACTAGAGAAGAGAGAGAGAGGATTCAAAAAGATTTAAATAAACTGGAGAAGTGGGCAGCAACTAACAGAATGGTTTTTAACAGGGAGAAATGCAAAGTACTACATCTGGGCAATAAAAATGAAAAAAGCATATATAGAATGGGAGGAATAGGGCTAAGTGACAGCACATGTGAAAAAGACTTGGGTATACTAATAGATCACAGACTGAATATGAGTCAACAGTGTGATGCAGCAGCAAAAAAGGCAAATGCAATTCTAGGATGTATTAACAGAAGCATACAGTCTAGATCACGTGAAGTCATTATTTCCCTCTACTCCTCTTTGGTCAGACCTCATCTGGAATATTGTGTCCAGTTTTGGGCACCACATTTTAAAAAAGACATCAACAAACTGGAGCAAGTTCAGAAAAGAGCGACCAGAATGGTGACCGGTCTGCAAACCCTGTCTTATGAGGAAAGGTTGCAGGATTTGGGGATGTTTAGTTTGCAAAAGAGAAGACTGAGAGGAGACTTAATAGCTGTCTACAAATATCTAAAGGGCTGTCACATTGTAGAAGGATCAACTTTATTCTCATTTGCACAAGGAAAGACTAGAAGCAATGGGATGAAACTGAATGGGAAGAGACACAGATTAGATATTAGAAAAAACTTTTTGACAGTTAGAGTGATCAATGAGTGGAACAGGCTGCCACGAGAAGTGGTGAGTTCTCCTTCAATGGAAGTCTTCAAACAGAGGCTGGACAGACATCTGACTGGGATGATTTAGCGAATCCTGCTTTGAGCAGGGGGTTGGACCAGATGGCCCAGGAGGTCCCTTCCAACTCTACGATTCTATGATTCTATGATTCTATGATTCTATGACTACTGCAAGATTAATGATGCAAGAAGCTTCTCTTGACATCCCCAATATATCAGTGTTAAGCAAAAAAAACACAATAGTCAACATTTTAGTATAAGTTGCAGAGACGCCATTATGTATCCGAGGAGGCGCTCATGTATCCATCATGTCCAACAACCACCTCGGTCTATGACATTCTCCCAATGTACCCTGATTGATGATTATTATTTTACTTATTTGCACTGAAATAGTCCTGCACAACATGTCTGCGATAAAACTCCAATCACAATGCATTTTTTCCTTATCGTGAGATTCAGCCACCGCAGTGCTCCTTCACATGGCTGCATTATGTGATGTCCATGATGAATAGGGCAGTAATATGGCTCTCGGAGTAACCCTTGGCTTCACTATGTACCTCGTTGTGCCTTTAATTTAATTCCAAAGCAAATGAAGGATCTTGTATGTAAATTGGAGTATTGTTATTGGTGGGAGCGTGGTATCAGTACGGCTCTAATATGGCGTAATAGGGACTCGGTTATAACATACAGGCTTAGTGCACAAAATCTCTCAAAAGGAAGCCACTGGATTAAAGGGTTAATTCCCGAAAGCTATATCTAACCAGTAAAAATCAGAACAGTTGTTCTCTGGCTAGTGTCTTATTTGACCACTAGATGGCAGTATTTCACCATGGTAATTGTGGCTTAGCGAGCGGTAAAATTGGCTCCTGCATGTGTTTGCCCATTGAGATTTACCATGACTGGGGGCTGCTTGGTAAGAGCTGGTAGATGGCTAAGTGGCACACTATCAAAGTACACAATCTGGCTCTAGACCATTGCCGGAGGATCTGAGTTTAAAGGAATTTAAAGCATATAAGAAACACTTAACACGTCCCGGCTCTTGTTTGAAATTACACAGACGCATGTGTGTATTGTCAGCAGATAAGTAGAGTTTATTTCCCGGCTATTCAGAATGGCATTCAGCATTATTATTTTCTGGAAGAAGATCTGGCCATGAATAATTTCTGAAATATTTGTCATGCGCTGCTAAATATGGCACATATAAGATAGAACGCTGCTACCGATGCCATGGGATATACAGACTGGGGGAGTATGGAATCAGGCATTTGTGCACTGTCAATACTGGAGCAAATGGCGCCAAATTTATACACATTTAGTAGACACTATTCCCTTTCTTACTCCACCTAGTGGCTATTGGGTCGCCCTCCCAGGGCTGTGGGGTACTTGGTACCGGGCCGGTCCTTCAGAGGGGAATGTCACAGCAGCGGTGACCCGGTCCGTAGCCCTGGGCGCCCATGTAAAAGGGGATTGAGTGGTGAAATAAAGTTTAAAAGTGATTCGTGACGCCACCTGTGGTGTTTGGCAATGAAGGTGTTAAGCCGACGCTGCAGACAGATCCTCTGGGACAGATGGTGTGGTGCAGCAGTGATGTTATAGCCCTCCACAGGCAGGGCTGTTGGTCCCAGGGCAGTGTAGATTATAGGTGTTGGGGAAGAGGGTGCAGTGTCTGGCACAGAGATGTAGCAGTGCTGAAGAAGTTGCAGGAAGGAGGCAAGGACACAGCAGGGTGCAGTTTCTTTACCTTTACTTGTAAGTGCAGTCCAGGGTCCAGATTACAGATGGCACAGGAGCCGATTAGCCTGGAAGCAACTTAGGAATCTCTCTGTCAGATGGGTTGTGTAGTCTCTTCTCTAGCGCTTACTTGAGGTATATGCAGTACTGTGTTACACTGAAGTTCCTCCTTCCCTTTTGGATCTACCTCGTATAGCAGACAGCTGTAGCCCTCTATTTCTCTGGCTCACCCGTCGCTGTTGTGCCTCTGAGTCTTAGTTGGGAATAGAGCATTTACAGCTTCCTATTCCTCTGGTTTCTGTTGCAGGACCTTCAGTATCCATACAACCATGGAGACCAGACTCCAGATCATGCGCTATCACTGGGAGGGAGCTCTCTATCCTCAGTTCAACCTCCAGCTTCTCTCCACACGTCTACACTCTTTGCCCTCCTCACACTAACTGACTAATTTCCCCTCCTGGCCCCCGGAGAGAAGCTCTTCCCCTTAGTATTGGTTCAGAGCTCCCTCTGCTGGCCCGGAGTGGGAACTGTGTTGCACGTTATGGTTATCTGCCAGAGAGACCCTTCATAGCTTCCAGGCATGACATCACTCTCCCTAGGAGGAAGGCAATGCCACTGTGGTGACCATACTCCTGGGGGCGCCACACTATTGTATGACAATAATTTTATGCCATAAAATGGTCCCTTTGGTCAACATGAGAAACCCTGCAATAATTGGGGGCACTGTTGGAGATTTTCCATCCACAACCACGAGCTTCGAATTATGCAACCGCACCCCACGTGTTTATTTTTAAAAATGTTGCCCTAGGCACCCAGCAACGTAGAACAATGTATTTCTACCTTGTAGGGTCCTCATAATACCCCCGTATTGTAAACTTTAGTATGATTAATGGGGTTGGCACAAGTCTGCTGTCACTCTATGTGACTGCAGACTTGTGAATCCTCCCATCGCGAGCACTGTGCACTGTCAGGATTCTCTGGTACCGGCACTGTGAGTGGGTGGTTATTTGAACAAAATTAAGCAATTTGCACACTTCTGGCCACATTACGACTAGACGTTTCTGGCCTCGCTTAGTAGACTTACATTGAGAGAGGCCACCACGTTTAGTTGTCACCTGACCTCATGTATGCAAATTGCATACAGTTGGTCACACACCTGCTGCTCCCAGCATAAAGTGACAGGCCGGGGTCACACTTGCGAGTGCAATGAGAGAATTTCGTGCAAGCCTCTCACCTCAATACCCGGCACTGCCGCCGGCACTCGGGACTGGAGTGTGTGGCTGCATGTCTTTCTGTGCAGCTGAACACTCCGGTCCGAACTGCTGGTGGCAGTGCCGGGTATTGAGGCGAGAGGCTTGCACGAGATTCTCGCATTGCACTCGCAAGTGTGACCCCGGCCTAAGGCTGGAAAACTCATTTAAGAACTCACATCAAACTGAAATTTAAAGGGGTTGTCCCATAAACAATATTTATCAGGATAGATAATAAATGTATGATCATTGGGGGTCCATCCAAGAGAGGAAAGGAATCCCAAAATCCCCAATGTTCAAGGAGCTCTATTATTCATGTATGACCACCTTTCCATTGACTTCTACACAATGACCACCTCTTTCATAAACAGTGACTGGAGCAGTGGTCACACATGCTCATAACAAATACTGACCTGTGGCGGAACTTGAAGCTTGTGGGTCCCAATGCTAAATATCAAATAAAGCCCCAACTATCACTGGTCATTAATAGTACTGGTCTTCTCACCAGGGTTGGGTAGGACTGCAACCTCTGCACTCATTGTGGAGTATCGCTAATAGTGGCAGACCACAAGGCCGTTATGGGGTGGGTATGTCGGGACACCGCCCATGTGGAATCACACTTTCAACTGTATCCACATTATGGATGCAGATACAGTTAATAGCCATGATGGAACAGGGAGCCGTCAATTCCCTCCTCCATCATTCTCCAAGTGTGTCTGACGTCTCAGCCCAGCGGGTGCAATAATGTCACTACTTCACGCCCGCACGCTGCAGAGACAAGAGAAGCAGGGTAAGCGGGGAGAGAATCTTTTTTTAATCAATGAGTACTTTGTGGGGGTCATTATACTATTTGTAGGGCTGTTTGGGGGGCAATTATACAGTTTGGAGGGGCCACTATACTATTAGAGGAATGTCTGGGGGCCATAATACTATTTGGAGGGCTATGAGCGGGTCAATTGCACTGTTTGAAAGGCTACGTGGGGCAATTTTACTGTTAGGAGGGCTGTGTGGGGACATATTATAGTGTTTTGAGGGCTATATGGGGGCCATGATTGTGTTTGGAGGGATGTATTGGGGCCAATTATACTATGTGGAGGGAATATTATACTGCTTGCAGGTCTAGTGGGGCCATTATACAGTGTGGAGGGTTGTTATTGCTCGTTGTGGGCGACTATACTGTATGGAGGATTACTACACTGCATCGAGGGGCATTATACTTTATGGAGGGCTGTATGGGGGCCATCATATTATATTTACAGCTGTGTCCCACATGTTGGTTGATAAGGTTATAAAAAGGCTCTTTTTCACCTAGGGACAATACATTAATGCTGTATATCTGCCGCCCACCCTAGTTTTCTTGCATAAATGAATGCAAAATTATGAAGCCCCTGTGTTACTTTTTCAGATACACAAAATATAAAGAGGTGCGGTTTATTTGTATTACTCTGCGGTATCCATTGTTTGGCCACTAGATGTCAGCACATGTGAAAGCTGTGATATTTATAACTTACCTTCTAGGGAAGCAGCATGTAAATAATAATGGATAAAAAAAAATAAAAATCCAATTTAAAAGATGTCAGTGTTTGATGATCCTCTCATAAATGTAACAATATTTTATCTGATGTGACTAATAACAAGAATCTGTTTTTATAATTTTTACATCTTTACCACTAAAAAGGTTCAGCGAAACAAGTCATTCGACAGCATAGTGTTATTGTGACATGTAAGTGGCCGCGTTTTTTTTTTTTCTTTGCAGACACAGCGTCAGTCTTGTTTATAGGCAGGGACTGGTATTACAGTTTAGTTCAATTCAGTTGAAATGCAATACCAGACACAGCCTATAAACAGAAGTGGCACTGTTTTGTTTTTAACCCCTTAGTGACAGAGCCAGTTTGCAGCTTAATGACCGGGCCAATTTTTACAATTCTGACCAGTGTCACTTTATGAGGTTATAACTCTGGAACGCTTTAACGGATCCCGCTGATTCTGAGAATGTTTTTTTATGACATATTGTACTTCATGTTAGTGGTAAAATTTCTTTGATATGTCTTGTGTTTATTTATGAAAAAAATGGAAATATGGCGAAAATTTTGAAACTTTTGCAATTTTAAAACTTTAAATTTTTATGCCCTTAAATCAGAGAGATGTGTCACACAAATTTCTTAATAAATAACATTTCCCACATGTCTACTTTACATCCACACAATTTTGGAAACAAATTTTTTTTTTGTTAGGAAGTTACAAGGGTTAAAAGTTGACCAGCGATTTCTCATTTTCACAGCAAAATTTACAAAACCATTTTTTTAGGGACCACATCATATTTAAAGTCATTTTGAAGGGTGTACATGACAGAAAATACCCAAAAGTGGCACTTTTCTAAAAACTAGACCCCTCAAGGTGCTCAAAACCACATTCAAGAAGTTTATTAACCCTTTACGTGCTTCACAGGAACTAAAGCAATGTGGAAGGAAAAAAATTAACATTTAACTTTTTTTTGCAAAAAATTTACTTCAGAACCAATTTTTTTTTATTTTCACAAGTGTTTAAAAGAGAAAATGAACCACAAAATTTGTTGTGCAATTTCTCCTGATTACGCTGATACCCAAAATGTGGGGGTAAACCACTTTTCCAGCGCACGGCAGAACTCGCAAGGGAAGGAGCACCGTTTGACTTTTTCAACGCAGAATTGGCTGGAATTGAGATCGGATGCCATGTTGTGTTCGGAGAGCCCCTGATGTTCCTAAACAGTGGTAACCCCCAACAAGTGACCCCATTTTGGAAACTAGACCCATTAAGTAACTTTTCTAGATGTGTGGTGAGCACTTTGAAGCCGTGAAAATAAAAAATCATTTTTTTCCACAAAAATGATATTTTCACCCCCAAATTTTTATTTTTACAAGGGTAACAGGAGAAATCATACCCCCACAGTTGTTGTGCGATTTGTCCTGAGTACGCTGATACCCCATATGTGGGGGTAAACCACTGTTTGGACGCACGGCAGAGCTCAGAAGGGAAGGAGCACCATTTGACTTTTTCAATGCAGAATTGGCTGGAATTGAGATTGGACGCCATGTCGCTTTTGGAGAGCCCCTGGTGTGCTTAAACAGTGAAAACCCCCCACAAGTGACACTATTTTGGAAACTAGACCCCTTAAGGAACTTATCTAGATGTGTGGTGAGCACTTTGAGTCCCCAAGTGCTTCACGGAAGTTTATAACGCAGAGCAGTGAAAATAAAATAATCACTTTTTTTTCCTCAAAAATGATAATTTAGCCCGCTATGTTTTATTTTCTCAAGGGTAAGAGGAGAACTTGGACCACAAAAGTTGTTGTGCAAGTTGTCCTGAGTACGCTGATACCCCATATGTGGGGGGAAACCACTGTTTGGGCGCATGGGAAAGCTCGGAAGGGAAGCAGCGCCATTTTGGATTACAGACTTTGAAGGAAAGGTCTGCGGGCATCATGTTGCGTTTGCAGAGCCACTGATGTGCCTAAACAGTATAAACCCCCCACAAGTGAACCCAGTTTGGAAACTAGACCCCTGAAAGAGCTTATTTACATATGTGGTGAGCACTTTGAACCCCCAAGTGCTTCACAGAAGTTTGTAGACGCAGAGCCGTGAAAATTAAAAATAATTTTTTATTCCTCAAAAATGATTTTTAGCCCGTTATTTCTTTATTTTTCTAAGGGTAACAGGAGAAATTGGACCACAAAGGTTGTTGTGCAATTTGTCCTGAGTATGCTGATACCCCATATGTGGGGGGAAACCACTGTTTGGGCGCATGGGAGAGCTCGGAAGGGAAGGAGCGCCATTTTGGAATGCAGACTTTGAAGGAAAGGTCTGCGGGCGTCATGTTGCGTTTGCAGAACCCCGATGTGCCTAAACAGTATAAACCTCCCACAAGTGACCCCATCTTGGAAACTAGACCCCCAAAGGAGCTTATCTAGATATGTGGTGAGCACTTTGAACCCCCAAGTGCTTCACAGAAGTTTATAAACGCGGAGCCGTGAAAATAAAACTTTTTTTCTTCAAAATTGATTTTTTAGTCTGCTCTTTTTTATTTTCCAAAGGGTAACAGGAGAAATTGGACCCCCAAAGTTGTTGTGCAATTTGTCCTGAGTACGTTTATAACCCATTTGTGGGGGGAACCACTGTTTGGGCGCATGGGAGAGCTCGGAAGAGAAGGAGCGCCATTTTGGAATGCAGACTTTGATGGCATGGTCTGCGGGCGTCATGTTGCGTTTGCAGAACCCCGATGTGCCTAAACAGTATAAACCCCCCACAAGTGACCCCATTTTAGAAACTAGACCCCCAAGGAGCTTATCTAGATGTGTGGTGAGCACTTTGAATCCCCAAGTGCTTCACAGAACTTTATAACGCAGAGCCGTGAAACTAAAAGTCTTTTTGTTTTCCACAAAAGTGATTTTTTTAGCCCCCAATTTTTTTATTTTCCCAAGGGTAACAGGAGAAATTATACCCCCAAAGTTGGTAAATAGTGGAAACCCTGCAATTCTAGCTCCAACCCTAATCCCAACACACCCTAACCCTAATCCCAACCCTAATCCCAAATCCTAATTCTAATCCTAATTCGCCCTAACCCTAATTCTAACCATAACCCTAGCCCTAACCCTAACCTTAGCCCTAACCCTAATTCCAACCCTAACCCTAATTCCAACCCTAGCCCTAATTCTAGCCCTAACCCTAATTCCAACTCTAACCCTATTTCCAACCATAACCCTAGCCCTAACCCTAGCCCTAGCCCTAACCCTAACCCTAATGGAAAAATGAAAAAAAAAATATTTTCTTTATTTCATTATGTTTGCCTAACTAAGGGGGTGATAAAAGGGGGGGTTATTTATTATTTTTTTTATTTTGATCACTATGATAGTTTATCATAGTGATCAAAATGGATCTGCCAGCTGGCAGATTCACAGCAGGCGCACTGCGCATGCGCCCGCCATTTTCTTCCGGATCCAAGATGGCGGCGCCCACCTGAGGATGCCGGCGGGACAGAGGATCACCGGGAGGGAATCCAGGACCACTGGGAGGTACATGGGGGGATCAGGGACCCTATTTCTCTCTTCTCTGATGTGCGATCACATCAGAGGAAAGAGAAATTAAACGCAAAATCGCGGTTTTTTTACGATCGCTGTTATAGGGTTAATTAATGGCGCTGTGGTTTAAGTGGCCTTAATTACCGCTGTTAAAAGGCATAGCGGCGGTCGTTAAGGGGTTAAAGTAGATCTTCATAGTTGGTCCTGTGTTATCAGTGGTTCCAGAACACTCATTTTGTGAAGACTATAGGCTATTTTTGTTATTATAGAGCACTTTCCATATGTTTTGTAAACTACAGCATGCTTTATATTCCAGAGAATTAAAGGGACGGCTTCCCTTCAATGGAATGGATTTTAATTTTATTTCAATTTTATTTTCCACATTACATCTTAAGATATATGGATAGCTATTTATACACACACAGGTGCTTCTCACTAAATTAGAATATCATCAAAAAGTTAATTTATTTCAGTTCTCCAATACAAAAAGTGAAACTCATATTGTATAGAGTCATTACAGACAGAGTGATCTATTTCATGTGTTTATTTCTGTTGATGTTGATAATTATGGCTTAGAGCCAATGAAAACCCAAAAGTCATTAACAGTAAATTAGATTAATTAACAAAAAACACCAGCAAAGGCTTCCTAAGAGTTTAAAAAGGTCCCTTAGCCTGTTTCAGTAGCTCCACAGTCATAGGGAAGATTGCTGACTTGACAGATGTCCAGAAGGCAGTCATTGACACGCTCCACAAGGAGGGTAAGCCACAAAAGGCCATTGCTAAAGAAGCTGGCTGTACAGAGTGCTGTATCCAAGCATATTAATGGAAAGTTGAGTGGAAGGAAAAAGTGTGGTAGAAAATGGTGCACAAGCAACCGGGATAACCGCAGCCTTGAAAGGATTGTTAAGAAAAGGCCACTCAAAAATTTAAGGGAGACCCACAAGGAGTGGCCTGCTGCTGGAGTCATTGAGTCAAGAGCCACCACACACAGACGTATCCAGGACATGGGCTACAAGTGTCGCATTCCTTGCGGCAAGCCACTCAAGACCAATAGACAACGCCAGAAGCGTCTTACCTGGGCCAAGCAGAAAAAGAACTGGACTACTGCTCAGTGGCCCAAGGTGTTTTTTGCAGATGTAAGTAAATTTTGCATTTCATTAGGAAATCAAGGTCCCAGAGTCTGGAGGAAGAGTGGAGAGGCCACAATCCAAGCTGCTTGAGGTCTAGTGTGAAGTTTCCATAATCACTGATGGTTTGGGGAGCCATGTCATCTGCTGGTGTAGATCCACTGTGTTTTATCAAGACCAAAGTCAGCGCAGCCGTCAATAGGAAATTTTAGAGCACTTCATGCTTCCCTCTGCCGACAAGCTTATTGGAGATGGAAATGTCATTCTCCAGCAGGACTTGGCACCTGTCCACACTGCCAAAAGTACCAATACCTGATTTAAGAACAACATTATCACTGTGCTTGATTAGCCAGCAAACTCGCCTGACCTTAACATCATAGAGAATCTACAGGGTATTGTCAAGAGGAAGATGAGAGACACCAGACCCAACAATGCAGACGAGCTGAAGCCTGCTATCAAAGCAACCTGGGCTTCCATAACCCCTCAGCATTGCCACAGGTTGATCGCCTCCATGCCACGCCACATTGATGCAGTAATTGATGCAAAAGGAGCCCCGACCAAGTATTGAGTGCATTTACTGAACATACATTTCAGTACGCCAACATTTTGGATTTTAAAATCATTTTTCAAGCTGGTGTTATAAAGTATTCTAATTTACTGAGATAATGAATTTTGGGTTTTCATTGGCTGTAAGCCATAATCATCAACATTAACAGAAATAAACACTTGAAATAGATCACTCTGTTTGTCATGACTCTATAGGATATATGAGTTTCACTTTTTGTACTGAAGAATTGAAATAAATTACTTTTTTTATATTCTAATTTGGTGAGAAGCACTTTTATTTAAATTTTCACACTGGTCAGGGTTCCAAACAAATTATTTCTCAGCAGTCTCATTATTATAATATACAGGATTACAGTGGAAGGTAACACCTGTATACAGGGTAGATAAAACAAAATTCACCATTCCCAATAGGTGATGTCACAGCTCACCTCCTCCTCCTGTACAATGACAGATAACACCTCCATATACAGTAGATAACACAGGATCCACCACTTATAATAGGTGATGTCACAGCTCACCTCCTCATCCTGTACAATGACAGATAACACCTCCATATACAGTAGATAACACAGGATCCACCACTTATAATAGATGATGTCACAGCTCACCTCTTCCTCGCCCTCCATAATTACCTGTGCCCAGATTAAAGTGTGTATGACTCTTCCAGAAAACTATTATCTGAGTCAATCTCTTGCTGCTAATGTCCATGTAAAGAACAGGAAGTTGGAGTCTAATATTAGATCCAGTGGTCAGTGTGAAAATCACAATAATATACACTAAGTTCTAAAAATGAAAAATAAAAATAAAAATAAAAAAAGGGAAAAAAATACAGAACTATGCAAAAATTCCAAGCAGGTATGGATCTAATGCTGCAAAGTAAGAATGCTTTCATAAATGGAGGAGATAAACTGTGTGCAAGTTTTGAAAAATGGATGCTGCTTTGAAGACGAAGGTCACCTGATTTACATTTCTCTTTTGTTCCTTCAATTTCTAGTCTATTTATTGATAACAATAAACTATTAATACTTCTGCTTCTGACAGCACCCTACTCTGCAGCGGCTTTTCCACTCGTGCCTACAAATTTTGGGGATTTTCTGAAAAACGCATATTCTTAGAAGAGATTCCATGCGAGAAAAAAAATTAAAAAATCCTCCCTATCAGTTTTTTCCCTTGCAGATGAGCCCATAGATATCAATGAGGGCACACGACGCGCACTTATCCAAAGTCCAGAAAATTCACTGTCTTAAGCCGCACAGCACATGGACACATGGCGGTGAGAAGAGGCGCACACGAGGCACACAAACACACGGAAAACAACAAGCACAAATCTGAATCTGCGCTCATTGTGCACGCAGCGATCCGTCATTACACATCCATCACACTGCTGTCTAGGCGATTAACTCAGGGCCTCTAACTGTGTTATTACCCACACCCCGGGAAGCCGAGGAGCTCAAATTAAAGACCATTTTGCACAGTTTTGTTATGGAGACATGTTCAGAAAAAAAAAAGAAGATAAAAAAAGTATTTTAAGTCTGTGATCAATGGAGAGGAGAATATAGCATGGAGACGCTGCCACCGGTCCACCTGTCATTGCTGTGCAAGACCTTAATGGTTTCCAGTTGATGGATTCTGTTGAATAAATGTCGAAAGGGATTCAGGCAGACATTTGCTCTAAGTGTCTGTCCATAAGATCTAACAATCGTATAATGCCGCGGGCTCCGTCTCTTCTGAAATACTGCACTGCCTACTGTGCAATCACTGATCCGCATCCTCAGCTCATTGTTCTGCTAAGTAGGTTTCCATCACAAAATTAGCAGCGAGGCTTCTCTGTAATTCCATTACCTAGCTTTATAGACAGGTAGAACCTTGCTGGTTTGTAAATAAAAGCAGTGTCTTGAAAAAGTATTCACACCCCGTGAACTTTTCTGCATTTTTTTCATGTTAGGCTAGTTTCACACTAGCGTTTTGAGGCGCAGCGCACGCTTGCCATGAAGGTCCGCCCCCCTGCCGTGCCTCCTCTGGTCAGCTCCACCTATGGGCGCATGACGCTGCATGCGACCTGCGTACCCTATCTTTAGCATTGGGTACGCAGGCTGTGCACAGGTATGCTTTTGCCGCTGCATGCGTCCTTTTGACGGTGCGCCGACCTGCACCAAACGCATTGTGTTGCATTTTGGTGTGGCCGGCGCACCGTCAAAAGGACGCACTCACCGGCAAAAGCATACCTGTGCACGGCCTGCGTACCCATTGCTAAAGCTAGGGTACGCAGGTCACATGCAGTGTCATGTGCCCATAGGTGGAGCTGACCGGAGGAGGCGCAGCATGGGGCGGAGCTTCACGGCGAGCGTGCACTGCGCCTCAAAACGCTAGTGTGAAACTAGCCTTACAAACACAAATGAAACTGTATGTTATTGGGATTTTATGTGATCTACCAACACAAAGTAGAAAGTATTTGTAAAGTGTAAAGGAAATAAAACATGGTTTTCAAAATATTTAAAAAATATATATCGGAAAATTTTGATTCAGCCCCCGCGTGTAGTCTTATACCCTTAAATAAAATCCTGAGTGATCAATTGTCACCAGAAGTGACATAACTACTATATTGAGTCCACCTCTGTGTAATTTATTCTCAGTGAGACTATATCTGTTCTGTGAAGGCCTCAGAGGTTTGTTTGAGAGATCAAACAGCATCATGAAAACCAAAGAACACACCAGACCGGTCAGGGATAAAGTTGTGGAGAACAGTAAAGAAGGGTTAGGTTACAAAAAAATTGCCCAATCTCTGAACATAAATGTTAGAGTTGGAAGGGATCTTCATGTCCAACCCCTTGCTCAATGCAGGATTCAATGACCAGCTCAGACAGATGTCTGTTCAGCCTCTGAAGACTTCCATTGAAGTAGAACTCACCACTTCTCATTTCAGCCTGTTCCACTCATTGATCACCCTCACTGTCAAAATGTTGTTTCTAATATCTAATCTGTATCTTCTCTCTTTCAGTTTCCTTCCATTGCTTCTCGTGTTTCTATGTGCAAATGAGAATAAGAATGATCTACACTATGACAGCCCTTCAGATATTTGTAGACAGCTATTATATCTCCTTTCAGCCTTCTTTTATGTAAGCTAAACCAGATCCTTTAACTATTCTTCGTAGGACATAGTTTGCAGTCTGCTCACCATCCTGGTTGCTCTTCTCTGAACTTGCTCCAATTTTTCAATGTCTTTTTTTTTTAAATGTGTTCAATCCATCATCATCCAAAAATGGACGGCATATAGCACAACTGCAAACCTACTAAGTAAGTCATGGTCATCAACCCAAACTGACATCCCAAGCAAGGAGAGAATTAATTACTGTTGGTAGATCGCATAAAATCCCAATAAAATATATTTAAGTTTGTGGGTGTAACATGAAAAAATGTGAAAAAGTATCAGGGCACTGCCTATATTCATATAATTACCAGTATATCAAAGAAAAGTCCTAATTGTATAAAGAAATAAAAATGTTCATTATCTGGTAAAACTCAAATATAAAGCCAAGAAAAACGTTTTTAAAATATCCTCAGTTACTAGATTCTCTGTGTTCTGAGATAAATTATCGTATTTTTTTCTTTTTTCTTCTGAAAGAAGGCTAGTGGTAGTGGAGGCGAGCAGAGAAGGCATAATTAATTAGAGCAGACGAAATTGACAGCACTACAAATGGACTGATTAATGACGTATGCGTCCGGTTCCGTATTGAACGTCTTTATTTATTTACAAGTCTATTACATGTATTATATGTGACGACAATACACAGAACAATCAGTCCCCTAATCCCAGCCCCTTGTCAATTTTCCTCCTGCTTACATCTTGTTTGCATAGATCGGTTGGTGCAGTAGTTTTAATTACCCAATTCCAGGCATGGATCATAAAGGGAGGGAAAAAAGTGTCAATTTTTCTTTAACATTTATAGTTTTGGTAAAATAAAAAAAGATCATAAATCATGTATCACCTACAGGAGCCCTAAAGCTGAGCAGATGTGTGCTCAAGCTATAAGTCAGCGCTTACAAGCTCCATTAAGGAGAGGTGGTAAGCGCTGCACATGCACAGATGTGGCTGCTAGACTATAACGGTTGTAGGTAACATAGACAAACTAAGCAATAAAATTAGAAAAACCCTCGGTTCTTGAAACTATTTTTGATCTTCTTGGTAATGTTGAGGTTAACCCTTTAATCACTTAAAAAAGGAAAGTGCATGACGCTTGGCAGAGCAGTCAGTGGTGTCATACACTCCCACCAATGACCAATTTTTTCTCATTGAAGGATTGTAGAGGATGCAAAAAAAAAAATAGTTTTCTTCCAGAAAAGGCACACCACCTGTCCATGGGTTATATCTGATATTGCATTTCATCTCTATTAAACTAAGGAGGGCTAAGCTGTAATACCACACACAACCTGAAGCAGGTGCTGGGGTTTTCTAGTGTTGGGGCTCAAACCTGACGTCACTCCATAGTTTGAATCTTATAAGCTGCCAGGATTTGCCAGTGCCGGGAGCAAGCAGACACATGACTGCAAGAATGCATACAAACGGTCACATGCCGACTAGACATCCGTGACTTCGCTCAATACAAGTGAACTGAGTGAGATCGGACACGTCTAGTCAGAATGTGGCCAGAAATACACAAATAGCATATTTTGGGTCACATGACCGCCCACTCCCGATGCTGAAGAATCCCGAGAGCACGCACTGTAAGGATTCACAAGTCTGCAGGCAGATAGAGTGACTGCAGACTTGAGTCCCAATTTGGACAACCCCTTTAAGTCTAATATCCTAATTTGAAACAAAAATCAATAATTACAATATACTTTTTGCCCACAAAGCACCTTCTTAATTTTTCATTATGGGTGATAAAGGTAACAAGACAAAGAAATAAAATACAGAATATAATAATCTCTTTTTGTTTTTGTTGTACTGTGCACAGCGCCAACAATTGCAGCATGGCCAATCAAACTGTATATGTCACCGGTCACAAAGAGAAAGAGTAGTGGTACTGCCCTGACTGACAGCAGTCACACCTAGGTGACAAATGGCATATGCTGCCGCATGGAAGAAATACGCTGTGTACTCCGGCTCCATCCCGGGTTTTTCAGGCTCTGAATCTTGGCAGCTGTTACTCAATCCCTGTTTCTGAAATAAAATCCATCACTTATCTCTGCTACACAACTGAGACTCCTGGATCAGCAGCTTCCAAAGTGCAGAAAAGATGGCGTCATGTCATAGAAACACCTATTTGTTGTGTAATCCAACATCTGTTCAATAATATAAAGTACGTAGAAAGAAACAGATGACAGATTATTCTGCACTGCGATGTTAAAGGGGAATTACCAAGTTCTAGTCTTGTGAGATTGGACATAGAGTAGCTAAGTATGATCATTTACAGTGGTCTGAAATATGAGCACACATACTGTACAAAGATCCTGCAGCTGCATATCCTTCTTTCCCCTCCTCCCTTTACTATGCAGCTACATCCTCTTCTTCACCATTGTTCCTTTACTTTGCAGCAGCATCCCTTTTTTCACTCTCCTTCCTTTACTCTGCAGCTGTATTCCCTTCTTCATCCTCGTTCCTTTACTGTGCAGATGTATGCCCTTTTTCATCCTTCCTCTTTTACTCTGCAGCTGAATCCCCTTCTTACCCCTCTCCTCCTTTTACTCTGCAGCTCCATCTCCTTTTTCACTTTCTCCTTTACTCTGCAGCTGCATTTCTTCTTCACCCTTGTTTCTTTACTCTGCAGTTGCATCCCCTTCTTACCCCTCCTCCCTTCACTCTGCAGCTGCATCCCATTTTTCTCCCTCCTCCCTTTATTCTGCAGCTGAATCCCCTTCTTCCCTCTCCTCCCTTTATTCTGCTTTTGCATCCCCTTCTTACCCTTCCTCCATTTATTCTGCAGCAGCATCCCCTTTTTCTCCTTCTTCCCTTTACTATACAGCTGCATCACCTTTTTCTCCCTCCTCCCTTCACGCTGCAGCTGCATCCCCTTTTTCTCCTTCTTCCCTTTTTTCTGCAGCTGCTTCACCTTTTTCTCCCTCCTACCTTTACTCTGCAGCTGCATATCCTTCTTCACCATTGTTGTTTTACTCTGCAGTTGCATCCCCTTTTTACCCCTCCTCCCTTTACTCTGCTTTTGCATCCCCTTCTTACCCTTCCACCCTTTACTCTGCAGCTGCATCACCTTTTTCTCCTTCTTCCCTTTACTCTGCAGCTGCATCACCTTTTTCTCCTTCTTCCCTTTACTCTGCAGCTGCATCACCTTTTTCTCCTTCTTCCCTTTACTCTGCAGCTGCATCACCTTTTTCTCCTTCTTTCATTTACTCTGCAGCCGCATGACCTTTTTCTCCCTCCTACAGTACCTTTGCTCTGCAGCTGCATCCCCTTCTTCATACTTGTTCCTTTACTCTGCAAATGCAACCATTTTTTCACCCTCCCTCTTTTACTCTGCAGCTACATCCCCTTCTTTCCTTTACTTTGCAGTTGCATCTCTTTCTTCACTCTTCTTTCTTTACTTCCCTTCCTCTCATACCTTTATTGTTTTAATGGCTACTGTAATTTGAAGAAGATACCACTGACTCACAAAGTTAAAGGGGTTCACCTCTTGGAACAATTTTTCATTCTTTTACCTAAATGCTTGCATTTTTTTGCTAAAACCCATTTTTGAAACTGGTTTTCATTAAAAATACATGGAAACAAAGTGCATGTAACAGCAAAATAGAGCAACATTTTCAATGAAACCAAATTGCAAAAAGTATTGTTTGGTTCCAATTAAGTAAAAACAATAAATAAATTGTCCCCAGAATTGAACAACCCAAATAATGCTTCCTGTAAAAATAATAATAATTTATCCAACCAATGCCGAACTGCCATAGGTGATAATACAGCTTCTTCATTTCAAACTTTATTTTCATGTTGATATGCAAAAAAAATCCCTAAACTATTGTAGTTTTCACACTAACCAATAGAGCAATAAAAATAGGTGGACATTTTGTAGGTCCGTTGTCAACTTTTCTGTGTAGACCGGGACGTAGTTTGCAGGGCCTTTTCATTATCATTACAAGGTGGTAGAATAAAAAAGGTGTATTGCAGAAAGGATAAGGTATCGCCTATCCAATTCACAGAATATCTAATCATTAGAGAAGATGAATTATCACCTATCCCCAAAATAGGTTATAACTATTGGACAGGTGGAGGGGGTCTGACTTCTAAAACTGATCGCAGGAAAAGGGGATCTCTATCCCTCCATTTGAATGGAGCGGTGGTGCCGCCTATGTGCTGTGGCTTCATTCATTCAAACTGCTGTATTTTGGGTATCGCAAGCAATCTTATAGAAAAATGAATGTAGCGGAAGGGTACGTGAGTGACCACCAGCCCGCCACTATTCTGGCAATCGGTGGGGTTCTCAGTGACCAGATCTCCACTGTTCTAGCAGTTATGTGAAAAATCTATATTTCTCTTACCAGTGACTGCCATATGGCACAAACACCAAACTGCGATGTCTAAGTCCAATGTGGCTATCCCCAGGATAATAAAAAAAAATAGATACAACATTAAAAAAAATATACTGAGGATTCTGAGATTTGGAAAAGATGAACCTGTCTTACCCCAATATGTGTTCTTTCTAGAGTATTGCTCCAAGGAGATCTCCTGTAAAAGAGTGTACCTCTGTTATTCCTTCTGGAAATGTTTGGATTAATTGACAACTGGGCGTTACCATTTTCCTTTCAAAATTCAGTGTGTCCCTATAGACCAGGGTTCCCCAACTCCAGTCCTCAAGGCCCACCAATAGGTCATGTTTTCAGGATTTCCTTAGTATTGCCCTAGTGATAATTGCATCACCTGTACAATACAAGGGAAATCCTGAAAACATGACCTGTTGGTGGACCTTGAGGACTGGAGTTAGGGAACCCTGCTATAGACTGACACCATCTAGTGCTGACATTTCCAGGAGGAATAGCAGAGAGATGACACAACTGGAGTCAAATTGATTCCAGAATTGATATTTCATGTAGAATGCAAACATTTACTAAAAGGTACGTGTCGCTAGAGCTGACGGGTCAATTTTAAGTGGAGAACAATGTAGTGTCACTTATTTTGGCGCCACACAAAGCGACTCCGAGAACATATGACCCGTTTTTGTTTTTTGGGTTTTTTTGCAGGCAGTACAATTTTCAGCTTCATTCCGTGTCCCCGTATGAACCCAACTTATTATTCCAGAGTTAAAAACAATCTATATCTGCCTGATCTGCGTCACATAATGAAATATTTTCAGAGCGTCCTACAAATATAAGTAAAGTCTACCTAGAATTTATGCATATTCCTGCCCCACTTATTAATTAGCACCGATCAATGCTGCATCCCCACATGAAGAACGGGCTCGTCCTAATTACCTCTGCCCTGCAGAGAGATATTAGTCTCTTTATAAAGCTTTTTTATTTATTAGACTTTAGTTTATTAGATGCACCAGCAATTAATTTCCCACTAATTGCTAATCCGCTGCATTCCCCCTTATTTCTGCTGCTATGATATTAACAGATAGGATTCCGACCGACAAGTAATTAATAAATGTGCTGTGTATATTAATTTGTCCTCCTGTCCCACTCCGCTCTGCCCTTTTTCTCCTTGCTGGAAAGTCTGTAAACTGCAGTGTACGGTGATGTATTTCCTTTCTCACATTTCTCGGTACCACTACAGCTGGGTGTCTGTTTCACCGTGTACTTATGAAATGTCACCACTAATGGATTGCAATCCCACTGAGACCTGCATTTACCATAATGCTGCTTTCTTACATCACAATAAAAAAAAAAACGCAGTCTAACTGTAAAATCCCATTTGGTTTAGTGGTAATGAGCCTAAATAATGGATTCCAATTTAGTTCAGTGCGCCTGCTATGTGATAGCCAAAATGGAGCTATAGGCGAACAGAGAAACCCTATGTGCCCTGGAAGGATAAGCTTCAGTGTGCTGGGCAAAGAAAAGAACTACAGCACAACAACAACAACAATGCGATCAAATAATCCCAGAGACATATTTCAAAAAATAGAAAAAACTTTTATTAAATACATAACAAATACATGGAGTCGGACGGGAAGGGAAGGCAGAACCACATGTACACGCAAACAAAAAGAGACGTACATGCTACACAAAAGCTAATTAGTATACACATCAAAGACGTAATGAGTCATAGTACTATCCCATACTATTGCACATTCCCACATGGCCTATTGAACAGAGTCAATATTAAATTACAGGCATAAAAAATAAACAAGCACTCATTACTAATATACCTGATCAGATGGCCGGGAATAGTCTATAGCAGTGCGCCCACCCCAACGCGCGTTTTGGCCAGCACAAACCTACATCTGATTTATACAAATAGGGGTTTAACAAGCTACATATCTGATAAGTAAGTACCCCTTTCCTTCTGTCTCCATATACTGGCATGATTAATGGTTACAACTTTGGGGCAGGTTTATACTAACAATATTTGGGACCCTTTTCTGTTTAAGTGTGGGGTTATAGTTTGTGTTTCCTGCAGACAGTTTTACGCTCCCTGGGATAATTTATCTATAATGGGGGCTTCCCAGTGATAGCTATCGTAGAGCGGGGGCTCCATATCCGTTGTTAAGTAGGGTGCCAACCTCTACTGTCTAGGCAGGTGTCCATACCAGGAGACAGTTGAGGTGTTAAAGAGGGGTTAGCCAATCTGTGTCGATAGTTGGTTGGTATAAAAATATGCTCAGTAAATGCCTCCATGTGTTTAATTATTTGCGCTATCTTTTGGTTGGTCTTAACAAGGACTCCAAACTCAGGATCTGCAGAATGGAAGGCAGAAACATTAACAGTGAGCCACAAGATGTTTGACTACATGTAAAATAATTTACTCAACCTAAAGATCTAAATTGTATTTTTTTTTTTTGTTGCAGGAATATTATACTGGTACATAGAGATATATCTGTATATACCAGTGGATCTCTCCATACTTGTGATAGATAGATTATACTACCATGTTGTGAACCTACCCAACCGAGTTGAGGAAGTCCTTTCCTTTAATCCAGCTCTGTGTTTTATCTGAGTATACTATAGATAATATCCATCCACAGAAGTCAATGAGAACTAGTCAATAATTTAACTCTACGAGTTATTGACTTCTCTATAGCTAAATATGCGGTCCCTAATTGAAGAACCCGAGCGCAGTGTACATACTACATATAGTAGCGGCACTACATTATTCGCCTTAACAAGGTGCTGCTGTTTCTGCTTAGTCACCTTATGGACATAAACATTTCCGGAGCAATAAGAAACAGCAAATAACTACTGTGCTGTAACTCCAGATCTCCGCTGCACAAACTGCCATTAATTGGTGTTAATTTAGTGCGCTTTCTCTGACTCCTGCAATAATTAATTATCCAATTAGTGAGGTTGCACTGCATTAGTGTTCTATGAATGAGCAGGAACAGGCGGGAACACGGCCCGGTGTATGAGATGGATATACTGACATCAGGCACTAGACAGTGGACTTTCCGGATGTAATTGTTTCTGTTTGATTAATATATTAGAAGGTCATTCTGGAAATGAGATAGAGGACGCGAGCCGCAAGGTTCATTTAGAAACCCTGCGCCATTGTTTGCTAATTTGGGAATGATGATGTGGGGGAAAACAATTAAATGGTGAATAGAAGAAGGGGAGAACTTCAAAAATAAGTTACCCATTGCCATCCTTATTAACAGTCCTGATATTGTGATCACAATGGAAAAGAAAATGGGCAGGGCCTAGCCAAACCATTGGCAAAAGTAGTAGTTTTGAGGGTGCCCATGACCATTTTGGGGGCTTGAATGGCCCAAATTTGGAGTTATAAATTATTGTATTCCTATGCCTCCAGAATGATCACATAAATGATGCAATTATGTCTTGTATCAGTACACCTTGGGTTTAATAATGCATCTCCACCAAATTAAATCCTAATGATTCTAGCTCCTATTTTCAGTTCTGCATCATATTTTTATTGAGGCTATCACTTTTCTGATACAGAGTTCCAGATCCCTTGTGTAATTTTGGTTGCCACCACTAGAGGGAACTTGCTGCAAACAGCTATACAATGGAGCAGACCTGGGCAAAGTGCGGCCCACGGGCCACATGCGGCCCTCTGTTCCAGTCCTGCCGGCGGACCGAGACAACCAAGGGGCTGAAAACAGTGGCCCCCGGTCCGCACAGTGCCCGCCGTTGTAGTCTCCGCCTGCCTACAGTCTCCGCCCGCACGCCTACCAGCAGTCTCCGCCTGCCCACAGTCTCCACACACCTACCTGCAGTCTCTTCCCATTTGCCTGCCCGCAGTCTTTGCAGTCTCTGCTCTCCATCCACGCTGACTGCATTGATGGAAGAGGGGCTTCCGGCCAATTAGCATGTGAAACAGCTGACGCAATGATGTCATGTTATTGCATCAGCTGTGTACTGCGGAGAGTCAGCGCATCGGAGACAGAAGCAGAGCAGAGCGTCGGGGAACAGGAGAAAGATGAATATGTGTATATTTATGTGTATGGTATGTTTGACTGCACATGGGGAGGCTGTATGGGTCTTATGGACATGGGGAGGCTATATGGGTCTTATGGACGTTGGGAGGCTATGGGGTTCTTATGGACATGGGGAAGCTGTATGGATCTTATGGACATGGGGAGGCTATATGGGTCTTATGGACATGGGGAGGCTATTGGAGTCTTATGGACATGGGGAGGCTGTATGGGTCTTATGGACATGGGGAGGCTATATGGGTCTTATGGACATGGGGAGGCTGTATGGGTCTTATGGACATGGGGAGGCTATATGGGTCTTATGGACGTTGGGAGGCTATGGGGTTCTTATGGACATGGGGAAGCTGTATGGATCTTATGGACATGGGGAGGCTATATGGGTCTTATGGACATGGGGAGGCTATTGGAGTCTTATGGACATGGGGAGGCTGTATGGGTCTTATGGACATGGGGAGGCTATATGGGTCTTATGGACATGGGGAGGCTATTGGAGTCTTATGGACATGGGGAGGCTGTATGGGTCTTATGGACATGGGGAGGCTATATTGGTCTTATGGACATGGGGAGGCTATTGGAGTCTTATGGACATGGGGAGGCTGTATGGGTCTTATGGACATGGGGAGGCTGTATGGGTCCTATGGACATGGGGAGGCTATGGGGGTTTTTTGGACATGGGGAGGCTATATGGGTGTTATGGACATGGGAAGGCTATGGGGGTCTTATGGACATGGTGAGGCTATGGGGGTCTTATGGACATGGGGAGGCTATGGGGGTCTTATGGACATGGGGAGGCTATATGGGTCTTATGGACATGGGAAGGCTATGGGGGTCTTATGGACATATGGAGGCTATGGGGATCTTGACATGGGGAGGCTATGGGGCTCTTATCATGGACATGGGGAGGCTATGGAGGTCTTAACATGAACATGGGTAGAGGCTGTGTGGACCTCAGATGCTGGACATCGGGAGGCTGTGTGGGCCTAATATGATATATTAAAGGGGCTGTGTTCGGGTTCAAATGGTATATAGGGGGATGTTAGCATACTTAGTTGTGCTCAATATTAAGTGATATAATTGATCTTAATATAATTATTATATGTTGATATTAGTATTGAGTATAATTAATTTCAGCCTATTGTTCGGCCCTCCATAACAGTCATTGTCTCTCGTGTGGCCCCTGCAATGGAGTCACAGTATGCAGTACGCTCTTGTGCTCCCTCTAGTGGTGGCAGTTGGCAGCCAGCATTTCCTGTTTTCAAGTTTTGTGAATGCAGAATTTTTTTTTTTTTGCATAAAATCAGATATATTAGGAAATTGCTCTGCTCATACCGTATTTATTGTTTGTTCCATATAGCTGTAGGAGATTTTTTTTTTTTTATAAGAAGGCAAATTGTGTTCAGTTTATATGGATTTAAAAATGTCGAAATAATGCACTTCCGTGACAGTTTTTAACATTTTTTTTAATGACATACACTCATGATAAACAATTCTCTTATTTACCGTATAGTTTGCAACAGTCAATGACAATAATAAACTTGTGTTTATTACTTATGTATCGGGTAATGTTTTGAAAGACAGCATGCTATATGTACCCCAAAATGATGCCACTTATAATGACAGCTCCAAAGATGTAAAAACACAAAAATTTAAGGGTCTCAAAAAATGGTGAGTTTTTTTTAAATTGACAAATTTCAGAATTTTTGGAATCACTAAAATATGAAAAAACTATATTCATTTGGTATCATTATGTTACCAGCTCACAACATCCAAAAAACATTGACGTAATAGATTTTTTAAATTTTTTTTACCATTTCATCGCACTTGAATTTTTTTTGTCACTGTTTAATACATTATACAGTAAAATTAAAGGTGTCATTCAAAACTGGTCCCACAAAAACAAGCCCTCATAAGGGTAAAGAGATGGAAAAAAAAAGTTAGGGCTTTTGGCAGAAGAGAGGAAAAACTTAAAATGCAAAACTGAAAATTGGCAGCTAATTTTTGACGCACACATCCGGTATAGATAGTGAAACGGCCCTTAGAATCATCAGCTAGGGAGCATCCAAAGCCCCCCGGTCCATCATTGCTGGACATACAGTCTTGCCATACATGTGTTTGTGTGTAGACGTCGATGTGAACGGTCATTTTGATCATCACAATATAAATACACATATTTCATGGGGAGAGAGCAGAAAAACTACACAGGGCTGACCAATGAAAAGTTTCCAAATCCAAAAAGAGAATTTTCAAGGTCATGTGTTAATCAGTTTCAGATAACCTCTTTTCCCCAGTTGCAATTTTTTTTTTTAAAGTCAAAATTTCTTTATTCACCCTCCCCAGGTCCAGCGTTGAGTCTTTGCTACTGCTCTCGATATCTGACGTCATTCTGGCAGCACTGTAGCCAATCAGTGAGACTAGTACCCAAGATGACGGCACGAGCCGCTCAGAGTCGTTGAGCTCAATCATTGGCTGCAGCATTGTCAACATGACATCAGTGCTGCAAGCGATAAACAGTCACTGAAGCAGTGGTGGAGACTCAGAGCTGGACCGGGGGAGTAGGAGTAAAGCAATGTTTAAAAAAAAACAAAAAAAACTTCAGCTGGGGGACTGGGGTTTTCTGAAACCAGAAAACCCCATTTATGTGCTATCTGGGTTTAGGGATGTTTCCTGATTTGTAGTTTCGAAAGATTCCGGCATATATCACTGTATATTGGCAAAAGTAAACCAACGCAGAAAGGTAAAATGAACTATGCAAGACCAACGAAGGCCAAAAGGATGCCCTTTTAACCTCCATATAGCTCAATGTGCACGTTTCCCACTGTATAGGTCAAATGTAGGTCTCAGGCGCAGCGTGCACCATGTATTCTTTATGATATATCAAAGTCTTCTAACTATTTTAGACTTTTGTTAAGTTAAAGAATTTTTTCATGTAGGCAGAGAGTGATTTGAGTGGAGTGACCTAATAACAGCGACATGATACATTAAATGATTATTCCTGCAGGAATCTAATGACGGAAGGATCTTTAAAGGTCAGCATCATATAAGACTATGGTAATGTGATTAATGTGACGTCTTTAATGGGTTAAAGGGCAGTCATGTACTGGAACAATGTAACTGATTCACAGCGGATTTTAAAGGGTAACCATTCGGTAACCAACATGGCCAATATAAAATGAATGTTTCTTAAGACTCCTAACTACAGAACGAGTGGACGTCAAAAAAAATATCCAGCGTCAGTATGTGTACGAATGATGGTGTTGGAACTTTACTCTCAAAAAAAGCTGCAGAAGTTATTAAATAGAACTCATGTCTGATGAGGCAGGTATATTTACATTGAAAATCAATGTCACTAGTCTAGCAGGTGCCAGTGGAAACCCAGCCTTCACCCTTTAACCTCTAATTAAGTATATCGGAACCTGGTCTTACAAAGGGGAACCTTAGGTTGTATCCATGAAGTAGCTGTTGGCTAGAGGGGTTGTGATGGTGTGATATGTTATGTGGGTATCATTTTGTGTATATTTATATTTTATGGATTTCCATAGTGTTCTCTTGTTGCCCTGTATCATTCCGTGTATTCCCATATTGTCTAGAGTCTCAATTACCTTCCAAAAGTCTGATAAGTGAATTAGCTCACTTACTGTCTGCAGCCTGACTGTATCTATGCCTCTTGGCGAACCCCCTGTAGTGCCTTAATCCCCAAGGCACCGCCCCAACCTGTCTGACTACCCCTGGATATAAGGAGGGGGCTGGGGAGGACAGGAGCTGTGCAAGTCAGACCCTGTGTGGTGATGATCATGTGAGGACAGCACGTCAGAGAGAAGGGGAAGCATATGGACCCATTTTATCCTCTGTCTGCTGGATTATTGGACTCTCTCTGAATGTCCAATTCATCCTGTTACTGAACTGCATTTGTGTTGTGGACTATTGTATCCTCAGTGTGGTGTATTGTTTATGGACCTTTTAATTTTGCCTATAATAAAGGTCTTGTGTTGTGAGTTCATTTTCTGGTCTACCAGTTGTGAGTTCTCCTTCCAGGCTCCCTCTGGTGGTAACAGGAGGTAGTGAGGCTGATTTAATCAGTAGAGATTTGCCACCTGATAATAAGGATGACGATTGGACCTCAGGAATCTCAGATTGGATTTAAGACAGCCGACGCCCTACTTTGGTGCTGGTGATTCCTTCTGCTTGTCAGGTCTTGGTTCTCAGCTCTGTTCTAGTCAGCTCAAGCTAAGTTTTTCTGCTAATGTTCACACCTGATTTTGTTGGTCTATTCAGTTTTTTGTGTGGTCAGCCAGCCCCGGCTGGGGCTGTGCTGAATTTACACTCTTATTTATCTGTATTTGCTAATTTGCTTTTTGTCCCTTATTAGACTGGCCTCTTTTTGCTCTGTCTCAGAATATTTCAGAGTGCTGATATAGTGGGAGAAGTCTAGTGACATCAGGGTTAATTTTGTTATCAGAAGTGTTGGACATTATTTTGTAGGGTTTTGGGCAGATTGCAGACAGTGTCTTTCCTTTCCTCTCCTTTCTAGTTAGTTTAGGCCCCATCATTTGCTCAGCCTATTTTCCTGCCTGTGTTTGTGTTTTCATCTTGTTTCACCGTCAATACATGTGTGGGGGCTGTCTATTCCTTTGGGGTCTGCTCTGGGGCAGTTAGTTTTCCCCTTTTCTTGCTTTAGGCTTATTTAGTCCTCCGGCCATGACGAGGCGTCTAGGTTCATCGTAGGTACGCTCCACGGCTGCTGCTAGTTGTGTGGTTAGGATCAGTGATCTGCAATCTGCATATTTACCAACCTTTCTGGTTTTTCTGGGGCTTAGCTTGTTTTAGTTTTTTTCCTCCTCGGTGACCCATTCATAACAGTTTTGGGATTGTTCATACTTCCCTCGCTCTGTTGATTGTGTGCTATCGGAGAAGGACCCCGTGACAGGAGTGAACCGGAGTTTTCTCAGACAAGAATCTACCCAGGAATATGAGAAAACAACAGTATGCAGAAATTGCACAGACTATAATACACTGTGATTGCAATTGTCCAGAATACAGAGAAACTAAAATAAGTATCGACACAGATTAACTTTCCTGGCTGGAACTCATTTTCCTTGACAAAGAGGTATGTCACCAACACACTAATACTCAAAATTTGGGGAACACATGTTGGTAGGGCTTACCACATCTATAGGTCAATAGCAGGTTTAAATGATATTAATGACTGATGCATTTTGCCAGAAACTCATCAGTCACCATCATCATGTGCATCAACTCATATTTAGTAATGTTTTTCATGTCAAAATTATGACTTATAGACTTTGCCCCTGGCAAATCTACTATTTTTAGGCTGAGGGGGGTAATATTCGTGATCCCTTACCAGCCTGAGAATACCAACCCCCAGTTGTCCGCTTTAGCTTGGCTAGTTGTCAAAATTGTGGGGGACCCCACAGCTTTTTAAAAAATATTATTTATTTAAATAATTTTAAAAACAACGTGGTAACACCTCTATTCTTGATAACCAGCCTTGCTAAAGCTGATAGCTGAGGGTTGCAGCCCACAGCTGTCAACTTTGCCTGGCTGGTTATCCAAAATACAGGAGAACCCATGCCATTTTTTTTTTTAAATATTTATTTACAGCTCAGACTCCAGCTGATGAATACTCGCATCTGCCCCGCCTGCTTTTGCTGCTACTAGCGGCAGAAGGCGTAGGCTGATAGGAATTGAAGTTCCACCAGTCGACATCTCCGACCGTAGATAGACTTTTTATCTTCGGTCACATCTGCGGGCTCACGCTGTCATCTGACAGCGTGGGAGCTGCTGCTCTCTGACTGCCGGAAATTAACTTACTGCCGATGAGAGGCAGTGTTTGCCATGCTGTCATGCACATTACAGAGCGGCAAACACTAGATGTTTGGGCCCCTCATTCATATGATTGGGGTCTGGTTTCGGGTACTGTTCTGGTACCTGAACCAAACTTTTTAAACTGTTCGGCTGAACACGCCGAAGCCGAACATCCACTGATTCTCCCCATCCTTACACCTGAGCAAGCAAAATAAAATAGTCCCTAACAGTTTCCTAATTTAATTATACAAAATACAGTTTGTTTTTTTCTGTTCTGCCTTTTTCTGGGGGCCTCTTCTTGTTTTGTTCTGTTAAGGCACTAAACAGCACTAATGGATTAATCACCTTCTTGCTTTTTAGCCTAAAATAACTCACCACTTAAATGATTAGCATGTTAGCAAATGATGAGAGATTTTCAGACAAAGTGGGCTTGAGAAAGGCTCAGTATAATTCTCTGCCTTTATTTTCTAATGATGTTTTACCTTGTTAATAAATCTCTTTATGGATTGGGATAAATGTACACAGCGGCTATTATGGGCCACTTATATCTGCTCTAATTTGTTGTATGTGGCAGATTTTGCATTCTTTGGGTCCCTTTGAAAAAGGTTCATTATCACTTATGAATAGAGTGAAGCCACTAGAAAATTGACAACAATATGGATCACGCACTCCTCCGCCAGCTCTTATCAGGTGTTACAGTCTCTGCTCCCATTATAAATACAGTGGGTACGGAAAGTATTCAGACCCCTTTAAATTTTTCACTCTTTGTTTCATTGAAGCCATTTGGTAGATTCAAAAAAGTTCATTTTTTTTCTCATTAATGTACACTCTGCACCCCATCTTGACTGAAAAAAAACAGAAATGTAGAAATTTTTGCAAATTTATAAAAAATAAAAGAAAAACTGAAATATCACATGGTCATAAGTATTCAGACTCTTTGCTCAGACACTCATATTTAAGTCACATGCTGACCATTTCCTTGTGATTCTCCTTGAGATGGTTCTACTCCTTCATTGGAGTCCAGTTTTGTTTAATTAAACTGATAGGACTTGATTTGTAAAGGCATACACCTGTCTATATGAGATCTCACAGCTCAGAGTGCATGTCAGACCAAATGAAAATCATGAGGTCAAAGGAACTGGCTTAGGAGCTCAGAGACAGAATTGTGGCAAGGCACAGATCTAGCCAAGGTTACAAAAGAATTTCTGCAGTACTCAAGGTTCCTAAGAGCACAGTGGCCTCCATAATCCTTAAATGGAAGAAGTGTGGGACCACCAGAAGTCTTTCTAGACCTGGCTATCCAGCCAAACTGAGCAATCATGGAAGAAGCGCCTTGGTGAGAGAGGTAAATAAGAACCCCAAGATCACTGTGGCTGAGCTCCACAGATGCAGTAGGGAGATGGGAGAAAGTTCCACAAAGTCAACTATCATTGCAGCCCTCCACCAGTCAGGCCTTTATCGCAGAGTGACCCGACGGAAGCCTCTCCTCAGTGCAAGACATATGTAAGCCCGCATAGAGCTTGCTAAAAAAACACATGAAGGACTCCCAAACTATGAGAAATAAGATTCTTTGGTCTGATGAGACGAAGATCGAACTTTTTGGTGATAATTCTAAGCAGTATGTGTGGAGAAAATTAGGCACTACTCATTACCTGCCCAATTCAATCCCAACAATGAAACATGGTGGTGGCTGCATCATGCTATGGGGGGGTGTTTTTCAGCTGCAGGGACAGGACGACTGGTTGCAATTGAAGGAAACATGAATGCAGGGAAACATGAATGCAGCCAAGTACAGAGAGACCCTGCATGAAAACCTCTTCCAGAGTGCTCTGGACTTCAGACTTGGCCGACGGTTCACCTTCCAACACGTCAATGACCCTAAGCACACAGCTAAAATAACAAAGGAGTGGCTTCAGAACAACTCTGTGATCATTCTTGACTGGCCCAGCCAGAGCCCTGACCTAAACCCAAATGAGCATCTCTGGAGAGACCTGAAAATGGCTGTCCACCAATGTTCACCATTCAACCTGATGGAACTGGAGAGGATCTGCAAGGAGGAATGGCAGAGGATCCCCAAATCCAGGTGTGAAAAACTTGTTGCATTATTTCAAAGAAGACTTATGGCTGTACTAGCTCAAAAAGGTGCTTCTACTCAATACTGAGCAAAGGGTCTGAATATTTATGACCATGTGATATTTCAGTTTTTCATTTTTAATACATTTGCACCCCATTTTGACTGAAAAAAAAACAGAAATGTAGAAATTTTTGCATAGTGTACATTAATGAGAAAAAAATGAACGTTTTTGAATTTACCAAAAAGCTGCAATCAAACAAAGAGTGAAAAATTTAAAGGGGTCTGAATAATTTCCGTACCCACTGTATACACCGATCAGCCATAACAGACCATCTTGTAGGGTTTTCTCCTTATACAGTGGTTTGTACCTTCAAAAATAGTCAAAACAATGAAGGTCACGGATGCAGAAAGAACATTAAGGCTGTGTTCACACACAGCGTTTTTTTAGCGGTTTTTACCGCGGTTTTCACTATAAAACTGCTATAAAACCGCTAAAAATAAGCTGCACAGTCATTTCTATGCATTTTGCACTTTTTGTGCACATTGATGCGTTTTTTACCGCGAAAAAAACGCATCGTTGTAAAAAACGCAGCATGCTCATTAATTTTGCGGATTTTTCCGCGGTTTTGGCTTCTCCCATGCGTTTAGAAACCGCTGCGGTAAAAAACGCATCAAAAACGCATCAAAACTGCGCAAAAAACGCGCAAAAACCGCCGCGGAAAAATAGGTGCGGTTTCTGGGAAGGGATTCAGGTTTTTGTGCAGAAATTTTCTGCAACGTGTGCACTTAGCCTCATGGCGGGGCATACACACTGTGCAGTTATTTCTGCTGCACAGGGGCCCAACAAGAAAGACCTAAGCAAGACCCATAGCAATATGTGTGCAGTACATGACAATGACAGGATATATCACCTGTTTACACAGGATGATGTACAGTTGAGAGTGATGACTTTTATGCCAACATAAAAAATCCAAACAGCTGGCAAATGAGTGTTTTGCTAACATGAAATGTATGTACCATAGATTGTGTTATGTACAAGCTATGCTATACACAGAGTATATACCCACAATCTATGTTATACACAAAGTATATAGTATATACTCACAGAGTATATACTATATACCCACAATCTATGCTATACACAAAGTACACAATCTATGCTATGCACAAAGTATATAGCATATACTCACAGTCTATGCTATACGCAGAGTATATAGTATATACACACAAAGTATGTAGTATATACTGTAACAGGGTCACTGGCACAGTGTATGAAGGGAGATACATGTCACTGCGTATATTACAATCAGTGATATAGAACCAGATTATTTTTGCCTCCAGCGTGCTAATTGCTGAGAGAGTTAATCTTAAAGTTACAATGGGCTGGTTTTATGTGAGCATCCATAGAGTAGGAGGGAGGGTGCTCACCATATCCCCTCTTGCAGAGCTGACACCGGCATTTGTACTAACAGGACCTGTGGTGATGTCACGAACATGTGATCATCACATGGTCCTGGTTAAATACCTGGATATGAGAGACAGTCTGTGTGTGTTGGGAGAGGGAACACTCCCATGTGGCTCCAGGAGGAGTTGAGGACATTGCTTGAGGTCTGCAGGTGAAACCTGCAGGGCAAGGACTCTGTTGAACTTTGTTTGTTTTGTTTTTCCGTTAAGCCAGGAAGGCTATGCTTTTGTTTTCATGGACCTTGCCTTGGTCTATGCTGACTTTAATAAACCAGCAGGTGGCTCACTATCCAAGTGTTCCTGTGTCTACATGAAGAAGCATCTAAGTGTGTCAACCCTTCACAAGTGGTGTTTTGAGTGTGGGCAGTGTTCTAGGAACAAGCATGAAGGAGCTAACCCCAAGGCATGATGTCAAAACCTTTTTGACTGTGTTTGAGCGGGTAGCGGAGCTTGAGAGGCTACCACCAGAGCAGTGGGCAAGTATGCTGGCCCCCTATTTGACTGGTGAACCCCAAAAGGCGTATTACGACTTACCTATCTAAGATACCAAAGAGTATGGCAAATTAAAAAATGAAATTCTTGCACACCAAGGAGTGACAATGTCGGTAAGAGCTTAGCGAGTCCACCACTGGGCTTATGCTGGTGACGAAACCCACGCTCCCAGATGTTTGACCTGTTGGACCTGGTTCAAAAGTGGCTGCAGCCAC
Organism: Dendrobates tinctorius; assembly: GCF_039654945.1. Taxonomy (NCBI): domain Eukaryota; kingdom Metazoa; phylum Chordata; class Amphibia; order Anura; family Dendrobatidae; genus Dendrobates; species Dendrobates tinctorius. The sequence goes on along the minus strand of NW_027361825.1, from coordinate 40,785,127 downwards.
AGACTTCCACTCCAGCCCAAATGGTTGAGTGTGTGGTGACGGACAGGTTTGTCCACTCTCCCAGGCAAATTCATACCTGGGTTGCCCAGGGCAACCACCTCGGAATGCAGATGTATTGGTTGGCCTGGTTGAGAGATACCAGGTTGTGGAGAAGTCCCTCGGGAAACCAGATCTCGCTACTTACCCATACTGGGATACCCAAAAGTTAGTGGGCTCACCTCAGAGGGTGGCTAGACCCACAACTGGGGGGCTTCCCAACCCTGCTGAGGGGTCACCTAAGCCTGCTATGAAGGATGTGGCCTGTTGGTGGTGTTACAATCCTGGTACGTCGTCTCCCGATGTCATATGCCCCCTCAACCTATGGACTGTAGCTTAGGCCAGCGCTGCTCCTACTATGCCTATCATAAGGGAACATCTTCTCTAGGCACAGGAGGCTCAAGCAAGGGTATACAACCGATCAGCGAGGCTAAGGCAATTCAAGCCTGGGGACCGCGTTCTAGTACTTATCCCTACAGTGGAGAGCAAAGTCTTGGCACAGTGGCAAGGTCCATATGAGACAGTGGAAAAACTCGGGGACGTGAATTACAAGGTACACCAGCCCGGTCTCAGGAAGCCGCACCAGATATACCATGTGAACTTACTCAAGCCTTGGCGGGACTGTGAACCGCTGGAAGCTCCTTGTCTGGAGGCCCATCCCGAAGCCAAGATCGAGGAGGTCATGATCGCTGAGATGCTAGCACCAGCCTAGAAGCATCAATATCGAGAACTGGTGCAGCGGAACCGTGACCTGTTCTCAGAGTTGCCAGGGCACACACAGGTCGTGGAACACGATGTGCTAACGGAGCCGCATTTAATGGTAAACCTCAAACCCTAAAGAATCCCCAAAGCATGCCGGGAGATAATCTCTAAGGAGGTGAAGAGAATGCTAGACCTCGGCGTGATAGAGGAATCAAGAATCATAGAATCATAGAATCGTAGAGTTGGAAGGGACCTCCTGGGCCATCTGGTCCAACCCCCTGCTCAAAGCAGGATTCGCTAAATCATCCCAGACAGATGTCTGTCCAGCCTCTGTTTGAAGATTTCCATTGAAGGAGAACTCACCACTTCTCGTTGCAGCCTGTTCCACTCATTGAGTACTCTAACTGTCAAAAATTTGTATCTAATATCTAATCTGTGTCTCCTCCCATTCAGTTTCATCTCATTGCTTCTAGTCTTTCCTTGTGCAAATGAGAATAAAGATGATCCTTCTACAATGTGACAGCCCTTGAGATATTTGTAGACAGCTGTTAAGTCTCCTCTCAGTCTTCTCTTTTGCAAGCTAAACATTCCCAAATCATGCAACCTTTCCTCATAAGACAGGGTTTGCAGACCGGTAGCCATTCTGCTCGCTCTTTTCTGAACTTGCTCCAGTTTGTTAATGTCTTTTTTAAAATGTGGTGCCCAAAACTGGACACAGTATTCCAGATGAGGTCTGACCAAAGAGGAGTAGAGGGCAATAATGACTTCACGTGATCTAGACTGTATGCTTCTGTTAATACATCCTAGAATTGCATTTGCCTTTTTTGCTGCTGCATCACACTGTTGACTCATATTCAGTATATTAGTATGCCCAAGTCTTTTTCACATATGCTGTTGCTTAGCCCTATTCCTCCCATTCTGTATATGCTTTTTCATTTTTATTGCCCAGATGTAGTATTTTGCATTTTTCCCTGTTAAAAACCATTCTGTTAGTTGCTGCCACTGCTCCAGTTTATTTATATCTTTTTGAATCTTCTCTCTCTCTTCTCTAGTATTAGCTATCCCTCCTAGCTTTGTGTCATCAGCAAATTTAATCAGTTTACCCTCAATTCCTTCATCTAAATCATTGATAAAGATGTTGAACAATACAGGGCCCAGGACAGAGCCCTGTGATACCCCACTTAAGACATTCTTCCAACTGGATGTGCAGCCATTTACGACCACTCTTTGGGTCCAATCACTAAGCCAGTTATGAATCCACCTAACAGTTGCCTTGTCCATTCCATACCTAGTCATTTTTTCAATTAGGATTGTGTGAGATACTTTGTCAAATGCTTTGCTGAAGTCAATATATACTACATCTACAGCATTTCACTGATCCACCCAATTAGTGATTCCATCATAGAAGGAAATTAAGTTAGTCTGACATGACTTATTAGTTACAAACCTATGTTGACTCTGTTTAATCACTTCATTCTTATCCAGGTACTGACATACATGTTATTTAATAATTTGTTCAAAGATCTTTCCTGGTATAGAAGTCAGACTCACCGGCCTATAGTTGCCTGGGTCCACCTTCTTCCCCTTTTTGAAGATAGGAACAACATTTGCTCTTCTCCATTCTTCTGGGACTTCTCCTGTTCTCCAAAAACTTTCAAAGATTATGGAGAGGGGTTCAAAAATTTATTGAGCTATCTCCTTCAGTACTCTAGGGTGTAATTCATCTGGACCTGGAGACTTGAATTCATTTAGGTTAGCTAAGTGTTTCCTCACTATCTTTCTGTTTATAGATATCCTGGATTCTTCTATTCCCTTAATAGGACAGTGAAGAACAGTTGATGTTACATTTCCTTTCTGAGAGAAAGATGCAAAATAGGAATTTAAAAGTTCATGTTAGGGTCGGTGGAACGCACCAGATATAAATAATAGGGGGTGCGTTCGCCGCCCGGGGTCCACCGTGCGGTAGGTGACAAGACCACTGCTGAGTAATGGCGGATGCACCAGAAGGGGAAGTACTGCGCTCGGGTTAACGTCACCCGAACGCTAAGAGCGGCTCTGTTCACACACAGAGTCGCTAACACAAAAGACTTATGAGGACGCTGGCCCTGTTCACTTCACAGGCTAACCAGCGAGTGACGTTGCAAACGCAGACGCCAAGGACGCTGCTACTGCAGCGCGGCAATTACTATGGCCGCTGAACGACGGCACCGGAATGACCAAGCACTGTCGGACGCTAGTGTGCAGCGCAGGAGGCACAGTGGCGTGTAGCTTGCCACAATCTGGAGCTGACTACCCAACAATCTGTCACCATTCGTAATAACCGAGGGAAGGGGTTTCAAATAAGTCAGCCACCAGTCCATGCATCCATCACCATACACACACAGCATAATATGCTACACTAGCGCATGGCTGAGCCGCCATGCGGGCTTTTTATAGCCATGCACTTCCGGGACCTTCCAGTACTATAGGAAGGACCAATCAGATCCGACATAGGACCTGCACATGCGACCCTTGCTCTCCACTGAGAAGACAAGTTGCGGGCATGCCCAGTAGCACGGCACGAGGACTTAGCCTCCGGAGCAGTTCCCTGCAAAGCAGGTTGCGCCACCATTGCTGCACCAGAGGTGGCAACAACATCCAGGCTCACAGAACAAGTCTGAGGGAAATGCCTGGTTCGCCGAGAATGCTGAGCAGGAGTCCGAGCGGTCGGAGGAGAATGGGAGACCGCAGGATGTCTGGCTCTGGATTCCCGCTGTGCAGTGCCAGGAATCCGACGCCTAACAGTTCAGCCTTCTCAACATCCTGTCTTACCATTTCATAATTTTCATCCTGTAAAAATCCTATAGCATCTTTGACTTTTCTTTTACTTTTGACATATCTCCAAAATCCTTTATTATTGCTTTTGACATCTCTTGCAAGCTGCAATTCATTATCAGCTTTAGTAATCTGATTTGGGCCCTGCAGGTTCTGCAGACAGCATTATATTCTTCTTTAGATATGCCTCCCTCTTTCCATTTTATAAACATTTCTTTCTTCCTTTTTAGCATGTGCTTAAGTTCTGTGTTCATCCATCCTGGTTTCCTTAAATGCTTCCTATTCTTCCCTCTTTTCGGAATTATTAACAATTGTGCTTTGAGAATTTCATTCTTCAAGATTTCCCATCCTTCCTGGACATTTTTGTCTTTAAGGATATCCAGCCATTGGATCCCTCCAATTCTCTTTCTGAGTCCCTTAAAATCTGCCTTTCTGAAATCTAACCTTGACGTCTGAGTCTTCACAGGTCTTCCTCCTCTAGTTATCCAAAATTCTAAAATAGCATGGTCGCTACCTCCTAGGGTCCCAGCCACTTTTACCTCTTCAACCATTTCCTCCCTGTTTATAAGGATTAGATCCAAGGTAGCAGGTCCCCTTGTTTTCTCCCCTACCTTTTGGAAGATAAAGTTGTTAGCAAGAAAGGATAAGAATTTCCTTGACCTGTTAGTTTTGCCGAAGAGAGATTCCCAACAAATGTCTGGATAGATGTGTGGCGCCCCAGTGGCTCGGTCGCCACAGAGGTACTGCACCTTCTCCTAAGGTGTAGTGCCCCACCAACTAGGTAAGTTGGGAACTCCTTTCCACACTCCAACACCTGCACCCACACACAGGATAGTTCAGCAATGGACCAGATTGCGGCTCCATGCTTAGAGGGTAGCAGAGCACCTTTTGTGGGTCCTTGCTTCGTAACACGAGATGTGCTGGGAGGTGGGTGGAGTTAGGTATAAAAGAGTGGGAAGGTTTAGAATTGCAGTTGAGTTCAGTTCAGTCTGAGAGGAGGCTGGAGGAGAGCAGGCTGACAAGAAGTCAGCCTGAGGGGAGCTCAAGGAGGAGGAAGGCAGTCAGTCAGGCAAGGCTGAGGACTGGTTTTGGTGGAACGAGCTCCCCAGAAGAGAGATAGAAGAGAGAGTGCTGCAGCTGCCTCAGTGATCTGAGCCAGCTGGCACGGGAAAGGAACAGAAGGAGAAAGACATAGAACTGCAACCTAAGCTTCCATAAGAGAGAGAAGGAACAGCATGTAACGAAGGAGTAGGAGAACAGAGAGGAGTTGTGGGTTGGAAGAGGAACCCTGCCTATAGGTTCTCAGCACAAGGCCGGGGTCCGGTCCCCGAGGTTGTATGGACACTTATGGTTCTGCAGCAGACACCGGTGGAGTAGTTGGCTGTAAATGCAATGCTCCCATCTAAGACTTGGGACACAACAGCAACACGGATAGAGAGCCGAGATCCAGGAGCATCCCTGAGCAGGCTACAGCTCTCTGTCATACAAGTAGGGTTCTAGGAACATCTGACAGGAGGTACTTCAGAGTACCACGGTACTGGAGCTCTTCACACTAAAAGGCGCAATAGAGGTGTCGTTCAGGAAAGGTACATGTTGGCGGAGTGTTGGAGAGGAGAAGCCTAACTTGCCCGGGAGGTTGATTGAGTCTCTGCCCCAGAGGACACGGCATGGAAGCGGGCACCAGTGGTCACCAAGAACTGTGAGTAAAGCGTTGAAACTGCAAGCCCTGGTGTCCTCCATTCCTTCTTGCATCCACCAGCACTGCTACATTCCCTGCGCCGGACACTACACCATCAAGGTGTCCCCACATCTACACTGCCCTGGGACAACAGCCCTGCCTGTGGAGGGCTATACCACCATTGCTGCATCCCATCATCTGTCCCAGAGGATCTGTCTGCAGCGTCGGCTTAACATCTCCCTTGCCGAACACCACAGGTGGCGTCACGAACTATTCAATTTCATTAACCACACACCACCATTGACATTGGGCGCCCAGGGCCACGGACCGGGTCACAGCTGCCGTAATACTTTCCCCCTGACACTGGCCCGGTACCGAGTACCCCACTGCCCTGGGACTGGAGGGCGACCCAATTTTGGCGTCACGAACAGGATGACGAGACCCGATTGCAATCGGGTTCTGTACGCCTGAAATTTGTGCGACTTTGTACTTTTGAAAATGTGCAGAAGACCTGATTTAATAGACTGTAAAATGGACATTAGAAATGGCCGCTGGCGCTGAGAAGAAGGGCATGAAGAGATGGCAGGTCCTAGGAAAAGACCGCGAAGAGTATTGGGCCTTCCCTGCTGAATTACTATGTGACAGCGACATGGCCCACCCCCCGAGGGGTTCATATACTAGCTTGGTAAGGAGGCGCTGGAAGAAGACGCCGTCCCCGGAAGGAGGGGCAGAGGAAGCCAGTGGCGGGAAAGGGGCCGAGGCAGGAAGAAGAACGCCAGAACGCCATTTTGGGGAGTGAGGGAAGGAGGCCTGCGGAGCGCGGAGAAACGGATCTCACCGGCGCCATGGCTGAAGGCTCCGACCCGATCTCAAGGATGAATCATCAACAGCTGGAAGACGAGATTATCCAGCTGACGCGCCACCAGCGACTGAGGCGAGAAGCGCTATGGACATTAAACCTGCAGCACCCAGGAGGGGCCTACACCTGCGGTACCCGCGACACCGGTACCCGCCGCTGCTGCACCGGATCTTTTCCTGGCAGACCTTGCGGAGCTTGGAGCCGCTGCCATGCCACCAGCAGCATACTCTCCCCACTTTGCCGCTGATACCGGAGGAATTGTATGCAGCCCAGGGAGCTGAAGCGGAGGAAGAGAAGCTCCTGCCCGGACCTGGCACTGCTGTGCAGGTCTCGCCAGCGACCCCCACGGAACCGGAGCTGCTATGGGCTCCACCGCCGTCCCCGGTGTCTCACCGGGCAGTACCCGCTGCCACACCACCTGCACCGGAGCAGAGGCCGCACCGTCGGGAACTCCCAGGTATATACCCCGGCCTTCCTAATGTGTTGATGGGGAGGAGGAGGGCCATGCTGGTGGGGGTGCGGTTGGAGCCGGAGTGCCCGATCTGACATCTACAGGCCAGAGGGGGGTCTGGATCGTTTTGGGATGTGATCTCGGGATTCCTTCACTGCCAAGCCCCTAGGCAGTGGCTTGTCAGAGCCGACAATCTGCGGAAGCCTTAGGAGCCAGACCTCGTACCAGAGCAACGGAGTCACCTATTGTGGAAGAGCAGTTGATGGGCGTTGAGATACATCGTGGGTTCCATTTGCCACAGTTTCGGGGCTCTGTTGCAAGAAACCAGAATCAGGATGAGAACAGTTCCAGTTCAGCTTCCAGAACCCCAGGAGGGGACCAGCACTAAAAATTTAACTCTCGTTACCCAGGAGGGTTTGTTTGCACCAGTTGTGCCTTTTTCTATTTTTCTATTTTTGTTATCATGTTTTTCTGGTAGCACTTTTGTTGCCCTGTTTTGATTGGCAGCGTTCTTCAATTTTGAACTAGCGATCATGAACTTGGAGTGATCCAAAACCTTTTATTGTAAATAGTTGCACCTCTTTAGGTGCCCTCTCTTGGTTTTACATATAGAGACACTTTGCGAAGATAATGTTTTTGTATGGACACTTTTCGAAGATGATGTTTGCCTCAAAGGACACTGCAAGAGATCCCGGCTGGGAGCGGTGTCCAGCACCTTACAAGAATAACTGTTGAATGTTTTACTGTGAAGTATTTGATAATGTGTTTTATAAGAGTATTAGTAACTGAGAAATGGCTTTTATAGAAGAATTAGGAATGTCTGATCTAGAGATGAGTGATGTGAATAAAGAATTGAAAGTAGACTGGTGACGGACCAGGTACTTGTGGTCAGTGTCTTGCGTCTAGAAGAGACAGTGAAAGTAGAGAAATAAATGTGTTACAGAGAATAGCACTTTGAATTGAGAATTGCACTTAGAATTAAAAATTTTAGATAGAATTTAAGATAGAATTGTTTGTAACGTTCAAGATGAGTACCTCCTATACTAGGAAGATTAGTATAAGAAAAGTTGTTATACATTACAAAATTTTTGTATGTTTCTTTGCTGTCTACTTTGTTGTCTTGCAGCCCGCGGACGTGCTGTGTTTAATGGGGGGTATGTGGTGCCCATGAAGCTCAGTCACCACAGAGGTACTCCACCTTCTCCTAAGGTGTAGTGCCCCACCAACTAGGTAAGTTGGGAACTCCTTTCCACACTCCAACACCTGCACCCACACACAGGATAGTTCAGCAATGGACCAGATTGCAGCTCCATGCTTAGAGGGTAGCAGAGCACCTTTCATGGGTCCTTGCTTCGTAACACGAGATGTGCTGGGAGGTGGGTGGAGTTAGGTATAAAAGAGTGGGAATGTTTAGAATTGCAGTTCAGTTCAGTTCAGTCTGAGAGGAGGCTGGAGGAGAGCAGGCTGACAAGAGGTCAGCCTGAGGGGAGCTCAAGGCGGAGGAAGGCAGTCAGTCAAGCGAGGCTGAGGACTGGTCTTGGTGGAACGAGCTCCCCAGAAGAGAGATAGAAGAGAGAGTGCTGCAGCTGCCTCAGTGATCTGAGCCAGCTGGCACGGGAAAGGAACAGAAGGAGAAAGATGTAGAACTGCAACCTAAGCTTCCATAAGAGAGAGAAGGAACAGCGCGGAACGAAGGAGTAGGAGAACAGAGAGGAGCTGTGGGTTGGAAGAGAAACCCTGCCTATAGGTTCTCAGCGCAAGGCCGGGGCCCGGTCGCCAAGGTTGTATGGACACTTATGGTTCTGCAGCAGACACCGGTGGAGTAGTTGGCTGTAAATGCACTACTCCCATCTAAGACTTGGGACACAGCAGCAACACGGACAGAGAGCCGGGATCCAGGAGCATCCCTGAGCAGGCTACAGCTGTCTGTCATACAAGTAAGGTTCTAGGAACATCTGACAGGAGGAACTTCAGAGTACCACGGTACTTGAGCTCTTCACAGTAAAAGGCGCAATAGAGGAGTCGTTCAGGAAAGGTACATGTTGGCGGAGTGTTGGAGAGGAGAAGCCTAACTTGCCCAGGAGGTTGATTGAGTCTCTGCCCCGGAGGACACGGCATGAAAGCGGGCACCAGTGGTTACCAAGAACTGTGAGTAAAGCATTGAAACTGCAAGCCCTGGTGTCCTCCATTCCTTCTTGCGTCCGCCAGCACTGCTACATTCCCTGCGCCGGACACTACACCACCAAGGTGTCCCCACATCTACACTGCCCTGAGACAACAGCCCTGCCTGTGGAGGGCTATACCACCATTGCTGCATCCCACCATCTGTCCCAGAGGATCTGTCTTCAGCGTCGGCTTAACATCTCCCTTGCCGAACACCACAGGTGGCGTCACGAACTATTCAATTCCATTAACCACACACCACCATTGACATTGGGTGCCCAGGGCCACGGACCAGATCACAGCTGCCGTGATACTTTCCCCCTGACACCGGCGCGGTACCGAGTACCCCACTGCCCTGGGACTGGAGGGCGACCCAGATGAAATTTCCCATGACAACTTTGTCTTATTTTTTGGAGAACTTGGCCATTTGATGCATAAAGAGTTCATCCATATCTTCAGCTTGCACAGGCGGCCTGTAGTAAATGCCTACAATGGTGTCCTTTCCATTGTTCTGTCCTTGTATTGTTACCCAAACAGTTTCCTCAGAACTCCCGGTCTCTGAAGCTTCAATCTCTGTGCAGATATACGCGTTTCTAACAAACAATGCGACACCTCCTCCTTGTTTATCAAGTCTGTTTCTTGCAAATAAGTTGTATCCTTCTAGCCTTGTATTCCAATCATGTGTATCGTCCCATCAAGTTTCAGTGATTCCAATGACATCATATTTCTTTTCCTGTGTTAGTAGTTCCAGTTCTCCTTGTTTGTTGCCCATGCTTTGTGCATTAGTATAGAAACATTTTAGTTTGTGATTGGTTTCTCTTTCTCCAATATTTTTATTATTTAGATTTTTTGGTCTTTATGCTTTCCTCCCATTTCTAATAGCAGAGTTCTCAATAGCATTTGTCAGGTGTATTGCTTTTTCTGGCCTTTTGCTTCCCTTCCCACATTGTTCTAGTTTAAAGCTCTCCTGATGAGTGTAGCAAGGTGACTTCCAAATACATGTTTTCCAGTCTTCGTAAGGTACACCCCATCTCTAGCAAGTAGTCCATCGTATAGGTAATTCACTCCATGGTCCAGAAATCCATATCCTTGCTGACGGCACCATCGACGTAGCCAGTTGTTCACCTGCAGAATCTTATTCCACCTCCTTGTTCCATGGCCATCCACTGGGAGGATGGAAGAGAAGACCACCTGCGCTCCCAGTTCTTTCACTTTCTTGCCTAAGTTTTCAAAGTCACTGCAGATGGTTTCCAGGTCGTTTCTTGCTGTGTCATTTGTCCACACATGTAGTAGCAGGAATGGCTAGTCATCTGTAGGTCTGAAGAGTCCTGATATCCTGTCAGACACATCTTTAATTTTTGCACCTGGAAGACAGCACATTTCTCTTGAAGTTATATCCGGACTGCAGATAGCGGCCTCTGTTCCTCTCAACAGGGAATCCTCCATGACCACCACTCTCCGTTTCTTCTTCACAACATTTTTCTTTCTCCATCCAGGAGGATTCTGAAGGCGTACAAGGTTGCTGTTTGTGGGCAAAGTCTTATCCTGATGTATTTCTTCATCGTTCTCCTGCGTGAGAGCCTGGTACTGGTTCCTGAGCAGTATGGGTGCTGACTGCCTCCCAATCCTCCTGCTTCTCTGGGTCACATGATTCCATTCCTCTATTTCTTCAGGTGCACTTCGAATTTCTTCTCTTTCTGTAACATGAAGAGATAATTCTGCTTGGTCTAAGAACTCTTCACTTTCCTTAATGATCTTCAACGTAGCTAACCTCTCTTCGAGATTTTGAAACTTTTCCTTCAACAGGGACACAAGCTTGCATTTGTTGCATGTGAAGTTTGGCTTTTCCACTGGTAAGTCTGTGAACATGTAGCAAGAAATGCAGCTCATCAAATGGCTCCTGGCCTCTTCCATAATGAGATTTCAAAACGATGAAAAATGAGCCAAAATTCTCGCGCCGACAGGCGCGTGGTTTACCGATTTCCTCTCTTCAGCTGCAACGGCCAAAATCCAGTGATCGTTGAGCTCGCGGAGACTCTTCACTTATCCCAGAAGGCACTGAGAATATGCAAATGATCTCCTCAGGACTCTTCCCCTGGTTTTGAAGAAGTAGTGACTGGTCAAGTCCCATCGTCCTTGTACCGAAGCCCAATGATGAATGGCGGTTTTGTAATGACTAAAGCAAGCTCAAAGAGGTGTCCCATTTTGATGCGTACCCAATGCCCCGCGTGGATGAACTCATTGAGCGACTGGGACCCACACAGTACATCACAACCCTTGACCTGACAAAGGGGTACTGGCAGATTACCATGTCCCAGAGCGACAGGGAGAAGATGGCATTCTCAATGCCGGATGGGTGTTTTCAATACACCAGGATGCCCCAGGATGCAGGGGGCCCCAGCTACCTTCCAGAGGACACTGGATTGGATCTTTGCTCCAAGTTAGAAATATGCCGCAGCCTACTTGGATGACATTGTCATCTTTAGCCCAGACTGGAGCTCGCACCTGTCCAAGGTATAGGCGATCCTCGATGCATTGAGGAAAGCGGGATTTACCATAAATCCAAAGAAGTGTGCTTTAGGGAAGGAGGAGTCCAGCTACTTAGGCTATATAGTTGGGAAATGTGAAATCAAGCCCCAGTTGAATAAGATAGAGGCAATTCAGAAGTGGCCGCAACCACTATCCAAGAAACAAGTGAGGGTGTGTCTTGGGATTGTGGGGTATTACTGAAGTTTTATCCTGAACTTTGCCATAATTGCCGCACCGTTAACAGATCTCCTTGTGAGCACCGAGTCGACCATGGTGACCTGGACTCTTAGTACAGAGATGGCTATTGTTGAACTCAAGTGGGCTCTGTGCAAGCATCCAGTTCTGGTCGCACCAGAATTTAGCAAAGAATTTGTGGTCTAGATCGATGCTTCAGAAGTTGGGTTGGTAGCCGTACTGTCACAGGAAATCAATGGAGAAGAGAATCCGCTCCTATACCTCAGCTAGGCTGTAGGTTTAACTTAGTGGCAGACCATAGCCCTCTGATATGGTTGAAAGAGAAGAAGGGTAAGAACGCCAGTGTGACTAGGTGGTTAGCCCTTCAAGACTTTGTATGCCATGTAGAGTATAGGCCAGGGAAGTTACATGGTAACAGGGATGCTCTCTCCCGAATTCCCTGCTTAATGTCTGAAGGGGCCAAAACCCCTGGCTTTGGGCAGAGGGGGGAATATGTGACAGGGTCACTGGCACAGTCAGTGATGTAGAATCAGATTATTTTTGCCTCCAGCATGCTAATTGCTGAGAGGGTTAATCTTAAAGTTACAATGGGCTGGTTTTATGTGAGCACCCACAGAGTAGGAGGGAGGGTGCTCACCATATCCCCTCTTGCAGAGCCAACACCGGCATGTGTACTAGCGGGACCTGTGGTGATGTCACGATCATTTGATCATCACATGGTCCTGGTTAAATACCTGGATATGAGAGACAGTCTATGTGTTGGGAGAGGGAACACTCCCACGTGGCTCCAGGAGGAGTCGAGAACATTGCTAGGTGTCTGCAGGTGGAACCTGCAGAACAAGGACTCTGTTGCACTTTGTTTTGCTTTTCTGTTAAGCCAGTAAGGCTCTGATTTTGTTTTCATGGACCCTGCCTTAGTCTATGCTGAAATTAATAAACCAGCAGGTGGTTCACTATCCAAGTGTTTCTGTGCCTCTACCTGAAGAAGCAGCTAAGTGTGTCAACCCCTCACACTACCCACAATCTATGCTATACATAGAGTATACTGTATAGTAAATACCCACAATCTATGCTATACACAGAGTATATAGTATATACCCACATACAGTATATAGTACAGTATATACACACAGTGGCGGATTAAGTGGACTATGGGCCCGGGGCTGTTCATAAAACCTGGGCCCCTGTACCCCCCTTCCCACCTGAGCGCTGCGGTCCCCGTGCGGGAATTGACAGCCGTACGGACCGCAGCACTTGGTTTGCTGCGGGTCCATACGGAAAACCCGCCACCATTCCACCATGTGAAGCCCCCACTCATCCCCCTTCATCCTGTGAAGCCCCCACTCACCCCCTTCATCCTGTACAACCCCAGTCACCCCCCTTCATCATATACAGCCCCCAGTCACCCCCCCTTCATTGTGTACAGCCCCCACTCACCCCCTCCCCCATTTAATTCATTTTATAAATAAAAAAAAATAAAAAAAGTTCCCCATACTTACCTCACAGCCGGCTCGCTCCCCAGCAGCGCCTCTGCTTTCAGCATCCTCCGGGACATGTCGGCGCGTGCACGATGACGTCATCGCGCACGCCCGACATCTGACCCGGAAGTACAGCCGGAGGGAGCCGGAGCTGAGCAGCCGTCAAGGTGACGGCCGTGCACAGCTCCCGGCCCCTCATAGAATGTGACGCGGGCGGCTGTCTGCTGCCGGCGGCGTCACAGGCAGCACAGGGCACGGCCGGCCCTGTACAGGTGCTGGGGGAGCGGTCCGGGTGGCATTTGCCTCTCTGCCACCCGGCCCAGCCCGCCCCTGCCCCTGCCCCTGGGCCCCCAAAAAACCTTGGGCCCGGGGCGACCGCCCCATCCGCCCCTATTAGGATCCGCCATTGTATACACATAATCTATCTCCATACACAGAGTGTATAATATACTGTATACACACAATCTATTCTACGTGTATATATACACAGTCTATACTACATACACATACATCCGGCCCATTTTTGTGTGAAATTATATCTAATTTGCCTTTTTTCTCTGCTTTTTTGTGTTATTCTAATCCACACAATGGAAATAAACATATGTATAGCAAAACGTGTAATTACAATAAGTTTCTGGGACAAATACCTCTTTGTCTGGGACAATTTAAAAGGTGCCAACACTTTCAGTCATGACTGTACACAGTCTATACTTGTGTATACGCACAACGTATACTATCTGTACACACACAGTCTATAATATATACACAATCTGTACTTGAAAATGCACACATCTGATACTAACCCAATACAATCCATGCTACATACAGTCTATACTATATATTCTATGATATACATACCGTATATGCACATAATATATTCTATACTGTATACAGTCTATAATACATAGACACAATCTATATACACACAGTCCATAGTATACATGTGGTATTTTTATGTGGGCTGTGCATTTTAAATACATTGTGAGACCTGCTGACAGGCAGCACAAAAAGGGTCAATCTTCACCCAACTGTTTGAATATGCAGAAGGTTCTGGAAAAGCGCCTCAGGGCAGTCAGCCAATGACTGCAGCTCTACAGTCACATAGAAGGGGGAGGAGCCAAGTCCTGGGAGATAGTTTTTAAATTTGAAGTAGGTGAAGGAATTACCTACCTTCTCCCTGCCTGCTTTGCTTAAAAAGGAGTCTGGTATGATAAGGGGAGTTAGTAGTCATCATATGAGGAAGACTACCATTGCACCTCTAGGAGAAAGGATTACCTCAGGGCAGAAACAGAGAACAGTGCTGAAGAAAAAATATTCAGACTTAATAAAACCAGAGGTTACTAAGATCTGCCTGTCTGTAGGTACACAGCAATCATCAACCGTGAGTGTAAACCTGTACCTCTGTTTCCCGCTGTTTGTAAATAATAATTTGCACCATTACCTTCAGTAAAAAGACTTCTATTTTAAATTCTTACGGCTACTTCATGACTGGTGCTCAAATGCACCAACTACTACCACCATCATCGTCTACTGCCTAGAGGCAGTTACTGTGCAAACATTGTATTGTGGAGTTTCCTGTGTCTGTGTAATTTGAAAAGGAAAGACTCTTCTCCTGACAGAAAGCTTGGACACTATAAGATACATCATACCCTGTCAGAAATACAACCCTCAGCCATGCATGCTAGGGCTGGCGGAATGCACCAAATAATAAAATGATAGTAAGGTGCGTTCGCCGAACGGGGTCCACCGTGCAGAGGTGGTAAACTGCTGCTTAGTAATGGCGGATGTATCTAGCGGTATACAAAAGATCACACGCGGGTTAACGTCACCCGGTGCGAACAGGAGTGGACTCTGTTACGTCACAGACCCGCAGTACCGCGGAACATAAATGCCGGAACCATTATTGTTTCTGTTTTTTAACAGGTTTAACTCGTTATTGTTCATTATGGACTTAAAAGCCAAGGAATTGACCTGGCTTCAAAAAGCCTCTGACATTTTTACGCAGGGAACTGCTTCCAATTTTAAAGATTCCCAATCTGATTTTAAAGAACTGACCCAGACACATAAAAACCTAATTCATAAAAAAACACGCTTATGGTGGACTAAAATTTCTCTGGATAATTACTTGAAAATAAAAATAATTCCGAGGGGTCTACGTGTACAGCTATATCCCTCCTTTGATCTAGATGATGAATTGTTACTCAAGAAATGGGAGGATACAGCAACTAGCTGTTCCCTATCCTTCATGCAAATCATTAATGAAAAAAATCTAAAATTACTAGCAGAGACTGATTTACAGATTGAACAATCACAAAATTTGATGAGTTAAAAATTTCAATCTGAGGAATTAAATTCTTTCTACAAGGACCTTGAGCGTGATTTAGGCAAATGGGAACAGATATTAGTGCATTGAAAGCAAAAAAGTATCAAAGGGATGTCAGTGATTATGAATCAAAGAAGGTGTATCGCTGGCAATTCAAAACAGCCTAACTTTCTCTCCTGGTACTCCTTTAGACCCGTTTACGGTAATAAAGGATGTGCATCTGTTTGCCAGGAAACGATTTTATGAGAAATCTAGTTTTGGAATACATTTTGACACGAAAGAAGAGAAGCACTTGCTATATTAGATCATTGGCTGGTGATGACAATTCCTCCATGGTAAGTAATTTTCCGATCCATCACTTTAATAAATCAAAAAAATGTCCAAGTCTTAATGTTTGTACTGCCGTTGATATATTTGTAAAGTTGGTTACCTCTGATATTGAGGAACTGAAAGGTAGATCTTTTAAAAACAAAAAAAACAATGGCGGCTTTTAAAGAGATGCAATCCTGGTCGGATGTTACGTTTAAACCAGCCGATAAAGGCGGAAATTTGGTCATTTGGCCAAATACGCTTTACGAAAAGCAGACTATGAAATTACTAATGGACAAGACTTGCTATAAAAACTGGTATGCAGTCCACTTGGGTCATTTCAGGAAGAACTTTCTACTATTATTATTAAGGCATTTGAAAATAACATCATACTTAAAAAAAATGATGGATACAATTGTATCTATTAAACCGCGACTTCCAACATTCTATCTTATCCCCAAGTTGCACAAAAACTCTACTGATCCACCAGGGATGCCCATAGTGTCGGGGAATGGGGGACTTTGTGAAACCATATGTCAATTTCTGTACGTAAGCAATCTTGAAAAACCTTTGGTTGAGGTTATATTATGTCTTCTTGAGTTCGTATTGAAACAGCTGCTTCACCTTTAATAATCAGATCTACCTCCAGCTCCAAGGAACGGCTATGGTGCCTTACTGTGCCCCCTCTTATGCCAATTTGTTCCTTGGGGCTTGGGAACGTGACATCTTTCAAAGCAATCCTGTGAACCAGATCAATAAAATACACAAGTGGATTCGCTATATTGACAATATCTGGTTAATTTGGGAGAGCTCAGTGGAGCAGTTGGAAACCTTAATGATGGAACTCAATAACAATCAATTAAACATCAGGTTGACATACTCTCATGGTCGAAGAGTTGATTTTTTGGATGTTGATATCCAAGCCACATCTGAGGGTCGTTTATCAACAGATGTGTATTGAAAACCAACATCCACTAATACTCTCCTTCCCGCTGTCTCTTCACATATGCAGTCTACCATAAATAGCATTCCAATTGGACAGCATCTTAGAATTAAGAGGATCTGCACAACCAAAGAGGCATTTGATCATCAGGCTAAAGATCTATACTCTAGGTTCCGTGAAAGGGGATATAGCCAACGAACTATTTGGCGTGGTTATCAGAGAGCATGTAGGGTTTCTAGGAATGAATTGTTGTATGAGTCTCTAAATCATGACAGGAGTAGTGCTCAACCTATTAGGTTGATTACTCCATATAATAACGAATGGAATCAACTGACTGAGACTTTTCGTAAACATTGGGATGTGATAAAAATGGACCCCATTCTAAAAAACATAATTTCTCCATCACCTCTTGTAACTGCCAAAAGATCAAAAGATCTAAAACATTTATTAGTCAGGAGTAGAGTTGAGCGAAACGGGTCGGTCAAATTCAAAATTCGCCGACTTTAGCTAAAGCCGGGTTTCGCCGATTGAAACCCGACCATAGCGTGAGGTCGGCCATGAGGTCGCCAAGCGCCAAAGTCGCTTTTCAAATAATGCTTCCAGCGCCTTTTCTCAGCCAAAGATGGAGGACGCACACTGGGGGCAACGCGATGACATAGGCAGCAGCCACCACCATCTTAGAGAAGGGCATTGAAGTAATTGGCTGGCTTTGTGTGGCGTCACAGTGGCTATAAAAGGCCGTGACTGCCGACCGCCATCTTACTTCTGCCGATCTTAGAATAGGGAGAGGTGCTGCTGCTGATTCTTAATAGGGAGAGCGTTAGGCAAGGAAGAAGAAAAAAAAATTGCTTATGCTGATAGCG
This sequence comes from Dendrobates tinctorius, assembly GCF_039654945.1. Classification (NCBI taxonomy): domain Eukaryota; kingdom Metazoa; phylum Chordata; class Amphibia; order Anura; family Dendrobatidae; genus Dendrobates; species Dendrobates tinctorius. The sequence continues at coordinate 40,767,784 of NW_027361825.1, read as the reverse complement.
CTTTTCACTGTATAGTTAGTGTGCGGTGAAAGGGGAGGATTTTTGTTGTGTGCAGCAGCGCTGGTAGTGATTAGGCTGCCTTTTAAGGCTACCTGATAGCTGCATTGCTGTGTGCACACTGCTGTTCAAGCTGCTTTTTTCAAAGCACTCCAACTTTTATTATTTTGTTCTGGTGAGTTACCGAGCGTTCATTTTTTCACACACCGTATAGCGGTGTACGCTCCTCACACACTACCATGTACCGGCTGGTATCACGGACAAATAGAAGCTATCTTGGTGTGACTCTGGAAAAACAAGCCAAGGAGATTTTCCATTTTTCCAGACCTACACCTTATAGAGTTGTCTGCTTTTCAAACAGTTTCGGATATCTGCTGTTTGATTATGGACAAAACTAGACAGAGACAGCGTGTGTCACTCCGTATAAAAATAGACGGAGATTGACAATTTTCCATACAGACACCGTATAGCGGTGTACGCTCCTCACCCACTACCATGTACCGTATGTGTGTGACTCTGGAAAAACAAGCCGAGGAGATTTTCCATTTTTCCAGACCTACACCTTATAAAGCTGTCCGCTTTTCAAACAGTTTTGTATATCTGCTGTTTGATTAAGGTCAAAACTAGACAGAGACAGCGTGTGTCACTCCATATAAAAATAGACAGAGATTGACAATTTTCCATAAAGACTCCGTATAGAGCTGTACGATTCTCAAACAGTATTGTATATCTGCCGTTCGCATTACAGTCACATCTACACAGAGTCAGCATGTGTGTGTGACACTCCGTAAATACATATACACAAAAAACGTATGCAGCTGTACACTTCTGATACAGTTCCGTATATCTGCTTGTTGGATTATGGTCAAATACATACTGGGAGAGCATCTGTGACTAACAAAATATATACGTAGATTTAATTTTTTTAATACACCTTACACAGCTGGACGCTCCTCATACAGTACCATCTCTCTGCTGGTATTTTTGGTACATTTTCCCAAACATGAGGAAGTATGGTGGAAGAGTCCACGGACGTGGGCAGGGGGGCGCAGCTGGTACTGATGGTGGTGCATTGGCTGGTTTTGGCAAAAGCACAATAGCAGCTAAGGCAGGAGGTTCTGGTCAGGAAAAACACCTTTCCTTGTGTCCTTCACCCCTACCAAAAGTTAAGGATACGGCAACCCACACTTCAGATTACTCTATGGAGCTCTTTTCACATACCATGCCTGGGTCATCCAGTCAAATACTGAATTCCCCAGTCCAAGATGAATCTGACATGGAGTGCACTGATGCACAGCCACTGCTAGATGATTCTGCTGGTACATTGACCCAGAGCACTGCATTGCCCTCGCAGTCTACTGAGCCAGAATCTGACCCTGATGAAACTCAGGTTCCCCTTCCTGCATACTATACCACCTTACACGGTGACACAGAGGAAGGTAAAGAGGAAGGTGCAGATGACTTTGAAGAGGAGGTGATGGATGAACCAGTTCTTGACCCGGATTGGCATCCATTGGGGGTGGAGGGTGGCGCTGGCATTATTTCAGATAAGGAGAAGGATCCGCAGCAGGCATTGACATCGCAGCAGCGGTTATCTGGCAGGCCCGTAGCTGTCCAGAAACGTGGAACAAAAACTAAAAGAGTTGCAGGACAGCTTGGCCAGACGGTCAACTTAGCACAGCGTGCAAGGCCAGAAAATGTATACCATAGTAGGAAGAGTGCAGTGTGGCACTTCTTTGTCCAAAATCCTACTGATGAGGCAAAGGTTACCTGTAAGGCTAGTTTCACATTAGCGTTTAAACGACGTGCGCACGGCGCCGCTTAAGCCCCGCCCCGAGCCGGCTCCCTGCCCGCCCCATCCGGGATCACCGCCTACTTTCGCCTTTGCACGCATGCGATCGGCGCACCCTATCTTTAGCATAGGGTGCGCAGATCATGCGCTGCCAGTGTGAAAGTAGCGTGCTGCGCACTTTTGACGGTGCGCCGTGCGCGCGGAAATGCAGCATGTTGCATTTCGGCACGCACGGCGCACCGTCAAAAGTGCGCAGCACGCTACTTTCACACTGGCAGCGCATGATCTGCGCACCCTATGCTAGAGATAGGGTGCGCCGATCGCATGCGTGCAAAGGCGAAAGTAGGCGGTGATCCCGGATGGGGCGGGCAGGGAGCCGGCTCGGGGCGGGGCGTAAGCGGCGCCGTGCGCGTCGTTTAAACGCTAATGTGAAACTAGCCTTAGAAGTGCGGAAGGACCTTTAGCCGAGGTAAACAACTCAGAATACCAGTTGCATGCTTAGACATTTAATCAACATGCTCTTGCAAGCGTGGACGGACTACAAAACCTCAGGTAGCACATGTGCACCTGCTCCGACTGAAGGTAGCCAGCAACGCTCCATCGCTTCCCCCCACTGTAAGACCACCGCCACTGTTAAGCACACCACCAGCACTAAATGTGGAGGTGTCGTCGCAAAGCCAAAACACTCAGGGAATCACAATGGTTTTGCAACACAACACTGAATCTAGGCCATCAACACCAATACCATCACCAATCCCCTCTCACTCCGTCCGGTCCACCGCTATTTCCCCCATATGCAGCTCTCCAGTCCAGCTCACCCTACCAGACACTCTGTGTAGGACAAGAAAGTATTCATCCTCTCATCCGCGTACACTGTGTTTGAACGCCTACATTGCCAAACTAATCTCATTAGAGATGATGCCCTACCGTTTGGTTGAAAGCAAAGCTTTCCGCGAGCTCATGGCCTATGCTGTCCCACACTATGACCTACCCAGTCGGAACTTCTTTTCTCAAAAAGCCATCCCTGCCCTCTACCGGCATGTGAAAGACCGCATTGTCCATGTACTAAAACAGTCAGTGAGTGGAAAGGTGCACCTCACAACAGATGCATGGATCAGTAGGCATGGCCAGGGCCGTTATGTGTCCATCACTGCGCACTGGGTTAATGTGGTGGATGCAGGCTCCACAGGGGACAGCGGCAGTGGAACAGTGCTGCCTAGTCCACGGTATAGGAAACTGTTGGCTGTAGGCTTTCGACCCTCCTCGTCCATAAGCGAAAGCTCATCCACAGAGCGCAGTCGCACGAGCACTCCATCGGCAGCTGGCAGTCTTGCACACGAGGTGTCCCACTATCGATCAGCTAGTGGTAAGCGGCAGCAGGCTGTGTTAAAGATTAAGTCTTTGGGCGACAACAGACACACCGCGGAGGTACTGGCTGACTACTTGCAGCGACAAACTGAGTCATGGCTGGGCAGTCTACATCTTGAGCCAGGCAAGGTAGTCAGGGATAACGGCCGTAATTTTGTGGCAGCCATAGCCCATGCAAAACTCACACATACCTTGCCTGGCTCACACTTTGAACCTGGTGGTGCGGTGCTTCCTTAATAATTATCCGGAGTTAACATCCCTGCTCCATAAGGTGCGAAGACTGTGCTCGCACATCCGTCGCTCAAACTTCCACTCCACTCGTATGCAGAAGCTGCAGCGATTGCTCCACCTCCCCAAGCACCGCCTAATCAAAGACGTTGCAACAAGGTGGAACTCCACCCTGCACATGGTTGAGAGGCTGTGCGAACAGAGGCAGGCTGTGATGCATTTGTGGGAGGATACAGAGGCAGGCAGTTTGAGGGAAGACATGGAATTGTCGGGTGTGCAGTGGTCAAAGCTGAAATACCTCTGTAAAGTCCTTCAGTGTTTTGAGGAATGCACACGGCTGGTAAGCTCAGACGATGCCATCATAAGCATGAGCATCCCACTTATGCGTCTGCTCATGCAAAGTTTGACGCACATTAAGGATCTTATGTCTGCAGCGGAGGAGGAACAGGAGGAGGAGGAGGGAAGCCTTGCTAACAGTCAGCCATTGTCTGGTCAGGGAACTGTCCTGGCGAGGTGGAGGAAGAAGAGGATGAGGAGGAGGATGAGGAGGGGGATGATTATTTTGGGCAGGAGGATGCTTCTCAGGGGACAAGAGAAAATGTTGGCGGCCCAAGGTCAGGTACAGTGTTTGTGCGTGACTGTAGGGATGTCCTCATTCTCATTATCAGTCTCACTACCTCCTGTTACCCCCAGAGGGAGCCTGGAAGAACTCACAACTGGTAGACCAGAAAATGAACTCACAACAGTACCCCCCCTTGAGGAGGGGTCACCGAACCCTCATGCACGCCACCAGGCCGATCAGGGTGGGCCCGGTGAAAAGCCCGAACCAATCTATTGGCATGAATATCAGAAGCAGAGACCCAAGAATTATCCTCCTGGCCATAATCCTTCCATTTGACCAAATACTGGAGTCTCCGTCTAACCAAACGAGAATCCAATATTTTCTCTACCTCATATTCCACATTGCCTTCAACCAACATGAAACGCGGAGGAAAAGGATAACTGAATTCCCAGACTGGAACAAAAGGCTTTCCAGAATCTGGAAACAAACTGAACTCCTCTGTCGGACACAATGTTCTCAGGAATCCCATGTAACCGAACCACCTGTTGTAAAAACAAGGGCACCAACTCAGCGGAACATGGCAACTTTGGGAGTGGTACAAGATGGACCATCTTCGAAAATCTATCACAAATCACCCAGATAACAGTCATTCTCTGAGAGACAGGAAGATCAGAAATAAAATCCATTGATATATGGGTCCATGGCCTCTTGGGCACCGGCAAGGGCATCAGCAACCCACTAGAATGAGAACAGGGTTTAAACCAAGAACAAGTCCCACAGGACTGTACAAAATTCCTGACTTCACGAGATAAGGCAGGCCACCAAAAGGACCGACTCACCAAATCTCTGGTACCAAAAATACCTGGATGACCGGAGCAATGAATTTCAGACATCATTCTCTTTCTCCACTGGTCAGGAACATACAATTTTCCCATAGGGCAACGCTCAGGTTTATCCTCCTGAAATTCCTCCAGGGCGCGTCTCAAATTGGGCGAAATGGCAGAAAGAACTACCCCCTCACCTAGGATGGTAGTAGGCTCAGTCACATTAAGAGAATCGGCAAAGAAACTCCTAGAAAGGGCGTCTGCCTTAACATTCTTAGTGCCCGGAAGAAAAGAGACCACAAAATTAAAACGCGTGAAAAACAAGGTCCATCTAGCCTGTCTAGGATTCAAGCATTTGGCCGACTCCAGATAAATCAAATTCTTGTGATCGGTGAGGACCACAACTTGATGTCTAGCTCCCTCCAACCAATGTCTCCACTCCTCAAATGCCCATTCCATGGCCAACAATTCCCGATTCCCCACGTCATAGTTGCGTTCAGATGGGTAGAACTTTCGAGAAAAGAAGGCACAGGTGTTCATCTTAGAAGGCACAGGGTCTTTTTGGGACAAAACAGCTCCTGCACCAATCTCAGAAGCATCTACCTCCACCTGAAATGGAAGTGAGACATCAGGTTGCCGTAAAACCGGAGCTGAAGTAAATCTCCGCTTAAGCTCCTGAAATGCTGAGACAGCCTCAGGAGACCAATTCAGCACATCAGCGCCCTTCTTGGTCAGATCAGTTAGTGGTTTGACAATACCAGAAAAATTACCTATAAATTTACGATAGAAATGAGCAAATCCCAAAAACTTCTGGAGGGCCTTCAAAGAAGTAGGCTGAACCCAATCATAAATGGCCTGTACCTTGGCCGGGTCCATTTCAATAGTCGATGGAGACAAGATAAATCCCAAAAATGAAATCCTCTGTACACCAAAGAGGCATTTCGATCCCTTAACAAACAGAGAATTCTCCCTCAAAATCCGGAACACAGTCCGGACGTGTTCCACATGAGAATCCCAATCACTAGAAAAGATCAAAATATCATCCAGATAGATGATTAAAAACTTATCCACAAAGTCACGGAAAATATCATTCATAAAGGACTGGAAGACAGAAGGGGCATTAGTGAGCCCAAAAGGCATCACCAGGTACTCAAAATGTCCCTCCGGAGTATTAAACGCCATCTTCCATTCATCCCCGTGCTTGATGCGAATAAGATTATACGCCCCCTAAGGTCAAGCTTAGTAAACCTGCAGGCACTCTTAACTCTGGAGAATAAATCAGACATCAGCGGTAACGGTTACTGATATTTAACCGTCATCTTGTTAAGGGAACGATAATCAATACACGGTCTTAATGAACCATCTTTCTTGGCCACAAAAAAACCCCAGCACCTAAAGGTGACGAGGATGGTCTAATATGACCCTTCTCCAACGACTCCTTAATATAGGATCGCATAGCATCATGTTCGGGTACTGATAAGTTGAAAAGTCGACCCTTGGGAAATTTACACCCAGGCATCAACTCAATTGCACAGTCATAACTTCTATGAGGAGGCAAAGATGCAGACTTACTCTCACTAAATACATCAGAAAAATCGGCCAGATAATCAGGAATATCATGAGACTGAGGAGAGGTGGAGAAAACAGGAGCGTCCCTAAGAACACACTGACAACCCCAACTCACCACAGACCCAGATTTCCAATCCAAAACTGGATTATGAGTTTGCAACCAGGGAAAACCCAGAACAATAGTATCATGCAAATTATGCAGCACCAAAAATTTACAATTTTCTTGGTGGTCTGGGGTAACTCGCATTATCACATGGGTCCAAAACTGAGGTTTATTCTCCGCCAAAGGAGTAGCATCAATACCCCTCAAAGGAATAGGCATCCGCAGAGGCGTCATGGAAAAACCACAACATTTAGCAAAGTCCAAATCCATCAGATTCAACGCTGCTCCTGAATCCACAAAAGCCTTAGTGGAAAACGTGGATAAGAAGATCAGAGTAATTGCCAAAAGGAACTTAGGTTGTACACTGCCCACAGCAAATGTGTGTGCAAAACGTTTCTCTCGTTTAGGGCAGACAGAAATAGTATGAGAGGCATATCCACAGAAAAAACACAGCTTAGTACGCCTTTTAAACTCCTGACGTTGCCCATCACATTGCATAGGTTCAGACGTTTGTTCAAAAGGTGGCTGCGCCTCCCGTGTAGTTTTACGCTCACGTAAACGCCGATCAACTTGAATGGCTAATGTCATGGAATCATCCAGACCAGAGGGAACAGGAAATCCCACCATAACATCTTTTACGGTCTCTGATAAACCCTTCCAAAAGAGAGCTGGCAAAGCACTATCATTCCATGTAGTAAGGACTGCCACTTTCAGAATTTTTTACAGTATAACTCTGCAGAATCCTGACCTTGGTTTAATGCCAACAGGGTTCTCTCAGCTTGATCAACAGCATTAGGTTCATCATACAACAAACCCAAGGCTTGAAAAAATGCATCCACATTAGTCAGAATTGGATTTTCAGGTGTCAGAGAAAAAGCCCAATCCTGGGGATCGCCGCGCAGCAAGAAGATGATAATTTTAACCTGCTGCGCAGAGCTCCCCGATGAGTTAGGCTTCAAGGCAAGAAATAATTTACAATTATTCTTAAAATTCAGAAATTTAGACCGATCCCCAGAAAACACATCAGGAGTAGGGATCTTAGGTTCAGCAGCATGTGACTGAATGAGGTAGGTGGAAATTCCCTGCACTTCAGCAGCAAGTTGCTCCACACGATGAGACAATTGCTTAATCTCCATTAGGAAAAAAAATATCCTCCTACGGCCCCAGAGAAAAAGAGGAAAAAAAACATAAAAAAAAAATTCTGACACATTTTTTTAACAACTTTTTCCTGCTTTTGAGTACCCTAGAATCTGCGGTATGGCTGGTGATACTGTTATGAATGGGTCACCGAGGAGGAAAAAACCTAAACATGCTAAGCCCAGAAAAACCAGAGAGGTTGGTAACTATGCAGATTGCAGATCCCTGATCCTAACCACACATATAGCAGCAGCCGTGGAGCGTACCTACGATGAACCTAGATGCCTCGTCACGGTCGGAGGACTAAATAAGCCTAAAGCAAGAAAAGGGGAAAACTAACTGCCCCAGAGCAGACCCCTAAGGAATAGACAGCCCCCACACATGTATTGATGGTGACACAATATGAAAACACACAAACACAGGCAGGAAAATAGACTGAGTAAACGATGGGGCCCAAACTAACTAGAAAGGAGAGGAAAGGAAAGACACTGTCTGCAATCTGCCCAAAACCCTACAAAATAATGTCCAACACTTCTGATAACAAAATTAACCCTGAAGTCACTAGACTTCTCCCACTATATCAGCACTCTGAAATATTCTGAGACAGAGCAAAAAGAGGCCAATCTAATAAGGGACAAAAAGCAAATTGTCAAATACAGATAAATAAGAGTGGAAATTCAGCACAGCCCAAGTCGGGGCTGGCTGACCACACAAAAAACTGAATAGAACAAAATCAAGTATGAACATTAGCAGAGAAACTTAGCTTGAGCTGACTGGAACAGCGCTGAGAACCAAGACCTGACAAGCAGAAGGAATCACCAGCACCAAAGTAGGGCGTCGGCTGTCTTAAATCCAATCTGAGATTCCTGAGGTCCAATCGTCATCCTCATTATCAGGTGGCAGATCTGTACTAATTAAATCAGCCTCACTACCTCCTGTTACCACCAGAGGGAGCCTGGAAGGAGAACTCACAACTGGTAGACCAGAAAATGAACTCACAACAGATGTGGATTTGCCAGAAAGTGCTCCTCCACCCAGCAGTGGCAGTGCATTATTGACACCTGGAACATTGGCCCACATGTGCGATTATGCCTTGCGGATCCTAAAAAGGGACTCCCGCATTGCCAAAATGATGAAGGACGATGACTGCTGGCTGGCCAGCATCCTCGATCCACGCTACAAAGGCAAATTAAACAACATCATGCCACAGGAGAACCTAGAGCTAATATTGGCTAACAAACAAGCAACTCTGGTAAACCGTTTGTTTGAGGCTTTCCCAGCACACAGCAGCGGTGCTGGTTCTCCCACGTGCCGTAGTGGGCACAATGGAAGAGGTGTTCGTGGTGCACACAGCCGAAGTGGCGTTAGAGACAGGGGTTTAATGACTATGTTGTGGAATGATTTCTCAAGTACCGCTCACACGACTGCTAATACTGTATCGATTAAAAGTGACAGGAGACAGCAGTTGTCAACTATGGTTACAAATTACTTCTCCTCCCATATCGATGTTCTCCCTCACAGGTCATTTCCCTTTGACTATTGGGCCTCTTAACTGAACTCCTGGCCTGAATTGGCACACTATGCCTTTCAGGAGCTTGCTTGCTCTGCTGCTAGTGTGTTATCTGAAAGAGTCTTCAGTGCTGCTGGATCAATCCTGACAGAAAAAGGGACCCGTCTGTCAACCTAAAGTGTTGATGATCTAACCTTCATTAAAATGAACCATGCATGGGTTTCAAAGGATTTTGTCCCACCTTCCTCTGATGACACATAGGTTGCCAGAAAACTGCCTTGCTTTTGTCCTCCTCTTCCTCGCACTTGCCCAATTCCGCCATTTGCAGCAGCTGAATGTCCAGCCAACACATCAACATATGCCATTTTTAAGCCTCCCTAACTGGGCTGCCCACCCCCCCAAGGGCTGGGGTCAACACCTGGTGCACCCGGGCAGGTGCCGTTGCTCTGAACAGGTGGATGGGCCCACTGATGGCCGATGGCACTGGCACAGGGACCCTCATAGTACAATACAGTGTCTCTGATGGTGGGGGGGCCCACTTGCCGTCAGACACACCAGCATACTATGAGGGGCCCTGTGCTAGTACCGTCACCCACGAGTGTTCCCCCCTGCTTGATCATGGCCACAGCACTTGCAAGTTGCAATACTTACCTCTCCCTGCTCCACCGCTGTGTAGTCTGGGCAGTTAAATCCTTCACAGGGACGGCCACTAGAAATTTGGTGTATTGATCAACGATGTTTAAGATGTAGGTATGGCCTGTCCTGCTGGCCTCTACCTTCAGATGATCAATGGCTACCATTTGTAATGGACGTCAACTTACAAGTGGATGCAGTGGTGCTTTATGATCACCTTTCACAGTTGTGATAGTGACAGACGTGTGACATTCCTGCCATCATTTTTCAATGTCTCCTCTCATGCCAATCCAATAGAATCGCCTACGGCCTGTGGCTTCTGTCTTTTGCACTCCAAAATGACCAGACACACCATGATAGGCAGTGAGGACCATGTATACATCTCTCCCTGTGATCACAATTTGATGGAGACGAGTAATGGTGATGTGATCCACGCTACTGCGACAAAGCAATCCTTTCTTCACAAAGAACTGTTTTCACTGTCTCCACAGACACAGTAATTGAGGGTCTGCATCGCCTCTGCAACATCTACCGGGAGGTTTTCCCGCGATGAGTAATTCCCAAATTTCTGCTAACACTCGACTTTCCGTCTGTGCTTGTATCCATGTAGTTTCCATTAGCAGAGAGTCTGGACTGGCTTACTGAGATTGAAATATAAATGAAGATTTAAAAGTACCACAACACTGTATACTGTTGTACGCTTCGAATACCTTTCCCTTTTTTTACTTTTTAAATTCTGTTGTAATACATAGTGAGCCTGTGAGTGTGTGTCTGACTTCGGAAGTATAGACGGAAATTTTCAATTACCCCTAGACTGGATACACCTGGTATGTGCTGATACAGTAGCTTTGTTAAAAAATTTTTGTTACGGTATCATCCATTGTGAGTGAGCGTGTGTGGTTTACACCTTCTATATATACGGTGAATCGGAGATACCAATATTTACCCTATACTCGATACAGCTTGTATCTTGTTATACAGTACCTTTGTTCAACATTTAGTATTACGGTCAAATCCATACTGGGTGAGCGTCTTAGAGTGACTACGGGACTATGTGTACGGAGATTTCAATTGTACCCTATAATATATACACTTGCTATCATGTTATCCAGTACATTTTTTACAACATTTTTTATTATGGTCAATCCCTGACTGAGTGAGCGTCTGAGGGTGACACTGGAAATATATACCGAGATTTCAAATTTGACCAACACTGTATACCGCTGTACGCTTCTGCTACAGTAACCTTTTTTGCTATTTAGATTCTGGTGTAATCCATAATGAGCCTGTGAACGTCTGTCTGTTACTCCGGAAATATATTTGGAGATTGAAGATTACCCCAACACTGTGTTCAGCTGTACGCTTATGTTACATTACCCATTTACAGCTTTTCATATTCTTGTGTAATCCATACTGGGCCTGAGAGCGTTTGTATCTGCCTCCTGAAATATATACGGAGATTTACTGTTATCCCTAGACTGTATAGAGCTGTATGCTTCTGATACAGTACCATATATCTGCTGGTATTTTGGGTCCATTTTCCAAAACATGAGGAAGTATGGTGGAAGAGGATGCTGACATGGGCGTGGGGGGCCACCTGGTACTGATGGTGGTGGTGGTGCATCTGCTGGTAGTGCCAAAAACACAATAGCAGCTAAGGCAGGAGGTGTTGAGCCTGCGTCATAATGTAGCTCTGGAAGGCCTGTAAGGCTCCCTTTTCTGGGAGTAGGTAGACTGCTTTTAAAGCTGAAGCAACATGAACTGTTTTTGGCTTACATTGCTGAAACAGTCTCCAGCTCTATCGCCTCCTCTTCTGAAGTTTCAAAAAATGCAAGCACCAAGTCGTCAGTGCAGGCTTCTAGTCAGGAGCAACCCCTTTCCTTGTGTCCTTCACCCACACCAAAATTGAAGGATGCGGCAGCATACACTTCAGATTACTCCATGGAGCTCTTTTCACATACCATGCCTGGGTTAATTAAAAATGGGGTCCATCATATGGAGCATTATTTGGGCCCATAAGACACTGGAGCATCATCCATGAGGCCCATCATATACTGGAGCATTCCAGATGGGGGGCATCAGACACTGGAGCAGCATTTACAGGGCCCATTATACACTGGAGCATTAGAAATGGAGCCCATTATATATGGAGCATTATTTGGGCCCATAAGACACTGGAGCATCATCCACGGGGCCCATCATATACTGGAGCATTCTAAATGATGCAGATCAGACACTGGAGCAGCATCTATGGGGCACATTATACACTGGAGCATTAGAAATGGGGCCCATTATATATGGAGCATTATTTGGGCCCATAACACACGGGAGCATCGTCCATGGGGACCATCATATACTGTAGCATTATGTGGAGCTCATCATATACTGTATGGAACATTATATGTGACCAATTATTCTGTGTAGAAATATATGGGGCTCATTATTCTGTATGGCGCACAATGTGGTGACCATACTGTATGGAGTAATATACTGTCCTTTTTTTGAGCTATTCTACAATTTAAAATAGATCAGTCATGTCATGTAAGCAGTGAAGTATTTGTCATTGTACTATACCTATATTTCTGTTCCGTATCGGAGCATCATGAGTTGTGGTATGCGTTAAAGGGGCGCACTCACACTCTTTGGCCCAGGGCACATGAAAACCTGGAGCCAGCCCTACCCCCCCACAACTTTAGCCAAATAGCACCCAGTTTTCAATGCGTAACTATTATTATGAAGTAAATTAAGGTTGACAAGCTTCAGTAATAAGAATTGATTTTTTTGGCATTGAAATGGGCACTGTAGGTGTGTTTCCTGTCCTCCACTCCCTGCAGACTTTGCTTCCCCATTGACTTGCATTGGGTTTCGTGTTTCAGTCGGCCTAAAAAAGGCAAAGTTGCTCATCTCTAGTCAGGAGCCATTATGTTAGCTCTAGAAATAATAAACCTGTACAATCCATACAAGGTTTTTTCCTTGTGGATTATGTAAGGCATGTAAAAATTTGATCAAATGCAAAGAATTTTCTAATTCTGATGGATATCGGACTTTTAAAATCTTGCATCGTCTTACTTGTTCATCTACAGGAGTGGTCTATCATGCTCAATGTCCTTGTGGATTGATTTATGTAGGGATGACTACAAGGGAACTAAAGATCAGAGTACATGAACACGTACGAGACACTGAAAAGGCAAAAACTATGGAAATTGATGATTCTTTGAAGACACTTCCGAAGCACTTTAAAGAACATCATAAGTCAGATTCAAGTAAGCTTGTGGTTCGAGCCTCGATCAGGTGACACTTGGTTTAAGGGGTGGATATTTATTTAGAACCTTGTCTCAAATTGAAAGTCAGTGGATCTATAGATTGCGTACAGTCGCTCCCTATGGCTTGAATGAAATTATTTGGGTTTAGTTCATTTTTATAAATAGTTTCATATTGGGTTTTAATCAGGGTGGGGTGGGTTTTCTTACGTTTTTAAGGTTTTATTTTAATTAACTCTTTTTTGATGATATAGGCTCTGACGTCTGCTGGTTGATAATCAGTATGGATGGTTTTGTCCTGGTTGTGGATTGAATCTTCAGCAATATGGAAAATTGATTTAATTATGTTCGGAAGCACTATCGCTATGGACTTTTGAAGAAATCTGCAATTAGTGTCCTAAACGCAATATTGATGTAGTATTTAATATTTGCCTTTGCAGGATTTTATATTATAGGCACTTTATGTATTTCTGTATTAACAAGTAATTTAATGAGCACTTTATGGATACTGACGTATTTATTGTAATTAATATGTAATTAATATATCTGCAATTTATTGTATTTAGTCTATTTAATTATTGCAAACAAGTCACATATTATGAGATTTATATATATGAAAAATAATGTTTGTCTAAATTAATAATCAATAATATCACTAATTTATATTGTACACTGTTATATTTGTAACATGTTTATGTGTAATTATTTATGTTACAACACGTTATTATATGTCACTGCATTCCTGCTGGGTATTGATTATGGCGGTGGTTGTTAAATCTATACAGTTCCTTAGCCAGTGCGCATGTCCTGCTTCACCACTCTCCGACAGTCTGGCAAGTTGCCACTTTGGGGCAAGTGCGCGTGCGCCGTCTCCATGACTGCGCAACGCAGCTTGCGCTCCTTGGCCGCGAGTCTGCTGTCATTTCCTGTGAGAGTGACATCAGCGGCACATGCGCTGTAGTGGCAGGAAGTGGCGATATCCACCGCAGCTGATCTATGAGCAATTACTTGAGCTTGATTCACACTTGTGTTAAGTAAATATGATGAACTTGTAGTACATGTAGTTTGCTCCAGAACTAGTGGTTTGGGACACATTTATGTAGGTATGGCTGCAAGCTGGGCTTGCTATAATACAGTATATATATATATATATATATATATATATATATATATATACGCTATATCTAATCTAGCTAAGTACACTTTGGAAACGTGCAATATACCTCCCTGTTTGGTAGCAGTTACCGTCATTGGTGCTATGTATTAAATGTTAATTTTGGTTTAATAAAATTTATTTTGATTATAATGGCATTTTAGACTGTTATTCTCATGGTGTTTCTATATACGAAAAATGTACTCTACATACACACAGTTTATAATATAGCTCTGGCAAAAAATTAAGAGACCACCACAAAAAAACCCTATCATGGGCATCCCATTCTCCAGACCTGAACCCCATTGAAAACCTCTAGAATGTAATCAAGAGGATGATGGATAGTCACAAGCCATCAAACAAAGAAGGACTGCTTAAATTTTTGTACCAGGAGTGGCATAATATCACCCAAAAGCAGTGTGAAAGACTGGTGAAAAGCATGCCAAGACGCATGAAAGCTGTGATTACAAATCATGGTTATTCCACAAAATATTGATTTCTAAATTTCTTCCTGAGTTAAAACATTAGTATTGTTGTTTCTAAATGAATAAGAAATAGTTTTCTTTGCATTATTTGAGGTCTGAAAGCACTGTTTTTTGCTTACAAGCATAAAGCTGCTGCTGGCCTCGGAACAATACGCTGCGAGGAAGCGCAGGAAGGCAAGTGTAATGGTTTATTTTTTTAGGTTTTTTGATGGGGGCCAATCATACCGGATAAGGATGTGGCCATACATACATTGATAGAGATGGAGCCATGCATGTAAGGATAAGGATGGAGCCATGCATACTAGGATGGGGATGGAGCCATGCATTCAAGGATAGGGATAGAGCAATGCATTTAAGGATAGGGATGGGGCAATGCATAAAAGGATAGGGATGGAGCCATGCATACAAGGATAGGGATGGAGTCATGCATTTAAGGATAGGGATATGTCATCCCCTCAACCGCAGGCAGCTCCACTGGTACTACTCACCCTGTCCGTGGCTCCAGATGATCTGCGGCTCCTTTCTTTGCTAAAGGTCCCGTCACACACAGCGATCTCGCTAGCATCTCCCGGTGCGAGCACGCAGGTTTCTAAGGTACACATCGGGTAACTAAGTGACGCGCGCCGCTTAGTAACCCGATATTTAACTTAGATACCAGCGTCCTCGCTGGTGCTGATCTCTGGTGAAGCTGCCTGTTTCGCAGCTCACCAGCGATCATGTAGTGATGCACCAGCGATCCTGACAAGGTCGTATCATTGTCAGGATCGCTGGTGCATCTTTAAGTGTAACGGTACCCTAACAGCCTGCATCCTCTTGGCAGGTCTCCTGATAATGCTCTTAGGAGGCACGCCCCACTTCCTGCACATACTTAAAACAGCAGGGCACCTTTTCTCTATTAGGGCTGTCTGTTCTGTGATGTTCTGTGCATAAAAGGCATCCTCCCCTTGAGGAAGGTGCCTGAGCAACATGTTTATTCTGTGGGATTGTTGTCTCACATTCAGGCCACACTCTGCTGAGGTCTGCATGCTAAGGCTAGTGTTGTCTTTATACTAAAACCTCTGTCTCCTCAGAATCCTCTGCTGGCAGTTCCCTGACATGGATCATTCTGGACACTCCAGTTTCTACCCCAGGCTGACCAAGGCTCTCCTCTTGGAACCATTCAGATTTCTCTGCCGGCTAGATCAGCCTTTCTGAGATTACACAGAGCTTCCAGTATTCTCGCCACCTCCTCTATACGGTTTGTATGGGTTGTCCCTCTGGTCCGGGTATCACGGCATTAAGGTCACCTGGAGTTGCGATGGGGGAATCCCTGTATAAGGGTACACCTTGCCAGGTGCTCCACTACGTGGTTCTGTGTCGTGGTCCAGAGGGTTCTTCCCTCAGGCACTTTTTCTGTTTGTTTGCTTCCTTTAGTAAACATCCTTGGCTTTTTGAAGACCATTCTCCTGTCTCTTGTGTTTCGAATATACAGATACCACTGCACCATTAGTGGTCTAGTGAGTCCACTACACATCTTCATGCCCTGTGGGCATAACAGATGGAGCCATGCATTCAGGGATAGGGATGGAACCATGCATACAAGGATAGAGATGAGGCCTTGCATACAAGGATAGGGATGGAGCCATGCATACAAGGATGGGTGTTATGAATGAGTAACCGTAGGAGGAAAAAACAGAAATACTAGCTAAGTCCAGAAAACCAGAGAAGTTGGCAGCTATCGGATTGCAGACCCCTGAACCTATCAACAACAACTAGCAGTAGCCATGGGGGGTTCCTACGGTGCCCTAGACCCCTCGATCACAGCCGGAGAACTAAATAGCCTAAAGACAGAAAGGGAAATCTAAACTGCCCCAGAGCAGACCCCAAAGCAATAGGCAGCCCCCAACATATAATGACGGTGAAGCAAGATGAAAAAACACTCACACAGATAGAAAGATAGGCTGAGCAAATGATGGGGCCCAAGCTAACTAAATAGGACAGGATAGAAAAGCTGCTGTCTGCAATCCGCCAAAACCCTATCAAAACAAGAGCCAACAGACTGATAGGGAAAAAAGCCCTGAAGACGCAAGGCTTCAAAAAGACTATATCAGTACTCAGGTATTTTCTGAAGACAGAGCAAAAAGGAATTCAGCTCACCCCAGCAGGGAATGGCAGAAATCCAGAAAAACAAGGCAAAACAAAACCAAAACACAAATGCAAAAAGCAGAGCAGAAAACTTAGCTTTTGAGGAGCAGGAATCAGACTGGTCTCCTAGAATCCATCAGAGAAATCACCAGCAAGGCAGGAGGGCGTTGGCTGCCTTTTATCCAGTCAGCAATTCCCATCACCCAGTCATCATCATCCAGCTCAGGTGCTTGGTAATCAGCCTCACTACCTTCCTTCACCAGAAGAGGGAGTTCATCAGACCTCAATGGTGAAGAGGAAAATGAACTCACAACAGATGGGGCCATGCATATCAGAATAGAGATGAGGAGCCATGTGGTCAAGGATAGGGATGAGGAGCCATGCATACCAGGATCGGGAAGAGGGGACAATGCTTACCAGGCTTATACTTAAGTTAATAAGTTTTCCCAGTCTTTTGAGGTAAAATAAGGTGCTTCGGCTTATACTCGGGTCAGCTTATACTCGAGTGTATACGGTAGGTCTGTGGTTAGATAAATAGAAACATTGATCATTTCTGGCCAAAATCAGCATCTGGGACTTCTGGATTTTTTTGCCACGTTTCGTGTTTGTTCCATAATTTAGAATCCTAATTGACGCCTAGGTGCCGAAACAACATGCAATGGAATTAGACCAAACTTTGTTTTGTTTCAGGAAAAAAGTTTCTGAGAAACATTATGGTACGGTAGAATTGTTTGACTTCGATAGGCTTCAGTTCTGGCTAAATAGCTGCCACAGTTAGTTAATGGCTAGGGTATTCTCGGTGTGGTTGTAAGGGGGTGTCGTTGCTATGGACAGTAGAAACACGCTGCCAATTTAAGAGACAGCACCCCCTTGGCTGGTGCGATGGTACATTCTGCTCTCCCCTGCAAAAAGACTGTGTGTATTGTCCTGCCAGCACTGGAGGGGGGAGGGCTGTTTTCCTGTGTGTGCATTCTGGGCTGAAGTTTCTGCAGGATGCTGGCGTGCCCAGAGCTGTGAGGAGAAGACGCACAGCCTGAGACTGACTGAACTTATGAGACTGTGTAAAACTCTTCTGGAATAACAAAGGTGGCTGCCCTGTGTGATCATGAGAAGCCACCAAGAAATACAAGAAAGGAATCTACTGTTTCCAGAAGCATCTCCCAGGTCCTCAAGCAAAGAGAGGACCACATTGCACAGAGCTTCCAGAAAGACATGCGCACCATCTTACAGGACTGCTGGGGGCCTCCGGGACTGGACTGAGTCTCCAACGTTACTGTGAGTTTTAACCCTTTTGTGCACATGTTAGGGCTTAGGATAGGCTGGAATAGACAGAGCAAGGCATCCGTGTGGCCTGTGTAGCAGAGGCCAGGAAGGCTATAGTTAGAGTAGCATCACATTGCGTTTATTGTGTTGTTTTGCCTGTTGAAAAAATATTGATCTGTGATAGTTGGAGCACCGTGCTATTTGATGGCCCAGCTAAAGAATATCACTCTTGTAACTTGTTTTTTGTCATTGCATACCCCTGTTTACATATTCCTATCACTGCATTCTTTGCCTGTCAATAAATTAATCCATTGTTGATTGCGCCTCATCTTGTGTACCGTAGTCTCCCTGCACGGTGGTGGCTTCCCCGGCCATCGCTTCAAGGTTGAGGATGGACGATTCCTCTCAGTTCATTGAAGTTACATTGGGACGGGAGAGGGATATTTGTTTGTGCGATAGAGGTAATTTATTGCAATATTGTAAACTGTTTTGCATTTCCGCAGGTGTGCTCATATGTTACAGTCATATGATTGTCCTCGTTCTCAGGGTATTAACAGGTAACAGTAACAGGCAACGCTTTAGACAGGCTCGCCAGTAGGTAGCTTTATAGAATGTATAGTAGGTACAGATTGTAGGGATGCCATATTGTACAGCACAAGGGTCTCAGCCTCCTGGTTGAATGCCTGTATAATATTTTTACTGTTTTCTATTTTCTGGTTGAGTCGTCCACATAATTAAGTAAAATAACTGCGGAGAGTGAACTGTGTAGGAATCGGTTTTCTCGCCTCTTACTTCGCTGTATCCTGAGGAACTCACCATGGAACATGACTTACACAAGAACAGTATATGGGCCCTTTGCTGTCCAATAATGTGTATGAGACAAAATCTGTGTAATGCATTGGAGTTGGAAGTGGAACTGTTATCACTTGGAATCATGTGCATCTGCACAGTATGCACTAATGGTATGTCCATCTCTGACACAGTCTATACTTTGCACCAAAAGTATATGTTATATACACATAATAACCTATAATATAAACACAATCTATGCTATGTGTACACAGTCTATAATGTATACACAGTCTATACTGCATTCCTGAGGACAGAATAGGGAGTTCACAAGTCTGTCTTCTGTTCAGTTCCTCTTTACTCCACAAGGTAAAGATTAGAACCTTTAGTTATGTGATCACCTGAGGTCCTTCTACCCTTCAAACTTCAGAAACTGTGGGGCTGGACTTATTGTAGTTTCACGCTTTTGAAGGCAGGTGGTCCATCGACTGAGTAACCCACCAAACCACCAAATCTTTAGGTGTATAGGATCTTACAGGGTTCCCCTTTTGGGATGGGGGACCTGGGCAATAACCAAGTTACCTCCCCCCGAGTAACACTAGTTGTGAGTCCATATGGAGTCTACACACTATGAGCAGATTGTTTTAATGTTATAGCACACCTATATGAATTATACTGCATATGCCCTCTGTACTCTTAGGGTACCGTTACACCTAGCGACTCACCAGCGATCCCGACCAGCGATATGACGCGGTCAGGATCGCTGGTGAATCGCTAGGTGGTCGCTAGTGAGCTGCCACTCAGGCAGATCTCACCAGCGACATAGCTTGGGACGGGGATCGCTACTTACCTGTCAGACGCGGCGATCCTGCGTCCTCCCGCCCGCGTCCACGCGTCGCTCGTCGTCACAGCAGGAAGCGCCGCAGGAAGTGACCGATGAGAAATGATCCAGCAGCTTCTCGTGCGATCAGCGATAACCAGCGGGGGAGCCGGTCGGAGGTAAGTATCACATGCAGCAATATCGCTAGTAATATCGCTGTAACGTCACAAAATCGGTGACCTTACAGCGATATTGCTAGCGATATCGCAGTGTGTAACGGGGGCTTTATATTAGTAGTTGTACCAATGATCATCAGTAAGAGTTATATACTTTGCAGCTGCTGTGAGTCACAGTTTGAAATTAACTGATCTATTTGGTGCTTTGACCATACTAGCCGTAGACGGATGTGCCCTCAAATTTGTAAAATAAGTCAACTTTAACCTGTAATGCATTTCACACTGCTCCATCTGAGCCAATTATAAAGCGCCACGCTGCCAACCATTCCAGGGAAAAAGGGACAAAGAAAAAAAATCACAAAAGATTGAATTCCATCCCATCTTTCATGAATAATGATGGATAGTCGAATGTTCTTTTGAATACTAGCATACAAGCAAGCTAAGGCTTGTCTGCTTTATTATCATGTCCTTTTAAGTTTCAACTTTCTGTGCTGATTAATTATAATTATTTTTTTTTTCCAAATAATTTTTATTGAAGGATTTTCAACAATAATGGGGGGGGGGGAGAATAAGGAAGGGAAGGGAGGGAGGGGATGGAGAGGGTTGAAAAGGGAGGGACCAGGTGGTCCTGTTAAACTCCAGATCATATAACATTTTTTGAGTCAAAACAGTAAGTTATGCAGTCATGTAAGTGAATCCAGTAACTACACAGAGCAGTAATCAACAGCTTAAATCAATTGTCTTGAAAAAAAGAAAAAACGGCATTACAATATGTCCTTAACTTAATTTTGATACAGGGAAGATGTATATCTTTGTACCGTGTTAGCCAGTAGATAGAAAAATATTCAGGATTGAGAGTCCTCAGTAGTTGATACCTTTTAATGGCTAACTGAAAAGATGGTAACACATTGCAAGCTTTCGAGACTACTCAGGTCTCTTCATCAGGCTAGACTAATACAAAATCTGAAGAGTCACATATTTATGCACAATACAGCCTAGAAAAAATGCAATAGATAAGACAAGTGACGTGAAGCAGAACTATCAATATGGGAGAGGGAGAAACATAAATATAAACATTGGACCAGTTCATAGATAAGGAGTCCGGATGTTTTATGGTCCTCTGATTGGGGTCTAGTTCTGTGTTGTGATGCCCCCACACGGTTTTAAAAGGAAATTCCTTAATTGATGTAAAAAGACATAAATCCATGCGACACATTCATTCCAGCACTGAGAGTGTCAAAGTTCGTCATAAATTTGTACAAATTTATGACGAACTTTGACACTCTCAGTGCTGGAATGAATGTGTCGCATGGATTTATGTCTTTTTACATCAATTAAGGAATTTCCTTTTAAAACCGTGTGGGGGCATCACAACACAGAACTAGACCCCAATCAGAGGACCATAAAACATCCGGACTCCTTATCTATGAACTGGTCCAATGTTTATATTTATGTTTCTCCCTCTCCCATATTGATAGTTCTGCTTCACGTCACTTGTCTTATCTATTGCATTTTTTCTAGGCTGTATTGTGCATAAATATGTGACTCTTCAGATTTTGTATTAGTCTAGCCTGATGAAGAGACCTGAGTAGTCTCGAAAGCTTGCAATGTGTTACCATCTTTTCAGTTAGCCATTAAAAGGTATCAACTACTGAGGACTCTCAATCCTGAATATTTTCCTTAACTTAAAGAATCTAAAGTGATCCATCTGAACCATTTACTTGTATATTTGTTGAAGTTATTTTTTACAGTGGCCATTTTCAATTCAAAGGACTTGTGGAGTAATATACGATCCTTTATGTCCTGAATTTTGGGGACATCAGGTCTCTTCCAATTGAAGGCGATGGAACATTTAGTGATTAGCAGAATGTGGATGATTAAGGGGATAAATGAGTGTTTTATGTTTTGAGAGCTTAGGGACAATAAAGCTAGCTGGGGGGAGAGGGTAATAGGTATGGGAAGGAAAGAATTAATGAGGAGAGACACGTCTCTCCATAGAGGTTTAATTAGTGGACAATACCAGAGCATATGCAGCAGGTTTCCGTAATGTCCGCATCCTCTCCAACATAGTGAGGAGTATTCTGGATTGATTTTTGATAGTTTTGCTGGGGTATGATACCAGCGCGAGAGAGTCTTGTGGTGTGTTTCCTGAAGGGACATCGACATGGTAGCGGACATGGAGATAGAGCAGGCATGTTCCCAATCCGACATATCAAGGTTCAGGTTGAGTTCCTGCTCCCATTTTATTATGTTGCTTGTTTTAACAAACTTGAAGCTTTTGTTAATCCACATATAGATGTATGAAACACTCCAGAAGATTTTATGGTTTTTATTATTAAAAAGGTTAATGACGGGTTCTGAGGGTTTCGGATTCTTTTTCATGGATTTCGCTATGAGGTTTTTTAAAATAATGTAATCGTAGAACGAGGAAGAGGGGACCTTGAATCTATCTTTTATGACACTGAAATGGATGTTAGAGTGTTCTCCATGTAGGACTTTGAGTTACTTGATGCCACAGTCGGCCCAAATAGGAGCTAATTCTTGATCAAAAAGGGAGGTGATGATATGAAGTGAGAGGGATCTTAGTGGGTTGTTGTTATTGGTGCCTCTTTTTGTTTTAGCGAGTACTTTCCATGCGTCAAGTGTAGCACGGAAGATGGGATGTGAAGGTGAATGGTCTTTTTTGAGGAGAATTGATTCTAGTATAAGGCAAGAAGGTGAATTGTTGTTTAGTACGCATTCAAGATTATACCACGCTGGAGGGTCGGGAAGTGGCCACCAAGGAAGGCTTTGCTTAATTAGAAAAGAGAAATAATATGCCGATATATATTTGGCAAGCCAGCTCCACCGAATCTCCTGTTATTGTAGAGAATGTTTGTGGCAACCCTTGCCTTCTTACCTCCCCAGATGAAGTTGTTGGTTCTGATTTGTAAATTCGTAAGGAAAGAGGTAGAGATGGGCAAGGGTAACGAGCTGAAAAGATATAGTATTTTGGGGAGAATGTATGCTTTAAAAGTGATGATTTTACCCCACCATGAAAGGTTTTTTCTCTGTAGGTGAGCATATGTTTCAAGATGGTTTCATTTAGAGATTTCATATTAAGTGGGATTAGGGAGGAAATATTGTTTGAAAATTTTAGTCCTAAGTAAGTGATATGCTCTGATGCCCAGCTCCAGGGGCATAGGTGTTTGATTGTTTCGATCTGAGTATCTTCTAGGTTTAGAGGATGCATTTTTGATTTTAGCTTGTTTATTTTAAAGTAGGACAGTTTGGCAAACTTCAACATCAAGTCCTGTACTTTTGCAATGGATTTGGCCGGGTTTGACTTAGTAAGGATTATGTCGTTGGCGAATAAGCTTATTTTATAGTCTTTAGGTCCCGCTTTTATACCTTGTATGTCTGGGTTTTCTCTAATTAACTGAGCTAGGGGTTCCATGGCTAGGACGAATAATAGGGGAGATAATAGACACTCCTGTCTTGTGCCGTTTGTAATTTGGAAGGGATTTGAGAGATGATTATTTACATTAACTTTGGCTGAGGGATTGGCGTAGAGAGCTTTAATGCAGGTAATGAATTCTTGTTGGAAGCCAAATTTTTTGAGGGTGGCGGTTAGGTAGTCCCAGTTTAGGCGGTCAAAAGCTTTTTCCGCATCTAGTGAGATTATTGTGGTTTTAATTTTCCTTGAATTAATTAATTTTATTAGATTTATCAGCCTTCTTGTGCCATCTACTGATTGTCTGTTGATGACAAAACCTATCTGGTCATTGTCTATTAGTTTGGGTAAAAGTGAATTTAGTCTGTCTGCAAGGATTTTTGCTTAAATTTTGATGTCCGCATTAATTAGGGATATTGGCCTGTAGTTTTTCATGGAAGTTAGGTCTGAGTTTGGTTTGGGGATTAGGACAAGGGTGGCTTCGAGCATTTCCTTTGGGAAGTGCCCGGTGTTAGAAGCAGTGTTAAAGATCTTAGTGAGATGGGGACTAGAATATTGGCAAAAGCTTTACAATAGTCGTTCGTGAACCCATCTGGGCCTGGGGCTTTGAACGATTTTAAACGGCTGATTGTGTCCAAAATTTCCTTTGCTGTGAAAGGGGCGGTTAGGAGGTCCATGTGGGCTTTTTCTAGTTTTGGAAGGTTCACTGAGGCCAAAAGTGTTTGAATGTCTGACTGCTTGGGGTTAGATTGAGGGGAAACCCGATTAATGTTGTACAAATCTTCATAGAATTTTGCAAAGGAGTTTGCTATGTCCTGCGGGTGAGACAGGAGCATGTTGTTGGGGGATGTGATGGTATCTATTCTATGCTTGCGTCTAAGATTTTTTAGTCTATTGGACATATAACGGGATGGACGGTTTAAATTTAGGTATTGTTTGAATCGATTATTTTTGATTGCGGAGTCGTAAAACGAGAAGATTAGTGCCCTAAGCTCCTGACTGAGCCTAGAGAGTTCTGATTGGGTGTTGTGGCATGAGCTGGGGTTGTTGGTTAGGAGGGTTTCTTTAATTTTTATTTGACTTTGTAAGTTTGATATCTTTTCTCTATTTTCCTTATTTAGTTTTGAAGAGATCCGAATCAGAACCCCCCTCAACACTGCCTTGTGGGCATTCCAGCACGTGTAAGGGCTTGAGAGATCTGCTTCGTTCTCCTTGAAGCAGTTTGTTAATGCTGTGGAAATTTCTGAGTTTATGTGTGGGATATTTAATATTGAAGAATTGCATTTCCAGAGGAAATGTTTGTTAATGACTGGGCCTTCTGTGAACACTGCTATTACTGGGGCATGGTCGGATACTGTTATGAACTTGGGGAGAGAAAAAATATCTGTTAAGATCAAGTCAGTTCTTGAAGCTGTATGGTGGGGGTCTGAGAAGTGACTGTATTCGATGGAGGTGGTGTTTAGACAGCGAAATATGTCGAATAACTCGTTGCTATACATCCAGCTATTGAGTGACACTGTCTTGTGCCTATTTGGTGCTGGGGAGTCTATCTTTCCATCAGGGACCATGTTGAAGTCGCCTGAGAGTATCAATGAGCCTTTTTTAACTTGAGTGGCAACGTATGCACTTACAATAGTGTAAACTGAGTCGTTTATAGTGCAAATCAAGATGTGGAAGTGTCCCTTGTCATCCTTGAGTTCTTCCATAAGTTTAAAATTGAGAGTGTTTTTAACTAGCATGAGTACTCCCGCCTTTTTTTTTTTAGGACCTGATGCTTCAAAGGTACAGTATGTGGGAAATTTTTGTGTGCGAAATTGGGGTGTGAGTCATGTTTGAATTTGGTCTCTTGGAGACACACAATGTCAGAGCCCAGTTTGTTAACCTCATGACAGATTACATACTGTTTCCTGGGGCTGTTTAGTCCTCTGACATTGTATGTGGCCAAGCTGATCTTCATGTTCAGAAAGTACTGTTTTGGGGGAGAATGTGCCGAAGTTGTTGTGGTTACCAGAGAAGTTGTAGCATTAGGAGAATCTTGGGTTCAGATGGATGGGTGTGTAGATGATCACTTGTTGTAACTGCTAAACAGAAAAAGGAAGAAAAAGAAAAGCAAAGCCAATGATATAGAGAACAATAGCAAACTTAATAAAAAATTTGCAAGAACCACTGTGAGTAGGCCGCGCTGGCGGTCTCTACTCAACCTTAGGGGAAAAGTTTGTGGAAGAGTGTCCCCGGTGACCTCTTCGGTGGTGAAGATGATAGGCATCCTGGATCTAGTGGATGGAAGAACGGACAAACGAACCTATAGTCCATGGGGTATAAACGTGAACAAGAAAAATGTTACAATGTTAGTCTTGCCTTGTTTTGCAGGCCTATTATAAACTTGGGCCTGGATAAAGGAAAACATATGTTAGCAGATAAAGCATAGTGGAACACTAATGAACCCAATCAATAAAAGGCTTCATGTGAGACGAGAGGTCAGGTGGTCGTCTTGGCATCCGGGAAAGAAGCAGGCTTGGTCTTGGGTTTGATGTTCAGGGCTTTAAGAAATCTGTTGCCATCTTCTATGGATAACAGGGCCGAGGTTTTGCCGTTGTAGTGAACCAGTAACTTCAGAGGAAATCCCCATTTGTATTGTATATTGTTATCTCTTAGCGGGGTGGTGATGTCTCGGAATGATTTCCTGCCTTCAATAGTAGCCTTTGAGAGATCTGCATACAGTTTGAGGTGCGAGTACGGTTCTGGGAATCCGCCATTGTCTCTGACATTGATTTGGATAAGTTCCTTAATGTGGAAAAAATGAATCCGATGGATAGTATCCCTCGGAAGGTCTTTAGGCAGGTGAGCAGGCTTAGGCAACCTATGTATTCGGTCTATTATTATGTCTTGGAGTGACAAGAATGGGTCGATTTTTTTGAATACCTTTATAACGTATTCTTCTAGCTTGCCAGGAGTAACAGATTCAGGTATCCCTCTGATTTTTATGTTGTTCCTCCTAATTCTGTCCTCTAGATCTGCTAGTTTGCTTTTCAGTTGAGTGAGTTCCGATCTGATTTGTTGGTTTTCATCCTGTGTCTTTTCAGTTTTCTTTTCTATGGATACAATCCTGACTTCATGGTTTTCTAATTTTTGGTTGAAGGTTTCGAAAGCAGACTTGAAAATCTTCATCTGGGATTCCAGAGTAGACTCCAAAGTGATTTTAAGATTATTATTTATTTTATCCACCAGGGAGACCATATAGGCCTCAATAGTGTCGTGGCTTATTTTTTCAGAAGTGTCTAATTTTGCCCTTGATTTATCAGGGCTAAGGTTTGGAGATGAGGACCATGAGTCATTTTCAGTGTCGTCTTTGGGATCCCTCATGGATGAAAAGTGTTCGCTCCAGTCCCCAGGATTTCTTCTTTTGGTAGAGATTGACGTCTCCATAGAGGAGGTTGTTTTATGGCGTGTCCTGGACCTTGTGGGGCTGGTCGTGTTGACTAGGTCAGAAGAGGGGTGAGACTTACTCCCCTTGTCCTTGTCAGCCTTGGTAGGTATAGAAGGGGTAGAGGTGGATGTTTTGTTTTGTTTGAGGCTATTTTGTTTACTTTGGCTCATATTGTCAATGTGAAACAGTACTCAGGGCTACGGATCCGAGAGAGGTTAACAGCCAAGTCTACGGGGTTTAGGACCTCAGGTAAGTAGTGGAGGTGAGGTTCAATGGTCTTTTGACCTATATCTGGTTGCTTAGATTATATATTTGGTCTTGTGTGAGGTAGTGAAGATGGGGGTCAGATGTCAAAGTGATTTATTTGACCTTTAATCCTATATATCAAGAATGATATGTGAGAGCCAGGGTATAGAGATCCTGAAGGCGGGGAGTAGAGTAAGACGTTCAAGTAAGGTCTGTTAGGTTGAGTTTTTTTTTTTCCCTTCTCTCCTCTTCTTTTTCCCCCCTTGTTTATATATTTAATAAATTACTGTTGTCACAGTTTTACTTTATTGCCCTCTATGCGCTTGTAAAGCTTAATCAGAGCATGCTTGTGCTGTAGATGTGGCAGCTATTCGATCTGCAATTGGTGCTTACAGGGGTGAAATCTGGTAGTGAGGGTGGCGGTTTTTATTTAGTGGTGGTGCCCTAGGCTACCCAACCCCCCTTGTGTCTGTGTTTTTATTTTAGAAAGCTCTTGCGGCGGCCACTGTTACTCAGCGCCACTCGAGGCTGTCAGCCTGTGTGGGAGGAGGTGGGCGCGTCTACGCTGTGAGGACGCTACGCTGTTGGAGTAAATTCCCCCATAGTCAGCTCTGTTGGCGTTGGAGAAGTGCGCGCCTGCGCACTGTGTAAGTAAACTTAGCCGCTCTGTCACAGCGGCAGATTTGACAGTGAACGCGGCTTCTTTTCTCGCTCTGTGTGAGCCACTCAAGCCACGGGCGGCTCTGTTCCATGTGTTGGCGAGGAGACCGGGACCCTCTAAGCCTTGCAGTGGCTGAGGACGGTGGATGTCTGGACCCTGGTTAGCCGCTCTTGTCCCGCTGCAGTCGGGGTTGTCAGCCTGGCCGGGAGTAACTGCGCCTGGGCGTGGGTCTAACAAGCGCCGGTGAGTAGGAAGTGAATCCAGCCACTTTATCGCAGTGACAGATTCTACAGCTGTCGCGGCTCCCCTATTTTGCTCCGTGTGAGCTGAGTTGGGTTTTTGCTACTTAACCCTTAGGTTGGGAGGGAGAACGGGGCCCTCTGAGTCCGATGGTAGTTGCGGGCGTTACGAGTTTGAGCCCAGGTTTGCTGCTATTGTCCCCGATCACTTGGGGTTATCAGCCGGGTCTGAGTGCCAGTGCGCCTGCGCGTTGCTCTGATAAATGTAGCCGCGTTGTTTCAGCGACTGATGCTATAACTGCCGCGTCTCCTCTGCAAGCTCTATGTGGACTGATTTTACTGGGAGCAACTTAATCTATGTGCGGGTGGGGGTCCCGGGGCCTGATAGCTACCTACAGCCACCGCCGGCTCTAAGAACAGGACTCCAGATTGCCGCTATTGGCCTGTTCGGTTCGGGGCTTGGTGCCGGGACCGGGAGTCAGTGTTTCTGCCTGTGGGATTGAGTAATTATGAGCGCAGATGTGCCTCTCAGTATGGGCTTAGATATGAGTTGGTTCTTACCGCGGAGTGTAGCGGTAGAGGATATAAGTCCCGGAGACCTCACTGGGGGCTGGTGGAAGTCCTTATATTGCGGCGGGGGCCCATGGGGGAGCCACAGTGCGGGAAGGAGGCTGAAGCTGTGTGGAAGTTGGATTCCAGAGGCTGATACTTCTTTGTCCTGGACTTTGGTTGTGTAAAATCCAAATATGAGCTCACTCAGGAGCGGATGCTGGTCCGGATGGTTGTTGGCATGATTTTCTCCCTGATCTTCCAGGCTGAATCTGAGCTTGAGGGAGACAGGCTTAGTAGGCCTGGTAGGCCTCAGCAGGCCTTTCCAATGCGGTTGGGCCTTGTGAGCACAAGCACCAGAGAAAATATTCAATTTTCTTGATCAATACCGTTCAGATAGGCCTGATGTCGGTCTACAAAGTACTCTTGAAGGTTTTTCTGTATGGATTTGACCAAGATGCGCTATATTTCAGTCGATGTTAGTAGATTTAGAAGAGATGCACCGGGAGCTCTCAGACTGCATGTCCTATGCCATGAGCAGTTAAGGCCACGCCCCCCGCTGATTAATTATTTTTAATATGTCTGTATAGCGGTCAGTGCTCTGAGCTCCATATTACCTGGAAAGACTGAAAAAGTAAATTTTCAAAGTAATCTGTCCAGTGTGTATACATGCGGAATAATACCATATCTGGTCATTATCTAACTTGCATCCAGGGGTGTAATGATCGCGGTCACCTAGAGGGTGGCAACCAAACCTGTGGAGGAAGGAGACCTGCGATGCAAGCACTACTTTCAGCTGGATGTGTATCCTGGGATGCATATACAGTTGAAATGCATTGCAAAAATGAGAGCTACTGGCACAGCTATACCTAAACAAGCCAACGGCTTATCAGAGGCCGAAACCTGTCGCAGATGTCACTGCTCTAAGCACTTCATCTGCGCTGGCTATCGTGGAGGAAAAGGACTCTGCTTGTCATAGGAGCGGGGACATACTAGAAGACTCTTTTTTATGTCAATGGGAAGAGTGCCAGGACAGTAGACATTAATACAGTATTGGGGTCAGGATTCAAAACAATATTACACGGACCAGAATGAGGAACCGTATTAGTTCATATGGGGTCAATTGGGGGGACATAAGTACTGGAGGGGGCTAGCCGGGAGACATTATTTCTGTGTAGGGACATTTATACTGTAGGGCGGCCAGAATGGCTGACACTATTTACTCCAAATTGGGGGACTTTAACAATATTTCCCATTGTGGCTCAAGCATTATTAATTTATAGAGAATACCGTAATTTTACAAATGTATCAAGGCATTTGGACGCTGTTAACGTGTGAGAACAGAAAAGGTGTACATTACTACTGTATTTATGCTACTGGGGAAGTGGAATTACTGTTATATTTCAGCACAAAAGATGGACATTACTACTGCATGGGGGCAAAAAGAGGACTTTTACTATTATACTAGAGTCACCAAAGAGAACATTTGCATATATACTGTATGGGGAGGGTGACAAAGTCTCTGGCAAAGTGCTGGAGGGGAGATACATTTGACTGAAGCTATTATTCAGTGATTTTAGACTCTGAAGTTTGCTCCTGCAACTATGTGTTGAAAGGGGTTAATCCGTCATTTTGAGGGCTGGGTTTTTGTGGACAGCCATTGAGCAGGTGGGAGGTTGTCCACCTTTTCTCCACCCCAGGCTGTGTTCGGGGGTTTAAATAGTTGGCCTTCTGAGGTGTTCAGTGGGGCTGGAGAGAGGAACTCCAATGCTTTGTGTCCTGATAAGGAAAAGCTGAACCAGTGTGTGGTCGTTCTGAGCGGGCGGACCCCCGCAACAACAGACTGTGCTGTTTTGTTTTTCCTTCGGCCAGAAAGGCTGTGTTTATTTTTGCTATCTCTGCACTGGCATATGCAGCATCTTTAAATAATCCAGTGAGCGATTTAAAAAAAACAAACAAACAAACAGCGTTCCGGTATCTATAGTACCTCCGTGTGCAACCAAGTGAGCTGACCTACCACAGGAGATATTACTATTGTAATATATTTTAATTTACCAGATACTGTGGGGAAACCTGTGCAGGACACTGAAGTTGTACTATGTTACTTTTATTTATAGAATCTAGAAGTCTACAGGGGCACATGCATATTACCAACACGATGTTGGAGGGCTGAGGAGGCCAGGTCCAAATTTTGTCCACGCTACATAGAACTGTAGTTGCATCCCTGATTGTATCATGCAGCGTCACCAGTTTTTCGCTCTGTTAAGGGCCTGTCACACTAAGCGATATCGCTAGCAATATCGCTATAACGTCACTGGTTTTGTGACACAGCAGCGATATCGCTAGGGATATCGCTATGTGTGATACTTACCCCCGACAGCTCCCCCGCTGGTTATCGCTGATCGCGCGAGAATGTCCTGTGCCGTTTCTCGTCATCAGCTTCCTGCTGTGACGACGAGCGACGTGTGGATATCTTCATCGCCTCGTCTGACACATAAGTAGCGACCCCCGACCCCTGCAATGTCGCTGGTGAGATCTGCCTGTGTGGCAGCTCACTAGCGACCACTTAGCGATGTACCAGCGATCCTGACCGCGTCATATCGCTGGTCGGGATCGCTGGTACATCGCTAAGTGTGACAGTACCTTAAGCCCTTTAAATTGCAATTCACTTGGAGCTGTAAGGAGGAGACTACCTGCTGTGAAAGCTCCTTTTTTTACCATAAAGAGACAAGCAGCAGTAGTATGGAGGAAAGTATCTGAATGTGAGCTAAGAGAGTGTTAGGCGTCTGGTTCCTGCCGCTGCACAGCAGGAATCCCGAGCCTTGCATTCGGCGGTTTCCCATTCCCCTTCGGCCACAGAGGAGCCTGCTCAGCAGACGCGTCGATCCCGGTGCTCTGCTCAGACCAACCATGTGGACTTGGTTGCTGCTGCCACCTCTGGTCCACTTATAGCAACGCATGCTGGTCAGCAGCGAACCACACCAGGGACTAAGTCCTCCTTTCGGTCCACTGAGCAGGCCCGTGGGATGATCTCTCATTGGATATCCGAGGTCACATGCTCAGGCCCTTCTCCAGCTCGGATTGGACCATCAGAAAGGTCAGGAAGGTCCCGGAAGGACGCTGCTATAAAAGGTTTGCATGGCCGCTCGGCCATGCGCTAGTATAGACTGCATTACCAGACTATGAGGAGTGAGTGTTGTATGCATGTATGAATGTCTCTGGTGAATGCCTCATTATGAAACCCCTACCCTTGGTACGCATGTGTTGTGCAGCCTAGCCTGTTAAGCGCCCAGGCTTTGGTGTAGGTAGGACAGAGTTGAGACAGGCACTTGTGCCCACCGGTGGCTCGGCACGTCACAGTGCACGTGCTCGATACTCCATAGTCAGCGTCTATAGTGGCGTACGCAGGTGCGACGCCGCACGCTCAGAAGGTCTAGAGAGACTCCTGACCCCGTGTCCTTGGGGCAGAGTTCTGTGACCGCTTTCTGTGCGCTCCGTGGCCGGGCTCTGTGAGCTAAACAGGCACCGGCATTTATGTTCACTGGTAGCGCGGCTCTGTGCGTTAACAGAGTTCGCTTCTGTTCACACTGGGTGACGTTAACCCTCGTGTGACCCTTTCCACACCGCTTTATACTTCCGCCATTACTAAGCAGCAGTTTACCACCCCTGCACGGTGGACCCCGGGCTGCGAACGCACCTACTATTATTTTATTATTTAGTGCGTTCCGCCAGCCCTAACATTATACTAGCGCCAGGGTCTGGCTGGTAATGGCGGATGAACAGCGACTGCTGCAGTACATCCGGCTGCTGGAGGGCAGGTTGGCGGCTCTCGAGCGTTCAACCTTAGCTGCGGACGTTACTGCGGTTGCTGCCCATGCAACCGCGGAAACTGTCTCCCGTGTCCCCACTATCATCCCTGCACCGATGTTATCCCACCTCCCACTACCTGAGAAGTTCTCAGGCGATAGTGCCTTCTGCAGGGCTTTGTGAGACAGTGCGCTATTCAGTTAGAGCTGCTGGCTGCGCGATTCCCCTCTGAGCGGGCTAAGGTGGGATTCATCATTTCCCTTTTGGCTGGCAGGGCTCTGGAGTGGGCCACCCCACTGTGGGAGCATGGTGACCCCATGGTACAGAGAGCCTCTCAGTTCCTAGTCTCTCTGAAGCAGGTTTTTCTGGGACCACGGGTCACACACGATACCGCGCTCCAGTTGTTGGCTCTGACACAGGGTTCGTCTCCAATCAGCCAGTATGCCATCCATTTTCGGACGCTGGCATCCGAGTTGGAATGGTCAGACAAGGCCCATATACCAATTTTTTGGAGGGGTGTGGCTGACCATGTTAAGGACGCTCTGGCCACTCGGGAGGTTCCTGTCACTCTGGAGGAGCTTATTACCATCTCTACCCGCATTAATCTCCGCTTCTTAGAGCGAGGGTTGGAGCGCTCCCAGTCCAGACAGAGGTATAGGTTGGCTCCAACTTTCTCAACCTCTGGAACCACCCGATCTAGCATCCGAGCCATCGGTGGCTATGGAGGTGTCTTGCACGGGCTCTGTCCCGCTCTGCTCGAACCTCCACAGCCCATTTCCACTGCCGACAGTTTGGTCATTTAGCCAATAGGTGCCCACAGCTCTCGGAGAAACGCCCGCTTCTAGTGGCAATAGGAGGAGGTCTACTAGACACCACACCATTCTCCTCCAAGCTAACCTACAACGGGATGCTAGAGTTCGGCTCCTCCACTCTGGCGGTAGAGGTTTGCGTAGATTCCGGAGCGGAGGGTAATTTTATGTCCTCAGCCTTTGCTCTCCAGCATGCAATCCCCTTGGTTATGCTACCTCAGCCGGTCACCATCAGAGTGGTGAACGGCTCGACACTACCCTCGCAGATTACCCATCAGACTGCTCCACTAAGGCTCTCGCTGTCTCCATCCCATCACGAGACAGTGTCCCTCCTTATAATGCCCAAGGGCATCGATCAGGTTCTCTTGGGAGTTCCCTGGTTGCGTTGCCACTCTCCCCATATAGAATTGTCCTCGGGGAGAATTCTTAGTTGGAGTAAGTCCTGTGAGGGTAGATGTCTGAGCGAGTGCATACAGGTTGCCTCCACTGTGGCCCCAGCAGATATTTCTTCGCTCCCTAAACACTATCAGCAGTACGCAGACGTGTTCTCCAAGAGAGCGGTGGAGACTCTTCCGCCGCACCGCCCTTATGACTGTCCTATAGACCTCTTGCCTGGTGCGGAGCCTCCCCGGGGTCGAGTGTATCCCCTGTCTCTCCAGGAGATGGAGGCCATGTCACAGTATATCAGGGAGAATCTGTCAAGAAGATTTATTAGGAAGTCGGTGTCACCAGCAGGGGCGGGATTCTTCTTTGTTCAGAAGAAGAATGGAGAATTACGGCCTTGCATCGATTACAGGGGTCTTAGCGCCATCATCATTAAGAATAAGTACCCTCTGCCCCTGATATCAGAACTGTTTGATAGGTTGCGAGGAGCGAG
Organism: Dendrobates tinctorius; assembly: GCF_039654945.1. NCBI lineage: Eukaryota > Metazoa > Chordata > Amphibia > Anura > Dendrobatidae > Dendrobates > Dendrobates tinctorius. The sequence continues at coordinate 40,733,943 of NW_027361825.1, read as the reverse complement.
AGTGTTTACCAAGCTTGATCTGCGGGGGGCTTACAACCTGATACGCATACGTGAGGGAGATGAGTGGAAGACGGCTTTTAATACCAGGGATGGCAATTATGAGTATCTGGTCATGCCCTTTGGCCTCTGTAATGCCCCGGCCGTCTTCCAAGACTTTGTAAATGACATCTTCTGAGATATGCTTTCCTCTTCGGTGGTGGTCTATCTGGATGATATCCTCATCTTCTCTCCATATATGGAGCCCCACCGGAGAGAGGTTTGCAAAGTCTTCAATCTCCTATGGGCAAACTCCCTATATGCCAAGTTGGAGAAGTGTGTGTTTGTGCAGGAGTCCTTGCCTTTCCTGGGCTATATCGTCTCGGCCCAGGGGTTGGACATGGATCCTGCCAAACTACAGGCGGTGATGGATTGGCAGGAGCCTCACTCCCTCAAAGAGGTGCAGCGCTTTATACGATTTATTAACTATTACCGCCAATTCATCCCACACTTCTCGACTTTGGTAGCTCCCTTGGTTGCCCTCACCAAGAAGGGAGTGAATCCTAAATTGTGGTCAGAGGAGGTCTCCAAGGCCTTCCTCTCCATCAAGTCCCAATTCGCTAGTGCTCCCATTTTATATCGCCCCAATGTGGATAAGCCATTCATTTTAGAGGTGGATGCCTCGTCCGTTGGTGCTGGAGCAGTCCTGTTCCAAAAGGATGCTCAAGGTCGGAAGCATCCTTGCTTCTTCTTTTCCAAGACATTCTCGCCGGTGGAGAGGAACTATTCCATTGGGGACAGGGAGTTGCTAGCCATGAAGTTGGCCTTTTCTGAATGGAGACACCTCCTGGAGGGGGCTCGCTATCCCTTCCAAGTTTACACTGACCACAAAATCTTGGTCTATCTCCACACCGCCCAGCAGTTAAATTCTCGCCAAGCCCGATGGTCTCTTCTTCTCCCAGTTCCACTTCACCCTACATTTCCTTTCCGGTGAGAAGAATGTCTGGGCCGACGCGCTCTCTCGCTCCGTGGTGTCAGCGGAGGAGGAGGAGCCTCGGTTAATTGTACCATCTGAGAGCCTGAGGACAGTGACTTCGGTCGCCCTTGAATCTGTTCCCCCGGGCAAGACTTTTGTCCCTGCCTGTTTGCATCCGGAGATCCTCTCTTGGGCTCACGCTTTCAGGGTGGGTGGACACTTTGGTACTAAGCGGACAGTTGAGCTTTTGGCGAGGACGTACTGGTGGCCGCATATGGCTCGTGACGTCAAAGACTATATTCAGGCGTGCGTCTCCTGCGCCAAGAATAAGCCTTCCCAGCAACAACCCGCTGGGTTACTTTACCCCTTACCAGTGGCAGACAGGCCCAGGGAGATGGTTGGCATGGACTTTGTGCTGGGTCTACCCAAGTCCAGTGGCAGCACAGTTATTTGGGTCGTCACCGACCATTTTTCTAAAATGGTGCACTAGGTGCCTCTCTTGGCTACCTTCCGCACGGAGCCTACCAGTGTTGTTCATCAAACACGTTTTCCGGTTACACGGCATGCCAGACAAGATTGTCAGTGACCAGGGTCCCCAGTTAGCGTCTCGGTTCTGGAGAGAGCTCTGTCGCTTGCTCAGTATTGAGCTGAATCTCTCCTCGGCCTATCATCCCGAGATGAACGGGTTGGTAGAGAGGGTCAACCAGACCCTGGTCACATATCTCCGACATTTTGTCTCAGCCAGGCAGGATAACTGGGCACCCTTGTTGCCATGGGCAGAGTTTGCCTTGAACAACACTGTGGCCGATTCCACCGGCCAGACCACATTTCTTGTTAACTATGGCTAACATCCTCGTGTCCCTGTGCCCATGCCCGTGTCATCCACCAACTCTAGGGTGGCAGACTGGGCGGTGGAGGCACGTCATATTTGGGACCGCACCCAGGATGCTATTCGGGCCTCTAAGGAGAGAATGAGGGCCTCTGCGGATGCACATCGGCATCCTGCTTCAACCTTCTCCCCTGGCGACTTAGTGTGGCTCTCTGCCCATAACATCAGGATGCGAGTCGAATCCACTAAGTTCGCTCCTCGCTACATTGGCCCATTTAAGGTCCTCTAACAGATCAGCTCTGTGGTCTATCGTCTGGCCCTTCCACCACACTTGGCTATCTCTGACATCTTCCACGTGTCCCTCACATGTCCTGGTTCTCCGAGTCATCTGCCGGGACATCAGACCTGTCTTCGGACAAGTTTGAGTTCAATGCCATTGTGGGATGCAGGGTGGTGCGTGGTAAAAAGTTTTATTTGGTAGAGTGGAAGGATCATGGTCCAGAGGCTCAGACCTGGGAGCCAGTGAAGATCATCCACGCTCTGCTCCTTATTACAGCATTTGAGCGTAGCGAGGCTCAGAGGGGAGGGGGCCCTAGGAGGGGGGATAATGTTAGGGGTCGGGTTCCTGCCACTGCACAGCCGGAATCCCGAGCCTGGCATTCGACAGTCTCCCATTCCCCTTCGGCCACAGAGGAGCCTGCTCAGCAGACTCGTCGATCCCGGCGCTCTGCTCAGACCATCTATGTGGGCTTGGTTGCTGCTGCCACCTCTGGTCCACCTATAGCAACGCATGCTGGTCAGCAGCGAACGACTCCAGGGACTAAGTCCTCCTTTTGGTCCACTGAGCATGCCCGTGGGACGATCTCTCATTGGAGATCAGAGGTCACATGCTCAGGTCCTTCTCCAGCTCAGATTGGACCATCAGAAAGGTCAGGAAGGTCCCGGAAGGACGCTGCTATAATGGCCGAGTAGTATAGACTGCATTACCAGACTATGGGGAGTGAGTGTTATATGCATGTATGAATGTCTCTGGTGAATGACTCATTATTAAACCCCTACCCTTGGCAAGCATGTGTTGTGCAGCCTAGCCTGTTAAGCGCCCAGGCTTAGGTGTAGGTAGGACAGAGTCTGAGACAGGCACTAGTGCCCACCGGTGGCTCAGCACGCCATGGTGCACATGCTCGATACTCCATAGTCAGCGTCTATAGTGGCGTACGCAGGTGCAACGCCGCTCGCTCAGAAGATCTAGAGGGACTCTGACCCCGTGTCCTTGGGGCAGAGTTCTGTGACCGCTTTCTGTGCGCTCCGTGGCCGGGCTCTGTGAGCTAAACAGGCACCGGCATTTATGTTCACTGGTAGCGCGGCTCTGTGCGTTAACAGAGTTCGCTTCTGTTCACACTGGGTGACGTTAACCCACGTGTGACCTTTTCCACACCGCTTTATACTTCCGCCATTACTAAGCAGCAGTTTACCACCCCTGCACGGTGGACCCCGGGCTGTGAACGCACCTACTATCTTAATTATTTGGTGCGTTCCGCCAGCCCTAACAGAGAGTTATTGGAAAGTTTACCATGCTATTTCTATTACTCCATAAGCCTGTTTCCTCTCCTTGCTTCTCTCCTTCCCCTCTCTATATATTATAATGAGCTGTGTCACAGGACACCTATTTAGGATAAGTTTACATGTAAGGGGAGAAATGGCTGATAAGTGGGGAAGGAAGCTGATTTATCTGATAAGATATATTGCAAAGTTTCTTGCATTCGCCTGCGCTAATTTATTCAGTTTGTTGAAATTACTGTTCCTTTTTATAGCAAAACATATTGCCTGCTTGCAGCCATCACCAGAGGGAGCTTACTCCATATCGTTTGTACATTGAGCTCATTCAGAGCACAGCGCACACTAGTGGTAGCTGCAGGTAACTAGCATTTTATGTTTCAAATCTATGTTTATGCACGTGATTTGGAGCTCTGTATCAGAAAAACAACACTTTTAATGCCATAAATATATATTAGGAAATTAATCAGTACAGAATGTTTGACCCTAGAATGACATGATGATAAAAAGTGGAAAAATAATCTTAAGGAAACATCATTGTAGCATACTGAAATTTGAATGTAGTGTAACTTCCATAAACATTTTGGCTAATGTTGGTGATCACTGGACGGTCTGGGAATGGCATCCATGCTTATACTCACTTCTGATTTATTTAAAAGTGAAATCAAACCAAAAATTTAGCCAAATGGCTGTACAAGTTGTGGTATTTCCACACTTTTTTACAACGATAACTTACATAGAAGCCAAAAACGCTGTAAGTATTTGATTTTCAAATGCATGATACAGTTGTGGCCAAAAGTATTGACACCCCTGCAATTCTGTCAGATAATAATACCAAAGAATTTGTGATTGCAATCATTTTCAGGAAGAAACTGAGTATTATCTGACAGAATTGCAGGGGTGTCAATACTTTTGGCCACAACTGTATATTATATATATCCTCTGATATGGAAAGAGGAGTCAAACAGGTTGTGGCGCTTCTCTTTTATTGGGGCTGGCACCATCTTTACTAGAGATGACATTAGGAGCCCCAGAGGAAGCTGTATTTAAACAATCATTAAAAATAAAAGGTATAGTATTTAAATGTAGATGTAGATTACAGGGCGCTGCATTCACAGAAGAAAAGTGCGAAGGTAATCAACAATTAAGGCTGCACTGACAGCCCAGGAGATTAGGCTTGAAAGTAATGTACTCTGTAAAATATTTTCTGCTTCATACTTCCATGTTTCGCAAGTCACTTTGATAAAGGTACAGGGTTCACGTACTCTCCAGCTCCGTCATAGCTAGGAGGTGGCTGATTACTGTCTTATACATATATGGCTGCTAAATTCTACTACATATTGTAAATGCAGAACTGAAAATAGATTAAAAATAAATTTGCTATGAATTTCCCTAAAAATTCAGATCAGCCAGAATCTGAATTTTTCGAGATTACATTTGGATGAGTCCAGCCCACTGGATTCTATGTAGAGTCGGATCTTCAGGCGCTCCCCATGTGGGAGCGACAAACATCAATGGCATGTGTTGTTTGCCACCTAATCGAGAGAGGTCTAGCCAACGGGAGCCGATTTCCATGCGCCAAGCTGCAGGACAGGTGAGTATTACCTTTTATTATTTTTGACCCATTTCTCAAAAAATTGTTCATCATGCTTTTGGGTCTAGCGAGATATCAAAGCATAAGAAACAACTCTTCATGACAATTTTGATTTGGACTCATTTCATTTGGATGAAATTGAACCTACCAGCTGATTTGAAGGAATCTGGCAGAAAAAAAAATATTGAAAATTTGCTCATCTCAAATTATAGGTGATTACTGGGGAGCTTAAGAGGGAAACACCTTGGTGGTTGTTCATCAAAGGTTTTTTTGCTAGATTTCTGCTGAAAAAAAGCTTTGAAAAGTCATACTTGACGTGACTTTTGACGTGTTCATGCCATTGTCACCCCTGCTCCGACAAAGTGGGCAGAGCTGGGATGGGGTGGGGTGACCCCTACTCAACAATTTTATGAGGAGCAATGGTGCACGCTCCAGTGGCTGGAAAAAGATATGTGGCAAGACACGTATAGCCTGATACATTAAGAGGCCAATCCTCATCTAGATCGGTGAGAGAATCGCCGGGGTCTTGATGAATTCCACCCTTTGTGATCAGCTTATTTTCAGGGAATCCTTTTTTCCAAAAAGGGACTTCTCCTCTGCAATTCTTTCTGCAGTAGTTGATCACAAAGGGGCATCAAGAGTGAGACCTGTGGCGATCACCGACCTTGATTACTTTTTTTTATAGGGGTTTGTCTTGATAAGGGGAGTTATTCTGAAGTCCATCTCATTTCATAGCCTAGTTGAGATGTTCCATCACTTTCTTGTGGGACTGGGATGATGTCAGCAAAAACCCCACAAACAATCCTGTAAGCAATTGAATGTAAAATGCTATTCCCAGTATTTTTTGTAAGACTACTGCTCTGCTTACATCATACATCTCAGGCGGTTGTCGGAATCTTCTCTGATATTTTCATTTTGCTGTTTTCCCTTCGGAAAAAAAAAATGTCTAAAATTGTTACAGAAATGATTTAATACCCATTAAATATCCTTAAAGGAGTAACACGGATTATAATGAATGGAATCTTATCAGGATCATAATAATCAATATCTTCCCCAGCACATTAATTTACCATTGATTATAGAATAGCATAATTCCTCATCCTATCTGAAACGAAAGCATTTTCTCGAGCTGTTCTCAGTCGAGAGATCGATCCTCCACCAGAGATCACTGCATGCAGTGAATTGCTTTCTATGTATGTGCCCTCTCCCTTATTTCTGATAATTGGACAAACAGCAGTTGTGTATATTTGTTATCTCATCTAATTCTACAGTCATTTAGTAAGAGCACAAGTTAGTGTAGATGTGACCTTATTATTAAAGGGGTTGTCTTGTGTTCTTTAATGGGTAAAATAGCAAAGTGCTTGTAACAAATAGCTTTACAATAAACATCTTATTAAAAATCCTCTCCATCCTCAAGATTAGAGGGAATTTTCATTTTATTGCTAACTACTAGATAGCTATGTCACTTGCAGTCTATAAGCGATGGCAGAATAAGTGCAGTGTTTACAAGCTCTTTCAAATAGAGGTTGTAAGCACTTCTCTGAAGCTGCATGGTGCACGGTTTGCTCCCGATCAAGGCAGCTTCTGTGCAACTGCACACGTCTGATGCTGCACGGGCAAAAGTTCATCATATACCAGTATTGGGGGAGTGAACAGTCCTGGTCAGTTGTGGGGGTGATCCCGCTAGTCTGAACTGTCAATCAAGCAGGAGTACACCACTCCCTGGCATGCAGGAAGCTGACAGGCTGGGAAGCGGTGTACTCCGGCCTTAGAAGAGAACAATCCTTTCATATAGTGAGGAAAGGGGAATTCGGCGGCACATCCGTCCCATGAAACCAATTTTCTTTATTTAGATTTCCATTAAAACACAAGGATCCATGTGATGAATTTAAAACCCTGACGCGTTCCTGGTGCAACTACTGCAGCAGGCATGGTGAATGTCATATTTTTTTTTCGTTTTTACCCTTTAATGTAATATTTTGTCATCTGCAAAAGACCTATCAATGTTCACATCATCAATATTGGTGCTGAAAAACCCAATGAATGTATTACTGGTACTTGTACATTCATATTTACAGAGAAAGAAGCTACAGATGTACGTTCCAACCCAACAACGCATTACCATCATGGCCTATGGATTTCAGGGTGAGCAATGTGATCCTTTATTTCCCTCTGTAGCTCTGCAGGAAGATGGACAAGAGAGACTGAGTAACTGTAAAACCTGTTTCACACTTCAGTCTTTTTGCATCGGTCACATCCGTCGTTTTTAGAAAAAAACGGATCCAGCAAATTATTTCTCATTGACTTGTATTAATGACGGATTGTGACGGATGGCCTTCCGTTTTGTCCGTCGTGCGACGGATCCGTCGGAAATCGGTGTCAGTCGGCCAGAAAAAAACGTCCATAGGAACATTTTTTGTGTGCATTGAAAAGTCGGACAGCGACGGATCCGTCGCCATCCATCGTCTGCTAGAATAGACGCCTATGGGCGACGGTTCCGTTGCCGTCCGACATATGACGGAATCCAGTGACGGATTCCGTTTTTTCAACTGAGCATGCCCGGAAGAATTTCCGTTTCTTTAATTTAACCCCAAAAACCGTTCTGGCACTGAAAAGTCACACCGCCATCTGCTGGGCAAACTCAAAGTAAAAAAAGAATTGTGATAGCAGGAGCCAAATTGTGTTGGGAGATTTGCAGGAGGAGTGAATTTGCCCGCTGAACCTGATTAGGTGACTCACAGGAAGGACTTCCTGAATATAAAAGGCCTGGCCAGACTGAGAAGCGCAGTTGGCACCAGAACGGGCACCAGGGCAGGTTGTATGCCTGCAGGTGCTTGTGTAGTGACCAGGCCGAACATTCCCTGCTATCCACCCCCACACGGTGTCCGCAGCCGAAGGAATTATGACACACACCGGTCTCGGGGATAACAGTTGCTTTTACTTCAGCAGGAATGAGAATTTTAACTTGGAACATATAAGGAACAGTCTCTCATGGGTAGTCCACGGCAAATACAGTTGACACTTCGATGCTGAGATGTGATCGGGGTCTGGAGCTTTAAGAGCACTGGACAATGTCTTGTGGTATTTTACAGAGGGAGGTAGACACAGCAATTAGAGGTTACAAACCTATACTTGGGGTTATCTCCACAGTGTGTCACGGCACGTGCACAAGTACTTATAGGTGAATGTAGAAACTGTGATGAATCCTGTCATAAAGACTTTAGATGTGGTGAATCCTGTCAGCAATACTTTAGATGTGGTGAATCCTGTCAGAAATAGAATGATGTCCGTACAGGTTAGGCCTCTTTCACACATCAGTTTTTTGCCTTCAGGCGCGATCCGGCTTTTTTTTGTAAAACCGGATCCGGCAAAATGCAATGCCGGATCCGGTTTTTCCCCATTGACTTGCATTAGCGCCGGATCGTGCCGGATGGCATTGCGTTTCATCCGTTTTTTGCCAGATCCGGCAACTTGTCTCATTCCGGCGTCTGGAAAAAACGGCTACTGTAACGTTTTTTGTCTCCGGTGAAAAAGCCGGAAGCGCCGGATCCGGCGCAGGGCAGAACTGCAGCAGAGCTTTCACATACGAGCCCCTGAGCCAGTGAGCGCCGAGCACCTGGCTGAGCAGAGTGCAGAGCTTGCGCAGAGGAGCAAGGGCCCAGTGCAAAACCCTGAGGTGCATCTCCCATTGCTGACAGACGCACAGTGGCACCCGTGTGGGACAGGGACTACTGCAGCGAGCCTCACCTTGGCTGGCACATAGAGGAGTGCACGCCGAGCACAGCAGCCATTCAGGTGACAGCAGCTACGCAGAGAGACACGTGCCACGAAGAACCTTGCGGATAGCTTTACTCTTTTGCTCCGCAGTTAATTGGACTAGGTGCTCAGCTGGCAAAACCAGTGACCGCCCACTGCTGCCAGAAGACAGATTGTTAACCCTGGACCCAATACCGGCTGTTGCTGGTATACTACCCCCCATTGAACAGTGGACTAAGGACCCCACAAGGAGCTACGATAAGTGTTGTTTGAAACTTAGACTGTCGCAATCATGTTGTTTATCTCATTTAACCCGTGTTGTTCCCATAACTCTTTGCTACTGCCTATTAACTGCCTGTGAGGAGACTACTTTACCTTTTACTGTTAAAAAGAATAAATAGTATTGTTATACCATACTGCTCTGCAATCCCTGCGTACTGCATCCATTTAACCTGCTTACACCCTTGTCAAAATCTGATCTGGCCAAGTTACCCTAAACAGACACTACACAACCGTTTATCTATGAAGAGTTTATCCCACCAACAACATAGACGGGCAGATGATAAATGTGTGATTTGTGGGTGTCCAACTGCTAGGACTCTCAATCATCGGGAGCATCCAGTGTCTGCCCTTGGGAATGGAGAAGCGTCCCCCTTGTGATTGGAGCGCCATTCACGTGCTTGGATCCATGGGATCAGTAGTTCAAATGCATTGACCACCACTCCCAGAGACAGCGATTGGTGCCATGGTCACACTTGTGCCCTGCAGATCCATTCACACAAGGACACTGTTCTTGTGGTTGATGGGATCTTTGCTGATCATGCGTTTACTGCCTGTCCTATCACCCCTAACTTTTTGATATCTCCTCAGACATCACTCTCTATACCAGGGGAGGGGATTCTTTTTTCTGCCAAGGGCCATTTGGATATTTATACCATCCTTCGGGGGCCGTACAAACTCCACCCACAAAGTACATCCTGACTCTGGCCCTGGTTTCATGACTTAATCTTTCATTGCATGTCCTTCAATGTTCAGTAGTGAACACTGCGTGTGTGTGCTCACAGAGCAAGAAGAAATTAATGAGCTTGTGGCAATCAAAATACAGCTCCCTGCCAAAGCACTGCAGTCCCAGAGATTCTGCCCGGGGGCCTGATAAAAGGTCATCGAGGGCCGTAAATGGCCCTGGAGCCTGAGGTTCCCCACCCCTGCTCTATATTAACCAATAATTGTGACTTAAGAAATTGCATTAAAAAAACTGAGCAAAATCGATCTAATAGACAGCGGGAAGTTATTAGCTGCTTTTTGGGGGAAAGCTTCCTCTCATCTCCTGGGCTTTTGTGCCGCTGCACCAGTCGCACAAATGGTATGTCTGCATCTCACCTAGGCCATCATTATTGGATCTCCCTAAAAAAACATATTTTAATTTTGACCTTAATGCATTTTGGTGACGCACCAAATTCTCACATTTCCCAGATCTACCTGCCGAGCGGAGAAAATGCTAATGATATTACCCTTTAACGCAAAAACATATGTATATTTTGGTGCCGTATAGGGTTAAGAAAATTCATGGGGCTCCAAAGCCAAACCAAAAATGGTTCTCATCTTCCTCTCCAGCCCAAGACCCGTTCTGAGATTTCAAGGTTTAATCCCTCGTTTACAGAGCTGCAATTTTCACAATGGTTCCCCACTGGCTTCTTCTGCGGCTGAGGTGCCATGGAGCACTCTCGTGCGAGGAGACGAGAGACGCACAAGCCGATCAGCCATGACGAGACGAGCGAAAAGAGCTGAGAGGGGAGAATCAATCTAAGCTCGGAACGACTGAATCTCTCTCCAGTGCAGCGCACAAAACCAAACCTTTTCTTTATCGTCGGCTGTAGGTACCGCGTATTGTCTGTGGGCTCGCAGCCAAATTGTTTTACATCCATCAGTCACTGTGCGCAGCGCATGGGGAGCGGAGAAGTCAATCCACGGATCCTGTATGCGATCACAGCCCCCCTATCCCAATGATCACGTTCTCAGCCACGTGCCTATCCCCTGCACATATCTGCGTGGCACAACAATAGGCAAATAACTAAAAGGGGGAATTAGAGGACAAGCACAACGAGGTCCCAGCCCCTTGGCATCCATCCCAGAGATGGAATGTGGAGTTTTTGAACCCCATACACAATCAGTAACTGGGCTCCCCACCTACCATGTGTTATGCCTCATATCAGAGATTGGAAAAATATTCCAGTTTCTGCCTCGACCCATTAATCTAACGATTTATAAATGATCTCTTGAATAATGAGATATATAAGGTCGTTAGATCTCTTATCAAAACTGTTTCTGGGAAGATGGTCTAGCCTATAGTAGAATAAAAATAGCCCCTGGCACATCTGTCCAGTACAGGATTTTTAGCTCTAATGCATGTATTTGGGACCAAAAATCATCTTTGCAATTGGGTTTCAATAAAAATGTTGCACTGTTTTGACTTTTACAAGCTGTTTGTTTCACTGCACATTTATCTTTGATGTGGTCTGTGTTCTTAAATCAGGTGAGAGGAGGTAACAGTTACAAACTCTCATCAGAACAAGCTCACTGATGGATTCTCAGTTAACCCATTCTGCAGCCAGTAACAGGCAGTGCAGCACAAGAGCTGTAGAAGGCAAATGACGCAACATTTCGGATGATTCCCAATTAGAAAAAAAAATATTTTTAAGCCTAAATTACATGCATTAAGGGAAAATAATTGTCCTCAGAGATGGGACATCAACCCCTTTAATAATGCAGGTTGAGGTCTCATTGCTTAGGACATTTTTTCGCATGCTGCGATTGTCACCGACACTCGGCCAAGTCTTGGCTCACTCGCACCCATATAAGCCTATGGGTGCGAGTGAAACAGCACACATTACTCAGATATCATGTGAGTGTGGTGCAATATACGCTGACCCCGGCAATGGAAGAGATGGAGAAATTGGTTTCTCCGCCTCCTCCGCAGCTGTGCTCCGATCCGCTATGTGCGAGATGCTCGGAGCACAGTCGCATGACACTCGGCTCCCACTCGCAGTAGAGCAGGAGCCAAGGGTCCTTAGCATATCGCATCCGATGCCATACGCTAGTCTGACCCTGGCCTTAGGTTGTATATCCAAAAGTAGTGAGTAATATGGTGTGCATCATACAAGATTATACTGAGCCAACTACCTTATCAAATCCAGCGGGAAATAAGAATACGTCAGGTGTTGGAATAGTCAGCATTCAGATGTTATGGCGGCCAAAAAGCTCTAAAATCAGGATTACAGGAAAATCAAGAACAGTAAACAAAATAAACCGAGGTTCAGAATTAAAATTACACAAATATTACATTAAAAAACAGGTGAAAAGTCCCAGAAATACTTTTTGTGGAGCAGATCACCCTTCAGAGCAGAAAACCTGAAAAGTTCCTCCATAACACAAAAGCAAATAGGACAACAATAGGAAGTAGTCTGAATGGGTTTCAATTGACAAATACTAGAGTGCGTAAAGTTTCCAAGACTCATTCCTGAAAGAGTCGTCTGAAATAGACAATCTAAAGCCCCCGTTACACATAGCGATATCGCTAGCAATATCGCTGTAACGTCACTGATTTTGTGACGTAGCAGCGATATTGCTAGCGATATCGCTATGTCTGATGCCTCCGACCGGCTCCCCCCACTGCTCGTCGCTGGTCGCGCGAGAACGTCCTGGACCATTCCTCGTCGGGCGCTTCCTGCTGGGCTTCGAGTGGCGCCGGCGAGCGACACGTGGACGCGGGCGGGAGGATGTCAGGATCGCCGCGTCTGACAGGTAAGTAGCGACCCCCGACCCCTGCTATGTCGCTGGTGAGATCTGCCTGTGTGGCAGCTCACTAGCGACCACTTAGCGATGTACCAGCGATCCATATCGTTGTCGGGATCACTGGTGCATCGCTAAGTGTAACTGTACCCTAAGGCTATGGCTCCACTATCAGTATTTGGACAGTATTTTTCCTCAGCAGATGAGGAACATTCAGATAAAAGGTGTAATAATCACCACTTTCTGTATTTTTGACCCACTCCTGGTTTTGGCTTACAGATACTGATGTAAAATACTGACCAAGTACTGATTGTGAGGCCACAGCCTAATATATGTTTTCACATAGGAGCTTTTTTCATCAGTCTACTTATAATTCCTCATCTTTTATGGAAATAACACAGCTCCACATTAAATTTTAACAGCTCCACATTGTATAATATTGTAAAAACATTCATTTATTGAGCAAAAAAAACCAGCAGTCAGGTGTTCGAGCAGTCAGTCAGCAGACAGGTGTTTGAGTGGTCAGCAAGCAGGCGTTCAGCAGGCAGGTGTTCGAGTGGTTAGCAGGCAGGTGTTAGAGGGGTCAACAAGCAGGTGAGGTGTTAGAAGGGTCATGTGTTAGAGCATTCAACAGTCAATTTTTAGATCAATAAGGTGTCAGAGTGGTCAGTAGTAAGGTGTTACAGTGGTCAGATGCTAGAGCAGTCTGGTGTTCGAATGTTCAGAAGTCTCGTGTTAGAGTCGTCAGTAATCCTGTGTTTGAATGCTCAGCAATCTGGTGTTCGAGTGGTCAGTAATATTGTGTTCGAGTGCTCATCAGTCTAGTGTTCGAGTGGTCAGCTGTTCAAGTGCTCAGCAGTCTGGTGTCAGGACGTTGAGGTGTCAAAGCAGTCAGCTAATCCTCACAGAGTTCTCCTTTATTTTGAAAGTAGCAGCAGTGTAAGGGGTTACAACGACTGTTCTAAGCCTCACACACATCCCGGTTAAACATTTTGTAAATGTAAATGTTGCACCCTGTATATATGGTTAGATAATGTCGCTCTGCTATTGTATTTAGGGAGAGTGCAGTATTAAGTTAGCCCACTAGAGGGGGCACATTAGGACTAAATAGTAGAGGGATAGGAAGCAACTAGTTAACATAGGAGGGGCCAACTGTGAGTAAGCCAGAAAGTTCCCGGCATGATAGTCAGTAGGAGCTATGAGCCCAGACAGGGTGGGTGGACCCCACAACGTTAATCAAGGAGCCCAGCTCATCCAGGGCTTAAGAGTAGTGGGACACCGGAAAAGAAATGAAATGCAGGACAGCTACATCATGAAGACCGTCGGTTATATAGGCAGACGCCTGAGTGTCTGGGGCAAAATGGACCGGGAACTCCTAAAGTTGGTCAGACTGGTCAGATGGATAGCTGAGGTACTGAGAAGTACGGTGTGACCCGGCAGCATTCGTATGGAGGCAAGGGACAGCACAGGGACAGAGAGTGTCAAACTGAGTAAGGAACCTCATGAGTACTGTATCCATATGTGAACTGGACGAGCTGTGTCAAGTGTTAAGTAAAGTTAACTGTTTGAAGTTGGATCTGGACTCTGCTTGTCAAGGAACCGAAGCAAGGAATCCCCGCTGTCTCAGGGAGGAACCTGAGGGCCAGACAAGTGAGTCAGAGGGACTTTGAGTGCATGTGTCAAGTGGTCAGGGTGCTCCTGAGCAACTATCATTGCGGGCCACGACTACAGCCCTGACACCCCTCACAGCAGCGTAAATGCTCTTCCTTTTTACCCATCCATCTCCTAGTCTAGCCTAGCCCACTACTGACCCTTCTTCATAAGTATCTGAAGAGACTCATCTTATTCAGGACTAGGATACTTTAACCCCTTTCTGCCATATGACATACTATCCCGTCCATGTGCCCTGGGACTTATTTCCCATGGACGTGATAGTATGTCATCATCGATCAGCTGCGCTCACGGGGGGAGTGCGGCTGATTGCGGCCGGGTGTCTGCTGATTATCATAGCTGACACCCAGCACTAAGTGCCCAGAGCAGTCACGGACCGCTCCCGACACTTTAACCCCTGCACACTGCGATCAAACAGGATCGCAGCATTCCAGTGGCTTAGAGAAGCATCACGCAAGGAGAGACACCCTTATAACTGTCTTACAAAAAAAAATTTGGGTTCCAAAATTGTGCTGATGTAAAGTAAACATGTGGGAAATGTTACTTATTAAGTAATTTGCGTGACATATCTTTGTGATTTAAGGGCATGAAAATTCAGTTGGAAAATTGTGAAATTTTCAAAAATTGCGCCATTTTTTTTTTTTTACAAATAAACACAAGTCATATCAAAGAAATTTTACCATTGTCGTGAAATACAATATGTCGCGAGAAAACAATCAGAATCACCAGGATTCATGGAAGGGTTCCAGAGCTATTACCTCATAAAAGGACAGTGGTCAGAATTGTAAAAATTGGCCCGGTCATTAACACGCAAATCACCCTTGGGGGTTAAGGGGTTAAGAAATGGAATTGGTGCCTTATGGCGTTAATCCACAAACCAGCTGTTTGGGCACTGCTGTGGTGCTGCAATATCTCATTTTGGAGTTTCAGGGGCCTGTGGTTTGATTAATAACGAGCATGGGGATTTATTCCAGGACCACACATGCGAACGCAACGCAGAATTAAGTATTCAGCATTCTGCTGATAAGTCAAGATGCTAGTAACCAGCGGTCTGAATGGAAATCACAGGTGAGGATCTGCTTCCAAATGGCCGTAAAATCCGATAAGTCAGTAACATAAATGAAAGTCATCTTTACTGGAATTTAACAAGCAAGAAAGAGGACATTTATCTAATTCAGCATTGCATTTATTTAGTGAAACAATTTATGCGTAGTCTTATTGCTTCTTTTTAATTATTTTTTTTAAATCTATTATTGATGACTAATTTTACTATCACATTTATAGTACGTAAGACAGCTAATATTTTTGACTGTGGGTTGTTATGTGCTCTTGCTTTTAAATGTGTTGTGTGCAGATTTACTAATCCTAATATACAGACATTGTAAATGGAGATGATGTGAAATGTGTCAAATTTATCACAGTGAGTTCAGGTCTGGAAGCCCGTGACCACGGACTGCGCATCACAGGTGTTTAAATTCGGCTTTATATTTAACGTAACGGCCAATTAATTCTGTTTTAATTATTAAATCATTTGATTTGCATAATTACGACCGCATTCTGACTAGATGTGTCCGGACTCACTCATTTCACTTGTATTGAGTGTGGCCGCGCACGTCAAGTTGGCATGTGACCACATGCATGCAAATCAAATATTTGAGGTCACGCGTCCCCAGTGCCAAAGAATCCTGACAGTTTGCAGTGTGCGCGGTGAGGCTTCTCAAGTCTGCAGTCACATAAAGTGACTGCATACTTGAATCCAAAGCCTGGACAACCCCTTTAAGCGTCACTACTTTTTTAGTTTGGAGAATCAGGAGGGTATCAAAAAAAGATTTATGAGCTGGTTGGAGTGGGGATTAATTTATGGGCAACTGATTGAGATAGGTTAGGGTTTATGTTTCTGAAATATAGTCATGGTTATGCCAGTTTCAACATGTATCACCAATCCACACAATAGGTGTTCAATATATGACCCCTGGAGGTCCAACTGCTGAGACAAGTGGCGCAAAATCACCTGTGTGAGTGGAATGGTAGTGATTAGTGATGAGCGAAAGTGCTGGGATAAGGTATTCTGCGATCACGCTCGGGTGCTGAGTGTCTTCGGCGTGCTCGAAAAATATGTTCCAGTCTTCGCGGCTGCATGTCTCGCAGCTGCTCAACAGCAGCAACACATGCAGGAATTATCAGTCTGTTAAGCAATCTCTGCATGTGCTATCGAGCAGCCATGAGACAAGTAGCCACGGGGACTCGAACATATAAATCAAGCACATCCAAGACACTTGGTTAGCACCCGAGCAGGCTCACATAAGACCTTATCCGAGCATGTTCACTCACCACTAACAGTGATCACATGTGACCACCCCTCCTATAGACAGTGAAGAGAGCAGTGGTCTCACGTGCCCACTTCCGCTCCATTCGTGCTCCCATTGTCGTGATCCTTCAGGGTTCTGCTGGTCAGACTCTTAGTGATCATGGATAGGAGATATATTATGTTTATTTGATAACCCCATTTAGTGTAGTTAGCTTATTCTTTTAGAGTTCCCTATATTTTTCAATGGTAGCTGTCACCGTGATATTCATAGTCAACGCTCCTCCACGACTTGTGTAATGAACAAGCAATTCAATCAGTTGCGTGTGGGTGAACTGCAGGATGCAAGGCATTTTGGCAGGTTTTACACTGTGTTGTCATGCGGGTATCAGAGAGAAGTGGAGCCATAATCCAGGTATCACATCTCTGGCTGCTGTGACTTCTGCTCTCAATTATCTGTGCAAAGGTTAATTGCATTGAAGTGGGAATGAATGCTAATATCTCAGGCTGCCATTAATTGGCATACAGCCCGATCCCACCTATAATTATAGATCTACACTCTCCACGCTGCCTCGGCCCACGGATAGAGGTGACTATGGCAGCTATATTTCTATGCCAACGATTATCGAGACTGTCTCTGTAGGCAAACGCTGAAATGCACAGTTATGTAAGACACGGTCCAGACAACGCTTGTTTTTTCTCACGGTGATATTTTTTCATTTTCTTGACAGTTTTCAGACAAAGACGTATACAAATGACAGCAAAATGGTTTATAAGAAAATGTGTCAGTGCCAAAGAATTATAGAAGGGGCGATGTAATCAGCAAAAAAACATCATAAATTACCATAAGTAAGTTCACCCTGCTGAAAAGATGGAGATGTTTCATCAAATGCTTACAGGAGAACAAAAAGAGTTCAACTAAACTAGAACAAGAGTATACATCAGTAGGATTTTACTGAAAGGTGTTGTTGAGCAAAATTAAAATTTTCCCAGGGGACCTTATATATAAAAACTAACAAACTCCGAGCACAGACAAGGAGGCAGTGATGACGCCTCTCCACCTGCTGCGTCATTGGATGCTTTATGATGATGTTCTGCACAAAACAGGAGCAGTGAGTATAAAGGAGTTCATTTTTTTTACACATCCAGTCCATTGTGCAAAGTTTTAATTTGTCCGGACAACCATATTAATGAGCAACTCCTTTAGATAAATTCAGAGTATAGTAAGCAGTAAAAAAAAAGCCCTATGGAAAAGTTTACAGTGAAAGTGGAATACTTTTCAGCAGTCTCATTATCATCAGAGGCAGGATACATTGCTAAGTAGAACCTCTACACATAGCTGATATCACATGATCTGCATTATTGGCATCGGTAAGGGGGAGCTGGGAAGAAAAGCTGAAGACTGAGAAATCATTTGTGCAAAATTTTCTCAAGGTTTACAGGTACCATACTTGTCACTTCAAATTAATTTTCAGAATAAGCTGTTGTATGTTAAGCACCTTTCCCAGCTTTGGCACCGGCCCCCTACACCCTTTTCCTATGGCTGCCTTCCTCTGCAGTGGTCCACAGTGAATTTCACAGGTTTTTCAGTGAACTGAACTGACTTTGTAAGGAGATGGACATACTGCTCATGTTTCCCCTTGAACATATGCAAATGGTTCTAATGTGTAATGTACATTATGACATGCGTTATTAGTGATAAGTGGCATTTTGCCCGACAGTAGGAAGAGTTAGAGTTAATGTTTGGGACTAGCTCAGAGTGGGAGGAGATAAAATGAAGGGACAAAGACAGCTTCCTGACAGGATGTCAGATAGGGTTCAGTGTGCCACAGAAACAGACCTAAGGTGGGTCGCCCTCCCAGGGCTGTGGGGTACTCGGTACCGGGCCGGTATCAGTGGGATGAGTCACAGCAGCGGTGACTCGGACCGTGGCCCTGGGCGCCCAAGTAATGGGGGAATGTAATGGTTTGGATGAATAGTTTGTGACACCACCTGTGGTGTTCGGCAAGGGAGGTGTTAAGCCCACGTTGCATGCAGATCCTCCAGGACAGATGGTGGGTGCAGCAATGGTGGTATAGCCCTCCACAGGCAGGGCTGTTTTCCCAGGGCAGTGTAGATGTGGAGACACTTAGATGGTGTAGTGTCCGGCGCAAGGGGATGTGGCAGTGTCAGGCGGACGGACGCAGGAAGGAATGGAGGACACCAGGGCATGTAGTTCCAAATCTTTACTCACAGTCTGTAGTGCCTGCTTCTGTGCCGTGTCCTCTGGGTCAGGGACTCAGTCAACCTCCAGGCAAGATGGAAAGCTCCCTTCCACACTCCGCCAACTTATGTGCCTTTCCTGAATGTCTCCTCTATAGCGCCTGTAAGTGTGATGATCTCCAGTACCGTGGTACTCTGGAGTTCCTCCTGGCAGATGTTCCCAAGAACGCTACTTGCACGGCAGACAGCTGTAGCCTGCTTCGGGGACTCTCTAATCCTAAGTCCCGGCTCTCTATTCATATTGCTGTTGTGCCCTCAAGTCTTAGATGGGAGTAGTGCATTTACAGCCCACTACTCCACAGTCATCTGCTGCAGAACCATTAGTGTTCATACAACCACGGGGACCGGGCCCCGGCCTTGCGCTTAGAACTTCTAGGCAGGGTTCTTCCTCTAACCCACGTCCTCTGTGTTCCCTTTTACTCCTACGTTCCATACTTGTCTTTTCCCTTCTATGGAAGCTCAGGCTTCAGGTCAATGTCCTTCTCCTTCCCTCCTTTCCTTTCCCGTGCCAGCTGGCTCAGGTCACTGAGGCAGCTGCAGCACCCCTTCCTCCATCCTTTCTTCCTCCTGAGTGGCTTCCTACCTCACTGACTTCGTGTCAGACTGACCCCTCATCCTAAACCATCCCGCTCGTATATTGTTGGAATAATGCATATTGATCTGTATGTATTGCAACAACTACTACTGTACTGTTTTATATATTGTGCATATTGTGAGATTGTTAACAAAGTTCAGTGACAAAAAAAAAAAAAAAAACAACCAGACAGGATGCCCCCTCCTTCTCTTCCCTTCTTGTTGTTGTAGTGCTCCCATGCTGCAAGCCACAGCAGATACCAGACTGATCACATTTCATGCTGTAAGCTGTTCAACCTGGATATGAATAAATCTACATTCTGTGTTGCTGACTCTGGATGTTACGCTGATTAATCTGCTGCTAACAGGTTATGGGCCCAGAGTCCTAGAGTCCCAGATCCCCAGAGCATAGAGAAAAGAAAAGAAAGGAAGACAGCAAAGATGGCCACCAGCAGCAGCAACTCCATGAAGTTTACAGTACCAAGTCTCACTAACCAGAATGATCAATCCTGGAAATTCAAAGTGAAAATGCTGCTGATAAGAGAAGGTACGTGGAAATACACACAGGAGCCTAAACCTGACCCAGTATCACAGGAGTGGATAGAGATGGATCAGAAAGCACAAAGTACCATATCACTCAGTATAGATGATGATCAGATTGTGCATGTGTGTAAAAGTGAAACTGCAAGAGAAATGTGGGAGCAGCTGCAAAAGGTGCATGAGAGGATAAATTTAAGCAATAAACTTTATCTCATGAGAAAATTGTACCAGTCTAAACTACAGAATGGCCAGGATATGCAGGACTACATAACAAGCATTCTAGAGATTGTAGAACGCCTGAGAGGCATTGGGGAAGATTTGAAGGACTTTCATGTAGCCACATTACTGCTTAGTGGTCTTCCAGAAAACTATGACACGCTTGTAACCGCACTAGATGTGCGCCCAGATGATGCGCTTACATTGGAGTATGTCAGAGGGAAGCTCATAGATGAATATAAGCGGAAAGCGGAAGGTGTAAACAGCAGGACATGCGATGCAGAATCTGCTTTACAGACACAAAATCTAAATGATAACACAAACCACCTAAAAGAAACACATGAATGTTTTGTTTGCAAGAAATCAGGACATTTGAAAGCCGACTGCAGAGTCTGGAAAGCTAGAATGAATCAGCTGAAAAAGCAAAGCAGTCTTCAAAGGGTTAAAAGTGCTGTGTCTGCAGAAAATGATTCTGTGAATACTGAAACTGCATTTACTGTCAGTGTAAATACATCAAAGCATGCATGGTGTATAGACTCTGGAGCAACTAATCACATGACTAATAACAGGGACTTCTTTTCTAAGCTTAACCAAAGTAAGTCAGAGAAAGTGATTATGGCTAATGGTCAGTACATGACTTCACAAGGTATAGGAGATGGTTATATTGATTGTCAAATCTCACCAACACAAAGCAAGAAGATCCCAGTAAAAGATGCGCTCTATGTGCCTAGTCTTGAGAGTAATTTACTATCTGTGAAGAAACTCACAAAACAAGGAAATGAAGTTACATTTAAGCATGATAGCTGCATCATCTCAAAAGAGGGCCACACACTAGCAGAAGGAAAAAATCACAAATGAACTTTACCAGCTTAAATGCAAAGAGTGTGTGTATATACTGCTCAGGAAGAAAGGCACAATAACTGCATTCATGTATGGCATAGGCGCCTAGCACATAGAGACCCAGAAGCAATAAGGAAGTTAGTTCAAAAGCAACTAACTGAGGACATTACAATTGATCTATGTAACCAGATAATGAAATGTACTAGCTGCATCAAAGGGAAAATGTCTAGAAAAGCTTTTCCTAAGAGAAGTACTACAAGAACAGAACAGACACTAGATTTAATACATACAGATGTCTGTGGTCCAATGAGCACTCAGACTCCTGGGAAGAAGAGATATTTTCTCACATTTATTGATGATCATTCAAGATATACAGTTGTCCATCTGCTTCACAGCAAGAAAGAAGTTCCAGAGAAACTTGAAGTATATCTAGCTGAGGTATATAATAAATTTGGGAGAATGCCATGATTCTACGTGCAGATAATGGGACTGAATACTCAAGTAATGAGACACAGAGCATTTTAAAGAAAAATAGAATCCGAATAAGTAGAGATGTAGTGATTGATGAGAACTTTGTGTCCCCCAAGTTTTGTGACATCACGCCAGTAGTCCAGCTGAAGTCACAATTACAAGACAATAACAAAGAGGATGTAGAGGTCTGGCTGGATTCTTCAACCACTGAAGGAACAACAGAAAAATCAGGTGAATCTGAAATCAGGAGATCTTCAAGATCAAACAGAGGCGTACCAGCTAAACGTCTATCCTACATAGTCAAGACACTACCTGAATCAGAGCCGCAGTCATGGGATGAAATGCCCCCTCCTTCTCTTCCCTTCTTGCTGTTGTAATGCTCCCATGCTGCAAGCCACAGCAGATACCAGACTGATCACATTTCATGCTGTAAGCTGTTCAACCTGGATATGAATAAATCTACATTCTGTGTTGCTGATTCTGGATGTTACGCTGATTAATCTGCTGCTAACATATATATATATATATATATATATATATATATACAGTGGGGCAAAAAAGTATTTAGTCAGTCAGCAATAGTGCAAGTTCCACCACTTAAAAAGATGAGAGGCGTCTGTAATTTACATCATAGGTAGACCTCAACTATGGGAGACAAACTGAGAAAAAAAAATCCAGAAAATCACATTGTCTGTTTTTTTTTCCATTTTATTTGCATATTATGGTGGAAAATAAGTATTTGGTCAGAAACAAGCAATCAAGATTTCTGGCTCCACAGACCTGTAACTTCTTCTTTAAGAGTCTCCTCTTTCCTCCACTCATTACCTGTAGTAATGGCACCTGTTTAAACTTGTTATCAGTATAAAAAGACACCTGTGCACACCCTCAAACAGTCTGACTCCAAACTCCACTATGGTGAAGACCAAAGAGCTGTCAAAGGACACCAGAAACAAAATTGTAGCCCTGCACCAGGCTGGGAAGACTGAATCTGCAATAGCCAACCAGCTTGGAGTGAAGAAATCAACTGTGGGAGCAATAATTAGAAAATGGAAGACATACAAGACCACTGATAATCTCCCTCGATCTGGTCGATCTGGTGCTCCACGCAAAATCCCACCCCGTGGGGTCAGAATGATCACAAGAACGGTGAGCAAAAATCCCAGAACCACGCGGGGGGACCTAGTGAATGAACTGCAGAGAGCTGGGACCAATGTAACAAGGCCTACCATAAGTAACACACTACGCCACCATGGACTCAGATCCTGCAGTGCCAGACGTGTCCCACTGCTTAAGCCTGTACATGTCCGGGCCCGTCTGAAGTTTGCTAGAGAGCATTTGGATGATCCAGAGGAGTTTTGGGAGAATGTCCTATGGTCTGATGAAACCAAATTGGAACTGTTTGGTAGAAACACAACTTGTCATGTTTGGAGGAAAAAGAATACTGAGTTGCATCCATCAAACACCATACCTACTGTAAAGCATGGTGGTGGAAACATCATGCTTTGGGGCTGTTTCTCTGCAAAGGGGCCAGGACGACTGATCCGGGTACATGAAAGAATGAATGGGGCCATGTATCGTGAGATTTTGAGTGCAAACCTCCTTCCATCAGCAAGGGCATTGATGATGAAACGTGGCTGGGTCTTTCAACATGACAATGATCCAAAGGACACCGCCAGGGCAACGAAGGAGTGGCTTCGTAAGAAGCATTTCAAGGTCCTGGAGTGGCCTAGCCAGTCTCCAGATCTCAACCCTATAGAAAACCTTTGGAGGGAGTTGAAAGTCCGTGTTGCCAAGCGAAAAGCCAAAAACATCACTGCTCTAGAGGAGATCTGCATGGAGGAATGGGCCAACATACCAACAACAGTGTGTGGCAACCTTGTGAAGACTTACAGAAAACGTTTGACCTCTGTCATTGCCAACAAAGGATATATCACAAAGTATTGAGATGAAATTTTGTTTCTGACCAAATACTTATTTTCCACCATAATATGCAAATAAAATGAAAAAAAAACAGACAATGTGATTTTCTGGATTTTTTTTTCTCAGTTTGTCTCCCATAGTTGAGGTCTACCTATGATGTAAATTACAGACGCCTCTCATCTTTTTAAGTGGTGGAACTTGCACTATTGCTGACTGACTAAATACTTTTTTGCCCCACTGTATATATATATATATATATATTCTGAACTCCACCCACCTCCCAGCACATCTAGTGTTCCAAGCAGGGAACCACTAAAGGTGCTCTGCTTCTCTCTAAGCAAGGAGCCACAATGTGGTTGTGCTGAACTACTCTATTGTGTGGGGTGCCAGTGTTGGAGCGTGGTCAGGAGCCTCCAACTTACCTGGATGGTGTGGCACCACACCTTAGGAGAGAGGAAGGTGCAGTACCTCTGTGGCGACTGAGCCTCAGGGGCGCCACAAAGGCCCAATCAGTCAGCAGAACAGCGTGATGTGGATGTCCCTAATGTGAATGGAGACAGAGTCAGAGGATAGCATGATCCCAAGTAAAAAGAGAGAGAAAAGTGACTGCAGGACAGAGTTACTGACGAGAAATTGGTTCAGAGACAGGACACCTAGCAGTACGGCCCCAAGTTTATAACTTAAAAAGGTAATGGACCAGGATGGAATAGAGAACATGAGATGAAGAGAGCAGCCCGGTTGGGAGTTCCAAGACGTCAAAAGCAGAGAAGTTAAGTACCGGCCATACTGTCAACTAGTTCCTTTAAAGGGAATCTGTCACCCCTTTTTTGAGATATCATATAATGATATCATTCAATTATGTGTCACATAAGGATTCTCTTAGTACTTTTGCTTCCCCCCTGACCCTGCACCTTTCATGCATAAATACCTCTTTTATATCGGTTCAGCTGCATGTAAACTGCCGCTGTCCGATCCGCTGGGCGGGGCTTATTCACCTGCTCCCCCCTCCCTGTCTTGCTCTACACAAAAAGAAATGTGTAGAGCAAGACAGGGAAGGGGGGGAGCAGGTGAATAAGCCCCGCCCAGTGGACCGGACAGCGGCAGTTTACATACATCTGAACCAATATAAAAAAGGTATTTATGCATGAAAGGTGCGGGGTCAGGGGGAAGCAAAAGTACTAAGAGAATCCTTACGTGACACACAATTGAATGATATCATTATATTATATCTCAAAAAAAGGGGTGACAGATTCCCTTTAAGAGGGAAGAGGAAATGGAACTGTGGGTTGAGAATAAGACACCCATCAACTGGAATAAATTGCTGAGCTGGATTGTGGTGGAGGCAGGTGAACCAGTGGAGACAGAGGAATAGTGAGTACAAAGGAAGGAATTGCTCCATATGTTGATGGAAAGGTTCATTAACCTGTGTACTCACTATATTTTGGACATAACACCCACCAGTTACCTTTCAGTAAATAGTTTATTTTTGAATGGTGGTCTCCCTCATTGAACTGTTCAAAATCCGGTCTTGGCCAGTTGAAGACACCAGTATCATGCATTCTGAGAGTAACACCACCATAACAAAAATCCACACACCCAGCCTGGCCTCCCACTTTCATGTAACATGCTGGGGCGTAAGAGACGCGTACCTCACTTATGGCTACCACCCTGCGCCACGTTACAACGTCATCACTCAAAGTCTTTTAAGGCCGACATTCTCCCCAAAGTGCATCTGAGTATAAAGTAATCAATTACTCTATTCTTCAGAGGTAGCTTCCTCAGTTCTACCAACCAGCTATCTTCTCTTCAAAGTCCCATGTTTTCTACAACCTGCATATACTTCCTGGCTCAGACCAGCTAATTAACCATTCATTTGCTGTAAGCATAGTAAACAGTTATCTGGACTTGTTTACATTTCAAAAACTCATTCACCAGAGTATGAACTAGTTAGCATCTCATCTCAACCATCATTGGCTATCCATTTGTTTGCAGATTAACCTTTTATTTGCTGTAGGCAAAACAAATACTCCTTTGGATTTGTTCACATTCCAAATGCTGCTGAAATTCCTGGCTTTACTATATCGCCTTCCGTTCCTGTATTTGTCTACACTTCCGACTCTATCTCTTAGGGCCCCGTCACACATAGCGACTCACCAGCGATCCCGACAACGATATCAACGTGTCAGGATCGCTGATAAGTCGCTATGTGATCGCTGGTGAGCTGTCAAACAGACAGCTTCACCAACGATCAGCACAGCGACGCCGAGCGCGCGGCATCGCTGTGTACGTTAGTTACCAGCGCGCTGATGCAGGGAGCTGGTAACTAAGGTACACATTGGGTATCTAAGGGACGTGCGTCCCTTAGAAACCCAATGTGTACGTTACCAGCTGATCGCTGGTCTCCCGCCTGTCACACGCAGCGATGCATGCTGGCCAGCGGGAGACAAGCAACCAAAAAAATGTCCAGGGCTTTCCTACAGCAATCCCGGCAGGGTGGCCGGTCGCTGACCGCTGTCACACACAGTGATCTCGCTGGTGAGATCGCTGTGGTGTCACAAAACTTGTGACTCAGCAGCGATCTCGCTATGTGTGACGGGGCCCTTAGGGCTCATACTCACTTGCGAGAAATACGGACAAGTGCAATCCGATAAAATAAAAAAATCGGATTGCACTCGGACCAATATAATTCAATAGGTAACATCTCATTTGCGAGTTTTTTCTCAGTCGAAATCAGACTGAGAAAAAAATTGCAGCATGCTGCATATTGCTGCGAATCTAGGAAAAGACTCGCCAATGCACTTCAATGGGTGTGAGAAAAAAATCGGACAGCACTCGCACCAAGAGAAAAACATAAATATACTCCAGCTTGGAGAACCACTGGTCCCAGACTCACCCCTTGCATGGGACGGGCTTAACTAAGCGACTGCCAGGTCCGCGGCATCCGCCAGGTGCCATTCCCAGGGTTGTTGAGAGTCTTGCTGCTATAGTCCTGCAGCACAGGGATCCTGTATACAAGTTCAGGCTTAGTCCAGCCAAGTTCCTGTAACTTCCAGACACACTCACCATGTGCCAAACACCAACCTCCATTACATAGCCCATAACCCCTCCTACAAGTGAGGTAAAACATCACATGACCATGACATCATCGCAGGTCCTGTCTTTAGGGAAAAACCTGGACAAACATTAACCTGCTGGGAGAAATGTATCTCCCAACCAGTAAAATACCCTTTACTGTACCACAATATATATATATATATATATATATACAGTCATGGCCAAAAGTATTGACACCCCTGCAATTCTGTCAGATAAGATTCAGTTTCTTCCTGAAAATGATTGCAAACACAAATTCTTTGGTATTATTATCTTCATTTAATTTGTCTTAAATGAAAAAACACAAAAGAGAATGAAGCAAAAAGCAAAACATTGATCATTTCACACAAAACTCCAAAAATGGGCCGGACAAAAGTATTGGCACCCTCAGCCTAATACTTGGTTGCACAACCTTTAGCCAAAATAACTGCGACCAACCGCTTCCGGTAACCATCAATGAGTTTCTTACAATGCTCTGCTGGAATTTTAGACCATTCTTCTTTGGCAAACTACTCCAGGTCCCTGATATTTGAAGGGTGCCTTCTCCAAACTGCCATTTTTAGATCTCTCCACAGGTGTTCTATGGGATTCAGGTCTGGACTCATTGCTGGCCACCTTAGATGTCTCCAGTGCTTTCTCTCAAACCATTTTCTAGTGCTTTTTGAAGTGTGTTTTGGGTCATTGTCCTGCTGGAAGACCCATGACCTCTGAGGGAGACCCAGCTTTCTCACACTGGGCCCTACATTATGCTGCAAAATTTGTTGGTAGTCTTCAGACTTCATAATGCCATGCACACGGTCAAGCAGTCCAGTGCCAGAGGCAGCAAAGCAACCCCAAAACATCAGGGAACCTCCGCCATGTTTGACTGTGGGGACCGTGTACTTTTCTTTGAATGCCTCTTTTTTCTCCTGTAAACTCTATGTTGATGCTTTTGCCCTAAAAGCTCTACTTTTGTCTCATCTGACCAGAGAACATTCTTCCAAAATGTTTTAGGCTTTTTCAGGTAAGTTTTGGGAAATTCCAGCCTGGCTTTTTTATGTCTCGGGGTAAGAAGTGGAGTCTTCCTGGGTCTCCTACCATACAGTCCCTTTTCATTCAGACGCCGACGGATTGTACGGGTTGACACCGTTGTACCCTCGGACTGCAGGGCAGCTTGAACTTGTTTGGATGTTAGTGGAGGTTCTTTATCCAACATCCGCACAATCTTGCGTTGAAATCTCTTGTCAATTTTTCTTTTCCGGCCACATCTAGGGAGGTTAGCCACAGTGCCATGGGCTTTAAACTTCTTGATGACACTGTGCACGGTAGACACAGGAACATTCAGGTCTTTGGAGATGGACTTGTAGCCTTGAAATTGCTCATGCTTCCTCAGAATTTGGTTTCTCAAGTCCTCAGACAGTTCTTTGGTCTTCTTTCTTTTCTCCATGCTCAATGTGGTACACACAAGGACACAGGACAGAGGTTGAGTCAACTTTAATCCATGTTAACTGGCTGCAAGTGTGATTTAGTTATTGCCAACACCTGTTTGGTGCCACAGGTAAGTTACAGGTGCTGTTAATTACATAAATTAGAGAAGCATCACATGATTTTTCAAACAGTGCCAATACTTTTGTCCACCCTCTTTGTTATGTTTGGTGTGGAATTATATCCAATTTGGCTTTAGGACAATTCTTTTTGTGTTTTTTCATTTAAGACAAATTAAATGAAGATAATAATACCAAAGAATTTGTGTTTGCAATCATTTTCAGGAAGAAACTGAGTATTATCTGACAGAATTGCAGGGGTGTCAATACTTTTGGCCATGACTGTATGTGTGACACACATATATATCTTTATGTTTCATAGAGAGATACATAGTAGAATGACCGGTAATTCATTTGTCGGCTTTTGTAAAATCATTGCAGATGCAGATGCTGACAGGATATGACACATGGTTTACATGCAGTAAACCATTGCATATCAATTAGATTTATATATGTCCCTAACTAAAAATGTTATTAGTGTGTGTGTGTAAAGTATTGGAGCTGTAGGTGTTAAATTAAATAATTAATTCACAGAAAAAAAGTTGCGTTGGCTCCCGCGCAATTTTCTCCACCAGAGAGGGAAAGCCAGTGACTGAGGGCAGATATTAATAGCCTAGAAAGGGACCATTGTTATTGGCCCCCCGGCAAAAAACATCTGCCCCCAGCCACCCCAGAAAAGGCACATCTGTAAGATGTGACAGTTCGGGCACTTAAGGGCCTGTCACACTAAGCGATATCGCTAGCAATATTGCTATAATGTCACTGGTTTTTGTGACATTATAGCGATATTGCTAGCGATATCGCTATGTGTGATACTTACCTCCGACTGCTCCCCCGCTGGTTATCGCTGATCGCGCGAGAACGTCCTGAGACGTTTCTCGTTGTCAGCTTCCTGCTGGGGCTTCCTGCTGTGACGACAAGCGACGCGTGGACGCGGGCGGGAGGACGTCAGGATCGCCTCGTCTGACAGGTAAGTAGCGACCCCCGACCGCTGTGATGTCGCTGGTGAGATCTGCCTGTGTGACAGCTCACTAGCGACCACTTAGCGATGTACCAGCGATCCTGACCGCGACATATCGCTTGTCGGGATCGCTGGTACATTGCTAAGTGTGACAGTACCTTTAGCCTCTCTCTTCCTATTGCCCTGTAGTGGGTGGCATATGGGGTAATAAGGGGTTAATGTCACCTTGCTATTGTAAGGTGACATTAAGCCTGGTTAATAATGGAGAGGTGTCAATAAGACATCTATCCATTATTAATCCAGTAATATGAAAGGGTTAAAAAAACAGACATTAAGAATAAAGTATTTTAATGAAATCATTAAACACACAGGTTTGCCATCTTTATTAAACTCGCAATCCAAGCAAAACCATCGTTTTCCTGTAAAAAATTAAAAAGCAACAATATACCATACCTATCTGCAATACAGTCATGTCGCACGGTGCAATCCACCTCAAGGGGTTAAATAGTTTACAACCGGGAGTGGTGCTAATGCGACCACTCCGGCTATAAACCACTGTGTAATGAATGAAAAGCTGCCTGCGCAGCCTCCCCGCCTGACTGTACATGAACTCAGTAGCGTCAGAAAGTTTCTGAACATTTTCCCACGCTGCCAAGTTCACCTCAGGACAGGCGGGGCCTCTGGGCATCCTCAGTAACTAGCGCTGGTGTCACTGAGGCTGCCCAGAGGCCACTGTCGGGTTCTGCAATGATTTTACAGAAGTTGACAAATGAATTAACAGCTATTCTGCTATCTATCTCTCAAATATATATATATATATATATATATATATATATACACACCGTATATACTCGTGTATAAGCCGACCCCCCTAATTTTGCCACAAAAAACTGGGAAAACTTATTGACTTGCGTATAAGCCTGGGGTGGAAAATGCAGCAGCTACTGGTAAATTTCAAAAATAAAAATAGATACCAATAAAAGTAAAATAAATTGAGACATCAGTAGGATAAATGTTATTGAATGTCCATATTGAATCAGGAGCCCTATATAATGCTCCATACAGTTCATGATGGGCCCCATAAGATGCTCCATACAAAATACACCCTATATAATGCTGCCCAAAGGTTATTAATGGCGCCATAAGATGCTCCATAGAATAATATGCCCCATATGCTGCTCCATAAAGGTTATGGCCCCATAAGATGCTCCAAAGATTATGTCCCCATAAGATGCCCCATAAAATGCTCCATAGATTATGCCCCATAAGATGCTCCATAGATTATGCCCCATAAAACACCCCATAGATTATGCCCCCATAAGATGTTCCTTAGATTATGCCCCCATAAGATGTTCCATAGATTATGCCCCCATAAAATGTTCCATAGATTATGCCCCCATATGCTGCCCTATAAGATGCTCCATAGATTATGCCCCCATATGCTGCCCACATAAGATGCTCCATAGACTATGCCCCATATGCTGCTTCAAAAAAATGACATACTCACCTCTCGTCGCTGGGGGCCAGGTGTCGGGTCCTGAGCAGGCTGAGACACTGGCGCACTATGGGGGACAGGCGCCAGTGTCGCTGCTGGCTCAGGACCCGACACCTACGATATTCACCTGTCCTCATTCCATCGCTACTGTCTGCTGCGTCCTGTCAGTGACTGTTCAGGCAGCAGAGGTTGCGGCGCACACTAACCACATCATCGCGCCCTCTGCTGACTAAACGTCACTGACAGAGGACGCAGCAGACAGCAGCAAGCAGCGATGGACCGGGGACAGGTGAATATTGGATATATTTACCCCTCCTGGTGCGGTCTCTGCAGCCCCCCCGCTTCTCCCACGGTTTCCCTTCCTTCCTTCAGCGGTCACATGTTACCGCTCATTAAAATCATGAATATGCACATATTCATGAGTTTAATGAGCGGTACCACGTGACTGCTGAAGGAAGGAAGGGAGACTGTGGGAGAAGCGGGGGGCTGCAGAGACGCGTCAGGGGGGTCAGTATGATCTGACACCCCCGCTCCCCCTCTCCCGCTGACCTCCAGGTATATGACTCGTGTATAAGCCGAGAGGGGGACTTTCAGCCCCCAAAAATGGGCTGAAAATCTCGGCTTATACGTGAGTATATACGGTATATGTGTGTGTATGACACACACACATATATACATATATATATATACACCTATACTATGTGTACATATTGTATCTTGTCTATTCTATTCGAACCTATTCTATTCTTTACTATATGCGGCATCTGCCGGCTTTTAATATATCTGTCTATATATCTACAGTATCTATATACACACATATATGTGTATATATATATATATATATATATATATATATACCGTATATACTCGCATATAAGCCGAGATTTTCAGCCCATTTTTTAGGGCTGAAAGTCCCCCTTTCGGCTTATATGCGAGTCATATACCGGGGGTCGGTGGGGGAAAGGGAGCGGGTGTCAGAGATCATACTCACCCCCTCCTGGCGCGTTCTCTGCAACCCCCCTGCTTGTTCCTTGGTCTCGGCGCACCTGCTCTTCCTGCGTTCAGCGGTCACGTGGTACCGCTCATTAAAGTCATGAATATGCATATGATGGGGGGAGCCATATTCACCTGTCCCCGTTCCACTGCCGTGCACCGCTCTGTCCTCCGTGTCCTCTGACTGTGATGTTCAGGTCAGAGGGCGCCATGACGTAGTCAGTGCGCGCCCTCTGCTGAACGTCACTGCAGAGGACCCAGGAGACAGAGTGGCACCCTTCGATGGAACGGGGACAGGTGAATATCGCCAGTGCCGGGGGCCTGAACCTGCAGCGACACCGGCACCTGTCCCACATAGTGTGCCGGTGTCCCCACCTGCTCAGGACACCGGCACCTTGCCCCCAGCAACGAGAGGTGAGTATGTCATTTTTATATTTTTTTTTTAATTGCAGCAAAAGCAGCAATATATGGGGGGTATTTATCTATGGAGCATTTTCTTGGGCCACCATTAACCCTTGTGTAGCAATATATGGGGGGTATTTATCTATGGAGCATCTTCTTGGGCCACCATTAACACTTGTGCAGCATTTTATGGGGGGTATTTAACTATGGAGCATCTTTTTGGACCACCATTAACCCTTGTGCAGCACCACCCTCGGCTCATACTCGAGTCAATAAGTTTTCCCAGTTTTTTGTGGCAAATTAGGGGTCTCAGCTTATACTCGGGACGGCTTACACACGAGTATATACGTTATGTATGTTTTGAAGATTATTTTGTTTTAAAACGATGTGTACAGTTTTTTTTACAATGCTATTTTAACATGAGATTTAACATAGAGAGAACTGCTGTATGTAAAACCTCATGTTAAAATCGTATTGCATACGCATGTCATACAGATGTCATACGGATTTTCCATGGAAAAATCGCATTACACTCGCATGACACTCGCATAGCACTCGTCCATTTTCTTGGTCCGGAAATTGGACCATTTTTTTTACTCGCAAATGGGTATGTGCCCTTATGGTGTGTCCTGCTTCACTTGTCTGCCTGCCGCCCAGCTCAACTCAACCGAGTGCAATCCGATAAAAAAAAAAGTGATTGCACTCGGACCAATGTTATTCAATGAGGCCATGCAGAACTGCATTTTTTTTCTCAACTATATTCAGCTTGAAAAAAATATTGCAGCATGCTGTGATTTCACTTCAAAATCAGATGATTGCAAGAAAAAAAAGGATACCATATGAACCATCCATATGGCATTCAGTTTTTACAGATACATTACAATTCCTTAACATAGGAAACTGTAAATGATTAATAATTGCTGAGTAAAAGCACAGATTGCACACGGATGACAAGTGAGAAAAAACTGTCCCAAACTTTTTGGGATGAAAGCCGGACGGATTGTTTTATATGCTCGTGTGGTGCTGGCAGGGCCGGACTAGCTATCTGGCAATTCTAGCAAATGCCAGAAGGGCCTGTCTGGTCATGGGCTGCCTTGCCTGCTACGTTGTTAACAGAACTGGTGTTCTCAAGACACCCATACTGTTAAGAGTTGTGACGGAGCATAAAGTCACTTACCCCAGCAGGCCATGGGTGTCATTAGAAATATTGGTCTTGTGGTAAATCTTGCTTTCTTCAATCCAGGGTAATATTAGTAGTAATATATCCAGTGGCGTAGCCTGAGGTGGGCGGGGGGGGCGGTCCGCCCCAGGCGGCACATGTGTGGGGGCGGCGCAGCAGCAGCAATTTCTCTCTGTGGGAGAAGCGCGGAGGCAGTGACGCACAGTGCAGTGCAGCGGCCGGCAGGGAGCAATCACAGCAGCTCCGCTGCCTGCAAGCGGGAATAGCAGGAGCGGAGCTGCAAGGGTCTGTCCTGCTTCTTGCCCGAAGGCCGCGCTTCCTGTCCGGAGGCCGCGCTTCCTGTTTGACACAGAAGCGCCGCTGAATGACGTCATCATTCAGCGGCCGCTGCTGTGTGAGCGAGGAAGCGCGGGTGATGCTGCAGACAGGTGAGAGGAGAGAGGTGGTGTCTGTGTATATGTCTGTCTGTCTGTGTGTATGTGTGTGTCTGTGTGTCTGTGTGTGTGTCTGTATGTATGTCTGTGTGTGTGTGTGTGTATGTCTGTCTGTGTGTGTGTGTCTGTGTGTGTGTAGGTTAGCCTGGCCCTGGAGGAGATGGGGACATGAGAAGACTGTGATGGGGAGAGAGAAGGCCATAATGCCTCGGCCTGGGGTGATGGGAGAAGGCCATGAGGGGGTAATGGGAGAAGGCCATGAAGGGGGTGATGCAGAGAAGGCAATGATGGGAGTGATGGAGCAAGCAATGATGGGAGTGATGGGGAGAAGGCAGTGATGGGGTGAAGGAGAAGGCAATGATGGGAGTGATGGGGTGATGGAGCAGGCAATGATGGGGTGATGGAGCAGGCAATGATGGGAGTCATGGGGAGAAGGCAGTGATGGGGTGATGGAGAAGGCAATGATGGGAGTGATGGGGAGAAGACAATGATGGGGTGATGGAGAAGGCAATGATGGGAGTGATAGGGAGAAGACAATGATGGGGTGATGGAGAAGGCAGTGATGGGGTGAAGGAGAAGGCAATGATGGGAGTGATGGAGCAGGCAATGATGGGGGTGATGGAGCAGACAATGATGGGAGTGATGGGTTGATGGAGCAGGCAATGATGGGAGTGATGGGGAGAAGACAATGATGGGAGTGATGGGGTGATGTAGAAGACAATGATGGGAGTGATGGGGAGAAGATAATGATGGGTGAAGGAGCAGGCAATGATGGGGTGAAGGAGAAGGCAATGATGGGAGTGAGAGCAGGCAATGATGGGGGTGATGGAGCAGACAATGATGGGAGTGATGGGGTGATGGAGCAGGCAATGATGGGAGTGATGGGGTGATGGAGAAGGCAATGATGGGAGTGATGGGGAGAAGACAATGATGGGGTGATGGAGCAGGCAATGATGGGAGTGATGGGGAGAAGACAATGATGGGGTGATGGAGCAGGCAATGATGGGAGTGATGGGGAGAAGGCAGTGATAGGGTGAAGGAGAAGGCAATGATGGGGAGAAGGCAAGGGTGGGGGTGATGGGGAGAAGGCTATGATGGGGGTGATGGAGAGGGCAATGATGGGGTGGTGGGGGGAAAATAAATGATGATGGGGTGGTGGGGGAGAATGCAGTGACGGTGGTGGTGGAAAGGGCAATAAATGGGGGTGGTGGAGGAGGAGGAAATGATGGAGGTGGTGGAATGGGCAATGATGGGAGTGGTGGGGGAGAAAGCAAAGATAGTGGTGGGGGAGAAGAAAATGATGGAGGTGGTGAAGAGGGCAATGATGGGGTGGGGGAGAGGACAATAATGGGATGTGAGGGGAGGAGGACAATGAGGGGTGTGGGGGATTGGGATGGGAGGAAGGGGGACTTATAATGGCCTTAGGAACAGGGGGGAGGTGGAGGAAGACATTATCGTTTATTATGTCTAACACAGTCCCTTAGTATATAGTGTACTCACTATGTCTAACACAGTCCCTTAGTATATAGTGTACTCACTAATTCTGTATAACACCATCCTTAGTTACATAGTTTCCTCTTTTATTATGTATAACACCATCCCTTATTACGTACCATCCTCTCTAGTTATATATGATGCGTCCCTTATTACATAGCTTCCTCTTCTGTTATGTATAGTGCTGTCTCTTACGTAGTGTATTCTTGTTAATTTTGTTATTTACAGCGCCCTCTTTTATTACATAGTCCCCTCTCTTTTTAGATATAAAATGACTGCTGATCGAGGGGCCGGTGACCAAACTACCAGTCCATCAGCTCCTCCATTAGAAAGGAAGCTTTCCCATGCTCCATCAGCCATCATTGCATTATACAGCTAACAAGACAGGACGGTATGTAATAAAAAACAGGGCTCTGTATAATCCAATATGTAAGGTCTGTCACATTATTAAAAATTATTATTAAAAAAGCCATTAGGTCTTCATCCAGCATCATCAAGCTAATACATACATATATATAGAGAACTGCAAGAAGATGAAAGACTAGAAATAACTGCAGCAGAGTTAGTAGCAGACTAAAAATTAGATCTTTGAGTGTAGTGTGGGCTCTTTGGATGCTTCCGGATTATCAACGACCAAAGGGGCGGCAAATTTTTCGACCGCCCCGGGCGCCACAAACAGTTGCTACGCCACTGATTCCATCTGGTGCTTGGGGATGGGGACAGCATGAGCCTGAGTGATTTCAAATGCCAGGGCTGAATTTCAGCCCCAGCCCATCCCTGGATGCCGGCCTCACTCCGTGTGTTCATCCTGACCTGCAGCTTAGGTCAGGGTCAGACTTGCGAATGTGATGCGAGTCTCTCACAACAATACCCAGCACTGCCGCTGGCACTCGGGATCGGAGTGTGCGGTTGCGTAGAAATACATGAAGCCGCACACTCCGGTCCGAGTGCTGGCAGCAGTGCCGGGTATTGATGCGCGAGTTTCTCGCATCACACTTGCAAGTGTGACCCCGGTTTAGTGAAACAACCTGAATAGGCGAGCCCTCATAGTCCACATTACTTTCTGCTTATTATATGCTTTGTATCCTGCATTAATTAGCAGCCTAATTTATAGTTTACTTTTAGCACTTCAAGCCTCTGTATTGTTTTTGGTCTGCTCCACGTCCTTTTCCCTCTTCCCCTCTCCTTGGTCTTTTATAAGCAGCAGGTATAATTTGATCCCTTACTGAAATAGATTTGTAGACAGATTTAAGAAGCTCTTGAGATTGAATGATCAGTGCCGGGAGAGAAGAAATGACTGGTAAGTTGGACAAATGGAATTTTTCTCTAAATAGATGTTTTACAAAGTTTCTGATCTTCACTTGTACTATTGATTTATGAAAATAATTTAAAAGTGTAATAACTCTTACAGGAGTCTGGTATTTATTTATTTTTTAATAAAACCACATTCTGTATACACACCAGAAGATAATTTTGAAGGTTACAGTGACTACATCCTTGGTCAGGATCGGACTGGCCCACTGGGGAACAGATGAATCCCCCAGTGGGCCCCTCTGCAGGAGTAAGCCACTTACCCCCAATATGATCAGTAGTTGGCCTAATGCATTTGATTTCTTATGTACAAACAAAATCAGCATGTCATCATTAATTCAGCAAACTACCTAGCTTCTTATATAAAAGCATTGGTAAATTTGTGAATGAGGGTAATGTAACATTTGCATGTAGCTGAATAGTGGGATCCCAGAGTCAATGTTACTGGTGGACCCTTGCAATCCCAGTCTGACACTGTTTTGGTATCTCCAGCTTCACAAAGAGGAATTCACATTATGTCCAAATGAACACCACATCATATCGTTAGCACCTTTCTTTACGTTACCGAAGCAATAATCTATGAGGCGCTCTTCTCATTCTTTCTATTAGCCATGTTCCCAAATTTTGGTGATTTCTTTGCCTTCAGAAATAAAGTACACCATTCCTACAATGGGAACTGTATTGAACTTTTCTTTTTCAGCCATTTCTTTATCGCAACACTAGTGTAAAATGTTTACACATCCTCTTTATGATATTTAAAGCTTTCTTTGAGAACCAGAACTTCTAAAGACTGCAATCTGGACTTCAAGGGTGGTTGCAACTTGTGAACATAACTGAAGTAAAGCCTTGGATTCATGCTCTTTTATCATTCTTTAGAAGATTTCAAGCATTGCTATCATATGGCCATTAGGTTTATGAAAGAAATACCCAATAAATAACACATTGGGAGCACTTATGGAACCAAACAAGTGAGGTGACACTAGACATATAAACTGGAGAACATACAAGAGACAACCCAAATGCCAATCATCTGGTCCTAATTCCAAGTTTCATGTAAATTAAAAAAAAAACATTTATAATCCGAGTTAAAGCCCTAAAGCCAGTTCTCAGTTTTTCTTACGCAGGTTTACTACAAATAATCAAAGTCAGGAGTAGAGATGCAGAAGGGAGTGTTTTCTTTCATGTTCTAATATACAGCTCTGCCAAAAATTAAGAAACCACTGCACAGTTTTATAAAAATCAGCTTCTCTACATGTCTGACAGCCATTCCATTCTAGTGTCAGTTGAACTCCAACCAGAGTACACCTCATTCTACTTAATGTGCTTCTGATTAGGTGTACACCTGAACCAAATCTTATTTAACAAAGGAAAGTCTAAAAAACCCTGCTGTGCTTTTCACAATCCCCTTGCAATAAGGGTACTATCACACTTAGCGATGCACCAGCGATCCCGACCAGCGATATGACGCTGTCAGGGTCGCTGGTGAATCGCTAAGTGGTCGCTAGTGAGCTGCCACACAGGCAGATCTCACCAGCGACATCGCTGGGGACGGGGGTCGCTACTTACCTGTCAGACGAGGCGATCCTGCGTCCTCCCGCCCGGCTCCACGCTCGTCGCTCGTCTCTCCACAGGAAGCGCCGCAGGAAGCTGAAGACGAGAAACAGTCCAGCCTGTTCTCGCCCGATCAGCGATAACCAACGGGGGAGCCGGTCGTAGGTAAGTATCAGACACAGCGATATCGCTAGCAATATCACTATAACGTCACAAGCTATAGCGATATTGCTAGAGATATCGCTTAGTGTGACAGGCCCTTAAGACAAGATGGATGGCCAAACAAGTGCTACTAATATCCCAAAAGTAATAGGAATGAAAAAATAACTTTTAACCATGCCAAAGGAGTTGAAAAGAAAAGTCTTGAGTGAGGAAAAGAAGGGCTCAATTCTTGCTTTACTAGCAGAGGGATGCAGTGAGCGTCATGTTGATTCCATCCTTAACACTTCTAAGATGGCAATCCATTACAACAAGGTCAAGTAGCAGACATTGGGGACAGCAAAGCTACAGACCGGCAGATGGCGAAAACGACTCTCCACTGACCGGGATGATCGTCATCTTATTCGAATGTCACTCAGCAACCGCAGGATGACATCAAGTGACCTACAAAAGGAATGGCAAATGGTAGGTGGGGTGAAGTGCACGGCAAGAACAGTTTGTAACAGGCTCCTAGAGGCAAGGCTCAAGTCATGTAAAGCTAGAAAAAAGCCTTTCATCAATGAGAAGCAAAGGAGTGCCAGGCTGAAGTTAGCCAAAGACCATACGGATTGGACCATAGAGAACTGGAGTAAGGTAATCTCTGATGAGACTAATTTTCACCTTTGCACCCACTGTGAAATTTGGTGGAGGATCGGTGATGATCTGGGGGATGCTTCAGGAAGGCTGGAATTGGGCAGGTTAATCTTTGCGAAGGACGTATGAATCAAGCCGCATTCAAGGTTATACTGGAAAAACAGTTGATTCCTTCTGCTCAGGCAATGTTCCCCATCTCTGAGGACTGGTTTTTGCAGCAGGACAATGCGCCATGCCACACAGCTAGGTCAATCAATGTGTGGATGAAGGACCATCACATGAAATCCCTGTCATGGCCAGCCCAATCTCCAGACCTGAAGCCCATTGAAAACCTCTGGAATGTAATCAAGAGGAAGATGGATAGTCACAAGCCATCAAACAAAGAAGAACTGCTTACATTTTTGTACCAGGAGTGGCATAAGATCACCCAAAAGGAGTGTGAAAGACTGGTGGAAAGCATGCCAAGACGCATGAAAGCTGTGAGTAAAAATCATGGTTATTCCTAGAGTTGAGCGACTTTTGCTTTTTTAGGGTCGCGTTTCGTTTCGTGAAACCCGACTTTTCCAAAAGTCGGGTCGAGCAAGATCGTCCGATTATAGGGAAAAGTCGGGGTCGTCCCGAAACACAAACCCAATGTAAGTCAATGGGGAATAAAAGTCGGCAGTGAGAGGAGGACAGGAAACACACCTACAGTGCCCATTTGAATGCCAAAAGCATCAATTCTTCTTACTTAAGCTTGTCAACCTTAATTAACTTCATAATACAAGTTACGCACTGAAAAATGGGGGTTATTTGGCTAAATTTGTGGGGGGGAGGGCTGGCTGCAGGTTTTCATGTGCCCTGGGCGAAAGAGCGCCCCTTTAACACATACCACAACTCATCATGCTCCGATATGGCAGAGAAATAGCGGTATAGTACAATGAAAAATACCTCACTTTTTACATCTCATGACGAGGCCCATCTATTTCTCCATACAAAATCATTGGTCCCATATAATGTTTGAAACAGTATATGATGAGCTCCACATAATGCTACAGTATATGTTGGTCCCCATGGATGAAGCTCCACTGTCTTATGGGCCCAAATAATGCTCCAAACATAATGGGCCCCATTTCTAATGCTCTAGTGTATAATGGGCCCTGTAAATGCTGCTCCAGTGTCTGATGTCCACCTTTGGAATGTTCCAGTGTATGGTGGGCCCCATCTATCATTCTCCAGAGTATAGTGCTCCCCAAAAATTGCTGTCCCAACATAGAAAACAATCAAATAAGTCTCCTCGCTAGGGAATCCCTGTACTTGTCTGGACAGGTGCTGTAGCTTGCTTAACAGCTCGCCAGCCGTTCTCACGCCCAGTATGGATTGCACGTGATTGCACAAAGGTTAGAAAGGGTACCGTATCCCTGGATAACATGTATGGATAGCGTACACATTCAAAATATATATCTATACAGCATGAGGCAGGCTCAGACGGTGTTAGGCCCAGTATGGATTGCACGTCATTGCACAAAGGTTAGAAGGGGTACCGTATCCCCGGATAACATGTATGGATAGCGTACACATTCAAAATATATGTTTATACAGCATGAGGCAGGCTCAGACGGTGTTAGGCCCAGTATGGATTGCACGTCATTGCACAAAGGTTAGAAGGGGTACCGTATCCCCGGATAACATGTATGGATAGCGTACACATTCAAAATATATGTCTATACAGCATGAGGCAGGCTCAGACGGTGTTAGGCCCAGTATGGATTGCACGTCATTGCACAAAGGTTAGAAAGGGTACCGTATCCCCGGATAACATGTATGGATAGGGTACACATTCAAAATATATGTCTATACAGCATGAGGCAGGCTCAGACGGTGTTAGGCCCAGTATGGATTGCACGTCATTGCACAAAGGTTAGAAGGGGTACCGTATCCCCGGATAACATGTATGGATAGCGTACACATTCAAAATATATGTCTATACAGCATGAGGCAGGCTCAGACGGTGTTAGGCCCAGTATGGATTGCACGTCATTGCACAAAGGTTAGAAGGGGTACCGTATCCCCGGATAACATGTATGGATAGCGTACACATTCAAAATATATGTCTATACAGCATGAGGCAGGCTCAGACGGTGTTAGGCCCAGTATGGATTGCACGTCATTGCACAAAGGTTAGAAAGGGTACCGTATCCCTGGATAACATGTATGGATAGCGTACACATTCAAAATATATGTCTATACAGCATGAGGCAGGCTCAGACGGTGTTAGGCCCAGTATGGATTGCACGTCATTGCACAAAGGTTAGAAAGGGTACCGTATCCCTGGATAACATGTATGGATAGCGTACACATTCAAAATATATGTCTATACAGCATGAGGCAGGCTCAGACGGTGTTAGGCCCAGTATGGATTGCACGTCATTGCACAAAGGTTAGAAGGGGTACCGTATCCCCGGATAACATGTATGGATAGCGTACACATTCAAAATATATGTCTACACAGCATGAGGCAGGCTCAGACGGTGTTAGGCCCAGTATGGATTGCACGTCATTGCACAAAGGTTAGAAGGGGTACCGTATCCCCGGATAACATGTATGGATAGCGTACACATTCAAAATATATGTCTATACAGCATGAGGCAGGCTCAGACGGTGTTAGGCCCAGTATGGATTGCACGTCATTGCACAAAGGTTAGAAGGGGTACCGTATCCCCGGATAACATGTATGGATAGCGTACACATTCAAAATATATGTCTATACAGCATGAGGCAGGCTCAGACGGTGTTAGGCCCAGTATGGATTGCACGTCATTGCACAAAGGTTAGAAGGGGTACCGTATCCCCGGATAACATGTA
Organism: Dendrobates tinctorius; assembly: GCF_039654945.1. Taxonomy (NCBI): domain Eukaryota; kingdom Metazoa; phylum Chordata; class Amphibia; order Anura; family Dendrobatidae; genus Dendrobates; species Dendrobates tinctorius. The sequence goes on along the minus strand of NW_027361825.1, from coordinate 40,692,598 downwards.
TGCATAGCGTACACATTCAAAATATATGTCTATACAGCATGAGGCAGGCTCAGACGGTGTTAGGCCCAGTATGGATTGCACGTCATTGCACAAAGGTTAGAAGGGGTACCGTATCCCCGGATAACATGTATGGATAGCGTACACATTCAAAATATATGTCTATACAGCATGAGGCAGGCTCAGACAGTGTTAGGCCCAGTATGGATTGCACGTCATTGCACAAAGGTTAGAAAGGGTACCGTATCCCTGGATAACATGTATGGATAGCGTACACATTCAAAATATATGTCTATACAGCATGAGGCAGGCTCAGACGGTGTTAGGCCCAGTATGGATTGCACGTCATTGCACAAAGGTTAGAAAGGGTACCGTATCCCTGGATAACATGTATGGATAGCGTACACATTCAAAATATATGTCTATACAGCATGAGGCAGGCTCAGACGGTGTTAGGCCCAGTATGGATTGCACGTCATTGCACAAAGGTTAGAAGGGGTACCGTATCCCCGGATAACATGTATGGATAGCGTACACATTCAAAATATATGTCTATACAGCATGAGGCAGGCTCAGACGGTGTTAGGCCCAGTATGGATTGCACGTCATTGCACAAAGGTTAGAAAGGGTACCGTATCCCTGGATAACATGTATGGATAGTGTACACATTCAAAATATATGTCTATACAGCATGAGGCAGGCTCAGACGGTGTTAGGCCCAGTATGGATTGCACGTCATTGCACAAAGGTTAGAAGGGGTACCGTATCCCCGGATAACATGTATGGAAAGCGTACACATTCAAAATATATGTCTATACAGCATGAGGCAGGCTCAGACGGTGTTAGGCCCAGTATGGATTGCACGTCATTGCACAAAGGTTAGAAGGGGTACCGTATCCCCGGATAACATGTATGGAAAGCGTACACATTCAAAATATATGTCTATACAGCATGAGGCAGGCTCAGACGGTGTTAGGCCCAGTATGGATTGCACGTCATTGCACAAAGGTTAGAAGGGGTACCGTATCCCCGGATAACATGTATGGATAGCGTACACAATCAAAATATATGTCTATACAGCATGAGGCAGGCTCAGACGGTGTTAGGCCCAGTATGGATTGCACGTCATTGCACAAAGGTTAGAAGGGGTACCGTATCCCCGGATAACATGTATGGATAGCGTACACATTCAAAATATATGTCTATACAGCATGAGGCAGGCTCAGACGGTGTTAGGCCCAGTATGGATTGCACGTCATTGCACAAAGGTTAGAAAGGGTACCGTATCCCTGGATAACATGTATGGATAGCGTACACATTCAAAATATATGTCTATACAGCATGAGGCAGGCTCAGACGGTGTTAGGCCCAGTATGGATTGCACGTCATTGCACAAAGGTTAGAAAGGGTACCGTATCCCTGGATAACATGTATGGATAGCGTACACATTCAAAATATATGTCTATACAGCATGAGGCAGGCTCAGACGGTGTTAGGCCCAGTATGGATTGCACGTCATTGCACAAAGGTTAGAAGGGGTACCGTATCCCCGGATAACATGTATGGATAGCGTACACATTCAAAATATATGTCTATACAGCATGAGGCAGGCTCAGACGGTGTTAGGCCCAGTATGGATTGCACGTCATTGCACAAAGGTTAGAAAGGGTACCGTATCCCTGGATAACATGTATGGATAGTGTACACATTCAAAATATATGTCTATACAGCATGAGGCAGGCTCAGACGGTGTTAGGCCCAGTATGGATTGCACGTCATTGCACAAAGGTTAGAAGGGGTACCGTATCCCCGGATAACATGTATGGAAAGCGTACACATTCAAAATATATGTCTATACAGCATGAGGCAGGCTCAGACGGTGTTAGGCCCAGTATGGATTGCACGTCATTGCACAAAGGTTAGAAGGGGTACCGTATCCCCGGATAACATGTATGGATAGCGGACACATTCAAAATATATGTCTATACAGCATGAGGCAGGCTCAGACGGTGTTAGGCCCAGTATGGATTGCACGTCATTGCACAAAGGTTAGAAGGGGTACCGTATCCCCGGATAACATGTATGGATAGCGTACACAATCAAAATATATGTCTATACAGCATGAGGCAGGCTCAGACGGTGTTAGGCCCAGTATGGATTGCACGTCATTGCACAAAGGTTAGAAGGGGTACCGTATCCCCGGATAACATGTATGGATAGCGTACAAATTCAAAATATATGTCTATACAGCATGAGGCAGGCTCAGACGGTGTTAGGCCCAGTATAGATTGCACGTCATTGCACAAAGGTTAGAAAGGGTACCGTATCCCTGGATAACATGTATGGATAGCGTACACATTCAAAATATATGTCTATACAGCATGAGGCAGGCTCAGACGGTGTTAGGCCCAGTATGGATTGCACGTCATTGCACAAAGGTTAGAAAGGGTACCGTATCCCTGAATAACATGTATGGATAGCGTACACATTCAAAATATATGTCTATACAGCATGAGGCAGGCTCAGACGGTGTTAGGCCCAGTATGGATTGCACGTCATTGCACAAAGGTTAGAAGGGGTACCGTATCCACGGATAACATGTATGGATAGCGTACACATTCAAAATATATGTCTATACAGCATGAGGCAGGCTCAGACGGTGTTAGGCCCAGTATGGATTGCACGTCATTGCACAAAGGTTAGAAGGGGTACCGTATCCCCGGATAACATGTATGCATAGCGTACACATTCAAAATATATGTCTATACAGCATGAGGCAGGCTCAGACGGTGTTAGGCCCAGTATGGATTGCACGTCATTGCACAAAGGTTAGAAGGGGTACCGTATCCCCGGATAACATGTATGGATAGCGTACACATTCAAAATATATGTCTATACAGCATGAGGCAGGCTCAGACAGTGTTAGGCCCAGTATGGATTGCACGTCATTGCACAAAGGTTAGAAAGGGTACCGTATCCCTGGATAACATGTATGGATAGCGTACACATTCAAAATATATGTCTATACAGCATGAGGCAGGCTCAGACGGTGTTAGGCCCAGTATGGATTGCACGTCATTGCACAAAGGTTAGAAAGGGTACCGTATCCCTGGATAACATGTATGGATAGCGTACACATTCAAAATATATGTCTATACAGCATGAGGCAGGCTCAGACGGTGTTAGGCCCAGTATGGATTGCACGTCATTGCACAAAGGTTAGAAGGGGTACCGTATCCCCGGATAACATGTATGGATAGCGTACACATTCAAAATATATGTCTATACAGCATGAGGCAGGCTCAGACGGTGTTAGGCCCAGTATGGATTGCACGTCATTGCACAAAGGTTAGAAAGGGTACCGTATCCCTGGATAACATGTATGGATAGTGTACACATTCAAAATATATGTCTATACAGCATGAGGCAGGCTCAGACGGTGTTAGGCCCAGTATGGATTGCACGTCATTGCACAAAGGTTAGAAGGGGTACCGTATCCCCGGATAACATGTATGGAAAGCGTACACATTCAAAATATATGTCTATACAGCATGAGGCAGGCTCAGACGGTGTTAGGCCCAGTATGGATTGCACGTCATTGCACAAAGGTTAGAAGGGGTACCGTATCCCCGGATAACATGTATGGATAGCGGACACATTCAAAATATATGTCTATACAGCATGAGGCAGGCTCAGACGGTGTTAGGCCCAGTATGGATTGCACGTCATTGCACAAAGGTTAGAAGGGGTACCGTATCCCCGGATAACATGTATGGATAGCGTACACAATCAAAATATATGTCTATACAGCATGAGGCAGGCTCAGACGGTGTTAGGCCCAGTATGGATTGCACGTCATTGCACAAAGGTTAGAAGGGGTACCGTATCCCCGGATAACATGTATGGATAGCGTACACATTCAAAATATATGTCTATACAGCATGAGGCAGGCTCAGACGGTGTTAGGCCCAGTATGGATTGCACGTCATTGCACAAAGGTTAGAAAGGGTACCGTATCCCTGGATAACATGTATGGATAGCGTACACATTCAAAATATATGTCTATACAGCATGAGGCAGGCTCAGACGGTGTTAGGCCCAGTATGGATTGCACGTCATTGCACAAAGGTTAGAAAGGGTACCGTATCCCTGGATAACATGTATGGATAGCGTACACATTCAAAATATATGTCTATACAGCATGAGGCAGGCTCAGACGGTGTTAGGCCCAGTATGGATTGCACGTCATTGCACAAAGGTTAGAAGGGGTACCGTATCCCCGGATAACATGTATGGATAGCGTACACATTCAAAATATATGTCTATACAGCATGAGGCAGGCTCAGACGGTGTTAGGCCCAGTATGGATTGCACGTCATTGCACAAAGGTTAGAAAGGGTACCGTATCCCTGGATAACATGTATGGATAGTGTACACATTCAAAATATATGTCTATACAGCATGAGGCAGGCTCAGACGGTGTTAGGCCCAGTATGGATTGCACGTCATTGCACAAAGGTTAGAAGGGGTACCGTATCCCCGGATAACATGTATGGAAAGCGTACACATTCAAAATATATGTCTATACAGCATGAGGCAGGCTCAGACGGTGTTAGGCCCAGTATGGATTGCACGTCATTGCACAAAGGTTAGAAGGGGTACCGTATCCCCGGATAACATGTATGGATAGCGGACACATTCAAAATATATGTCTATACAGCATGAGGCAGGCTCAGACGGTGTTAGGCCCAGTATGGATTGCACGTCATTGCACAAAGGTTAGAAGGGGTACCGTATCCCCGGATAACATGTATGGATAGCGTACACATTCAAAATATATGTCTATACAGCATGAGGCAGGCTCAGACGGTGTTAGGCCCAGTATGGATTGCACGTCATTGCACAAAGGTTAGAAGGGGTACCGTATCCCCGGATAACATGTATGGATAGCGTACACATTCAAAATATATGTCTATACAGCATGAGGCAGGCTCAGACGGTGTTAGGCCCAGTATGGATTGCACGTCAATGCACAAAGGTTAGAAGGGGTACCGTATCCCCGGATAACATGTATGGATAGCGTACACATTCAAAATATATGTCTATACAGCATGAGGCAGGCTCAGACGGTGTTAGGCCCAGTATGGATTGCACGTCATTGCACAAAGGTTAGAAAGGGTACCGTATCCCTGGATAACATGTATGGATAGCGTACACATTCAAAATATATGTCTATACAGCATGAGGCAGGCTCAGACGGTGTTAGGCCCAGTATGGATTGCACGTCATTGCACAAAGGTTAGAAAGGGTACCGTATCCCTGGATAACATGTATGGATAGCGTACACATTCAAAATATATGTCTATACAGCATGAGGCAGGCTCAGACGGTGTTAGGCCCAGTATGGATTGCACGTCATTGCACAAAGGTTAGAAGGGGTACCGTATCCCCGGATAACATGTATGGATAGCGTACACATTCAAAATATATGTCTATACAGCATGAGGCAGGCTCAGACGGTGTTAGGCCCAGTATGGATTGCACGTCATTGCACAAAGGTTAGAAAGGGTACCGTATCCCTGGATAACATGTATGGATAGCGTACACATTCAAAATATATGTCTATACAGCATGAGGCAGGCTCAGACGGTGTTAGGCCCAGTATGGATTGCACGTCATTGCACAAAGGTTAGAAAGGGTACCGTATCCCTGGATAACATGTATGGATAGCGTACACATTCAAAATATATGTCTATACAGCATGAGGCAGGCTCAGACGGTGTTAGGCCCAGTATGGATTGCACATCATTGCACAAAGGTTAGAAGGGGTACCGTATCCCCGGATAACATGTATGGATAGCGTACACATTCAAAATATATGTCTATTCATCAGGAGGCAGGCTCAGACGGTGTCAGGCACAGTATGGGTTTGACGGCCCAGATTACACAGCGGAGGAGCAGGGAGAGGTAAAGATTGCAAATGCTGGGGCCCTGGCCAAGCAAGGGGGGCCCACTCGTGGGCGTCGGTACTGGCACTGGGCCCCTCATAGTACAGCGGTGTGTCTGACGGCGGGTGTGCACCACCACCGTCAGAGACACTTGATTGCACTATGAGGGACCCTGTGCCAGTGCCCGCGCCCAAGAGTCGGCCTACCCACCTGTCCAGGGCAACGGCACTCGCACGGTGTCGTGCGCTAGGTGGTGACCCCGGCCATGGGGGGGGAGGCAGCACAGTTAGGGAGTTTTAGAAAGTGGCATATGTTGATGTTGGACATTCAACTGATGCAAAAGGCGAAATAGGTGAAGTACCAGGAAGAGGTGGACCAAAGCAAGCCATTTTTCTGTCACCCTATGTGTCATCAGGGGAAGGTGGGACAAAATCCTTGGAAACCCATGCGTGGTTCATTTAATTGAAGGTTAGATCATCCACATTTTGGGTTGACAGACGGGTCCTTTTTTCTGTCAGGATTGATCCAGCTGCACTGAAGACTCTTTCCGATAGCACACTTGCAGCTGGGCAAGCGAGCTCCTGTAAGGCATATTGGGCCAATTCAGGCCAGGTGTCCAGTTTAGCGGCCCAATAGTCAAAGGGGAATGACCTGTGTGGGAGAACATCGATATGGGAGGAAAAGTAGTTTGTAACCATAGTTGACAACTGCTGTCTCCTGTCACTTTCCATCGATGCAGTATTACCAGTTGTGTGAGCGGTATTTGAAAAATCAGTCCACAACATTGTCATGAAACCCCTGTCTCCAACGCCACTTCTGCTGTGTGCACCACGAACACCTCTGCCAAGCTGCCCCCGGCCCGTACGGCTCGTGTGAGAACCATCACCGCTGCTGTGTGCTGGGAATGCCTCAAGCAACCGATTTACCAGTTGCTTGTTTATTAGCCAATATTAGGTCAAGGTTCTCCTGTGGCATGATGTTTTGTAATTTGCCTTTATAGCGTGGATCCAGGATGCTGGCCAACCAGTAGTCGTCATCGTTCATCATTTTGGCAATGCGGGGGTCCCTTTTTAGGATCCGCAAGGCATAATCTGACATGTGGGCCAATGTTCCCGGTGTCAATGATGCACTGCGAGTGCTGGGTGGAGGAGCACTTTCTGGCAAATCCACATCCCTCCAGTCACGCACAAACCCTGTACCAGACCTTGCCACGCCAACATTTTCACTTGCCCCACGAGATGCATCCTCCTCCCCTAAGTAATCATCCCCATCATCCTCCTCCTCCTCTTCTTCCTCCACCTCGTCCAGGAGAGGTCCCTGAGCAGACAATGGCTGAATGTCATCAAGGATTCCCTCCTCCTCTTCCTCCTCATCAACATTGGCTGCAGACGCCTGCTCCTTAAGGTCCGTCAAAGTTTGCATGAGCAGACGCATAAGTGGGATGCTCATGCTTAGGATGGCGTCGTCTGCGCTTACCAGCCGTGTGCATTCCTCAAAACACTGAAGGACTTTACAAAGGTCTTTCAGCTTCGACCACTGCACGCCTGTCAACTCCATGTCTGCTCTCAAAGTGCCTGGCCGTGTATCCTCCCACAAATGCATTATGGCCTGCCTCTGCTCGCACAGCCGCTCCACCATGTGCAGGGTGGAGTTCCACCTTGTTGCAATGTCGATAATGAGGCGGTGGTTGGGAAGGTGGAGCAATCGCTGCAGCTTCTGCATACAAACGGAGTGTACAGGCGACCGGCGGATGTGCGCGCACAGTCTTCACACCTTCTGGAGCAGGGCTGTTAACTCCGGATAAATTTTGAGGAAGCACTGCACCACCAGGTTCAGGGTGTGAGCCAAGCAAGGTATATGGCTGAGTTTTGAAAGGGCTATGGCTGCCACAAAATTACGGCCGTTATCACTAACTACCTTGCCTGCCTCAAGATGTACACTGCTCAGCCATGACTCAGTTTGTCGCTTCAAGTACTCGGCCAGCACCTCGGCGGTGTGTCTGTTGCCCAAACACATCATCTGCAACACAGCCTGCTGACGCTTTCCACTAGCTGCTCGATAGGGGGAAACATCGTGTGCAACAGTGGCAGCTGCAGATGGAGTGCTCGTACGACTGCGCTCTGTGGACGAGCTTTCGCTTCTGGAGGAGGAGGAGGAGGAGGGTCGAACGCCTACAGCCAACTGTTTCCTAGACCGTGGGCTAGGCAGCACTGTCCCACCACCGCTGTCCCCTGTGGACCCTGCATCCACCACATTAACCCAGTGCGCAGTGATGGACACGTAACGGCCCTGGCCATGCCGACTGGACCATGCATCAGTTGTGAGGTGCACCTTTCCGCTCACTGACTGCTTGAGTGCATGGACAATGCAGTCTTTCACATGATGGTGGAGGGCTGGGATGGCTTTGCGAGAGAAGAAGTGGCGACTGGGTAGGTCATAGCGTGGTACTGCATAGGCCATGAGTTCGTGGAAAGCTGTGCTTTCCACCAACCGAAAGGGCATCATCTCAAACGAGATTAGTTTGGCAATGTGGGCGTTCAAACCCAGTGTACGCGGATGAGAGACTGAGTACTTTCTTGACCTACTCATAGTGTCTGGGACGGTGAGCTGGACTTGAGAGCTGCATATGGTGGAAGTAGCGGTGGACAGGGCGGACTGAGAGAGGGTTGATGATGGTGATGGAGTTGGTGTTCTTTCTGATGGCCTAGAATCAGTCTTTCGTTGATATAACAGTGGGATTCCCTGACTGCTGTGGCCTTGCAACGACACCTCAACATTTGCTGCTGTGCTAACCGGTGTGCTTACAGTGGGGGAAACAATGTAGCGTTGCTGACTACCTTCGTTGTGATCAGTTGCACATGTGGCACTTGAGGTTTGGTGTTGTGTCCACGCTTGCAAGTGCATGCTGGTTAAATGTCTAAGCATGCAACTGGTATTCAAATTTTTCAGATTTTTCCCTCGGCTAAAGGTCTTTGCGCACTTCTTACAGATAACCTTGGCCTGATCATGAGGATTTTGTTCAAAAAACTGCCACACTGCACTCTTCCTACTTTGGCAGACATTTTGCGGCCTAGCACGCTGTGATCTTTTGACCCTCTGGACAAGCTGTCCAGCAACTCTTTTGATGTTTGGAACCTGTCTTTGGAGTGCTCCGGGCCTGCCAGATAACAGCTGTTGCGATGTCGATGTCTGCTGTGGATGCTCCTCATCTGAGCTATTGGAAGCAGCACCCTCTTCCCCCAATGGATGCCAATCTGGGTCAACAACTGGGTCATCCATCACCTCCTCTTCTTTGTCATGTGCACCTTTCTCTGTGTCACCGTGTATGGTGGTATAGTGTGCGGGAAGGGGCACCTGAGTCTCATCAGGGTCAAAATCTGGCTCTGTACACTGCGAGGACAATGTAGTGCTCTGAGTGAATGTACCAGCAGAATCATCCATCAGCGGCTGTGCATCAGTGCACTCCATGTCAGATTCATCTTGGCCTGGGTAATTCACCATTTGACTTGATAATCCAGGCATGGTATGTGAAAACAGCTCCATGGAGTAATCAGTAGTATGGCCTGCGTCATCCTTCAATCTTGGTTGGGGTGAAGGACACAAGGAAAGGTGTGGTTCATGAACATGAGCCTCCAATGACGACTCAGTGCTTTTACTTTTTACAACTGAAGAAGAGGAGGCGATAGAGCTGGAGGCTGAGTCAGCAATGTAAGACAAAACTTTTTCCTGATGCTCTGCCTTTAAAAGCGGTTTGCCAACTCCTAGAAAACTAAGCGTTCGAGGCCTTATGTAGACAGACGATGACGCAGGGTCAGCACCTCCTGCATTTGGTCCTATTTTGCTCTTGCCACTACCATCAGATCCACCACCAACACCATCATTACCAGCTGCCAACCCCCGCCCAATTCCACGGCCTCTTCCACCAGCCTTCCTCATTTTTGGTAGAAATGTAGACAAAATCCAACAAACTATATAGTAATGTAAAACAAGGTACAAGGTGTCTATAGGACAGGGGAGTTTTAGAATTTCTGCACACACTTGTGGACAGTGGACACTTGTGGATTGTGTGCGGCCCACTGATATCTGAGCGCTATGTGACACGCTCGATGGCACAGCTGCCTGTGACCAAAGTGACGAGAGGATAATGGAGATTTTGAATCTCTGCGTACACTTGTGGACAGTGGACACTTGTGGATTGTGTGCGGCCCACTGATATCTGAGCGCTATGTGACACGCTCGATGGCACAGCTGCCTGTGACCAAAGTGACGAGAGGATAATGGAGATTTTGAATCTCTGCGTACACTTGTGGACAGTGGACACTTGTGGATTGTGTGCGGCCCACTGATATCTGAGCGCTATGTGACACGCTCGATGGCACAGCTGCCTGTGACCAAAGTGACGAGAGGATAATGGAGATTTTGAATCTCTGCGTACACTTGTGGACAGTGGACACTTGTGGATTGTGTGCGGCCCACTGATATCTGAGCGCTATGTGACACGCTCGATGGCACAGCTGCCTGTGACCAAAGTGACGAGAGGATAATGGAGATTTTGAATCTCTGCGTACACTTGTGGACAGTGGACACTTGTGGATTGTGTGCGGCCCACTGATATCTGAGCGCTATGTGACACGCTCGATGGCACAGCTGCCTGTGACCAAAGTGACGAGAGGATAATGGAGATTTTGAATCTCTGCGTACACTTTTGGACACTGGACACTTGTGGATTGTGTGCGGCCCACTGATATCTGAGCGCTATGTGACACGCTCGATGGCACAGCTGCCTGTGACCAAAGTGACGAGAGGATAATGGAGATTTTGAATCTCTGCGTACACTTGTGGACAGTGGACACTTGTGGATTGTGTGCGGCCCACTGATATCTGAGCGCTATGTGACACGCTCGATGGCACAGCTGCCTGTGACCAAAGTGACGAGAGGATAATGGAGATTTTGAATCTCTGCGTACACTTTTGGACACTGGACACTTGTGGATTGTGTGCGGCCCACTGATATCTGAGCGCTATGTGACACGCTCGATGGCACAGCTGCCTGTGACCAAAGTGACGAGAGGATAATGGAGATTTTGAATCTCTGCGTACACTTGTGGACAGTGGACACTTGTGGATTGTGTGCGGCCTACTGATATCTGAGCGCTATGTGACACGCTCGATGGCACAGCTGCCTGTGACCAAAGTGACGAGAGGATAATGGAGATTTTGAATCTCTGCGTACACTTTTGGACACTGGACACTTGTGGATTGTGTGAGGCCCACTGATATCTGAGCGCTATGTGACACGCTCGATGGCACAGCTGCCTGTGACCAAAGTGACGAGAGGATAATGGAGATTTTGAATCTCTGCGTACACTTTTGGACACTGGACACTTGTGGATTGTGTGCGGCCCACTGATATCTGAGCGCTATGTGACACGCTCGATGGCACAGCTGCCTGTGACCAAAGTGACGAGAGGATAATGGAGATTTTAAATCTCTGCGTACACTTGTGGACAGTGGACACTTGTGGATTGTGTGCGGCCCACTGATATCTGAGCGCTATGTGACACGCTCGATGGCACAGCTGCCTGTGACCAAAGTGACGAGAGGATAATGGAGATTTTGAATCTCTGCGTACACTTGTGGACACTGGACACTTGTGGATTGTGTGCGGCCCACTGATATCTGAGCGCTATGTGACACGCTCGATGGCACAGCTGCCTGTGACCAAAGTGACGAGAGGATAATGGAGATTTTGAATCTCTGCGTACACTTTTGGACACTGGACACTTGTGGATTGTGTGCGGCCCACTGATATCTGAGCGCTATGTGACACGCTCGATGGCACAGCTGCCTGTGACCAAAGTGACGAGAGGATAATGGAGATTTTGAATCTCTGCGTACACTTTTGGACACTGGACACTTGTGGATTGTGTGAGGCCCACTGATATCTGAGCGCTATGTGACACGCTCGATGGCACAGCTGCCTGTGACCAAAGTGACGAGAGGATAATGGAGATTTTGAATCTCTGCGTACACTTGTGGACAGTGGACACTTGTGGATTGTGTGCGGCCCACTGATATCTGAGCGCTATGTGACACGCTCGATGGCACAGCTGCCTGTGACCAAAGTGACGAGAGGATAATGGAGATTTTGAATCTCTGCGTACACTTGTGGACAGTGGACACTTGTGGATTGTGTGTGGCCCACTGATATCTGAGCGCTATGTGACACGCTCGATGGCACAGCTGCCTGTGACCAAAGTGACGAGAGGATAATGGAGATTTTGAATCTCTGCGTACACTTTTGGACACTGGACACTTGTGGATTGTTTGCGGCCCACTGATATCTGAGCGCTATGTGACACGCTCGATGGCACAGCTGCCTGTGACCAAAGTGACGAGAGGATAATGGAGATTTTGAATCTCTGCGTACACTTTTGGACACTGGACACTTGTGGATTGTGTGCGGCCCACTGATATCTGAGCGCTATGTGACACGCTCGATGGCACAGCTGCCTGTGACCAAAGTGACGAGAGGATAATGGAGATTTTGAATCTCTGCGTACACTTTTGGACACTGGACACTTGTGGATTGTGTGCGGCCCACTGATATCTGAGCGCTATGTGACACGCTCGATGGCACAGCTGCCTGTGACCAAAGTGACGAGAGGATAATGGAGATTTTGAATCTCTGCGTACACTTTTGGACACTGGACACTTGTGGATTGTGTGCGGCCCACTGATATCTGAGCGCTATGTGACACGCTCGATGGCACAGCTGCCTGTGACCAAAGTGACGAGAGGATAAGGGAGATTGGATTGCTTTTAAAAAAGCAGTTTGCGGAGCAGTGGGTAAACAGCAATGCCAGCGTGTCAGGAAGCCTTAGAAGGCAGCCCAACAACCAACACCACTGATACACCACTATATAGCCTCCCCTTGCACTGCACACACAGTGACTTGTGTGTTGTGCAGGCCAAATCGCTAGCAGCAGAAGCAGTTTTTTTGTCTTCTTCCCTGCCTAACGCTCTCCCTACAGAATCAGCAGCAACCTCTCCCTATACTAAGATCGGCAGAAGTAAGATGGCGGTCGGCGTGCACGCCCTTTTATACCCCCTGTGACGCCCACCAAAGCAAGCCAATCACTTGCATGCCCTTCTGAAAGATGGTGGTGACCCGTGCCTATGTCATCACGTTGCCCACAGTGTCCGTGGATCCTGATTGGCTGAAAAAGAGCGCAAAACAAACTTTTGAAACGCGACTTTGGCGCGAAAGTCGCCGACCTCGTGGCCGACCTCATCCTAGGGTCGGGTTTCGTTTCATGAAACCCGACTTTGCCAAAAGTCGGCAACTTTTGAATTTTTTCGACCCGTTTCGCTCAACTCTACTTATTCCACAAAATATTGATTACTGAACTTTTCCTGAGTTAAAACATTAGTATAGTTGTTTCTAAATGATTATGAACTTAGCATTATTTGAGGTCTGCAAGCACTGCAATTTTTGTTATTTTGACCAGTTCTCATTTTCTGAAAATAAATACAAAATTTAGTGTTTGGAAATTAGTAGACATGTTGTCAGTAGTTTATAGAATAAAAGAGCAATTTACATTTTACTGAAAAATCTAATATATAAAGCTCAATGTGTTTGTGTATGTATGTATGTCCAGGATTGGCATCTGCACCGTCGCAGCTACAGCCACAAAACTTTGCACAGTCACACGTCTGGACCCCGAGAGCGTCATAGGCTATGTTGTGAGGCAAAATTTTAACCCCGCGCGTTCCAATTCACCAAACAATTTTGCCCCTATCTACATAATGGGTAAGAAGTGAAAAGTGTTGGAGGCAAATTGACAGCTTCCAGATGTGAACAAGGGGGACTTAAAGAATGAGAGCGATGGCACCAAAGAGTATATACCGTACAGTTGCTAAGGTGGGGCACTGACATGGGATACTCACCACACACGGGGATATGAACACACACACAAAATGCGCCACACACTACCACGTGCTTCAACACATATACCACCCTCAGCACACATTTCACCACACATACACCAACCTCGCCACATAAAAGTCGAAACACAAAAGTCGCCACTCAAAACTCGCCACGCTGTCCCAGAGCTGTTTAAAAGATGAAAAATGAGCTGTGATTGGTTGCTATCAGCAACAGTTTTCTTTGTAGACAGTTGTGGTAGCTGAGGCCTATTATTCTTATCATTTCTATGGTGTTATCGTCCTTCTGTAAAGCTGAAAATAACACAATTTATTACTGTGCCAACACAGACCACCCTCTGACACAGACTGCAGGGGGAGCCCAGTATCACACAGGATAGGATTAGATACACGGCTCAGCAGTCAGTATCACACAGGATAGGATTAGATACACGGCTCAGCAGTCAGTATCACACAGGATAGGATTAGATACACAGCTCAGCAGTCAGTATCACACAGGAGAGGATTAGATACACAGCTCAGCAGTCAGTATCACACAGGATAGGATTAGATACACAGCTCAGCAGTCAGTATCACACAGGATAGGATTAGATACACAGCTCAGCAGTCAGTATCACACAGGATAGGATTAGATACACAGCTCAGCAGTCGCTATCACACAGGATAGGACTAGCTCAGCTCAGCAGTCAGTATCACATAGGATAGGATTAGATACACGGCTCAGCAGTCAGTATCACACAGGATAGGATTAGATACACAGCTCAGCAGTCAGTATCACACAGGATAGGATTAGATACACAGCTCAGCAGTCAGTATCACACAGGATAGGATTAGATACACAGCTCAGCAGTCAGTATCACACAGGATAGGATTAGATACGCAGCTCAGCACACAGTATCACACAGGATAGGATTAGATACACAGCTCAGCAGTCAGTATCACACAGGATAGGATTAGATACACAGCTCAGCAGTCAGTATCACACAGGATAGGATTAGATACACAGCTCAGCAGTCAGTATCACACAGGAGAGGATTAGATACGCAGCTCAGCAGTCAGTATCACACAGGAGAGGATTAGATACACAGCTCAGCAGTCAGTATCACACAGGATAGGATTAGAAACACAGCTCAGCAGTCGCTATCACACAGGATAGGACTAGCTCAGCTCAGCAGTAAGTATCACATAGGATAGGATTAGATACACGGCTCAGCAGTCAGTATCACACAGGATAGGAATAGATACACGGCTCAGCACACAGTATCACACAGAATAGTATTAGATACACGGCTCAGCAGACAGTATCACACAGAATAGGATTAGATACACGGCTCAGCAGACAGTATCACACAAGATAGGATTAGATACACGGCTCAGCAGTCGCTATCACACAGGATAGGACTAGATGCACGGTTTTTATGTGCAATATTGTAGTGCGAATATAAAAATGGCTATTTTGAGCCCACATATTGAAATATATATGAACTCTATATATTACATAGCTGCATTTCTGATCAAACATTAACAGTTACAGACAGATAATGATGTAATCTCTGTCTGTGGTGGGTTTATCAGACCATTAGATAGCTGCATTTCTGATGTGACAGACAATACCCGCAGTGACACAATGTTGAACTGTTGTTTCACAAATAGTTCTAAAGGCCCCGTCACACTAAGCGATATCGCTAGCAATATCGCTATAACGTCACTGGTTTTGTGACACAGCAGCGATATTGCTAGCGATATCACTATGTGTGATACTTACCTCCGACCGGCTCCCCCGCTGATTATCACTGATTGCACGAGAACGGCCTGGGCCATTTTTCGTCGTCAGCTTCCTGCTGGGCTTCCTGCTGTGGAGACGAGCGACGCGTGGACGTGGGCGGAAGGACGTCTTCATCGCCTCGTCTGACAGGTAAGTAGCGACCGCCGACTGCTGCTATGTCTCTGGTGAGATCTGCTTGTTTGGCAGCTCACTAGCGACCACTTAGCGACGCACCAGCGATCCTGACCGGATCATCGTCATCTCCACAGCAGGAAGCCCAGCAGGAAGCTGACGATGAGAAACAGTCCAGGACGTTCTCGCGCAATCAGCGATAACCAGCGGGGGAGCGGTCGGAGGTAAGTATCAGACACAGCGATGTCGCTAGCAATATCGCTATAACGTCACAAAAACCAGTGACGTTATAGCGATATTGCTAGCGATGTCGCTTAGTGTGATAGGCCCTTTAAAGCCTCTTGGTGATTGATGATGTGAGTATACTGTATATAGTTAATCTTTATATATACCTAATCATATGTATTCAATCTTTATCTGTACTTAACCTTTGTATCTTAAAATATACAAAAGTGTACGCAATCATACTATTTAATCATACCATTCCTTTAAGTTTGTACCGTGAAATAAAATTGCGTTATATTGCAAGCAGTAGCCTTCTTTAAAGCCGTATCCGAACCTTAGTGTAAAAAACTTGGCAATACAACTATAAATCATTATAATTTGTTATAACTAACCACAGTTGGTTACTATGCCTAGGCAACGCCGGGCTCTTCAGCTAGTATAGCTATAAAGAGAAAAATCAGACAAACTGAAAATTTTACAGTGGTCTCTTAATTTTTGCCAGAGCTGTATTTTATTTCCACCTAATAAACACCAGGGCATGGATATCCACACCATATCAGATGCTGATATAGGTGATATAGGTTCTCTTATTCAGGACCCTCATACTTAAAGGAGTATTTCCAAAACTAAAAGTTTCATAGTTTTTAAAGTTGAAGGGAAACATTAAACACGAGCAGTACCCTAACATGTTGATCCATGAAAACCCCATGAGGCAAATGCTAATTGCCCAATATTGGTGGAAAATTCTTTCCCGACTCCACATATGACAATCAGACTGTTTCCGTGGATCAATGTTCCATCACAGAACCTAGTACCCATAACCTGTTATATTGTAATTTTCAAGATAGGGATCCAAGTCATCCTTTCATTCTTTTTGTCAGGAACTGTACTGAATAAGGAAAGTGCCTCTGACTGCGGTGCCCCCTCCCTTGTTGTTACCATGGACACGCTCTGGTTCCTTCCCATCCTATGTTAAGGGGGTGTTAGTTAAACTGTGGGGCCAATGAAAAGTGGAAGTGACTAGTACAGCCCCTTCCTGGTGCTTATAAGGGGGCGCTGAGCCTTTCTCCTCCTCTTCCCCCCTGGTCGAATCAATCAGTCTTAATTCGTACCAATGAAGGTATAAAGCAAATCCTCAGCACCTTTTATAGCAAAATATATTACATGAGGTCAGCTAAATAGGCACCCCCCATATAATTGCTCCATTTTTTCCCTAGGATCCTGGCCACGTACCTATATGACCTATTTTTTCTAAGAGGACACAATACAACCTGTCAATGTTACTGATTGCAAAATTCAGCAAAAAAAATACCGAAGTGCTGCAAAAAATTGTCCTGACAACCTGCTATTGACAACATAAAGTGGATATAAAAGTATTAGTCAATCTTCTTCCTTTAGTTTTAAGCCATGTAACTTCTGATATCCAGAGGTTCCATGAGAATCTGCTACTTACAACAGGCATCAGTAGAAATCCTTTCTGACAATGACATTAATTCCTCTAACTCAGAGTCCTGAACTGAGGCCCATAAAACACGGCCAACAGGCGATTAACACAAGACGCTTCTCAGGGCTGACTTTTGGCTTGCTCCTTTATACAACACACAAATCTCTGGTCAATGCTAGTGATCACAAATCATAAATCTGCCATTGTTCTTGTGATCACCGAAATGTGACAGATTGTGACCTAGGGAAGAGAGATGCAAATCCAGGATGTATCCAGGGTATTACTATGGCAGCAGCAATGTCCTAATTGATGGAGTTAGTCCTTTGTACGGCTAAGACGTCTAAACTCACCCATAATATATGGATCCTTCAACAAAAGGGTTGTACGTAATATAGAGATAACCTGCGGAGCTCTATGGGATCCGTAGAGGAGGAACCAGCTCAAGTGGACATCATATTTATTTCTAAATGAGCACTGAGAAAAGATGGATGGGACCTCCTCTATAGGGGTACAGATAAAACAATTTCCAGAGCTTAAGGATTGAAACAGGTGCTATGGAGAGCACCTTAACCCCTTCCATACAGAAGAAGATGGATGTGGAATCAGGGGAAGGAAAGGTAACGGATCTCAGTAATACTGCGGTGCAGGATGAAAAATCTCTGGGGCTGAAGGGAACAGTAAGGGTAGAGATGGTCCAGGCGGAACAGAAAGTAAAGCCAGAAATGTACTGTTACTGAAAGAAGAAATGAAGGATGCTGTGCCTGATACTGTGTGATAAAATCTGATGTACTTGAACTGACCAGTAAACTTTTGAGTGTTAAAATGAACAGGGTGTGTCCCTGGAGTTGTGTGTGTCTGTTCCTGGGTATGGGGAATTGAAGATAGTGGAGGCTTGCGGCCTACAAATGAGTGTAACGCACCTTACATAGGACACCACACTGAGATTGGGATACAGTTTTCCTGTAAAGTGCCAGAGCATCTTAGAGCAGCAGCACAACATGACTACTGCCGTCTGGCACCTTACACAAATATCACAGTCACAACTGACAATGGCATCTGAGCAGCTAAAGTGCTGCAATGAGAGTTAGCTGTATAACACACGCCGTGCTATATTGTGTGGACTTTGACGTCATACACACAGTACAGACATTTTCCATGAATGTACAGTGAATGCTACCAGTGGAAATATGAGTTGAATAGGCCTCAGTACGTTCCTGGGTTCACCGGATGCTTATAACGAGCCCCTCTCCTTTCAATAGATTTATTTGGTTTTCCTCCATTTTAAAATTAATGAATATCCACAGAATATGCCATAAATGTATGATTGATGCAGGTCCCACCACTGTGACCTCCATCCATCTCAAGACTGGGTCCCCGTCGCCCATGGCTAGTAGAGGAGAGGTGGTCTGGTCATACATGCATGGCTCTCTACATTCATTTTGTCAGGAATTTTGAAAATGACCGAGCTGGAGCTTTTAAGGACTCTCATGGAAATTAATGAGTGGAACAACACTGGCACGTACAGCATTAACTATATGGGGAAAATAGAAATAAGCCATTAAAAAGGCTTATTTTAGGAGGCCCTGACTCATTTAGTTATCACTGTAGCATTGAGAAGCCACAGTTTTGTCCATCCGGAATCTCCTGGTTCATGAATATGATGACAACACTAGAGGACCAGACCAGAGAGATTATAGGGAAATGGATTGGAATTTTTGCGAAAAAATTGTGTCATTCAAAGACTGTGAAAGTTTTTTAGCACCGTTACCTGCTGCCCCCCACACCGGCACGTTGGGATGCCATTTGATTCTAGGGTCCATTCAAGTTGACATTTATTCCTTCTTCCTTTTTGTTATTCTGTCTCAGTTGGGCAACCACTCCTTGTTGCTTGTGCAGAGAAATCAACTTATCACTAGTGTTGAGCGATACCATCCGATATCGTGAAATATCGGATCGGATTGGATCGGACCGATACCCAAAAAGTATCAGATATCGCCGATTCCGATACCGGAAACCAATGCAAGTCAATGGGACAGAAATATCGGAATTAAATTAAACCCTTTCTTTCCTTGTAGGTTAATTCTACATGAAGAAAAACAACTAATAATATTGTAGAATGTATTTGGGGAGGTGGAGGAGACATTAAAGGCATAGAGGTTTAGCCCAATCAAATGGAATAGCTCGAATACATTTTTTTTTAAAGATGTTCGGAGTTACAAAGATATTGACTATGTTAACCTTTTTTATATTTTGTCAGATATGTATTTTTCACTACTTCCATGCTCTTCACCTTCTTTTTTACTTCTCCCACACTTTCTCCTTCATGATCCTCAGCAGCAGCAGCAGCAGCAGCAGCAGCATCTTTTTCATCAACTTCTTTTTCACCTTATTCATCATCTTCTTCTTCACCTTCTTCCTATTATTCTTTTTTTCTTACATTCTTCATATTCTTCTTATTCAACTATTATTCTTCTTCATATTCTACTTTTTCATCTTCTTCCTATTCTTCTTCTTCATCATATTCTTATTTGTGACAGGCATTACTATAGTTGTTATCTATAAAAGTTAGATTACACCTTCCGTTCTGCCTGTCACAAAAGATTTACAACAGGATTTGTCCGCGTTCAGTTTGGCCTGCAGTAGCAGGCATTTTCCAGGGGCACCATGAGGAGGAACGGACTCACCCCCATACACTGCTTAGTCTTCTTCTGCTTATAATTTAGATAATATCTTTTGCTCTGATTTTTAGTCTTATGCTTAATGTTCTTCTGCTTTTTGCTCTTCTGTTTCTTGGTCTTCTGCTTCTTGGTCTTCTGTCTCTTGTTGTTCTGTATCTTGGTGGTTGTCTTCATGTTCTTTGTCCTCTTGGTAATCTTCTTCAGGGTCATCTTTTTGGTCTTCTTCGGGGTGGTCTTTCGGGTCGTCGTCTTCAGGGTCATAGTTTTCGTGGTCGTCGTCTTCTTCGGGGTGGTCTTCAGGGTCGTCGTCTTCAGGGTCATCATCAGGGAGATCCAGAGTGATAACCAAAAACCATTTCCAAAATCTTGAACTTGGAAATGTAGCAGAAGGTACAAGAAGGCTGAGGAACTGCCGAGAACCAGCTGACGGTACTGGAACCCGGATGGGTAGCAGAGGGAACAAGAGCCAATGGCACTACCGAGGACCAGCTAATGGTACTGGAACCCGGTTACTAAGCAGGAGGTACCTGTGCTAGAAAGTACTACCAAGGACCAGAAGACATTGATGGAACTCGGATACTGAGAAGGAGGCACCTAAGCCAAAGGCACTGCCGAGAACCAGCTGACGGTGCTGGAACCCGGATGGGTAGCAGAAGCTGCAAGAGCCAATGGAACTAGCGAGGACCAGCTGACGATGCTGGAACCCGGAGGGGCAGCAGAAGGAACAAGAGCCAATGGCACTACCGAGGACCAGCTCACGGTGCTGGAACATGGTTACTAAGCAGGAGGTACCTGTGTTAGAAAGCACTACCAAGGACCAGCAGACGTTGCTGGAACTCGGATACCGAGAAGTAGGCACCTAAGCCAAAGGCACTGCTAAGAACCAGCTGACGGTACTGGAACCCGGATGGGTAGCAGAAGGTACTCATGAAAAACAAAGTTGCAAGGCCGTGAGCCGGCCGCAGTTTCCGAAACCCACAGGCCTACAGGGGGTGCTTGTCCTATTGGCACTACGGAACCAGCCTTTGTTGCCAGATCCCGCAGCCCACATAGGAAGCCCTTAAACTGCAGGCACCATAGACTCGGCTAACCCGACCGCAACATAACAGGACAACGTATTGGTGGCAAAGTGACGTTGTCACTACCCAGAAGCAGCAGGCGTGCTGGAACCAGGCTGGGCAGGAGGGAGTACCCGTGCCAAAGACACTGCCAAGAACCAGGTGACGGTGCTGGAACCCGGATGGGTAGCAGAAGCTACAAGAGTCAATGGAACTACCAAGGACCAGCTGACGGTGCTGGAACATGGTTACTAAGCAGGAGGTACCTGTGCTAGAAAGCACTACCAAGGACCAGCAGACGTTGCTGGAACTCGGATACCGAGAAGGAGGCACCTCAGCCAAAGGCACTGCCGAGAGCCAGCTGACGGTGCTGGAACCCGGAGGGGCAGCAGAAGGAACAAGAGCCAATGGCACTACCGAAGACCAGCTGACGGTGCTGGAACCCGGTTACTAAGCAGGAGGTACCTGTGCTAGAAAGCACTACCAAGGACCAGCAGACGTTGCTGGAATTCGGATACTGAGAAGGAGGCACCTCAGCCAAAGGCACTGCCGAGAACCAGCTGGCGGTGCTGGAACCCGGAGGGGCAGCAGAAGGAACAAGAGCCAATGGCACTACCGAGGACCAGCTGACGGTGCTGGAAAATGGTTACTAAGCAGGAGGTACCTGTGCTAGAAAGCACTACCAAGGACCAGCAGACGTTGCTGGAACTCAGATACCGAGAAGGAGGCACCTCAGCCAAAGGCACTGCCGAGAACCAGCTGATGGTGCTGAAACCCGGATGGGTAGCAGAAGGTACCCATGAAAAACAAAGTTGCAAGGCCGCGAGCCGGCCGCAGTTACCGAAACCCACAGTCCTACAGGGGGTGCTTGTCCTATTGGCACTACGGAACCAGCCTTTGTTGCCAGATCCCGCAGCCCACATAGGAAGCCCATAAACTGCAGGCACCATAGACTCGGCTAACCCGACCGCAACACGACAGGACAACGTATTGGTGGCAAAGTGACGTTGACACTACCCGGAAACAGCAGGCGTGCTGTAACCAGGCTGGGCAGGAGGGAGTACCTGTGCCAAAGACAATGCCGGGAAACAGCTGGCGGTGCTGGAACCCAGGGAAAATACTACAAACAGAGTGGAGACAGAGGCCTAATTGGAGCAAGTTTAAAATCTGTAGTTGTGTGAGTGTGGACAGAGCAGGAGAAATTGCTGGACACACAGCTGGGGATCAGATGACATTTCTGAACCCCAATAACACCGGAGCATATGTTGACTGTGCAGACGGCACTTCTGAGCAGCAACTGGCGATGTTGGAGCCCAGGGTCAATTAGGGTGTAGGCTGAGGCCTAATTTCATCAAGTTTAATATCTGTTGTAGACTACTACTGATTTTAAACGTGCTCCAATTAGGCCTCTGGCTCCACTCTGTCTCTAGTATTTACACTGGCCTCCAACACCACCAGTTGCTGCTCAGAAGTGCCGTCTGCACAATCAACACTTGTTCCTGTGTTACTGGGGTTCAGTAACGTCAGCTGATCCCCTGATGTGTGTCCGGCAATGTCTCCTGCTCTGTCCCACTAAGTGGGAATGTGGACAGAGCAGGAGACATTGCCGGACACACATCAGGGGATCAGCTGACGTTACTGAACCACAGTAACACAGGAACAAGTGTTGATTGTGCAGATGGCACTTCTGAGCAACAACTGGCGGTGTTGGAGGCCAGGGTAAATACTAGAGACAGAGTGGAGCTAGAGGCCTAATTGGAGCAAGCTTGAAATCAGTAGTAGTGTGAATGTGGAGGCAGCAGTAGACATTGCCGGACACACAGCAGGGGAGCAGCTGGCGTTACTGAACCCCACTAACACAGGAGCTAGTGTTTTTCTCTGTGCAGACGGCACTTCTGAGCAACAACTGGTGGTGTTCGAGCCCAGGGTCATTCTTGGAGTAGGCTAAGGCCGAATTGGAGCAAGTTTAATATCTGATGTTGGGATGAATGTGGAGGGAGCAGGAGATATTGCCGGACACACAGCAGGGGAGCAGCTGGCGTTACTGAACCCCACTAACACTGGAGCATGTGTTTTTCTCTGTGCAGACGGCACTTCTGAGCAACAACTGGCGGTGTTGGAGCCCAGGTTCAATCAGGGTTTAGGCTGAGGCCGAATTGGAGCAAGTTTTATATCTGATGTAGTTTGAATGTGGAGGCAGCAGGAGACTTTGCTGGACACACAGCAGGGGAGCAGCTTGCGTTACTGAACCCCACTAACACTGGAGCATGTGTTTTTATCTGTGCAGACGGCACTTCTGAGCAGCAACTGGTGGTGTTGGAGCCCAGGTTCAATCAGGGTTTAGGCTGAGGCCTAATTGAAGCAAGTTTTATATCTGATGTAGTTTGAATGTGGAGGCAGCAGGAGACTTTGCCGGACACACAGCAGGGGAGCAGCTGGCGTTACTGAACCCCACTAACACTGGAGCATGTGTTTTTCTCTGTGCAGATGGCAATTCTAAGCAACAACTGGCGGTGTTGGAGCCCAGGTTCAATCAGGGTTTAGACTGAGGCCTAATTGGAGCAAGTTTTATATCTATAATAATAATAATAATACATTTTATTTCTATAGCGCTGACATATTCCGCAGCACTTTACATTTCAGAGGGGACTTGTACAGACAATATACATTACAGTATAACAATAATCACATAGATCATAACAGATACCAAGAGGAATGAGGGCCCTACTCGCAAGCTTACAATCTATGAGGAAAAAAGGGGAGACACGAAAGGTGGGTGGTAACAGTTGCCCTGATTGTATGGACCAGCCATAAAGTAAAGTGTGTAACAGTACGGATGCAGAGGGCTAATGGATGCATAAAGCATGTGGGAACATGATGCGGGGAACCTGGTTATGGTGAAAAACTTTTGGCTGTGCCACACAGAGATAGATTAGGTTAATATGTTGAGGCGATAGGCCAGTCTGAATAAATGCGTTTTCAGGGCACGCTTAAAATTGTGGGGATTGGGGACAAATCGTATTGACCTGGGAAGTGCATTCCAAAGAATTGGCGCAGCACGTGTATAGTCTTGAAGACGGGAGTGGGAGGTTCTGATTATTGAGGATGCTAACCTCAGGTCATCAGCAGAACGGAGGACGCGGGTAGGATGGTAAACTGAAACAAGGGAGGAGATGCAGGGTGGTGCTGAGCCATGGAGGGCTTTGTGGGTGAGGGTAATAAGTTTGTACTGGATTCTGGAGTTGATGGGTAGCCAGTGTAATGACAGGCACAAGGTAGAGGCATCGGTGTAACGATTGGCGAGGAATATGATCCTGGCAGCTGTATTCAAGACAGATTGGAGGGAGGAGAGTTTGGTAAGAGGGAGACCGATTAGAAGGGAGTTACAATAGTCGAGATGAGAATGAATAAGAGAAACAGTAAGAGTTTTTGCAGAGTCAAAAGTAAGAAAAGGTCGAATTCTAGAAATGTTTTTGAGGTGCAGATAACAAGAGCGAGCCAGTGATCGGATCTGGGGGACAAAGGAAAGCTCAGAGTCAAGTATGACCCCAAGACAGTGGGCATGTTGCTGGGGAGTAATAGTAGAACCACACACGGAAATGGCAATGTCGGGTATAGGTACATTAGTAGCGGGAGGAAACACAAGGAGTTCAGTCTTTGACAGGTTCAGTTTCAGATATAGTGAGGACATGATGTTAGACACAGCATTTAGACAATTGCCGGTGTTTTCTAGAAAGGCTGGCGTGATGTCAGGAGAAGAAGCGTATAATTGGTTGTCATCAGCATAGAGATGGTACTGGAAACCAAATCTACTGATTGTTTGACCAATAGGGGCAGTATACAAAGAGAAGAGGAGGGGGCCTAGGACTGATCCTTGAGGAACCCCAACAGTAAGGGGAAGATGAGAGGAGGAGGAGCCAGCAAAAGATACAGTAAAGGAGCGATCAGAGAGATAGGAGGAGAACCAGGAGAGAACGGTGTCCTTGAGGCCAATGGAACGGAGCATAGTGAGGAGGAGCTGATGATCCACAGTGTCGAATGCTGCAGAGAGATCCAAGAGAATTAGCATGGAGTAATGACCATTTGATTTAGCTGTTAGTAGATCATTAGAGACTTTAGTGAGGGCAGTTTCAGTAGAATGTAAAGAGCAGAAACCGGATTGGAGAGGGTCGAGAAGAGAGTTTTCTGAGAGATAGAGGATAAGACAGGAGTGGACCAGGCATTCCAGTAGTTTAGAGATGAAGGGAAGATTAGAAACAGGTCTATAGTTAGCGGCACAGTTTTGGTCGAGGGATGTTTTTTTAAGTAGTGGATGTATGATGGCATGCTTAAATGAGGAGGGAAAGATACCAGAAGAGAGAGAGAGGTTAAATATTTTAGTTAGGTGAGGGGTGACAGCAGGGGAAAGGGTCTGGAGTAGATGTGACGGAAATGGGTCACTGGTGCAAGTGGGTGGGCGAGAAGATGCAGGGAGCCTGCTTACTTCTTCTTCTGTGACTGGTTCAAAGTCAGAGAGTGAGCTAGATGCAGTGGGGGAGGGAGGACAGTGCATGGTATGAGGTGATTGGGAGATAATTTCCTGCCGGATCTGGTCAATTTTTTCTTTGAAGTAATTGGCCAGATCGTCAGCTCGAAGCTCCGTGGTAGGGGCCTGCACTCTTGGATTGAGTAGAGAATGAAAAGTGCCAAAGAGACGTTTAGGGTTATTGGACAGTGAGGTGATGAGGGTGTTGAAATAGGTTTGTTTTGAGGGGTGAAGGGCAGTGTTGTCTGTTCGAAGCATAAACTTATAATGGATGAAATCTTCGGGTAGGTTGGATTTTCTCCACAGACGTTCGGCGCACCTGGAGCACCGCTGCAGGAAACGTGTTTGGAGGGTGTGCCAGGGTTGTCGCCATCTGTGTTGTGGTGTTCTATGTACAGGAGGAGCAAATTCATCCAGGGCACTTTGAAGTGTTTCATTGTAATGCTTCAATGCAGAATCAGGACATGAAAGGGAGGAGATAGGGGCCAATGAAGTGTGCAAGTTCTTCATAAGTTTCTGGGTGTTAATGGCCTGTATGTTTCTATAAATATGGGCAGTGGAGGTGACCTGAGCAGCCTGGCAGTTCTTGATAGAGAATGAAAGAAGGTTGTGGTCAGAGAGCGGGAGAGGGGAGTTTGCAAAATCATCCCCTGCACAAAGCCGAGAGAAGACCAAGTCGAGGGAGTTCCCGTCTTCATGCGTTGGAGAATTAGTAAGCTGCAAAAGGCCAAATGAGGAGGTTAGAGATAAAAGGTGAGTAGCAGATGGGGAGAGTGGAAGAGAAATGGGGATGTTGAAATCGCCCATGATGAGGGTAGGGATGTCACAGGAGAGAAAATGTGGAAGCCAAGTGGCAAAATGATCCAGGAACTGATGGGAGGGGCCGGGAGGATGATATACCACCACCACTCGCATGGAGAAGGGGGTGTAGAGTCTGACGGCATGGACCTCAAAAGAAGGAAAGACAAGTGAGGGTACTTGAGGGATAACCTGAAAGGTACATTTTGATGATAGAAGCAGACCAACGCCTCCACCTGCTCTATTGTCTGATCTTGGGGTATGAGAGAAGTGTAGTCCCCCGTATGAAAGAGCAGCAGCGGTAGTGTCTGACTGCTGAATCCAGGTTTCAGTAAGAGCCAGGAGGGTAAGAGAATTAGAAAGGAAAAAGTCATGAATGAAGGAGAGTTTGCTACACACTGAGCGAGAATTCCAAAGTGCACAATTAAGAGAGACAGATGGCATGCAGGGAATATTAATAAGATTAGAGGGATTTCTGAGTGTAGCAGTTGGGGGGGTTTGACTTTCTTTAACATGAGGGACCAGGGTTGGGAGCAATGTCTCCTGCGACTAGGAGAAGGAGGATAGAAAGAGTGAGCAGATGGTTAAGTTATTTGTGAGAGCGTCTCTGATGTTGAATGGTGGGACTGAATGGATCTGTGCAATTTAGCAAAGTGAAAATCTGATATCTGATGTAGTTTGAATGTGGAGGCAGCAGGAGACTTTGCCGGAAACACAGCAGGGGAGCAGCTGGCGTTACTGAACCCCACTAACACTGGAGCATGTGTTTTTCTCTGTGCAGATGGCACTTCTGAGCAGCAACTGGCGGTGTTGGAACCCAGGTTCAATCAGGGTTTAGGCTGAGGCCTAATTGGAGCAAGTTTTATATTTGATGTAGTTGAAATGTGGAGGCAGCAGGAGACTTTGCCGGACACACAGCAGGGGAGCAGCTGGCGTTACTGAACCCCACTAACACTGGAGAATGTGTTTTTCTCTGTGCAGATGGCAATTCTGAGCAGCAACTGGCGGTGTTGGAGCTCAGGTTCAATCAGGGTTTAGGCTGAGGCCTAATTGGAGCAAGTTTTATATCTGATGTAGTTTGAATGTGGAGGCAGCAGGAGACTTTGCCGGACACACAGCAGGGGAGCAGCTGGCGTTACTGAACCCCACTAACACAGGAGCTAGTGTTTTTCTCTGTGCAGATGGCACTTCTGAGCAATACTGGCGGTGTTGGAGCCCAGGGTTATTCATGGAGTAGGTTAAGGCTGAATTGGAGCAAGTTTAATGTCTGATGTTGGGATGAATGTGGAGGGAGCAGGAGATATTGCCGGACACTCAGCAGGGGAGCAGCTGGCATTACTGAACCCCACTAACACTGGAGCTTGTGTTTTTCTCTGTGCAGACGGCACTTCTGAGCAACAACTGGCGGTGTTGGAGCCCAGGGATTACAGTTCAGGTGGTAGAAACATGAACACAACAGGAGACCTGGATACTGTTGCCAACCAATTATTTATTCTGGAAGAGGACTGACAAATTCCGGTGAGATCCAGGCCTTGTTCATTTTCAGAAAAGTAAGCCGGTCAACGTTATCGGAGGATAGTCACGTGCGACGGTCTGTTAGTACACCACCTGCGGCACTAAAGACGCGTTCCGATAATACACTAGCAGCAGGGCAAACCAGCACCTCCAATGCATACTGGCTAAGCTCTGGCCATGTATCCAGCTTAGAGACCCAAAACTTGAAGGGGGAAGAGCCGTCTTGGAGTACACTGAGAGGGCAAGACATGTAGTCTGTCACCATCTGACGGAAACGTTGCCTCCTGCTGACTGGAGCCGTCTGTGATGGTGTAGACATTTGTGGCGGGCACACAAAACTTTGCCACATTTGGGCCATACTGGTCTTGTCTTGTGCTGAGGCGCTGCCTCTGCTCCCTCTTTGTGCAGAGTTTCCTCCACTGCCTCGACGCACAGAGATGCTTTGTAAAGCACTAGCAGCACTGCTCTCGGGTGGAATGGAGAACATGATGGAATGCACCAGTGTGTCTTGGTACTCCTGCATTTTATGCTTCCGGTTCAACAGTGTTATGAGGCTTTGTAAGTTGTCCCGGTAGTGAGGATCTAGGAGGGTGTACACCCAATAATCAGCCGTGTTGAGAATGTAGGCGATGCGGAGGTGGTTTCTCAGGCACTGCAGCATGAAATCAACCATGTGCTGCAGACTCCCAACTTCCCAAGAAACGCTGTCCCCTGCTTGAGGCGTCATCTCTGCCTGCTCTGCATCAACCCATCCTCGCTCTACATACTGACTACTAGAGCATTGTGTCCCTCCCTCCTCTGGAGAGATGTCTTCCTCCTCCATTGACTCCTCCTCATCCTCCTCACAAAGTGTCCCCTGCCTAGGCCTTTGTGAGGAACCACGTTGCGCAGACTGTCCAGAAGCAGATGGCATTTGTGACTCCTCATCCTCCACCTCTTCCAAAACCTCCTCCCTTAGTGCTTGCAGTGTTTTGTGAAGCAGGCAGATAAGGGGGACAGTCATGGTGACTAGTGCATCATCTGCACTCGCCATCCGCGTGGAATCATTGAAGGCACGCAAAACGTGCCAGATGTCCTTCATAGAAGCCCACTCAGTGGTGCTGAAGTGTGACCGACGCACAGTGCGACTTGTTTGCGCCAGATGCAGCTGGTACTCCATTTCTGCTGGCTGCTGCTCACACAACTGCTCCAACATATGTAACGTTGAATTCCACCTATTGGGTAGGTCACATATGATGCGATGTTCCGGAAGGCGGAATCGGCGCTGCAGAGCTCCAATGCGCGATCTTGCCATGCTGGAACACCGCAAGTGAGTGCACTCTATGCGGACCTTGTGCAGCAGTGCATCAAGATCCGGATAGTCCCTCAGAAAGCTCTGCACTACCAAGTTGAGCACATATGCCAGACATGGGAGTGAGGTTGCCTAGGCCCAGAGCTGCCACCAGATTTCGGCCATTGTCACACACTACCAAGCCTGGCTGGAAATTCGCTGGCACAAACCACACGTCGCGCTCCTGCTTGATGGCGTTCCAGAGCTCCTGCGTTGTGTGGTTTCGATTCCCCAAAGAAATTAATTTCAGTACGGCCTGTTGACGTTTGGCCACGGCTGTGCTCATATCGGGTAAGCGATCACGGGTCCATGTGGAGGTAGACCGTGACGGATCCTGCAGCACTGATTCAGAGGAACTGGAGTATGACGAGGAGTCAATGTGTACAGACTGGATTCCTGCAATCCTTGGAGTTGGCAGAACACGTGCAGCGCCACTCTCAAGATCTGTACCCGGCTCCACAACATTGACCCAAAGGGCAGTGAGGGAAAGGTATCGTCCCTGTCCATGGTTACTGGTCCATACATCGGTGGTCAGGTGGACCTTGCTACTGACGGCGTTTAGTAGCGCATGTTTAATTTTTCCCTCCACATGCTTTTGCAGGGCAGGGACGGCTTGCCTGTTGAAATAAAAGCGGCTGGGCACGGTGTATTGTGGGACTGCCAATGCTATGAAGTTACGGAAGGTGTCAGTCTCCACCAGCCTGAATGAGAGCATTTCAAGGGCCAGTAGTTTTGCAATGCTAGCATTCAGAGCCTGTGCTCGGAGATGGTTTGCTGAGTATGGCCGCCTTTTCTCCCATGCCTGTGCTACCGATGGCTGTAGAGTGGCCTGGGAGTCTGAGGATGACAGAGAACGTGGTGCTGTGGGTGGAATGTCACTGGGTCTCTGGACAACAGTGCCAGAGGTTTTTCCATGGCGATCCTGTGAGGAAGCCGAACCAGCTGTGTGTGAGCTGGAGGAAGAGGCTACAACACGAGCTGAAGAGGTGGTAGGTGGTGCTGTAGGTTGGCCTACGTCTTCAGTGTGTCTTTGTAACTCCACTACGTGCTTGGTCCGCACATGTTTCCACATATTTGTGGTATTGAGGTTGCTGACACTTTTCCCTCTTTTGACTTTATGATTACACAGCTTGCATTTGACAAAGCAAATGTCATCTGCAACTGTGTCAAAAAAGGACCACGCACTTCAAGTCTTGGGAGCGCCCGTTTTGGGTTTTGGAAGAGGAATGCTCCTAACGGGTGCTGAAGAGGAGGCTACAGGCAACCAAGTCTGCCCCCTCCCTCTCCCTCCTGTTTTGGTCGTTCGGGGAATCTCTTCCTCAGAGCTGCTCCCACCACCTTCCTGTTCCTCACACCATGATGGATCAAGGACCTCATCAACTACACTCCCCTCTTCAAACACCTGCTTCTCCTGGGTAGTCTCGCCAGCACAATACGTACCAGAAAGTGGCACCTGAATCTCATCATCTGATGCGTACTGAGGTGTGCTGATCATAGGCACTGGCCCACCTGCCTCTTCAGATTCAGAGGGACAAAGCAGTTGCGCATCACTGCATACTCCCTCTTCTTCACATTCTAGAATGCTGCTTGGCTGGCCCCCTGTTTCCAAGCCAAGAGATTCAGAGAACAGAAGTAGAGATGGCTCCTGTCCAGGGCTCTCTGACTGCCTGGGCAATTTGGCAGGTGGTGAAGAGACAGATGGTTGCTCTTCAGTGCTCTGGCCCTGAGAGGATGTGGAAGTAATTGAAGTCGATGCGTTAGCTGCCATCCATCCGACAACGGCTACAATTTGCTCGTCCCGCAGCAGTGGGGTACGGCGAGGTCCTACAAAGCTGCGCATAAAGGACTGTTGCCTGGTAAAACTGGGGGATGCTGAGTCACTGGTGCCCACAGCAGGCACAGAATCCCCACGTCCTCTCCCTGCTGAAACTCCATGCCCACGACCACGTGCCTTACTCCCTGCCTTCTTCATCGTGGTAGACTGATAAAGATAGGCAGAAAAGTACAAAGGGGGGGGATTAGTGTGCTTATTCCTGAACAGCTGCTAACAGGTATAAGAAACACTAATTTTATAAAGTGTGGACTACACTTTAATATGAGCTAATGTGGCCTACACAACTGTCAAGTGGAGTGTTTGATGAACTTTATTTACGTTTTTTTTTCAAAAAAATCAAAAAGGATGTGACCAAAGATGTGAAAGCGATAGTATCACAAACTTTTTGGAGCTATTACAATGCAGGAAGGTAACCTACAATGCAATAGATGAGGCTCCAAAAATAGGCTAATACTAATCTGGTTGCGGCTGCAGGGCACAAGTCAGAAAAAAGGCTCTTCTATCTACTCCTATATAGTGTTTGCAGCCAACCAATGTAGATGGATATGGATGGAAGCACACTAATAGGAGAAAAAAAATCAGGAAAAATGAGCTGCAATAAACAATAAAAGGACTATGTATGAGGCAGTGACGCACGCTGAGCGGACTACAACCAGAGGTGGTTGCAAAACACACTGCAACGTGAGCTGCACTCACACACAGAGATTTCACAGACAGCCGTGAACAGAGCAGAGAACTGGGCACTGGCACTGAAAGGCTGCAGAAATGCTCCGCTGTCTACTCCTATAGTGTTTGCAACCAATGTAGATGGATACGGATGGATGCACACTAATAGGAGAATTAATGAAAAATGAGCAGCAATAAAACAAAAATAAATATGAATGAGGCAGTGACGCACGCTGAGCGGCCTACAACCAGAGGTGACTGCAGGACACACTACAGCGTGAGCTGTACTCACACAGACCTTGCAGACAGCTGTGAACAGCGCTGCAAGGCAAAAGAAAGCTACAGTGATTGATAATGTAGCCTGGGTAAAGCACAATATTATATAGCAAATCACTATCTCTAACTGTCCATCAGAGTCTTGAATAGCAGCCTGTCCCTAACTGAATTCACAGCAGAGTGAACCCTAAATGGCGGCGGCGGCTTTTGTAGTGCATCATGACATCATTTCAGCAGCCAATCACAGCCATGCAATTAGTTAACATGCCTACATGCCTAACAGGATGTGCCCACAAATCTGAGGATTCCTCATTGGCTGAATCAAATCAAACTGGCTGATAGCATTATGGGAACTTCCGATTCCGGTATTCGATATGCAAAAAGTATCGGAACTCAGTATCGGAATTCCGTTACAGCGAATATCGGCCGATACCCGATATTTGCGGCATCGGAATGCTCAACACTACTTATCACCAGTCCACTAGGATAGATGATAACTTTCTGATTGGCGGGGTCCGACCATAGGAACCCTCACAGACAGAACGGGGCACTTTTAGCCTCATTAACCTGAAGCAGTGGTTACCATGCTTGACAGCTGCTTCATTTTTATGGGATTTCCGAGCACTGCTGACCTGCCACTTCATTTTGTAACAGAGATAAAATTGCCCCCCATTTTGCCGATCAGTGCGGGATCCTGAAATAGTTAATTTGTTTTTCTTTAACAACCTCATTATTACCAATCCACAGGAATATTGATAACTTGCTGATACGCTGGGTCTGACCCCAGGGATCTGCACTGATTGGACAAATAGGGGGCACATTTATCCTAGTTACAAAATGAAGTGG
The DNA here is from genome assembly GCF_039654945.1 of Dendrobates tinctorius. Classification (NCBI taxonomy): domain Eukaryota; kingdom Metazoa; phylum Chordata; class Amphibia; order Anura; family Dendrobatidae; genus Dendrobates; species Dendrobates tinctorius. The sequence continues at coordinate 40,659,614 of NW_027361825.1, read as the reverse complement.
CAGGTCAACAGTGCTCAGAAAGCCCATAAAAATGAAGCAGTGGTCAAGCATGTGATCCGGGGCTCTTGGTCAATGAGGCTAAAAGTTCCCTGTTCTACCGACTGGTGCAAATCCTAGCAATGGACCCTCTCTGATCTAAAATAATCATCTATCATATGGATAGGTGATAATTTGTTTTCACTCTTTATTTATTCTTACATTTTAGCTATATTGCATGTACATATGTACAGTGGCATGTAAAAGTTTTAGAACCCCTGATCAAAATTACTGTTATTGTGAACAGTTTAGCAAGTTGAAGATGAAATGATCTCTAAAAGGCCTAAAGTTAAAGATGACACATTTCTTTTGTATTTTAGGCCCCCCCAAAATACAATTTTTTACTTTTTAAAAATTACAAAAAGGAAAATGGGCAAAAGTTTGGGCGCACTGCATGGTTAGTACCTAATAGCACCCACTTTTGCAAGTATCAAAGCTTGTAAATGCTTTTTGAAGCCATACAAGAGTCTTTCAATTCTTGTTTGAGGGATTTTCATCCATTCTTCCTTGGAAAATTCCTCCAGTTCTGTGAGATTCCTGGGTAATCTTGCGTCCACTGCTATTTTGAGGTCTAGACACAGATTTTCAATGATGTTCAGATTAGGGAATTGTGAGGACCTTTGTAAAATCTTCAGCTTGCACCTTTTGAGGTCATTTATTGTGGATTTTGACATGTATTTATGATCATTATCCATTTGTAGAAGCCATCCTCTTTTCAAATTCAGCTTTTTTTTTACAGATGGTGTTATGTTTGCATCAAGAATTTGTTGAAATTTCATTGAATCCATTCTTCCCTCTACCTGAGAAATGTTCACCGTGGCATTGGCTGCAACACAACCCCAAAGCATGATTGATTCTCCCCCATGCTTAATGGTTGGTGAGATGTTCTATTCCTGAAATTCTGTGCCCTTTTTTTTAAACACACATACCTCTGATTATTGTTGCCAAAGAGTTGTATTCCAACCTCATTGGACAACAGAACTTGTTCAGAAAAAGCATCAAGCTTGTTTAGATGTTCTTTTGCATACTTCTGATGTTGAATTTTATGGTGAAGATGCAGGAGAGGTTTTCTTCTGATGATCTTTCCATGAGGACCATTTTTGTGCAGGTGTCTCTGAACAGTCGAAAAATGTACCACAACTCCAGAGTCTACTAAATCTTTATGAGGGTCTTTTGCAGTCAAGCGGAGGTTCTGTTTTGCCTCTCTAGCAATCCTATGAGCACTTCTCACTGAAATTTTTTTTGGCCTTCCAAACATTATCTTGACCTCCACTGTTTCTGTTAACTGCCATTTCTTAATTACAATTCAAACTGAGGAAAGGGCAACTTGAAAATGCTTTTGCTATGTTCTTATAGCCTTCTCCTACTTTGTGGCTGCTGTTTTTTGGCACAAGGTTAGAAGAGGCTGGGATTTTGTAATGGCCTTTCCTAACGATGATTATGAACAAGCCCAAACCCTAACAGGCTAATTAAGGTCTGAAAACTTGTTCAAAGTTATCTGAGCACACAAATCTCCAAGGATGCCCAAACTTTTGCATCTACGCATTTTCCTCTTTGTAATTTTTAAAATGTAAAAAATGACTATATATATATATATTTATATATATATATATATATATATATATATATACAGTGGGTGCAAGCAGGTTGTGGGATGCAGTGACAGACAAAAGGCAGAGCAAAGGTTAACAAATTTAACAGTTTTAATTTAACAGGGGGTTAATTCCTTCCACTGAGCCCCTAGTCCAAAAGTTGGTGCAATCAAAGCAAACAGGGTCACTGCACTGACAGAGTCTAACGTGGACTGGCAAGTGTCAACTGGTAAAGTAGGCCCCAAATGTCTGTCCAGTACTCGGCTTTCTCTATGCGGCACGTACGCTGTACTCATGGTCACGGATCGCATGTGTCTCTCTCTGAGCAGCTACCGTCACCTGAATGGCTGCTATGCACGGCTCTGCTCGGGTTGCGCTGCTTTGCGCGTCCACCGATACTAGTAAATCTCTCACGCAGTAAGTCTCTCACACAGCTGTCCGAGATCTGTGCTCTGCGGCCGGAAGCTTTTCCCAACCAACTCTCGCTCTGAGTACTCTGACCAACACGGGTGCTGCTGTATGTCTATCATCTATCTGTCTTGGGGAACACACCTCAGGATCCTGCACCCTGCCTCCGCTCCTCCGTGCGAGCACCACACTCTGCACTCTGCACACACACTGTCTCACCAGAGCTCCCGCTAAAGTTCTGCTGGAGCACGGCTCCGCGCTGCCTCGTTTGCTTCGGAGCACGCCGCACACCTGAATCCGCTCTCACTGCTGGCGGGGAACTGACTCTTTCTTTGCACGCCTTCTCCTCACTGCCTGGCTTAGCCACACCCCCTCTTCCTAGGTCATGGGGCCTGTCCTGTCCTCTACTCTTTTCCCCAGGGAACATGGGATGCAGCCACAGCAGTTCCGGACCCGGCATGATGCAAGCACCTGCAGCCTGGTCTTCCTCCTTAGATGTGTATGGATAGTATTCAGACCCTTTTACATTTTTCACTTTGTTTCATTGCAGCCATTAGGTAAATTCAAAAAAGTTCATTTTTTCTCATTAATGTATACTCTGCACCCCATCTTGACTGAAAAAAACAGAAATGTAAAAGTTTTTGGAAATTTATTAAAAAGGAAAAACTGAAATATCTCATGGTCATAAGTATTCAGACCCTTTGCTCAGACACTCATATTTAAGTCACTTGCTGTCCATTTCCTTGTGATACCCCTTGAGATGGTTCTACTCCTTCATTGGAGTCCAGCTGTGCTTAATTAAACCGATAGGCCTTGATTTGGAAAAGCACACACACACCTGTCTATATAAGACCTCACAGATCACAGTGCATGTCAGACCAAATGAGAATTATCAGGTCAAAGGAACTGGCCAAGGAACTCAGAGAAAGATTTGTGGCAAGGCACACATCTGGCCAAGGTTACAAAAGAATTTCTGTAGTACTCAAGGTTCCTAAGAGCACAGTGGCCTCCATAATCCTTAAATGGAAGAAGTTTGGGACCACCAGAAGTCTTCCTAGACCTGGCCGTCCAGCCAAACTGAGCAATCGTGGGAGAAGAGCCTTGGTGAGAGAGGTAAAGAAGAACCCCAAGATCACTGTGGTAGCTGAGCTCCACAAATTCAGTAGGGAGATGGGAGAAAGTTCCACAAAATCAACTATCAATGCAGCCCTCCACCAGTCCGGTCTTTATGGCAGAGTGACCCAATGGAAGCCTCTCCTCAGTGCAAGACATATGAAAGCCCCCATAGAGTTTGCTAAAAAACACATGAAGGACTCTCAGACTATGAGAAATTAGATTCTCTGGTCTGATGAGATGAAAATAGAACTTTTTGGTGTTAATTCTAAGCAGTATGTGTGGAGAAAACCAGGCACTGGCACCAGCCTAATACAACCCCAACAGTAAAACATGGTGGTGGCAGTGTAAGCTAACAAGCAGGAACGTGGGATGCAGTGATGGGACACAGGCAGAGCAGGGGTTAACAGGTTTATTTACAGGGGAAATTACTCCATGCAGGGAGATAAAAGAATTAAACGTTATTAAACGAACAGTACAATAATAACGGTACAAATATACGACAATTTGCGTAAGAGGTATATTAGGAAGTCCTTACTCTGCAGTTTCTACTGAATACTCAATAGCGTCGACAATGACGGGCGCTGCGCCTCCTCCTGGAGGTCGCTGTAAACGTTGGTCCGTCTTCTGGTGACTGTGGTCGGTCTCCGGCACCTTCCACTGCCCCTTGTCCATATGTTAATGTGGTTAATTAAAGACTCGGGCGACATTCCTATGTGGGCCCAACGTGGCTCCTCAACTATTTCCACTAGTCCAAATCCAAAAGAAAAAAGAGGGGGTCTCCAGCACCAAATTAGTGAAAAAAGATAAAACTCACATTTATTAGGAAGGTTTTAAAATCATATTAATAAGCCACCATGACAGGCAAGGCTACCTTACATGTTTCAGACAGATATTACATGTCCTTAGTCATAGGTATATCTTATCAAAACTAGGAAGCCGACAACTGCCCACAATTTCCGCAACTCCTCCTGCCTCTCTGGCTCCAACTTCTCCCAGTACGGCCTGTAGAGGTCACTCCACCCCGAAGTGGTTGGAAAGAGAGGTTCGTCCAGTTTCTCTGCAACTTCAATCACTTTCACCCCTTTCTTCTTCTTCTTGGCTTTGTTATCAGATGTGTGAGCATTCGGCTCGTCCTTTCCTTCATCTTTTTTGGGCTTCTTGCGCAGACTTCTCAGCTTCTGGGGAGATCTCTGGTTTTGTCTCCATCACTCCCATGACTCCTTCCATTTCTGCAGCATCACCTTCAGCCTGGTCTTGGGCCTCAGCAGCAACATCTTTCTCTGGAGTCTCTGTTGCAGCACCATTAGCTTCTGGAGCTTCACCTTCAGCCTTGTCCTGGATTTCAGCAGCAGCAGCAGCTTCAGCCTCACTAGCTGTTTCACACAGCTGCTTCGCCTCTTCCAACCGGTCCAGATCACCGGGGCTGTCAGGAGGCAAATCTTCCACTTCAGGGAGCGAAGCCAGTGGCTCTTCTTCGCAGTCCACCATTTCCGACGGGAGTACCTCAGGGGCATCTTGCAACTCTTATAATGGATCAGGGTTCCTTGAGCTGATGGACAGCAAACTTTCAACATCAGAGAATGGAGCAGGTGATTCTTCCTCTCCACCCTCTGGTATCTCAGAAACAAGTGTCACTGGATTACCTGGCGCTCTTTCCCTTTCTTTAGGACCTTGTGGTCGCTGAATACTTAGATGGTCTTCTCTGGGGTACGTCCCTTCCTTCCCGAAGCTCACAGACGTAACCTTTGGACCCAAGTGGGAGCTCTACCAGACTCGCCTCCATGTGTCTAACCAATGCAGTTGTCTCATCGTACTCAGTGGGCACCTTCTCCACCTCTCCCTGGTGTCGGATATCGTGGCTTCATCTGTCTCTGGATGGAACTCTTCTCTTTTCGCTGTACCACTCACTCCAAGGACTATTCTCTATCCAATTAGCTGAGAGTTCGGAGGAAGGAGCTTACTTTTCCCGTCGTCTGTCTCAAGTTGGGCAATTTCTGGACAGGTGTCCCTTCCTTCCACACATCCAACATCCTCGTCTGCATCTGTCTGGTAGGCGCTTCGGCCTGGACCATCGACCTCAGCAGAAAGCAGGTCTCACTTGTCTTTGCTCTTCACTCAGCGAACTGGGAGTAAATCGTGGGACAACTGCTGGGACACGTCTGATACTCCGCACCTGTCCTCTGACTTCCTTCGAGTTTTGCTGTGAGTCACCTTGGGGTATCGCATGGGACTCCAAGACACACATAAGGGCCTCCTCCAGCTTTTCAACCTTTTCCCATATCTTCCACATTCCCTGCCATAATTCGCGGGACCACGTGGGCTTTTCCTCGTTCGGGCTAGGTACTCCGCAACACCGGACCATCCCTATCGAGGCTGCAGTCCCCCCTGCTCCTGCTCGCCTATACGCTCCTCTGCCCCAACTTCTGAAAAAGTCATGTGCGGGGTAGCTCGCAAGCGCTCGCGCAATGCCCACCCCAGCAGCACATCTCTCAGGCCCATCACTAACTGGTCTCGCAGCACGGTGTAGGGCGGTTCAAGGCCTATGCAGTCTTTCCTCAGAATTGCGGTGTGTAACTCCTGTAGCGTGTTCACGTACTGCGTCACAGTCTTCCTCTCTCTTTGCATGCGGCTAAAGAAACACATCCTCAGTTCCCCTATGCCAGTGGGGTCTCCATGAATCTCTCAAGTATTTTCAGTATCTTGTGAAAGGTGTCTTGCACCTGGGGGGGTCGCAGCATGACGGAATTTCTCAACCTCTCCGTCTAGGGCCATCACGGCAACTTCCGCCTCTAACGCAGGAGTCATGGGGTACATCCTAATCATCCCCCTGACCCGCTCAGTCCAGCTCCATAACCGAACATTGCTCCTTGTGAACTTGGGGAGATTACTTAAAATTGTCCCCAGTGGCATACTGGCCATTAGAGCACCCCCAACCGCCTGGTCTGAAACCCCTGTGCCCGTAGACTGCATCCTGCCGACTATGCCAAGTGTAAGCTAACAAGCAGGAATGTGGGATGCAGTGACGGGACGCAGGCAGAGCAGGGGTTGACAGGTTTATTTACAGGGGAAAATACTCCACGCAGGGAGATAAAAGAATTAAATGGGGGTCACTGTAAACGTTGGTCCGTCTTCTGGTGATAGTGGTCGGTCTCCGGCACCTACTTTCAGTAGTATCAAACGGTCAAAAATGTCAGGGCAACTATCTACTGACCCAGTCAGGGTGCAAGTGTCTGTCTGGTGTACGGTCTCTCTTGCGCAGCACGTGTGCGGTACTCACGGTCACATAGGGCACAGCACTTGGTTCTCTGGCAGTCACTGTTCACACACTGGACGTCTCGCTCTCCCTGCCCCCCGCTGTTGCCAGCGGGTGACGGTTGACGCTGGTCCGCACAGCACTGCTCCCTGTGCACGGCTCTGCACAGTGCCGCATGCTCAGGCTCGGCTTTACATAGCTCTGTACTCTCTGGCTCGGCTTTACATGGCTCTGCACTCTCTGGCTTGGCTTCACACGACTTTGCACCCTCTGGCTCAGCTTTACACAGCTCTGCACTCTCTGACTTGGCTTCACAAGGCTCTGCAATCTCTGCACAGCGGTCTCTATCTCTGTCTCTCTCATCGGGTGCAGCACTGCCTGTCACTGCTCTCTTGGGTGAAAGGCAGGGTGCGCCACTCACCGTTCTCCCGGCTGCTCTCACCGCAGCCCTCTGCACTTCTGTCTGGAGTCGCCAGGCTCTGCAGCTTCGTGCGCTTTTTCCTTTTACCCTGCTGACGCTGTGTGCTCGTTTCAGCTTCCCCCCGCCCTCCTGTCACTCCAGGAAGCTCCGTCTCCCTCATGCTTCCCCCAGACTGCAGGGGAAGCTCCGCCTCCCTAATTCTTCCTCCCAGGGACAGAAGATGCAGCCTCTCAAGTTCCGGACCCAGCATGCAGGTACCTGTGGTGCAGTCCACTTCACTACAGCAGAATCATGCTATGGGGGTGTTTTTCAGCTGCAGGGACAGGACGACTGGCTGCAATTGAAGGAAACATGAATGCGGCCAAGTACAGTGATATCCTGGATGAAAAACTCTTCCAGACCTCTGTCTTGTCCGAAGTTTCACCTTCCAACAAGACAAAGATTTTAAGCACACAGCTAAAATAACAAAGGAGTGGCTTCAGAACAACTCTGTGACCATTCTTGACTGGCCCAGCCAGAGCCCTGACCTAAATCCAATTGAGTATCTCTGGAGAGACCTGAAAATGGCTGTCCACCAACGTTCACCATCCAGCCTGACGGAACTGGAGAGGATCTGCAAGGAAGAATAGCAGAGGATCCCCAAATCCAGGTGTGGAAAAAACTTGTTGCATCATTCCCAAGAAGACTCATGGCTGTACTAGCTCAAAAGGGTGCTTCTACTCAGTACTGAGCAAAGGGTCTGAATACTTATGACCTTTTGATATCTCAGTTTTTCTTTTTTAATAAATTTGCAAAAATTTCTACATTTCTGTTTCAGTCAAGATGGGGTGCAGTGTACATTAATGAGGAAAAAAATGAACTTTTTTTTGAATTTACTAAATGGCTGCAATGAAACAAAGAGTGAAAAATTTAAAGGGGTCTGAATACTTTACCGCACCCACTGTATATATATATATATATATATATATATTTTGTGGTGTAGTGACCGCTGTGTCCGCTAGGGGGCGCTGTGTGGGTGTCCCAGGGGAGAGGATGAGTGGCAGGGTGCTGAATGATTGTTATGTATCCCAAGGTAGGTGGCCTTGGGATGGAAGCTTGAACATGTGTGGTGATCAGCAGAGGTACTACTGAGCTTTCGTTACACTGTGTCAGGGAGAGCTACCTACCAATCCACCCAGGGGTGTGTTTAAAAATGCCTATAGTAAAGATTACGTGAGTGTGCTTGTAGGACCTGTGATGAGGTCATAGCCATGTGATCCGGTGGGCGTGGCTACGGACCATATAAGTTGGCCAGGGTAGGTCACACGAGTGAATGCTGGGACCTGGTTGGTCCGTATTGAAGGTCTCGCCAGACCGACTGTGCTAGGAAGATGTGGCTGCCTTCCTGAGTGCCTGTGTGCATAATGGCTGCACGTGTCTGAGAGTTCCCAGGAGAGGGAATGAACATCTGCAGTGTGGAGAAGCAGCCATGAGGTAACCCTGACAACGGTGAGGCTAGAGAGCCTGTGTGCTGGACATTGCACAACCTGTGTGACCACAGGATAAACAGAGTGAAGCTCTGTCATGGACGCTATGCTGTTTATATGAACTTTCTGTTGCTGTTCATGGTTTATGATGCCTAATAAACTGCATGGACTGTTGGAGTTATGTTAAGAAACCTGTGCCGGATGTGATTTATTGGCTGCCAAGCGAGTGTCCTCAACCTTGAATGACAGCGCTACCTTACAATATATATATTGTGACAGGGCTAAGGGTCATATAATCGATGGGAGATATGTGTCTCATAGATGGCTTGTCTCCATAATATAAGACATAACAGATATTATTATTATTAATATTATTATTGTTTTGCAAGGACCTGTGGTGAGGTCACAGTCACGTGACCAGTCAGCTGCTGGGTTTGTGGGTGTGGCTACACCCTTACAATGTGGCCTGCTCCTGAACCAGAGAGCTGTAGGTGAGGAGGTATATGCCTCCTGTGTGCGCTGAGGCACACAGACTGAGCCTGAAGGAAAGGACATTTGATGTTACATTGTCTCCTGAACTGAAGGCTGGTTATTTTGGTGGCGTGCTGTTTGGTTTATGACATAATAAACTGCATGAACTTTAAAGGAACCTGCCTCCTGACTGTCTCCCGTCACACCTAAGCTCGCAGAATCCCTACAATATATATATATATATATATATATATATATATATATATATATCCTAAAATACAAAGGAAAAGTGTCATCTTTAAGTTTAAACTTTAGGCCTTTTAGAGATCATTAGATCATTTCATCTTCAGCTAGCATGACTGTTCACAATAACAGGGCCATCGTAGATTTTTATGTTGGTTTGCATCGAGATCTGATGACCCAGTTAGTTTTTCGCATCCATTTAGGCTGTGTGCCCACGTAAGTGTTTTTTCGCGTTTAAGCGTTTTTACCTGCAAAAACGCTTAAAAGAAGCATCCCATTCATTTTACTGCATTCTGCACTTTTTGTGCATATTGATGCGTTTTTATCCGCGAAAAAAACGCATCGCGGTAAAAAAATGCAGCATGCTCATTAATTTTGCAGAAAAGTCCACGTTTTTAACTATTTTCTATGAGACTGGGGACGCGCGTAAAAAAACAAACAACGCACGGAAAACGTGCAAAAAACGCGCGGAAAAAAACGCGCGTTTTCTGGGAAGGAGTCCGGTTTTCTGCATACATGGGCACATAGCCTTACTCTTAGAGTATATGTCACAGAGTAGCTCCTGATGAGGTATGCCCCAGTATGGTAGCTTAAAAATTGTGGGCCCCAAATTAAAATCTCCAACAGAACCCCAACAACTACCATTGGCGTTAAATAATATTGGACTTCTTATATGGATCAAAAGAAATGTTTTGGGGCTCCCGATTTTGGCTTCAAGGCTGCATGTCACTGCAATCCCTGCACCCAGTTACACTTGTTTTTGAGGACACCACTTCAAGTTGTCCTGTTCTTGGGTTATGATTGGGTCTCCAAGTCTCTAGTGTTCGGCACAACATGAATGCCAACTGCCTTGAATTTATTGTTACTGTCCTGATTTATCCCAAACAGTACTTTGGGGTGACAGAGGCCAAAAATGGGCAAGGTTTACACAAATCCCACTCACAGATGGATGTTTCTGGACACAGTAGGGCTGACTGGAGGCACAACTATAGTGTTCCCATATTGCCAAAAGGCGTGTTTGAAGCTATCGTATTGCATATTACAGTTCTTGATATAGTTTTTTTGCATTCGTCATGTCTGTGGATAAGATGACTTGTTCCTTGACTTTTGGTACTACTGACTAGAATTATTCCTAGATTCTTTGATACTACACCTGGGATTCCTCATAAGTTTGATCTCCATTTTGGCTCCTTATCTCTGTCCTGGCTCCATGTTCTTGCCATCTTACCATGCTCCTGTTTTGTGACCATGTACCTGTCCATTACTCCTTACTCCATTCCTTATTCCTTACCTGGTGCTTCTCCTACTCCTTTACTTGGTTGATATCAAGCTATGCCTGACTCCATTTTAATCTTGGCTTTACATCCTGTCCTGGCTCCATGTTCTTGCAATGTGACCACATTCCTGCCCTGTGACCATGTTCCTGTCCGCTACTCCGGGCTCAATCATGATCTTAGAGCTCATCATGGCCACAAAGTTGTCACTACTAAATGCTGAAAGTGAATCTTATGAAGGAACTGCATAGATTGCCCTCGCTCGTCTTATTGGTGTTCCCTTTGCTATATATTTTGATCTCTTTTCCCTTCATAAAGATGAATGAATGATTATATATATTCTTCCATCTCTCCTCCACTTTACAGATAAAATGAGTTACCGGATGAATACACCAACCCTTACAGCCATTACGTTTCATTAGGGATAATGTATTAATAGTGTTAAAAACTGAACATTTCAGTGGTGGCGATGGGGATTAGTCCTCAATATAAAGTTTAAATGGCCACTAAACCCAAAATTAAAGAGTTTTCTATAAATGAACGCTAAGTTATAAAAGGTTCATAATATTAACACGGGATTTATCTGCTGCTAAATATTTATGCTGTCGATAAGAAGTGAGAAGGGCAATAAACAGAGGTCTTAAAAGAGGTTATCCTGTATGGAAAAAAAAACATGGCTACCTTCTTCCAAAAAACAGCACTATAGTTGCTGTCTATTAGTTGTGTGTGGTATTGCAATTCTACATTAATCACTCCAATAGAGGGGAGCTGCAATATCAAACACAACCTGTAGACAGAGGTGGTACTGTTTTGGAAAAAAGCAGACTTTTTTTTTCTAATAATAGGCAACACCTTAAACCCTTGAAGCTGTGACCATTTTCATTTCTGCACTTTCGTTTCTTCCTCCCCTTCTTCCAAGAACCATCATTGACATATAAAGGCTTTTCTTTTCTGTGGGAACAAGTTGTAGTTTTGAATGACGTGATTCATTTTATCGCATAATTATACTGGAATTTTATTTAGGTGGGGAAAAGTAAATGTGGAATTTTTTTTTTTTTTAAATTGGGTTTGTGTCACCAATTTATGCATTTTTTTATTTTTCCATCAATAGAGCTGCACTTGCTTCTTTTTGCAGCGCGTTTTTCCCGCAAAAAAACGCATTAAAAAACGCATACAAATGCATACAAACGCTGCGTTTTTTTCAAGCATTTTTATGCGCATGCAGGAAAAAAACGCAGCGTTTTTGTGCGTTTGTATGCGTTTTTTGTGCGTTTGCGTTTTTTTACAGATTTTGGAAAAACCCCACAAAAAAGAAAAAACAACCATTCAACAACACACAAGACCAATGGGACTGCATTGTGGGTGTGGTATGTTAATATATAGACCCTGTCTACAGTATTCTTCACATTTGCTTGATTCTTCTCCCGGTACTTTCCTGCACGCAACCTCCGATCCTCACAAGATCTCCTTCTTTACTCCCCTCTTATCTCCTCTTCCCACAATCGCATACAAGATTTCTCTCGCGCATCACCCCTACTCTGGAACTCTCTACCACAACATATCAGACTCTCACCTACCATCGAAACCTTCAAAAAGAGCCTGAAGACCCACCTCTTCCGACAAGCCTATAACCTGCAGTAACCACCGATCGACCAAACCGCTGCACGACCAGCTCTACCCTCGCCTACTGTATTATCACCCATCCCTTGAAGATTGTGAGCCCTCGCGGGCAGGGTCCTCTCTCCTCCTGTACCAGTTATGACTTGTATTGTTTAAGATTATTGTACTTGTTTTTATGTATACCCCTCCTCACATGTAAAGCGCCATGGAATAAATGGCGCTATAACAATAAATAATAATAATAATAATAATAATAATAATAATTCTTCTCGTGACCATGGATCTGCGCTGGAAGAGTTTTCACTTCAACTTGGGTTTGGACATCGCGATGGCTCAGGCGTATGCAGTTGCTTGCCATGAACAAAGGAAGAGAGAGAGGCAGCGAAGACGGCGGCGTATGTGGATACATCCGATTGTTGAACTCCGGGATAGCCGTGGGGCATACCACACCCTCTACAGCGAGCTCCAGTCAAACCCGGAGAAATTTACAGATTATATCCGGATGTCCCACGAAAGTTTCATGGATTTGCTTGCTCGTGTCCAACAATCCATCCGGAGACAGGACACACAGCTCCGTCGTGCGATTCCTCCTGAGGAACGGCTACTGGTGACATTACGGTATGTTTTAAAAACCAAGGGGTGCGGTCTGATGTTTTTTTTTTAAATTTAGTATTCAAAACCTTGGGTAATTAGTTTTAGTGAATGTACTAATATTTTATTTTATAGTTTTTTAAAATAATATACATAAATATTAATTTTACTTCTTTGTCTGTTCACAGATTCCTGGCGACTGGAGAAACCCTATCTTCACTACACTTCCAGTACCGTATTGGAATCTCTACCTTGTCTGGAATTGTTGCTGACACCTGCCGGGCTCTCTGGAATGTTCTTTGTCCAGAATTTATGCCCCTGCCCACCGCTGAAAAGTGGATGGAAATTGCTGACAAATTCTGGACAGTATGCAATTTTCCCAACTGTTTGGGAGCTGTTGATGGTAAACACATACGGATCATCAAACCCCAAAGAACGGGATCTGAGTACTATAATTACAAAAAGTACTTTTCAATAGTACTCATGGCGATTGCGGATGCCGGATGTATGTTTGTAGCAGTGGACATTGGAGCATTTGGCCGTGGTAATGACTCACAGGCTTTTAAAAACTCAGACATGGGCCGGAGGTTGTATGGCAACCAATTTAATTTCCCTATGCCACGGCCTCTTCCTCACACCGAAGCTCCGCCACTGCCCTTTGTAATGGTTGGCGATGAGGCTTTTCAAATGTGCGGAAACTTACTGAAACCCTACTCCAGCCGGGACTTGGACCACACCAAAAAAATATTTAATTACAGGCTGACCAGGGCCAGAAGAACTGTCGAGTGTGCTTTTGGGATTCTTGTCTCCAGATGGCGAATTCTGGGCACGGCCATTAATCTTAAACTTGAAACAGTCGATGAGGTGGTGAAGGCCTGTGTGGTTCTACATAACTTTGTGATGGCTAAAGAGCACCCGACCTTTGAACTGGACGATGATGCTCCTAACCCATTGCCTGAATTCACTCAGCACACTCTCAGGTCATCCGTTGAAGTTGGCCAAATGAGGGACCAATTTGCGGCCTACTTTATTTCTGATGTAGGACGGGTGCACTGGCAAGATGAAATGGTGTAATGTTTTTGTTTGTTTATGGTAATAAAAAACCTTATTTGATACCATTACTGAGTGCACTATATTTTTTAAACTCCAATTAAATAAAAAACTTCCCATGTATAACTGAATTTTTTGATGTTCACACACCTGGGCAGGTAAATACACATACGAGTTAAAATGCAGCATTGCTAGTCTGCGTGAAATATATTGGAACGAGCAAAGCTGCAGGCCATGAATCAGGAAACCAAATTTTTTCAAGAGAAAATTGTGCAACTAGTTGAAAAAAAAGTATGTGATTTTCCCAAAACACAACCCTCAAAACCCAACCCCAATGAAAGTCAATGGTGAATACAAGTCAGCATTGAGTGGATGAATGTAATCTGCTCCATTCCAACTTACAAGTTATTACACTAGGCCTTGGAATAACTATACTAGGCCGTGGTATTTCAAATATGAGTATAGTAGGCCTTGGGCCTACTAGTATAGTCATATGTGAAATACCACGGCCTAGTATAGTCATACCAAGGCCTACTCGATTTTTACCAACTAGGATCTTGTTTCACGAAAAACAAACTGTTGAAACTTGACAAGTTTCAACAGTTTGTTTTTCATGAAACCAGATTCTAGTTGGTAAAACTAGAGTTATTACACTAGGCCTTGGAATGACTACACTAGGCCGTGGTATTTCAAATATGAGTATAGTAGGCCTTGGGGCTAGTAGTATAGTAATATGTGAAATACCACGGCCTAGTATAGTCATACCAAGGCCTACTGTAATAACTCGATTTTTAACAACTAGCATCTTGTTTCACAAAAAACAAACTGGTGAAACTAGAAAGAAACTTATTTTTTAGACAAGTTTCAACAGTTTGTTTTTCATGAAACCAGATTCTAGTTGGTAAAACTAGAGTTATTACACTAGGCCTTGGAATGACTACACTAGGCCGTGGTATTTCAAATATGAGTATAGTAGGCCTTGGGGCTAGTAGTATAGTAATATGTGAAATACCACGGCCTAGTATAGTCATACCAAGGCCTACTGTAATAACTCGATTTTTAACAACTAGCATCTTGTTTCACAAAAAACAAACTGGTGAAACTAGAAAGAAACTTATTTTTTAGACAAGTTTCAACAGTTTGTTTTTCATGAAACCAGATCCAAGTTGGTAAAACTAGAGTTATTACACTAGGCCTTGGTATGACTATACTAGTCCGTGTTATTTCACATATGACTATACTAGGCCTTGGGTTGGTTTTTAACATGTATTTACCCATCAGTGTGTGTGAGCGGCGCAAACAACATTAATGAAACTTTGTAATGGTGAACCACAAATGTAAATTTATTTTTAATCAAAAAAAGTAAACCAAAAAATTATTTTTTACGGCGTTTGGGGGCAGATGGTTTCAATTTGGGGGTGTGCAGGGAATATGCAACACTTGCAGTTGAAGACGGTGTTTGAGGGGAAGGGGCAACAAAACTTGTGGGGGAAGGTAGTCCAGTTAAGGGAATTAAACTAGGAACACTTGGAGGAGAGGAAATCTGTTCAGGTACATTAGTTGTAATGGCATGTCGCCGTAGGCTTGTGTGCCTGGACCGACTTTGGCCCAATGCCCGCCTTGATAGATTTCGCCTTGAACTAGGGGCAAATATTGAGTGTAGGTCCCCAGTCTGCTGGTGTGGCTGCTGCTGCTGCTGCTGAGGTGGCTGCTGCTGCTGCTGAGGTGGCGTCTGCTGCTGAGGTGGCTGCTGCTGCTGCTGAGGTGGCTGCTGCTGCTGCTGAGGTGGTTGTTGCTGCTGCTGAGGTGGCTGCTGCTGCTGAGTTGGCTGCTGCTGCTGCTGAGGTGGCTGCTGCTGAGGTGGCTGCTGCTGCTGAGGTGGCTGCTGCTGCTGCTCTTCGTTGGCAGTGCTCGTCCTTGCAGGAGGACTGGTGGCGGCAGTGATGGTCCAGGTTTGCAGAGTGGTGGTGGCAGGGCTACTACATGTTGTTGTAGTGGCAGGGCTGTTCCATGTTTGCCTAGTGGTGGCTGAGCTCCACGCATGCATGGGAGTGGCGGTGGTGCTCCAGACAGGAGCAGCGCTTGCCATGGTGGTGTCGGTGAAGTGACCAGCTGCACTCAGACTTGTGGTGGTGTAACGGTGGGTGTCCTGGCTTTGAATAGAGGTGTCCGTGCAGTGGTATGCAGCACAAGTCGGTAGTGAGGTGAAGCGAGTCAATGGTGGCACAGGTGGAAATGACACCACTGACTGCTGACTGTACCGATTATGCTGCATAGCCTGCAAGAAAGCATTGTTGCAGGCCTGCAGCACATTCAGCTGTTGCTCAGGACTAAGGTGTTCCGCCATGCCCTTTTCAATCTTACTAAAAAAATGGTGTGCTGGTCTGTTGAGGTCGGCCTCCAGACGGTCAAGGCGCTGTTCTACAGAATTGAAGCGGTGTTCAACGTGGTTAAAACCACGTTCCATGAGTGCAAAACCGCTTTCAACTCTGTCGGACAGTGACTTGAGGCTGGAATTAAAGGCCTCGCTCAAATGCATAAACTCGGGCAAGACATTCCTGTCCAAGGCCCTCTGCCGCTGGCGGGTAGTGCCCGCATAACCAGTGGCAGAGACCTGGGACAGGGGAACACCTGATGGCCCAGCTTCCTGGTCACCAGCTGTGTGTGTGGCTGACCTGCAAGGTGCTTCCTGGCTGTCGGATGGCTGGGACGGGTCAGAGGACGTCCGAGGAAGGACCGCTCCAGGGCCAGGTTGCAGGGTTCTGCTCCAGGTGCTGTGGAATAAAGGAAAATCATTACTACCATGCCTTTACAAGAAGCATCAGCTGTGGATTAGAAAAACACAGATTAATAAAAATAAAAACCCAAAATTTATAATACTTACGATCTCGTGGCAAGGACCGGTCTTAGGAACTGCAACGCGTGATAGTGACGGTATCTAGTTCTGGTCCTTGACGCAGATCCACTGCGAACCTGGCCCTCAGCACGAACATCACTGTTGAAGCGGTCCTTGATCGAACGCCAACGTGTTCGGACTTTGTCCACTGTTGTTAAAAAAAAACCAGTGCCGTCAAGGACAACAGTCACTGCGGCACAATATAGCAATACAATACTCAAAGCAGTCACTGTAGACCCCGATGACACTGTTGGGTTTCCTGCTAGAATACACCTAGCACGAAACCCAACAGTGCCGTCAAGGACAACAGTCACTGCGGCACAATGTAGCAATACAATACTCAAAGCAGTCACTGTAGACCCCGATGACACTGTTGGGTTTCCTGCTAGAATACACCTAGCACGAAACCCAACAGTGCCGTCAAGGACAACAGTCACTGCGGCACAATGTAGCAATACAATACTCAAAGCAGTCACTGTAGACCCCGATGACACTGTTGGGTTTCCTGCTAGAATACACCTAGCACGAAACCCAACAGTGCCGTCAAGGACAACAGTCACTGCGGCACAATGTAGCAATACAATACTCAAAGCAGTCACTGTAGACCCCGATGACACTGTTGAGTTTCCTGCTAGAATACACCTAGCATGAAACCCAACAGTGCCGTCAAGGACAACAGTCACTGCAGCACAATGTAGCAATACAATACTCAAAGCAGTTACTGTAGACCCCAATGACACTGTTGAGTTTCCTGCTAGAATATGCCTAGCACGAAACCCAACAGTGCCGTCAAGGACAACAGTCACTGCGGCACAATACAGAGCAGGGAAATACTCACTAAACGCCTTTTTGGAGGATGCTGTGGCGCTGTCCCAGCCATCCATCAACGCTGCGGCCACCTCATTCCATAGCCGCCGGGTCACCACAATGTCCTTGTGCAGCCGGTCACGGCTGTCCCACAACGGCGAACGCTCCTGGACCAGGCTGATGAGCTGCTCATTATCCAGGTAGACGTCTTCATCCCGTTGTGGAACCTAGACAAAACACATTCATTAGAATAATCAAATTTAAATTGAATAAAAAGTTACAAAAAAAGAAACATAAAAAAGAGTAAAAATAGAAGATAAAAAATAAAGAACATTACAAATCATTTGATACATACATTCCGTATCACCACCGGGACTTGGCTTCGCTGCTCCTGCTCTTCGCCCTCACTAGTCCCGTCCGCAGAAGATGATGATGACGATGTCTTAAAAAAGTAGAAAAAAACGTAAGAGATTTGGAGAAGCAGCAGATATACTTACCAGATGCACGAAAATAATCACCTCACGGTCTGCTTGCGCCAATTCCTGCCGCGATGGGGAATACTCGGATTCTGAAGACATACTGCATGTAAAAATAATAAAAATCATTAGTACATACATAATTTAAAAGGACAGGCATATAATGTAATATACTCACATTCTTCGCTGATATAAGATGGGTTCCTTGTTGACTGTCTGCTCTCCAATCTGTCAGTGTAGTAGTGGCAGAGTTTTGGCAGGCACCTCCTTTATATAGACTTTTTTTTTTGACTTTAGAAGATTATAACTAGTACAACAAGTGGACACTACCAAAAAAACGCAGCGCTAAAAAAACGCTTACATGCGCATGCCAGTGCGCACGTATGCGCATCCATAGGCTATAATGGCCATTTTTAGCGCAAAACGTGCGCATACGTGCGCATGCGCTTTTTTGCAGGGCCAAAAAATGCAACATGCTGCGTCTGTAAAATACAAACGCACACCCCAAAAAAACGCAGCGCATGAAAATCGCATACGTGCGCATGCCAGCGCGCAGGTATGCGCACCCATGTTAAATATAGGGGAAAAAACGCATGCGCACGTATGCGTTTTTTTACAGCGCAAAAAAACGCAAATGTGAAACCAGCCTAAGGCTTGTTTTTTGTATCACAAGCCGATGGATTTGTTAATATCATTTTAGACTACGTATGTAATTTTCATCGCTTTTTATTAAGCATTTTTCAGGGAGGCAAATCAGGTTAATGGTTTTAGATATCTTATACTTAAGTCAAGTAAAATAATGTCACGTTATCGTTGGGAAAAACACAGCGCCGATATCGAAGGAGCACCATCGGTCATTGGGGGGTATGTTTTTTTTCTTTTATATGGGACACTAAAAGACTAACAACATTTTTCACACAGTTTTTTGCATTTTTTTCCTCTTAATTTCAAGTGGATCGGTGGGGTGCTAGGTCTTGAGACTCCTCACCTTTCACTCAATAACCCTTTGTAAAGTGCACAGTCCAGCTCGTGCCTGAGCGCGAACACACAGCTGAATATGAACACAATAGAAAGTCTATAGCCTTGCAAATTGTATGAAAGGTTTAGTTCCTTGGAAAAGGATTTTTTTGGTTTCAGAATACATTTGTCCCCAGTTGCAGTTTGTTTTAAAAATACAAACTGTGCTGTACTCATTCACCCCGGTCCATCACTGAGTGTCTGCCGCTGCTCCCAATGTCTGTTGTTGTCTGCAGCACTGATATTCTATTGACGGAGCTGCGGCAGTCAACCACTGAGCTCACTGGTTCTGCCCGAGTAGACGGCACCATCCATTCAGAGCCGCTGAGGTCAATAGCTGGCTGCAGCACTGTCGACGTGACGTCAGCACTGCACTAATTAATAGACACTGGGAGCAGCGGTGGAGACTAACCAATGGACCCCAAGAGAATGAGTAAAGCACAGCCTGGATTTTTTTAATACAAACTGCAGCCAGTATTTAATGATGGCTTGTCCACTACTGAACATTATGAGTATCACGTATCTATAGAAATTCCTTCACCAGGTCATGATTCATTTTGCAGGCCTGGCCTTGTATATGATTTTTTTGACCAAGGCCTAGTGACTCTTTGGCGCCTTTTCAGTTTCCCAACCCTCGCGGCGCAGATGCCCTGTGCTTCACTCCCCGAATGTATTTCCCCTGGCGTGTTTCAGTTTTGTACATCTGAAATCAATGCATCTAATGTAGAAAAGCAGCAAGTATAATCACATAATAAAAAGTGACTGACAATATGCACCATCTAAAAGACAGAAAAACAATGGCAAACACAGCTGCAGCTCCAGCGATAAAACCAAAATGTGAGTTATTTTCCGCTAAATATTATTCACACAGCTGTCACCCATCCTCTTCCAGCGTTAGAGCTGATAATATTTTTCAAATTACCCAATTTCGACAATAAAGTCTCTTTTTAAATATACGAGAAGCCCATTCCAAGCCGCTTTACACTCGGTAGAAATGTCAATACTCTACTTTAGGATGTAAGCAGACAATGATCGCTCTCATCCATCAAAAATAAGGCTTATGCATAAAAAAAAGGTACGGCTTCAAATGTTTCAATTTTTAGTTAAAATGCAGATAGGATTTGTTAGTAACGACAAGGCATCTTCCCAATTTTTCCGTTGCTGCCAGTATTAGATATATTTGGCAAACGGATAAAAATAACGAGATCTGAAATGTCCTTATCACAAGAGGCTGTGGTGCAGCAGAAAGTTTATGAGCCACAACTGACATTTGAAATTCACCCAAAGGAGGTTTTATGAGGCCTTAAATTGTAGGTCACGGGTGGAAGCCTCTCTAAATTGTTCATAAAATATTTTGTCAGTTCTAGGAGAACAATGGTGTCTGTCTGTTAGGTGATTACTCACGATTTCCCGAGAAGAGAAGAATACGTATGAGTGTGCCGAGTTTAACCGAAGTCTGGTAGATCGAATTCACCTAAATATATAAAATATTGACCAGAACAACGTCATAAAGCTTTTTATGTTGACGCTGCTACAACATACAGGTTTCTTTTCGGGACGGTTTTCCAAAAATTCCAGAAAATGAAACACAATGGTCCCGATTCTTTATTGTATTTTTATCTCTTGATGGGGTTGTTTATCATTTGCCAAAAATAAAATAAAAAAAAAACACAATGGGCCCAATGGATTATTGCATCTGTGCCTTTTTGTGCAGCTAGGGGTGTTTTTCACCCCTTTTTCATTTGCATTTTATCTTTCGTCACCTTTTTAAAGTGTGTTGTATGTGTTGACAGTTTGAGAGAAAATGCTAAACTTTTGCTCATGTGAACTCCAGTCCCCCCTTGAATTGTATTTTTTTTTGGCCAAACTTTCCGCCATTTATAGGAGATCCTTGCAAATATAAATAAGAGTGTTTTGGATTATACACAAAATTCATGAACCCTATGTGCCATTTTGAAGTTTTTGATGCAAAAATTGTTAAGAAAATTAATAATTGCACTAGGCAATAAAGAATAGTAACTTGAAAAGCGGAAATGATAAATCAGACCTAGTATCTTTCTTTTTAATATATTTTATAAGGGTAAGGGATCATTTTCAGCATATTCTGGCTGCCCTTATTTTCATTTTTCTTACCAGTAAGGCACCTTAAAGGGAACCTGTTACATAGAAAATCCAGTCTGATCTGCAGACAGAATGTTGGAGAACAGAAATAAATATTGTATATACCATGCTCGGCATACATGAGTACACCCCCTTTGAAAAGTAAGATTTTAATCAATATCTCACTCAAAACAAGAACAATTTCCAAACTTTTGACAAGACTGAGTTTCATAGAACATTTTTTTAACCCATAACATGAAAGTAAGGCTAATTTTATAACTTTTATTACAAAATCTTCAGTTTTACTCAAATGAGTTGATAAATACAGCCCACATCAATAACCACTTCATCTAGTATTTTTTATTATTACCCCCCCATCCCCAGAAAGATTTTTAAGAACAGCACCAAGTCTTCTAGGTGTGGAATGAACAAGTTGGTGACATATTGCAGCATCTACCTTTTTCCATTTTTCAAGTTGTCTCTTCAGGTTTCCCCATAAGTATTTGGTTGGGTTCAGATCAGGAGATATTTGGCCACTTAATCACTTTCACCCTGTTCTTTTTCATAAATGCAAAAGTGGGCTTAGATGTGTGTTTTGAAACATTGTCATGTTGGAAAAGTGCAGACCTACCAAGGACATGGACTGATGGCAACATCTTTTTTCAATATAAATCGGTACATCTGTGAATTCACGATCCCATCAATGAAATATAGTTACTGGACACTAGCAGCACTTATGCATAAGGACACTGCCACCACTTCGTTTTACTATAGGCAACATGCATTTTTTAAAGTTAATTTTTCTGCCAAATTACAAAAGTAGACAAGAGGCCCATGGTCACTCTGGAGTAGCTGCAGAGATCCTCAGATAAGATGGGAGAATCTGTCCAAAGGACAACCATTAGTCTTGTACACCACAAATCTGGCCTTTATTTAAGAATGGCAAGAAGAAAGCCATTTTTGAAAGCTAGCCATAAGATGTCCCGTTTGTAGTTTGCAAAAAGCCTTGTAGAGAACAAAGCTAGCATGTGGAAGATGGTGCTTTGGTCAGATGAGACCAAAGTAGAACTTTTTGGGCTAAATGCAAAACATTATGTGTGGCGGAAAACTCACACTGCACATCAACCTTGAAACACATCAAAGATGGTGAAGGCAGCATCATGCTCTGGGGAGGCTTTTCTTCAGCAGCCACAGGGAAGAATGGTCAGAATTGATGGGAATATGGATGGAGCTAAATAAAGGGCAATCCCGAAGGGAAACCTGGTAGTGGCTGCAAAAGACTTGGGCATAAGTTCCCCTTCCATCAGGACAATGACCCTAAATATACTGCCAGAGCTACAATGGATGGTTTAGATCAAAGCATATTCATGTGTGTGAATGGCCCAGTCACATTCCAGACCTAAAACCCATTGAAAATCTGTGACCAAACTTGAAAATTGCTGTTCACAGACACCTCCATCCAATCTCACTGAGCTAGAGCTAGTTTGAAATCTGCAGCAAGTCAATTCCGTCTACATTTTTTTCACCATAAAAAGCAATGAGAAACTGCAAAAATGCTGCAAAAACTGCAACCATGCTTCTTTGATGCTTCTTTGTTGAATAAAACAAAGCAAAAAAGCACCAAAAAAGCAGCAAACACGCCGAAAAATCAGATTTTTGTAAACAGCTCCTTTACTGCCAAGAGAGCAGATTTTCCCTGCTGCAAAAAAGCAACGTGGGAACACAGCCTTACATCTGGGCTGGGCTTTTCAGCTAACTATCCGTAATGAATGTCATTGGTTTGTTTTAATCAGCGCTAAAATTAATATTTAAGTGGTGACCACCATATTGAAGCTTTGGAGGACCAATGCCAACCTACTCATTTCAATGCTCCTTAATTCAACCCATTTTTGCTGCGCTTTCTCATAAATGAGTACTAAGCAGAAGTATCATGCCCAGTCTATCAGGGACCTGTCAGTGGTCATGTTGGTTTACATTCAGCATATGCATTGGCTTTCTTGTTGCCTACCATGATTAAGTGGCTGATTTGTCCTATTAGCAGATATCTGCAGTAGCCTATAGGTTAACAGCTCCAGATATTCTATGCCTATAAGCAGCAGGACGAGGCTTCCAACCCAGCAGAGATGTCCTCACGTATGCTTTCCTCCATAATGAGATTGCAGAGTGTGTTTCTGCATTAAACATTGATTTTTTTTTTAATACTCGTGAAGATGGATCGATTTTTGCGCTCCTCGACTTTTCCCAGCTGGAATGAAGGAACATGCTTTCAGACATTCCACTTACATGTTCCATGTTTTTTCCACCTCCTCCTCTTCAACTTACGGGAAGTCCATTTTGTTAAGAGACTGGTGGAAAAAATAAAGAAGCAGCCATTCTATACAAAGTCTTCATAAATATAGAGGTCAAAATAGATCAGATTTTAAATTGTTGCAAATTTTGGTAAATAATAAAAAAAATCTAATTTGATGCAGAAGAGGCAACTAAAGTTTGGCATGGAACAACCTGAGCTGAAGGTGAAAACTAGACGGGTCGATCTCAACTGGACAAGTCTCTTTTTCAATGCAATGTGTAAGTACATCGGTTAAAATGCTGCAATGGCCATAGCTGGAGAAATATTGAATTACCCGCCTCCTAATTAAAAGGGGTGTTGGGGATTTGAAGAAAGAAATTAAGCTGACAGGAGAAAATATAATAAAAAAATATAACTAATCTCCTCTCTCTCAACGCTCCAGCACGATTGCTCAGGTGGACCCTGGCGGTCTTTGATTAACTTCCTGACATGCTGTATATGTAAGCGACTGATTAGTAGTCTCAGGAATGGCGTTAGCTTGTACAACACAAGGCCAGTGATTGACAGCCAAGGTTATGTGGAAGTATGGCATGTCACCGATGCAGAAAAGTCACCAAAGTATGGTGGGGACCACCATAGTGGTAGAGTTGGAGTGAAAATAAATGTATTTGGTATTTTTATAATTTTTTATTTTACCCAATTTCTCCTGATAAGTTTTACAAATCCTGAATAACCCCTTCACATTAATGAGCGGCCACGTAATATTAATCATGGTCGCAGTCAAGGAGTCATACATAATTACAAAAACATGGCTGGATTTATTTAAAATGCATTTAACCACATGTTGTGTGTTATATTGGTATTGATTAGTTATTGATTAGTGATGAGTGAACATGCTCGGATAAGGTGTTATCCGAGCATGCTCGGGTGCTAACCAAGTGTCATCGGCGTGCTTAAAAAATATGTTCTAGTTGCCATGGGACAGGCAGGGATTGCCTGTTTGTTAGGTAATCCCTACATGTGTTTCAGTGTCTAACAGCTGCAGGGAGTCAAACATATTTTTCGAGCACGACATTCGGTTAGCACCCAAGCATTCTCAGATAAGACCTTATCCGAGCACCATGGCTCATCACTATTTGCAATATCAAACACATGGTCACTGTGGTGTCAACAAATTTTGCTTAAAGCTGTAGCAAAATCGAATATAAGAAACTTTACATTATATGTTATTAGAGAAACATGTTCTTTCTCCACTTATGAGCCACTTCTTTGACTCCCTAAACTTCCTGATCTCAGCATTCACTTGGAAAAACAATGTAAATCCGCATTGTTTGAGACAGGACTGCTGGCTTACTGAGGGATCAGTTTACAGCTGCCTATTGATTGGGAGTGGAGAAAAGTGAAAGAGAACCAAAAAGACTATGTTAGCTTTTTAGAAAGCATGTAAATGCAAAAATGACCAACTTGGCTAGCGCTACCTCCTAGAAAAGTAGAGAATCTCCGGCAGTTCAGTCTAGTGAAATCATTCCTTATTATTGCACTTTACAGAACCGGTGTTAGTGTTTTATCTTTCAAGAGAACTGGATTCACTGCTACACTGCTCAGTACTTTTCTATAATGTTTTCCATGCTGCTGATTCTGAACATGTGTTACATAGAGTCAGGAGAGCAGGAGTGCCTCATATACGCTATCTGTGTATTGGAGGAATCATTGCAGCTAGTCTTCATCCACTAGCTCAGAGACAACTAAAAATTGGTCATATAATCAGCAGAAATAGTCTGATTCCTCATATACATACAACAGCCTTTTCTTAACAGTTACCTCAAACTAGAGGTACACTTTACGCTCTCAAGAGTGGGAGTTGTGTTGCCCTCCCCCTACTCTCTCCACTAAAAAAGGAGAGTCCTGAGAAAGTCCTCCATGTTTTTCTGTGCTAATCTTCCCATCAAATCTGATGAAGTTGCCAGCAGAGTGTGAATCCAGCCCTATATGAGGGATTGAATACTTTTTCAAGGCACTCTATAAAAATATATTTATTTTCATATGACTGAATATATTATGAATAAGAGGCGTGAAATGTTCTTTTATAGTCAGAAAGAAGAGAAAGAGACCATTTTGCCTCAAGGTCCTACTTATCCTTCCTACAAAAAGTCTGAATTCATGTTATACAATCTATCCAATAGGTTATTTGTTCTCTTATTTTTTTTCCTTAGGAGAAAACTCAGCACATTTTCACATTCGTGAGAAAGAGGTGAAAAAAAATAATTATGAGAAAATACATTTTCCCAATTTCCTATAATTTAATTCCTTTCTCTGCACTTCCATTTTGACCCTAGTTTATGATCCATTGTGCACGATTCGAGTCTGCATAGATGAAAGTCATTACAAACTTGATATTATTTCTCTAGACCTGTGTTAGCAAGATTCAATTTCTTTTCTTTTTTTTTTTTTTTCTTTTTTTCTTGTCGTCTGGAAATTTTCGAGTGGTAGAAAAACTGCGGGGCCAAGAAATATACATTGAGCTACAGCATTATACATCAAAATGGCAGCTTTCCCTTAGCAAAGGAAAACTGAAGGTAAAGCAGCAAAACGCAGGAGTCCTCATTTTCAAACAGCACAAACAGAATTCTTAGACCCAGATCCCAATCAATTATTGACTCATCCAATCAGCCTCTTTCTGTCAGTGGCCGCTGAGCCGCTTATCGCTTGTTCCAGCTTCAGATTTCCCCATAGACCCTAATGTGATATTTTAGCTAAAAAATAGAAATATAACAATACTTTGAATGTGGCGTAAAACAAGGACTGTCAGCAGCGGCGTCTTCAGGTTTTAGCGGTTGTCATTGTGTGTTATGATTCAAAAACAGACCAATTTCTTCTCTTCTCTTGTCTGTGAGTATGAGCTATTCCCATCGTGAGCCATTAAACACGTCACTGCGGCCTCATTATGTTATTTTTGGCTATACCTCATCTTATGATGTCCAGGATTACATTACATAAAAAAGGTTTTTTTTTTTTAAATACCCAATCATGGCTGGCTCTGGTATTGCAGATGAGCTGCAATTCCAGACACAGCCTCTAAATAAGAGTGGTGCTGTTTCTGGAAGAAAAAAAAAGATATAAAGTACACTCGTTCCTCCTAATTGTAGTCAACTCCTTTTAAGGAGCACCTGTCATCATCCACTGTTGTGCTTTGTTTTAATTCAGCATTTTGTTCCAGAGATCTGGGCATTTTTTTTTATTTTGTGCCAATTATTATGGTCTATACAAGGGGGGGCAGGGCTCATAGATTTTGTGGATTTGAGGCTTTACGCTGTCCTGCATTACGCTCTGCATAGGCAGCAACCAAAATGACAAAACTCATCTTAATGAAGTGAGCTTTGTTATCTCAGGGGCTGCCTATGTAGAGAACAGCAGCTGATAAACTCATCTCGACTGCTGATCTCTGCATAACCAGCAAGCAAAGTGACAGAAGATGAGCAGCTGATGAATGAAGACAGTGCAGAATTATGTACAGTGAAAGTAATTTTTTCAATCATTATTAAGATCTGATCTTATATTTTTTACTTTTCCTAACCTTCGATGCCTAACTAGGGCTAGGACTAGAGATTACTATAGGTTTAGGACCAAGGTTAGTCTTTGGGCAAAAGTTAGACTTGGTGCCAAGGTTAAGCTTAAGGTCAAAGTTAGACTTAAGGTTAGATTTAATGCCAATGTTAGGCTTAAGGTCAAGGTTAGGCTTAGGGCCAAGGCTAGGCTTAGGGCTAAGGTTAGGCTTAAAACCAAGGTTAGGCTTCAGGCCAAGGTCAGGCTTTGAGCAAAGATTAGGCTTAGGGTCGAGGTTAGGTTTGGGCCAAGGTTAGGCCCAGGGCCAAGGTTTGGCTTAGAGTTAAGCTTAGGGTTAAATTTAAGACTATGGTAATAAAAAAATGTAATTAGAAAAAAATATATATATAAATTTTATTTTTAACATTTTATCAAAAAGCTGGAAAAAATAGACGGTCAAAACACAAACTATAGCTAAATCAGTATTTTCTTGAAATTACGCTGTGTGTGCTTAGATGATGAGGTGTAAAATACTGGACTGGTGGATGAGACTCATTGAGCCCCAATGGATCGGGGGCGTAAAATATTTACCTTGCTCCAGTTAGGCTAGTTTCACACTTGCTTTTTTTTGCAGCGCGTTTTTCCCGCAAAAAAACGCATTGAAAAAACGCATACAAAAGCATACAACTGCTGCGTTTTTTTCAAGCATTTTTATGAGCATGCATGAAAAAAACGCAGCGTTTTTATGCGTTTGTATGCGTTTTTAGTGCGTTTTTACCGCGTTTGCGTTTTTTTCCAACATTTTTAGGTGGCCCCTCACACTACCCAAACCATGACTTTACTAACCCTAACCCTGACCCTAACCCTAACCCTGACCCTAACCCTAACCCTGACCCTAACCCTTAACCAAACCATACTTAACCCTAATCCTGACCCTAACCCTGACCCTAATCCTTAACAAAACCATACTTAACCCTAACCCTGACCCTAACCCTAACCCTGACCCTAACCCTAACCCTGACCCTAACCCTAACCCTAACCCTGACCCTAACCCTTAACAAAACCATACTTAACCCTAATCCTGACCCTAACCCTGACCCTAACCCTTAACCAAACCAAACTTAACCCTAATCCTGACCCTAACCCTGACCCTAACCCTAACCCTAACCCTAACCCTGACCCTAACCCTTAACAAAACCATACTTAACCCTAATCCTGACCCTAACCCTGACCCTAACCCTTAACAAAACCATACTTAACCCTAACCCTGACCCTAACCCTAACCCTGACCCTAACCCTAACCCTGACCCTAACCCTAACCCTAACCCTAACCCTGACCCTAACCCTTAACCAAACCATACTTAACCCTAATCCTGACCCTAACCCTGACCCTAACCCTTAACAAAACCATACTTAACCCTAACCCTGACCCTAACCCTAACCCTGACCCTAACCCTAACCCTGACCCTAACCCTAACCCTAACCCTAACCCTGACCCTAACCCTTAACAAAACCATACTTAACCCTAATCCTGACCCTAACCCTGACCCTAACCCTTAACCAAACCATACTTAACCCTAACCCTGACCCAAACCCCAACCCTAACCCTGACCCTGACCCTAACCCTAACCCTAAACCCCCTTAACTAACCCTAACTCTAACCCAAACCCCTAAATTCCTTGTTTAAAAAAAAAAAACGCATATGCAAAAAAACGCATACATGAGCATGCCAGTGCGCACATATGCGCATCCATAGGCTATAATGGCCATTTTTAGCGCAAAACGTGCGCATATGTGCGCATGCGCTTTTTTGCAGGGCCAAAAAATGCAACATGCTGCGTCTGGAAAATACAAACGCACACCCCAAAAAAACGCAGCGCATGAAAATCGCATACATGCGCTTACAAGCGCGCAGGTATGCGCACCCATGTTAAATATAGGGGAAAAAACGCATGCGCACATGTGCGTTTTTTTCCAGCGCTAAAAAACACAAATGTGAAACCAGCCTTACTGACAAGCAAAGCTACATCTCTGCTGTCAAGGGATTCTTCTAATTTAGTGAATAAACCTTTCATAGTAGTATATGCAGTATATCTCTTTTATATTTAGGAAAATATGTTATTAGCTACAAGGCATATTATAGCAATTATATACGGTGTTATCAGAACAACCTGAAGACAGAGGAATGAAAACTTACATGTTATTCCAGGGAGGGTCTGTATCAGTAATACCGACCACAGGTTAGACAGCTCATTTACTAGTGGCTTCCCCAATGCATGTCGGCTGGTTTAGTCCTCTGCTAATTAAAATACCAAATTGCATTTTAATATATTAGTTATCATTGAAGACCTAGAAGAAAGAGTTCATTGAGTAAAGCCGGTGGATCGCCCTCTGTAAGTATAAGCTTGTTTAGAATTAATTGTATATGTAACCATCCTAATCACAAATAGGGCTTAGTCATTGAATCACGCACTCGTCTTATGGAAACTTCTTACTATTCAGATGAGACCCACTTAAGAGGCCATTCAGAGAGGCTTTCTTCTAATCTACTAAACCAGAAGAAGAATCCTGCCGGCTTGTTTTATTTCCTTCTAATATTAAATTGTCTGAATATAGTCACTACTCACGGACAGACCGTGAGGCAGAAGAGTCAGTCTTGGTCAATACCAAGAGAGTACATAGATAACCGAGGGAAAAGACAAAGGTGTCAGTCAGGTCACAGTCCATGGTCAATAACAAGAGACAACGGATCAAAAGCCAAAGGATAAGGCAAAGGGATAGTCAGAACACGGTCCAAAAGGTGAAGGAAGCAGAAGATCAGAACTCAGAGCAAGAGAATCAGGCTAACACTCACCAAGAAGCACAAACTACATCTGGCAGAGATTAGGGGAAGACAGCTCAGTTAAGTAGCTGGTCAATCACCAGAACACAGACCACCTGGAGAAAGTCAGGAACCTCCCAGTCACAGATTGGACAGCTGAGCTGTCAATCAAAGCACCGACAGCCCAGTATGCCCATTACAGGATTTGGCAGCCAAGATGTTAATCAAGACACACACAACTCAGCAAGACAGTTTCCATAGAACAGAATAGCAATCATTCACTGAGTGGTGAAATCATGACACCTACAATACAACTGGTTAGCCCTGTGTTATATGCTCCCTCTAAGTCCCAGAGATGAAGTGTCACCTCCATTGCTTTGTGCTACTTTGTTCTTGTAATATGTGAGATTAGTTGAGTTTTGGAACATTTGCACTTCAACGTTCCTCATTTTTGAGCACACGCTTTTCAGGGCTTTTTGGCTAGGATGGGGAATTTTTAAAATCCCAGTTGAAGGTCAGATTAATAGATACCCTTAACTATTTATTTAATGGTTTTCACTTGTGTGTCACTCTATCACTGTGTGTCTCGAACTCCTCAGGGTGCAGTTATCTACTGGGTTCTCTCCTGAAAGGTCTAGGGGAGTGTGTGTGACCATTGGGTTCCTCTCCACCCTGACCTCTGGCTCTCCTCTCATGGAGGGGAAGCTACTGTAAATGCCTCCTAGTTTTGCTTAGGTGGGAGCCCTGCCAGATGCTAGGCGCAAGATTGGGTCCTGCTTTTTCTCTTCTATGGTATGTGATTTGGGTCTATAAAAGGGTCGGATATTAACTTATAGGATAGCCACCTCTAGGTGATACTTGCAACATTTGTTTTTTTGTCCTACAAGAGGGTTAATTTGCTGCCATGTATTATGATGTTCCAAATATTTCACATTTTTCAGATTTTTCCATTAGTTTCGTAGGAACAAAATTAAAGCTCCAGCACAATCCTAATTATTTTCTCGTCAGTTCTGTTAGAAACAACTAGGCATCGTTGGAGGCATTAAGAGACAGATTACAAGACAATTCATATGCACCTAATGAAAGTTATGTTAAGGTGAGTGAAGGTTACAAATAGATAACATGTTTTCAAAAAGACCACAAAAAGCAAAATCTTAATTGGTCATTAAGACATTCTTCTCTTTATGCAGAATTGCTGGGAGACCCAATATGCAAAAATGTCTCTTCTCAGAGATATTTTAAAACTCTGGTACTGTTATGACTCACGATTTCCACTGAACTTGTTTAACCCCAACAGGACACAGATATTTTGGGCCTAGAGAACTTTTTTTTTTTCATTACTACACTTCCAAAACCAAATTTGTTTAATTTTTCCTTCCACATGTGAGGACTTGTTTACTTTTATTTGCCAGATGAGAATTTTTTTTTTAAATGACACCATTTTTGGGATTACGATAAATAATATTTTTTTTGCATATTTTTTCTTCTAGGTAAATGGACTTTATTGGGATACCCGCCTGCCATGAAAGTGGTTGCAGCATCTAAGGAGCGAAACAGAGGGAACAGAGCTCTCATCAATTCCTGCAATTAGAGCACGAGCATGATTGTTAGGGCGCAGTCAGATGGCCAAATAAATCAGACCGAGATCAGAAGTAATGCTCGGACTGGACTGCAACTCTTCTGACCTGAGCGTGACAGATGCATAGAAATACATAAAGCTATCACGCTTGGGTCAGGAGAGCCGCCGGCCAGTCCGAGCAATGCGGACCAATCTCGCTCCAATTTAAAGAGCTGTCTGACTACGCCCTAAATCAGCACCTTATGAGAACAGAATAATGTATATATACTGCTCAAAAAAATAAAGGGAACACTTAACAGACTCAATGTATTAGGATGTGTTCCCTTTATTTTTTTGAGCAGTATATCTGTCATGGACCATTTTTTTTTTCAAGAAAACAACTGATAGACTTTTAAAAAAATGGATTAGAAGAATGTAAAATGTATCATCAGGGTCACCTGAAATATTTGGTTTAGTAAAGCTGCTCCACTGTTATTCCTCCTTGTCACTACCACTAACAAAAACCTGAAAGCTGGTAGGAAGTTAAGAAGACACAGACCTACAAGGTTGCCCAAATGGACAGGTCACAAGTCCTTAAAGGGGATTTCCAGTTTCGGAAACCAATGCACCTCAGCTGCAGTTTGCTATACAGTAAGCTCTTTACTCACCTCTCCCCAGATCTCCCCCGATGCTCCTGGTGACTGATGTTGTCTACATGGGCTGACATCACGCCGACAGCGCTGCTGCCATTATTGAAGCTCAGCAGCTCGGGCTGTCAACTGAGGCACATCCGCTAAGCTTAGTGATTGGCTGCATTGTGGTCAAAGTGATGTCAGGGTCGCGTTTCGTTTCGTGAAACCCGACTTTTCCAAAAGTCGGGTCGAGCAAGATCGTCCGATTATAGGGAAAAGTCGGGGTCGTCCCGAAACACGAAACCCAATGTAAGTCAATGGGGAATAAAAGTCGGCAGTGAGAGGAGGACAGGAAACACACCTACAGTGCCCATTTGAATGCCAAAAGCATCAATTCTTCTTACTTAAGCTTGTCAACCTTAATTAACTTCATAATACAAGTTACGCACTGAAAAATGGGGGTTATTTGGCTAAAGTTGTGGGGGGTAGGGCTGGCTCCAGGTTTTCATGTGCCCTGGGCGAAAGAGCGCCCCTTTAACACATACCACAACTCATCATGCTCCGATACGGCAGAGAAATAGCGGTATAGTACAATGAAAAATACTTCACTTTTTACATCTCATGACGAGGCCCATCTATTTCTCCATACAGAATCATTGGTCCCATATAATGTTTGAAACAGTATATGATGAGCTCCACATAATGCTACAGTATATGTTGGTCCCCATGGATGAAGCTCCACTGTCTTATGGGCCCAAATAATGCTCCAAACATAATGGGCCCCATTTCTAATGCTCTAGTGTATAATGGGACCTGTAAATGCTGCTCCAGTGTCTGATGTCCACCTTTGGAATGTTCCAGTGTATGGTGGGCCCCATCTATCATTCTCCAGAGTATAGTGCTCCCCAAAAATTGCTGTCCCAACATTGAAAACAATCAAATAAGTCTCCTCGCTAGGGAATCCCTGTACTTGTCTGGACTCCTCGTCGTCCCCATCTTCCATCTCACTGCACAGTATTTCAACTTTGCAAGTGCTGTGATCCTGAGCAAGCAGGGGGGGCCCACTCGTTGGCGACGGCACTGGCACAGGGCCCCTGATAGTACGGTGGTGTGTCTGATGGCGGGTGGGCCGAACCTGCACTTTCATCTGCAGCTTCCTCTTTGTCACCGTGTAAGATGGAACTGTATATGGGAAGGGTAACCTGAGTTTCATCAGGGTCAGATTCAGGCCATGTAGCGTGCGAGGGGAATGTAGTGGTCTGGGTCAATGTACCAGCAGATTCATCGAGCAGTGGCTGGGCATCAGTGCACTTGTGTCGCCCCCAGGAGTACTGTCGCCACAGTGGCATTACCTTCTTCCTAGGGAGTGTGATGTCATGCTTGGGAGCAACGAACGATCTCTCTAGCAGGTTAATTGATTGGGCGGCGTTATTCCCATGAGTCATGACCCTCCAAACAGCGTTCAAGAAGGCAAAGTGTTTGTTTTACGTGGGCAGTATGGTTGCAAAGCTGAACCTTAAAGGAATGTCCAGAAGGGCACCACCAGGAGTGGAGCCTACGGTTAAATTCGACTCCACCTGGGAAACCTCAACCATGCCAGCTACAGAACAGATGCACACATTGCAAGCTTAATTCCGTTAACGAACGAGACTCCGTCATACCCCACGGTCCAAGTCCGGCTTACTAGAGGGACACGTGAGGCTCTGGCACATGAGATTGGCCAATAACTGGTGTGTCATGCCATTACATGTCCGTGGCTGCATGTGCACTACACTGAAAAGGCCAGCGTTTGTCGCTTACAGGTGCAGATAACCCGCTGAACAACGTTAGTGATGGGGATCACTGATGACAATTATTACCCGCGAACAATGATTTCCCAGTAAGTGCAGGTCAACCGCAGTTCCGGAATTAGGCCTAACCGTCATTCCTGAAAAAATGAAAAACTTACGTGTGCAAACTACAGGTGCTGTAGCTTGCTTAACAGCTCGCCAGCCGTTCTCATGCCCAGTATGGATTGCACGTGATTGCACAAAGGTTAGAAAGGGTACCGTATCCCCGGATAACATGTATGGATAGCGTACACATTCAAAATATATGTCTATACATCAGGAGGCAGGCTCAGACGGTGTTAGGCCCAGTATGGATTGCACGTGATTGCACAAAGGTTAGAAAGGGTACCGTATCCCCGGATAACATGTATGGATAGCATACACATTCAAAATATATGTCTGTACATCAGGAGGCAGGCTCAGACGGTGTTAGGCCCAGTATGGATTGCACGCGATTGCACAAAGGTTAGAAAGGGTACCGTATCCCCGGATAACATGTATGGATAGCGTACACATTCAAAATATGTCTATACATCAGGAGGCAGGCTCAGACGGTGTTAGGCCCAGTATGGATTGCACGTGATTGCACAAAGGTTAGAAAGGGTACTGTATCCCCGGATAACATGTATGGATAGCGTACACATTCAAAATATATGTCTATACATCAGGAGGCAGGCTCAGACAGTGTTAGGCCCAGTATGGATTGCAAGTGATTGCACAAAGGTTAGAAAGGGTACCGTATCCCCGGATAACATGTATGGATAGCGTACACATTCAAAATATATGTCTATACATCAGGAGGCAGGCTCAGACGGTGTTAGGCCCAGTATGGATTGCACGTGATTGCACAAAGGTTAGAAAGGGTACCGTATCCCCGGATAACATGTATGGATAGCGTACACATTCAAAATATATGTCTGTACATCAGGAGGCAGGCTCAGACGGTGTTAGGCCCAGTATGGATTGCACGTGATTGCACAAAGGTTAGAAAGGGTACCGTATCCCCGGATAACATGTATGGATAGCGTACACATTCAAAATATATGTCTATACATCAGGAGGCAGGCTCAGACGGTGTTAGGCCCAGTACGGATTGCACGTGATTGCACAAAGGTTAGAAAGGGTACCGTATCCCCGGATAACATGTATGGATAGCGTACACATTCAAAATATATGTCTATACATCAGGAGGCAGGCTCAGACGGTGTCAGGCCCAGTATGGATTGCACGTGATTGCACAAAGGTTAGAAAGGGTACCGTATCCCCAGATAACATGTATGGATAGCGTACACATTCAAAATATATGTCTGTACATCAGGAGGCAGGCTCAGACGATGTCAGGCACAGTATGGATTGCACGTGATTGCACAAAGGTTAGAAAGGGTACCGTATCCCCGGATAACATGTATGGATAGCGTACACATTCAAAATATATGTCTGTACATCAGGAGGCAGGCTCAGACGGTGTCAGGCACAGTATGGATTTGATGGCCCAGATTACACAGCGGAGGAGCAGGGAGAGGTAAAGATTGCAAATGCTGGGGCCCTGCCCAAGCAAGGGGTGCCCACTAGTGGGCGTCGGTACTGGCACTGGGCCCCTCATAGTACGGCGGTGTGTCTGACGGTGGGTGTGCACCACCACCGTCAGAGACACTTGATTGCACTATGAGGGACCCTGTGCCAGTGCCCGCACCCAAGAGTCGGCCTACCCACCTGTCCAGGGCAATGGCACTCGCACGGTGTCGTGCGCTAGGTGGTGACCCCGGCCATGGGGGGGGGGGAGGCAGCACAGTTATGGAGTTTTAGAAAGTGGCATATGTTGATGTTGGACATTCAGCTGATGCAAAAGGCGAAATAGGTGAAGTCCCAGGAAGAGGTGGACCAAAGCAAGCCATTTTTCTGTCACCCTATGTGTCATCAGGGGAAGGTGGGACAGAATCCTTGGAAACCCATGCATGGTTCATTTTAATGAAGGTTAGATCATCCACATTTTGGGTTGACAGACGGGTCCTTTTTTCTGTCAGGATTGATCCAGCTGCACTGAAGACTCTTTCCGATAGCACACTTGCAGCTGGGCAAGCGAGCTCCTGTAAGGCATATTGGGCCAATTCAGGCCAGGTGTCCAGTTTAGCGGCCCAATAGTCAAAGGGGAATGACCTGTGTGGGAGAACATCGATATGGGAGGAAAAGTAGTTTGTAACCATAGTTGACAACTGCTGTCTCCTGTCACTTTCCATCGATGCAGTATTACCAGTTGTGTGAGCGGTATTTGAAAAATCAGTCCACAACATTGTCATGAAACCCCTGTCTCCAACGCCACTTCTGCTGTGTGCACCACGAACACCTCTGCCAAGCTGCCCCCGGCCCGTACGGCTCGTGTGAGAACCATCACCGCTGCTGTGTGCTGGCAATGCCTCAAGCAACCGATTTACCAGAGTTGCTTGTTTATTAGCCAATATTAGGTCAAGGTTCTCCTGTGGCATGATGTTTTGTAATTTGCCTTTATAGCGTGGATCCAGGATGCTGGCCAACCAGTAGTCGTCATCGTTCATCATTTTGGCAATGCGTGGGTCCCTTTTTAGGATCTGCAAGGCATAATCTGACATGTGGGCCAATGTTCCCGGTGTCAATGATGCACTGCGAGTGCTGGTTGGAGGAGCACTTTCTGGCAAATCCACATCCCTCCAGTCACGCACAAACCCTGTACCAGACCTTGCCACGCCAACATTTTCACTTGCCCCACGAGATGCATCCTCCTCCCCTAAGTAATCATCCCCATCATCCTCTTCCTCCTCCTCTTCTTCCTCCACCTCGTCCAGGAGAGGTCCCTGAGCAGACAATGGCTGAATGTCATCAAGGATTCCCTCCTCCTCTTCCTCCTCATCAACATTGGCTGCAGACGCCTGCTCCTTAAGGTGCGTCAAAGTTTGCATGAGCAGACGCATAAGTGGGATGCTCATGCTTAGGATGGCGTCGTCTGCGCTTACCAGCCGTGTGCATTCCTCAAAACACTGAAGGACTTTACAGAGGTCTTTCAGCTTCGACCACTGCACACCTGTCAACTCCATGTCTGCTCTCAAAGTGCATGGCCGTGTATTCTCCCACAAATGCATTATGGCCTGCCTCTGCTCGCACAGCCGCTCCACCATGTACAGGGTGGAGTTCCACCTTGTTGCAATGTCGATAATGAGGCGGTGGTTGGGAAGGTGGCGCAATCGCTGCAGCTTCTGCATACGAACGGAGTGTACAGGCGACCGGCGGATGTGCGCGCACAGTCTTCACACCTTCTGGAGCAGGGCTGTTAACTCCGGATAAATTTTGAGGAAGCACTGCACCACCAGGTTCAGGGTGTGAGCCAAGCAAGGTATATGGCTGAGTTTTGAAAGGGCTATGGCTGCCACAAAATTACGGCCGTTATCACTAACTACCTTGCCTGCCTCAAGATGTACACTGCCCAGCCATGACTCAGTTTGTCGCTTCAAGTACTCGGCCAGCACCTCGGCGGTGTGTCTGTTGCCCAAACACATCATCTGCAACACAGCCTGCTGACGCTTTCCACTAGCTGCTCGATAGGGGGACACATCGTGTGCAACAGTGGCAGCTGCAGATGGAGTGCTGGTACGACTGCGCTCTGTGGACGAGCTTTCGCTTCTGGAGGAGGAGGAGGGTCGAACGCCTACAGCCAACTGTTTCCTATACCGTGGGCTAGGCAGCACTGTCCCACCACAGCTGTCCCCTGTGGACCCTGCATCCACCACATTAACCCAGCGCGCAGTGATGGACACGTAACGGCCCTGGCCATGCCGACTGGACCATGCATCAGTTGTGAGGTGCACCTTTCCGCTCACTGACTGCTTGAGTGCATGGACAATGCAGTCTTCTACATGATGTTGGAGGGCTGGGATGGCTTTGCGAGAGAAGAAGTGGCGACTGGGTAGGTCATAGCGTGGTACTGCATAGGCCATGAGTTCGCGGAAAGCTGTGCTTTCCACCAACCGAAAGGGCATCATCTCAAACGAGATTAGTTTGGCAATGTGGGCGTTCAAACCCAGTGTACGCGGATGAGAGACTGAGTACTTTCTTGACCTACTCATAGTGTCTGGGAGGGTGAGCTGGACTTGAGAGCTGCATATGGTGGAAGTAGCGGTGGACAGGGCGGACTGAGAGAGGGTTGATGATGGTGATGGAGTTGGTGTTCTTTCTGATGGCCTAGAATCAGTCTTTCGTTGATATAACAGTGGGATTTCCTGACTGCTGTGGCCTTGCAACGACACCTCAACATTTGCTGCTGTGCTAACCGGTGGGCTTACAGTGGGGGAAACAATGTAGCGTTGCTGACTACCTTCGTTGTGATCAGTTGCACATGTGGCACTTGAGGTTTGGTGTTGTGTCCACGCTTGCAAGTGCATGCTGGTTAAATGTCTAAGCATGCAACTGGTATTCAAATTTTTCAGATTTTTCCCTCGGCTAAAGGTCTTTGCGCACTTCTTACAGATAACCTTGGCCTGATCATGAGGATTTTGGTCAAAAAAGTGCCACACTGCACTCTTCCTACTTTGGCAGACATTTTGCGGCCTAGCACGCTGTGATCTTTTGACCCTCTGGACAAGCTGTCCAGCAACTCTTTTGATGTTTGGAACCTGTCTTTGGAGTGCTCCGGGCCTGCCAGATAACAGCTGTTGCGATGTCGATGTCTGCTGTGGATGCTCCTCATCTGAGCTATTGGAAGCAGCACCCTCTTCCCCCAATGGATGCCAATCTGGCTCAACAACTGGGTCATCCATCACATCCTCTTCTATGTCATGTGCACCTTCCTCTGTGTCACCGTGTATGGTGGTATAGTGTGCGGGAAGGGGCACCTGAGTCTCATCAGGGTCAGAATCTGGCTCTGTACACTGCGAGGACAATGTAGTGCTCTGAGTGAATGTACCAGCAGAATCATCCATCAGCGGCTGTGCATCAGTGCACTCCATGTCAGATTCATCTTGGCCTGGGTAATTCACCATTTGACTTGATAATCAAGGCATGGTATGTGAAAACAGCTCCATGGAGTAATCAGTAGTATGGCCTGCGTCATCCTTCAATCTTGGATGGGGTGAAGGACACAAGGAAAGGTGTGGTTCATGAACATGAGCCTCCAATGACGACTCAGTGCTTTTACTTTTTACAACTGAAGAAGAGGAGGCGATAGAGCTGGAGGCTGAGTCAGCAATGTAAGACAAAACTTTTTCCTGATGCTCTGGCTTTAAAAGCGGTTTGCCAACTCCTAGAAAACTAAGCGTTCGAGGCCTTATGTAGCCAGACGATGACGCAGGCTCAACACCTCCTGCATTCGGTCCTATTTTGCTCTTGCCACTACCATCAGATCCACCACCAACACCATCATTACCAGCTGCCAACCCCCGCCCAATTCCACGGCCTCTTCCACCAGCCTTCCTCATTTTTGGTAGAAATGTAGACAAAATCCAACAAACTATATAGTAATATAAAACAAGGTACAAGGTGTCTATAGGACAGGGGAGATTTTGAATTTCTGCAGACACTTGTGGACACTGGACACTTTTGGATTGTGTGAGGCCCACTGATATCTGAGCGCTATGTCACAGGCTCGATGGCACAGCTGTGACAAAAGTGACGAGAGGATAAGGGAGATTTTGAATTTCTGCAGACACTTGTGGACACTGGACACTTTTGGATTGTGTGAGGGCCACTGATATCTGAGCGCTATGTGACAGGCTCGATGGCACAGCTGTGACAAAAGTGACGAGAGGATAAGGGAGATTTTGAATTTCTGCAGACACTTGTGGACACTGGACACTTTTGGATTGTGTGAGGGCCACTGATATCTGAGCGCTATGTCACAGGCTCGATGGCACAGCTGTGACAAAAGTGACGAGAGGATAAGGGAGATTTTGAATTTCTGCAGACACTTGTGGACACTGGACACTTTTGGATTGTGTGAGGCCCACTGATATCTGAGCGCTATGTCACAGGCTCGATGGCACAGCTGTGACCAAAGTGACTAGAGGATAAAGGAGATTTTGAATTTCTGTACACACTTGTGGACACTGGACACTTTTGGATTGTGTGAGGGCCACTGATATCTGAGCGCTATGTCACAGGCTCGATGGCACAGCTGTGACAAAAGTGACGAGAGGATAAGGGAGATTTTTAATTTCTGCAGACTCTTGTGGACACTGGACACTTTTGGATTGTGTGAGGGCCACTGATATCTGAGCGCTATGTCACAGGCTCGATGGCACAGCTGTGACAAAAGTGACGAGAGGATAAGGGAGATTTTGAATTTCTGCACACACTTGTGGACACTGGACACTTTTGGATTGTGTGAGGCTCAATGAATATCTGAGCGCTATGTGACAGGCTTGATGGCACAGCTGTGACCAAAGTGACTAGAGGATAAGGGAGATTTTGAATTTCTGCAGACACTTGTGGACACTGGACACTTTTGGATTGTGTGAGGCCCACTGATATCTGAGCGCTATGTCACAGGCTCGATGGCACAGCTGTGACAAAAGTGACGAGAGGATAAGGGAGATTTTGAATTTCTGCACACACTTGTGGACACTGGACACTTTTGGATTGTGTGAGGCCCAATGAATATCTGAGCGCTATGTGACAGGCTCGATGGCACAGCTGTGACAAAAGTGACGAGAGGATAAGGGAGATTTTGAATTTCTGCAGACACTTGTGGACACTGGACACTTTTGGATTGTGTGAGGCCCACTGATATCTGAGCGCTATATCACAGGCTCGATGGCACAGCTGTGACAAAAGTGACTAGAGGATAAGGGAGATTGGATTGCTTTTAAAAAAGCAGTTTGCAGAGCAGTGGGTAAACAGCAATGCCAGCCTGTCAGGAAGCCTTAAAAGGCAGCCCAACAACCAACACCACTGATACACCACAATATAGCCTCCCCTTGCACTGCACACACAGTGACTGGTGTGTTGTGCAGGCCAAATCGCTAGCAGCAGAAGCAGTTTTTTTTTCTTCTCAGCAGGACAAAAAAAAAAAATTGGGATTGCTTTTAAAAAAGCAGTTTGCGGAGCAGTGGGTAAACAGCAATGCAGGAATGTCAGGAAGCCTTAGAAGGCAGCCCAACAACCAACACCACTGATACACCACTATATAGCATCCCCTTGCACTGCACACACAGTGACTGGTGTGTTGTGCAGGCCAAATCGCTAGCAGCAGAAGCAGTTTTTTTTCTTCTCAGCAGGAAAAAAAAAAAAAATTGGGATTGCTTTTAAAAAAGCAGTTTGCGGAGCAGTGGGTAAACAGCAATGCAGGAATGTCAGGAAGCCTTAGAAGGCAGCCCAACAACCAACACCGCTGATACACCACAATATAGCCTCCCCTTGCACTGCACACACAGTGACTGGTGTGTTGTGCAGGCCAAATCGCTAGCAGCAGAAGCAGTTTTTTTTTCTTCTCAGCAGGACAAAAAAAAAATATTGGGATTGCTTTTAAAAAAGCAGTTTGCGGAGCAGTGGGTAAACAGCAATGCAGGAATGTCAGGAAGCCTTAGAAGGCAGCCCAACAACCAACACCACTGATACACCACTATATAGCCTCCCCTTGCACTGCACACACAGTGACTGGTGTGTTGTACAGGCCAAATCGCTAGCAGCAGAAGCAGTTTTTTTTTCTTCTCAGCAGGACAAAAAAAAAAATTGGGATTGCTTTTAAAAAAGCAGTTTGCGGAGCAGTGGGTAAACAGCAATGCAGGAATGTCAGGAAGCCTTAGAAGGCAGCCCAACAACCAACACCACTGATACACCACTATATAGCCTCCCCTTGCACTGCACACACAGTGACTGGTGTGTTGTGCAGGCCAAATCGCTAGCAGCAGAAGCAGTTTTTTTGTCTTCTTCCCTGCCTAACGCTCTCCCTACAGAATCAGCAGCAACCTCTCCCTATACTGAGATCGGCAGAAGTAAGATGGCGGTCGGCGTGCACGCCCTTTTATACCCCCTGTGACGCCCACCAAAGCAAGCCAATCACTTGCATGCCCTTCTGAAAGATGGTGGTGACCCCTGCCTATGTCATCACGTTGCCCACAGTGTCCGTGGATCCTGATTGGCTGAAAAAGAGCGCAAAACAAACTTTTGAAACGCTACTTTGGCGCGTAAGTCGCCGACCTCGTGGCCGACCTCATCCTAGGGTCGGGTTTCGTTTCATGAAACCCGACTTTGCCAAAAGTCGGCGACTTTTGAAATTTTTCGACCCGTTTCGCTCAACTCTAGTCCTTGCATTAATCTTCTCACTGCTGGCAAGTTTAATGCATCTTTGATTGTCCTCATAGATAACTGTTGGTTAAGCTAATGGCTTGCTGAAATCTTCCAAAAGTTGTTTCAACCAAATTACTTCTTGACTTGCATAAGCAGTAGCCATATACTGTATTCTGCTTCTGTAGAAGATAATTCAACTGACACTTGTTTTCTGCTGGACCAAGAAATTGACTTTTCTCCTAGCTTGAACAAGTAACACTTGATTTCCGATCACTTGAATCTCCAGTCCTGTCTGCATCCACATAACCACTGACTGTGAGATCTCCTGATGCAGATATCATAAGATTTAGCCTTCGAGTTTCTGGTAGTCTGGAAAACGATTCCATCCTTTTTCAGAATGGCTTGCACCTTACCACTTGTATATTTGGTTCCATTATCTGCACTCAGGGCATTTGGCATTCTTCCAAATTTGTTAAACAATACAGCAAGATATTCTTCAAGCTTCTGTGGAACTTCATCCTTACTGTGAAGCAGGTAGGCGACTGTATATCTGGAGTAGTCAACAATAAATGTGAGAAAATATCTCTTCTTGCTAGGAATTTTCACACTCATTCGACCACATACATCTGTATGTATCAGATCCAGTGGCTGTGCAGATCGAGTGGTTCTTATTTTAGGAAAGAATTTTCTGGACATTTTCCCTTTAAGGCTATGTGCACACACTGCGGAATCACCTGCAGGCTTTTCCCTGCGGAACTGCAGGTAAAACCGCAGGTAAAGTGACCTGCGGTTTTGCTGCGGTTTGGCCTGCGGTTTCACACCTCTACTATGTTAAAGGTGTGAAACCGCAGCGGAATCCACAGAAACAATTGACATGCTGTGGTTTATAAACCGCAGCAAAACCGCGTGGAAAAAACCGCAGCGTGAGCACTGCGGTTTTGAAAACCCATAGGGTTACATGGTACTGTACCATGTCTGTGGAACTGCTGCGGTTCCACAGGGCTAAAACCACAGCAGAACCACAGCAAAAACTGCAGCGTGTGCACATAGCCTTAGACAGCTAGTGCACTTCATCTACACTACACTGGTTGATGTCAATACCATTTGCAAGTTGAGCTAGATTCCTTACTGCTTCTGGGTCTCTGTGCCCAAGACATCTATGCCATGCATGGATACAGTTCTTATGCAGATCTTGTCTAGCACTGTACACTCTTTCTTTGCATTTTAGCTGATAAAGCTCATCTTGGATTTTTCCTTGTGCAAGAGTGTGACCCTTCTTTGAGATGATGCAGCTCTTATCTTTAAAAGTAACTATACTCCACTTTTGCATGAGCTTCTTTACTGACAGAGGATTGTTTTCAAGGCAGGGAACATAGAGAACATCCTTTATTGGGATCTTTCTGCTTTGAAACTGGACAGTGGAGGTAGTTGTCCCTACTCCTTCTGAAGTCATATAGTGACCATTAGCTAAGATGACCTTTTCTGACTTGCTATCATTTAGGTAAGTGAAGAAATCCTTGCTATTTGTCACATAGCTGCTTGTACCAGAATCTATACACCATATATGCTTTGCAGATGAGCCTGTACTGGCATTAAATGCAGCTTAAACACATGCAGAATCTTCCTTTACAGCTGTTTTAACCCTTTGATGATTGTTCTGCTTTTTAAACTTACTCATTCTTGCTTTCCAAATTTTGCAGTCTGCTTTAAGGTGGCCGGGTTTTTCACAGACAAAA
The DNA here is from genome assembly GCF_039654945.1 of Dendrobates tinctorius. NCBI lineage: Eukaryota > Metazoa > Chordata > Amphibia > Anura > Dendrobatidae > Dendrobates > Dendrobates tinctorius. The sequence continues at coordinate 40,616,118 of NW_027361825.1, read as the reverse complement.
CATTCACGAGTTTCTCTTAGATTGCTCTTATATTTAGGGAAATGTCTCTAATGCTGTTTCTGCTCTGGATTCATTACTGCTGCTACAGACTGTGTTTTTCTCTTGAATTCATCCACAAGTTTACCTTTAACATACTCTAGTGTCAGCTCAACATCTGGCCGTGCATCTAGTGCAGTCACAAGTGTGTCATAACTCTCTGGAAGACCACTTAATAGAAGTGCAGCAACATGAAAATCTTTCATTTCTTCTCCAATACCTCCCTGAGACGCTCCACAATCTCTCGGGTATTTCTTATATAGTCCTGCATATTCTGTCCATCACTTAGCTGAGACTGATACAGCTTTCTCATGAGATGAAACTTATTGCTGAGATTTGATCTTTCATTCATTTTCTGTAACTTATCCCACATCTCCTTTGAAGTTTCACACTTGCATATATGCACAATCTGATTATCATCTACACTGAGGGAGATTGTGCTTTGTGCTTTCTGGTCCTTCTCTAGCCAATCATCTGGTAATGGATGAGGCACTTGACCCTGAGTATATTTCCATGTACCTTCTCTTATGAGCAGCATCTTCAGCTTGAATTTCCAGGACTGGTAGATCTGGTTAGTGAGGCTTGGCACTGAGAACAGGATTGCTGCTAGTGGGCATCTTCTCTGTTGCTCTGTGCTGCTTTTGCTTTGGCCTTCTTTTGCTGTATTACTCTGGGGTTCTGTGTCACTCTGGGCCCATAACCTGTTGGCAGTAGATTTTTCAGGATACTCTCCAAGCACGTGACAACAGAGCTTCTTCATTCAGGACAATCAGGAACAATATATATTAAGCTTAATAGATCAGGAATAAATCATTTGTATGTCTCTATCTGTGCAGCATCTACAGCAGGCTGCTTCTCTCATACACAGACACAGGAAAAACAGGAAATAGTCACATGCTCTCCCTGCGTGAGCCTCTGGGAGTTTTTTTTTTACCTTTTTGAACAGCATACAAATCTAGCAACTAAACACTCATAGACAGGAATGGAGTTGTTGCAATCATGCACTGCACTGACAGAGGTCATCCTGGCTGCAGGACAGCACAGATTAGAATATGTATCGTTACTTCTTTTAGGCTGGTTTCACATTTGCGTTAAAACAACGCTGCGCCCTGCGTCGTTAAGCCCCGCCCCGAGCCGGCTCCCTGCCCGCCCCATCCGGGATCACCGCCTACTTTCGCATTTGCACGCATGCGATCGGCGCACCCTATCTTTAGCATAGGGTGCGCAGATCATGCGCTGCCAGTGTGAAAGTAGCGTGCTGCGCACTTTTGACGGTGCGCCGTGTACGCCGAAATGCAGCATGTTGCATTTCGGCGCGCACTGCGCACCGTCAAAAGTGCGCAGCACGCTACTTTCACACTGGCAGCGCATGATCTGCGCACCCTATGCTAAAGATAGGGTGCGCCGATCGCATGCGTGCAAATGCAAAAGTAGGCGGTGATCCCGGATGGGGCGGGCAGGGAGCCGGCTCGGGGCGGGGCTTAACGACGCAGGGCGCAGCGTTGTTTTAACGCAAATGTGAAACCAGCCTTATATATGTGAAAATAAATAGTAGCAAAAAAACGAAGGCAGCACACCATTGACAAAATGAAAAAATAGTGTTTTAATAGCCCATTGGGGCTCAGCAACATTTTGGTTCTACTGAGAACTGAATTTCCAGGAGAACTGAAACTCTACTTTTTCATTTTGTCTAAATGGAGTGCGGCCTTCATTTTTTGCTACTATATTGAGGATAATAATAATAATAATTTTATTTCTATAGCGTCAACATATTCCGCAGCACTTTACATTTTAGAGGGGCTTGTACAGACAGTAGACATTACAGCATAACAATAATCACATAGATCAAAACAGATACCGAGAGGAATGAGTGCCCTGCTCGCAAGCTTACAATCTATGAGGAAAAAGGGGGCACAAAAGGTGGATCGGTAAATGCCTAGAAGGTTTGGCACCCATATATTATACACTGATTGCTAGGCTACTTTCAAATCTCTTTTTTCCTATGTGCGTGTGTATATATATATATATATATATATATATATATATATATGTTTATACACATGTGGCGCCCCTGAGGCTCAGTCGCCACAGATGTACTGCACCTCCTCCTGAGGTGTGGTACCCCACCATCCAGGTAAGGTGGAGACTCCTGACCACGCTCCAACACCTGCACCCCACACCACAAAGTAGTGTAGCAAAGCACCTTCGGCGGCTCCCTGCTTGGAGTATAGCAAAGCACCCATTGGTGGCTCCCTGCTTGGAACACGAAACGTGCTGGGAGGTGGGTGGAGTTAGATTACATTTCAAGGAGCGGGAAGAGTTTAAGTAGTCAGTAGTTGGTGGGAGAGAGAAGAAGATCCCTAGAGAGAAGGATAGATGGATGGAAGTGCTGCAGCAGATCCCAGTGATCTGGGTCTGCTGGCACGGGAAAGAGAGAAAGAGAGCAACATAGACTGAAAGCCTGACTCTCCATAGAAAGAAAGGATTAGTACGGAGCGTGAGGAGTAAAAGAGAACAGAGGACGTGGGTGAGACGAGAACCCTACCTAGAAGTTCTAAGCGCAAGGCCGGGGCCCGGTCACCGAGGTTGTACGGATACTAATGGTCCTGCAGCAGACACCGGAGGAATAGAAGTAGTGACCACTTTATTCCCACACAAGACTTGGGGGCACAACAGCAACTGGATAGTGAGCCGGGACTTAGTAGCAAGGAGTCCCCGAAGCAGCCTACAGCTGTCTGCCGTACAAGTAGAGTTCTTAGGAATATGGGACAGGAGGAACTCCAGTGTAACTCAGTACTAGGAGTACTTCATCTAAAGGCACTATAAGAGGAGACATTCAGAAAGGCACAAGTTGGCAGAGTGTTGGAAAGGAGTATTCCATCTGGCCTGGGGGTTGGCTGGGTCCCAGACCCGGAGGACACGGCACGGAAGCGGGCATCTGTTTGTACAACAGACTGTGAGTAAAGCTTTGGAACTACATGCCCTGGTGTACTCCACTTATTCCAGCGTCAACCTGCCCGGCACTTCTACATCCCTTGCGCCTGACACTACACCACCTAAGTGTCACCATATCTACTATGCCCTGGGACAACAACCCTGCCTGTGGAGGGCTATACCATCACTGCTGCACCACACCATTTGCCCCAGAGGATCTGCATGCAGCGTCGGTCTAACATCTACATTGCCGAACACCACAGGTGGCGTCACGACTTATTCATTCACACTGAACATTTACAATGGGCGCCCAGGGTCACGGGCCGGGTCACATCTACCGTGACAACTTCCATTAAGATCCACCGGGCCCGGTACCGAGTACCCCACGGACCTGGGTGTGAGGGCGTCCCACACACACACACACATAAACATACACACACACCATGTGACGTAGTCCTATAGCCAAGGTGAGGGTCCTATCATCTCATGTTGTAAATCCAGGGTGGCAAGCATGAAAACCCAATTATATAACTTTTTATTAAAAAAAATAATCCCAACAAAGTTGAGAATGAATATATATGATCAAGAGCAAAATAGATGCAAATACAAACAGCCAGTATGTGTGTATAAATGTTCACATATAGGTGTAGGCCCCTGAACGTATAATCAGTCTGGACAACAAGACCCCCCCAAAGGCAGAAAAGGGAAAAAAGATGACTACCAGGGGGCACACTTTCTTCTTTACATGAGTATTATTTCACCTCCCCCTCTTCTAATTCCTTCTTTCTTCCCTGTCCCCTCTTTGGGGTCTTGTCCAAAGAAGAGTATTTTTCTAGAGTTAGCTGGATGCATTCAGGGAGCTATACCCATACGCTGGCCTCTGTATACACCCACTAGCTGTTTCTATATTCTTCTATTTAGCTCTTTGTCATACATGTATCAGGGCTGTGCAAGTTGTAGCACACAGACAGGGAAAGATAGAGACCAGAATCAAAGTCATGGGAGCTACAGCGGGGGCTATTATACAGCGTCAAAGATATAGCGGGGGTCATGATACAGTATGGGAGCTACAGCGGGGGCCATTATACAGTGTGGCAACTAATGCGGGGGCCATTTTACAGCGGATGAGCTAATGCGGGGGTCATTATACAGCATGAAAGCAAATGCGGGGGTCATTATACAGTATGGGAGCTATTACGGGGGTCATTATACAGTACAGTTTAAAGGCTACTGTGGGGGCCATCATACAGAAGGGGGGCCTATATACAGTGTGGGAGATACTGTGGGGGCCATCATACAGTATGGGGGCCTATGTACAGTGTGGAAGTTACTGTGGGAGCTGTCATAAACTGGGGTTTATATTTAGTGCGAGGACTAATGTGGGGGCCTGTAGACAGTGGGGGAGTTACTGTGGGGGCTGTCATAAACTGGGGTTTAGATACAGTGCGAGGACTAGTGTGGGGGCCTGTAGACTGTGGGAGTTACTGTGGGAACCAGTGTGGAAGCTACTGTAAGGACACAAAAGGGACATTCTACTATGTAAGGGGCACAATGGTGGCATTACTATTTGGGGCCATAAGAGGAGCTCTGTTTTTGTACCACACAGCAGGTGCAGTAATAGGGTCACACTCACATACAAGAGCAAGAGCAGCAGCGGCTCAGTATTTGGTTGAGTAGGTTGTGCAGGCAGGGAATAGATGGGGCTTGTGTAGGAAATGTGAGAAGTCAAATGTGTCTTTGTTGTAATCTCTACAGACGAGTCCTGGCTGTAAGAAGTTTTCATGTCTGTCTGAGTAAGATGTAAAAGTGATCGACTATCAGAAATAACATAACCTGTAAGTTATTATCTGTAACTGTATTGCAAACTCTTGTATATTCTGAAGGACTGGTATCTATCACTATAAGGTCACCATATGGTGTTGACATCAGTATTAGTTTTTGCATACAGATTTTATACAGCTACAGCGCAGTCATCTGCTGAGGTTCTTCAATACCCACGACTTGATTGCGCTACCTGAGTTGTAATCAGAGTTACCGGTTAGGGGCCCACTCAGATTTTTCACCTTCCCTGAGCTGAACCCCTAGTTGCGCGTCTGGAGACACCTCTTTTCCTCCTACCTGCCTCCTGAACATAAAGGGGGTGTCCAGGCTTGGGGTGTAGGGACGTTGCTGCTGAGCCTTGGGTGTGAGTATTCACTCGCCTCTTTCTCCCCCTCCTTCCCCTTGGTTCTTGGATTAGTCCCACGGCACTGGTTGCATGACATGCGGGATAACATGGAGGCTATATGGTTAGCCAGGTCCCATCAAATTGCCATGGGACTTTCTATTGGATACTTTGTGGATTAACTTATGTTTGTATGGGGGGTTACCATTTGGGGAAAGTCATCTTGGCTATTACAGATACTTAATTTTTGATGGCTTGGCGTCATACATCCCGGATTTTGGTGTTCATTGAAATGCATTGTCTATATTTGTAATGCCTTTTAACTATTTGTATTTAGCAATAAAGATTTTTTGTATTTTTATTCAAAAACTCCTGTGGTTCTCTGGCTTTCTATCATTTTGCAGCGGAGTGGCTAGTGCACTTATAGGGTTCTTGCACACCCGGTGCAGTGAACTATGAGTCTGGTAGTTGATATACTACTTGGGGTGTAGGGGGTATGATATATTACAGTAATGCCCTTGCATTTCTCTTTCGTCCTGGCGCCGTATATTATCAGTGTATGTATATTTATTAATACATTATGGTGCTGCTACACGGTTAAGTGTATTACCACGTCTATACAATGGTACTGATACACTATTATGTGTATTACCATGTCTTCCTGAATGTATATATGTGTAATGTTATACTGTTGTAATGCTGCTATGCTTAGTGTATAGGATAAGTGTAGTTACTGGATTGGCTACTAGATGGGGACATAATAGTGTAAAGAGCTTTCAGCTAGTGAATAGGATAGGAAAGGGTTAACAATAGGATGGGCTGCTGTGTGGTAAGCTAGCAACGTTCCCTTATGTGGTCAGAAGGGCCCGGGCGTCCGAATAGTCAACATGGGCTCTAGGCCCAGGACACCACAGCAGTCACGTAACGTTAAAGAAGAAGAAGACAAGCTTAGCCATTTGGAGTCTATAGGACAGAAGTATGGTGTCAAGCAGCAGGATTGCAGCAGTTCATAGCTGGAGAAAGGAAGTGGTCCGAAAGACTTCAGGGCGCAGATTGTTGAACATGTGGCAGATTATTGCATGGGCTGATGCTCTCAGGACCGGGGCGAAACAGGCCAGAGAATCCCCAAGCACAGGAAGTCTGAACAGGGAGAACGCTGCGGTACTGCTTAAGGCGCCATTACCCTGTAATATACTTGAGGACATGGAACTGAGTCCAGGGAAGGAACAGAATGAGAGCGGCATGGAACTTGCTGTTGGTGTTGTAACTGACAAGAATGTGCTGCCAAGTTGTTCAAGTAAAGTTTCACTTGTTGCATTTGAACCGGACTGTGTCACAATTCTTGCAAAACCAATTGCAGAAAGGCTTCAGCACCACAATTGTATCCCTGATGGCGCAGTGAGAGAAGACACAGGTATGCTGGCGAAAGAATGCTGTTTTCATGTGAGAGGGGGCCAGGGCTAGTGCTCAGCCACGACTACAGTCCTGGACCTCCCTTACACTTGGCGTAGTCGGCAGAAGGCGACTACCTCGTAATGCGAAGAAACTGCGACGAAAGAAGATACGTCTCAACCCCGTACCCCAGGGGTATTCAGCGATGCCGGACACAAATAGTAGGAATGTGTCTGGAAGTCCACCAATTTCTTACCTGCTGTCATACGACTGCCTGCTCCTGGTGCCGGCACAGGAGAATCTTGACAGTGTGCAGTGCATGTGATGTGAGCATTCACAAGTCTGCAGTCATATAGAGCGACTAAAGACTTGTATCCCATGCCTGGACAACTCCCTTAGCATACACTCTGAAAAAATAGCTAACTTTCGTCTAATATACAGTATTTAATTAATTATATATTTAAAACAGCTAAAAGGAAGACAAAATGTCCAGGAAGTTCAACCGACAGATGAGAAAGGATAAAAGGAAAGGTTATATATATATATAATCACAATGCATTATCCAGTCCGCCCCCGAAGAGCTGATCGTTCATTCCTGATCCAAAATGTTGATTTGTTGGACTAAACATTCATAAAAAACTTTACACATTTACATAATTATTTGTGTTATTTTCTTCTGTGTAAGCCTTTATTGAGACCATCAATGGATCCTGCTGTGATCAGCTCCAAAGGCACACTAGTTTAGAAATTAATAGTAATTGTAATAGTAATGGTAAAGAAGTTTTTCCTCCTCTAGAGTTTGAACATTTCTTTCTCCAGATGGAGGGAGAGCCCCCTTGTCTTTTGTTGAGGTTTTACATGAAACAGCTTTTCACCATACATTTTTGCATAGGCCATTTATGTCTTGTGCAAAACAAGACAGACTGACAGAACAAAGAGAGGAAGGAGATGATGGGGAGGAAGACTGAGGAGCAGAGTGAAAAAACAAGCATATAGAGATATATAAAAATTGTATTGAGCTTTCTAACAAGTCTTTAACCTCACCTGAGATGGATTCACATACTCACTGCAAAGTACAGCTGTATAATATCCTCCATGCTACTACTTCTGCCAGTGTGCTAAGTAAGGAATGAAGAGCAGGAATCCATCCCTGTGCTCTGCTGGGTATTGGAGACATTACAGCAGCTCATCTCCTCCACCAGCTCAGAGTCAATTGCATATTAAGAAATTGATCCAGACAAGAGGAAACTGGCTAAAAATGCACAATACAAAGTATATAACAGCCAGAAAAAAAATGTTATCCCTCATGTACACACTGGAATGTTAGTTACCCTCAAGCCCATAGGAGCATTTAAAGAAGTTTTCCACCACTTGGACAATCTCTTCTGATACCCCACGATTGGCCCTAATAAAATAAAAAAGCTTCAACTCACCTCCCATGGCGACGCCGTTCCAGTGGTGTCGGCACTTGGCTTCCCGGGGCTCTTGTGCGGTCATTATATCACGTGAGCCTGGCGTCCAATGAGTGCTGGCGTCACTCTCCTCGTCTTTGGACAAAACAAGCATCAAGAGGAAGTCCAGGCTGTGGCTGCTCTCTCACTTCCTCTTGACGATCAATTTGTCCATGTCCGTCTTTTCAGATGAGCACACAAACGTGGTCTTCTATGTACATTTCTGTGACCATTTGACGTCCTGTTGGGGGGTGGTCTGAATCCCAGTTTTAGGGGGAATTAGGCTGAACCCCTGAACAGAAACGCAGTGTGATCAAGGCCAAAGGAACATCATTTCGTGACCCTGATAATGTCCTCTCATCTGCTATAGATCTGGATAACCAAGCCACCGTCAAGTAAAAATGATCTAACATAAAAATCTCATTCACTTTACAACATATTCACCATATTTTATTACATTCTAATATACAATAAGTCACAAATTTATTTCTACATATGAAAACATTGCTACTCTTTTTTTTACATTCCTTATTCTTACCTTTTTTTTTTTCCATTCTACATGACGGCACCACAAGAGAGGGGATCCGCCCAATGAGGACAGGAAACCTTCAAGATAAAAGGGGCGGCTCCTCTCTCCGCATCAGTTGGTTTCCTGCCCTTGATGGGGAACCCTCAAGATGAAGAACCTGCAGTAATCAGTGGTGGCCAGCGGCGTGATCGCTCCCTCCAGGTAAAAGCCAGGACAGGTATGGAGGAGGTGGAGGTGACCGGGCGTCTTGGTAGCCAGGGGTGGTGCAGCGTTATCGCCCCCTCCCGGCAGGTCCAGGTAGGGAGGGGGCAGCGGTGCCGGGTGTCATGGCGGCCGGGCGTCAGAAGAACGCCGGGAGCCGGGCGCGCACCGGAAGTGACGCGCCCGATAGTGGAGGACAGAGACGCGCACCAGGAATTGGCCAGAAAGACTCCCCGAGCATAGAAAGGGAGCGCGCACCCGGGGGAAAGGCTGGCGCGCTCCGGGGTATGCACGGGGAGGAGATCAGCACAAACCAGTAGTGGTTACTGGGGGTGCAAACAAGTCGGATGTAGTGCGCATGTGGATAACACCCAGGAAGCGCAGGTGACCGGCAGGTGCAGGATCAACCAGGTGATCAGTTAATTAAAAAATTTTTTTTAAAAATGGGGTAATGCTGTCAGAAGTGCTGGCAGGGGTCACCAACCATTCTAGGTTGAATGTGACTGTTCTCATCTGAAAGCGGCAGCAGCTAACTTGTTAAGATTGAGAGCCTTTTTTGCCAGAGCACTTACAGCTGCTCCAGGAGGTGCAGGAGTGGCAGTGTCGCTCAGATGAGAGGAGCCAGACGCGCCATAACTACAGTGGAAGCAGCTCGGATAGTGTACGGGAGGATCGTCATGGTGTTAACAAGGAGGGGTCCACAGTCCCAATGGGAGTCATGTGTACAGACCAGTCAGCCTCCAGATCCGGTACCCATCTTGTGAAGCGTCCGAGTGGTGAGTGAGCTTCGAGAAAGTCCAGTACGATAATGTCTGTTCTCTTTCTCTCTCTCTTATCTCCTCTCTCCCCTCTTCTTACATACATTGGTGGGGTAGAGCATTGGAGGTCCCTAAAAAAGGGGTAAATTAAATGCTAGGAATAAGGAATATTCCTTATGTAAAAAAAAAAAAAAGGAAAAGTCCAGGGGTTGTGTCAGACCTGTACTGTTAGAACAGTAGAGGAAGAGACACCCCCTCTGCTGAGAGCTGGAGATCCCTGATTGTCAGAAGTCTACAATCAGGAAGGGCTTTGCAGTCAACAAACATGGATAGCAAAGCAAGGGATAGACCAGCCCCTCATTGGTCTCTCAGGAAGACCATAGGAGGGCTCTGTTAAATCTCGCTACTGAGAAGGTAGCTCAGATGAGGAAGATATGTTCCTAGTAGAGGATACAGTATGGACAAGCTTATTAAAGCAGTCTGACCTACCGTGGGGCTGGTAGATGCAAAAGCCATAGAACTTGTGTTCGACAAGCTTGCTATGAGGAAAAATGTAAGTCTTCCCTATTTTTGGCAATGACTCATTAAAAGGGAATGGGAAAAACCAGAGAGGAGGTCCCATAATTGGTTCCCTGTAAAGGAGGTACCCTTTTGGTACCCTTTTGATGAAGATGTAACTCTGCCCTTTACAGTGTGAAGCATCCTCATCCTGGGAGGAGGCTTCGAAATTGATGTAGCGTGATCAAAGGTTGCCAGAAAGTCCTCCCTGCTCCTTAAAGGATTTAGGTTCCCTGAAAGAACCTCTAATAGATAGACAGATAATTGTCTTAAGGTACTGTCACACTTAGCGATGTACCAGCGATCCCGACCAGCGATATGACGCGGTCAGGATCGCTGGTACATCGCTAAGTGGTCGCTAGTGAGCTGCCACACAGGCAGATCTCACCAGCGACATAGCAGGGGTCGGGGGTCGTTACTTACCTGTCACACTAGGCGATCCTGACGTCCTCCCGCCCGGCTCCACGCTCGTCGCTCGTCTCTCCACAGGAAACGCCGCAGGAAGCTGACGACGAGAAACAGTCCTGGACGTTCTCGCGCGATCAGCGATAACCAGTGGGGGAGCGGGTCGTAGGTAAGTATCAGACATAGCGATGTCGCTAGCAATATCACTATAACGTCACAAGTTATAGCGATATTGCTAGCGATATCGCTTAGTGTGACAGTACCTTTAAACCAGCCTGGGAGACCTCAGCTGAAACACTTAGAACGGCCATCGTGGCCACTGGTGTGGTTATATCCCTTAAGAATTGGATCAATAACCTAGAAGATCAGCTAGAGCAAAGAATCCCCAGGGAGACTATCCTAGATGCAATACCAGCCATAAGAGCAGCGGCAGTGTTCCTAGCTGATACTTCAGCAGGATTCAGCAAGGCTATACAGCAAATTAGGCCACCGGCCATTCTAGGCTGAGCGTGACTGCATACGTCAGGTGGCGTCCACAGTGCAGCTTGAGGCTGGGCTAGGACTGGAAGGGGAGACCGCCCGCAAGCACAAAGAACTTTAGCTAATGTAGGACGCTGTGCAGGATGGCTTAAATGCTGGCTGGGGACACCCAGGCAAAGCTGTAACTCTGCCCTTTACCGTGTGAAGGAAATTTCCGATTTTGGTCAGACATTGGATGACGTATGAGGGAAAACCGACAACAAAAAAGAAAATTTTCCCAAAAGACAGCCATCTTCATGCCTCTTTCAGCGCTCCTTTCGGAAGGGCCGGAAATCCAGGAGATGGCAATATAAGGATCGAGACAGAAACAGCTCTGACAAAAGATCCATAGGTGGGAGAGGCTTCTATTTTAGCAAACCCTCCAAAGACAGCAAAAAACTCTTCCAGTGACAGCCATTCTCATGTGCACTTCCTCCCAGCTTAGGAGAGGTTCTAGTCTAACACCTGGATTCGGCAAATTGTGGGATCAGGTCTAGAGTTAAGGTTCCACCACTGGCTTCCAAGAGGACATATGCAATCCTCTCAAAGAAAGACAGTCTGGAAGGGGACTCAACCTCACTCCTAGACAAACATGTCCTGGGAAAGATTTCAATAGAAGCCCAGATAAGTTCCTGGAGGTCAATTATAATTCTGAAAAGACCTCAATAGGTATCTGATAATCCCAGTGGAGATGATAAGGAGCAGTAGAATTCCTCCTTCCTTAAATGTTATATAACATTTCCGAGATCTCATGAACACTTATCACCAGATCCGGCAATAAGGCCATATACGTCTCAGTGACGGTCCGGATGGGTCTCAGTCACTTCCAATACAGGGCCCTGCCCTGTGCAGTAGTGATAGCCCTCAAGTTTTCACAAGGCTAATCGCAGAAATCACAGCGCACCTCAGAAGGAAAGATGCTCTGATGATACCCTATCAGGACAACTTCTTGATAATGGGGAAGAAATCTCCCTTGCTGTCAAGATCAAGTCAGATTAGTGATGAAAACACTATAGATGTTAGGATGGCAGCTGGATCTCAAAAAAAAAGAAAACAAAATCCAAACTGGAACCAGCAATGATCTAGAAATTTTTGAGGTTAACAATGAACTCAGTGGAGAAGGAGCATCACCTCCCATAGGAAGACAAGGGAGATAAAAAAGCCAGAGATAGATCTGTGGAGGACCATGTTGGTGTTGGGGTCCCTCACCTCCTGCATACCAACAGTGAAATGGGCCCAGTTCCATAAAAAGGAACTGTAAAGGTGTGTGTTGCAGAACAACAGGGAACTGCAGGGAAGGTTAGAGCAAAAGCTCACCCTTCCGGACTCTGTACTCCAGTCACTCAGGTGGTGGTTACAGATAGTCCTCTCCGAGGGGAGTACCCGGCACACACACTCACACACTGCCTCCAAGGTGGTCACAATGGACACTAGTCCTTGGCGGTGGGGAGCCCACCTAGACACATTAGGGCTCCAGGATCCCTGGGCCCAGGAGGAAAAGAATCTATCCTCGAACAATTGAGAACTTCTAACAATCAAAAAAAAACGCCAGAGGAATTGTTACCACACTTAAAGTGGACAACACGTGAGAGTCCTATCAGGACAACTAAGCAGTGGTTGCATAGGTAAACCACCAGGGAGACACCCGTTCTCAGTCTTTGGGGCAGATAATCACCGGCCCTTTCAGGCTGAAGGTGACTGCTCTTGTCAAAGGGCCTCCGCTAAACAGCTTGAGGCCGGATCATGACTCTGGCAGAACACCAGTCCCTCTCATTAACCGCCCTGCATATCCAAGGTATAGACAACCTGAAGGCAGACTGAGCAGGAACTACTTGAGGCAAGGAAAATAGTACCAAAAAGAATCCGTTTTTCAACGGATAGGACACATGTGGGAAAATCCCAGTATAGATCTCTCTGCCTCAAAAAAGCTAACAGGAAGGTTCAGAAATTCTGCTCCCTAAGTCCAGTGGACAGACCATCGTCAGTAGACGCCTTCAGGATAGAGTGGACATCAGGTCTCCTGTATGCCTTCCCTCCAATATGCCTCATACCAGCGGTTCTGAGGATGATCAGGGAGGACAGAGCCAGAGTGATTTTGATAGCCCTTTTTTTTGGCCGATAAGGCCATGGTTCTATTGGCTGAGAGTAATGTCAGTGACAGAGGTCTAGGACCCTCTAACACAGCGTCCCTCAGAGATCTGGGCTGCAGTTGACAGCCTGAAATTTAAAAGGTCAATACTAGAGGAAAAGGGATTCTCAGTAGCGTTAATATCCACCTTACTCACTAGCTGAAAACCAGTGACTACAAAAAAATTTTTGTAGGAGGATATGTGAAAATTCTTATCTACCTCAGACCCAATATGGGAAGGGAAAGTCCTGATAGTGGCAATACTGGAATTTTCAGCAGAAAGGTTTAGGATTGGGGTTAGCTGTCAGTACCCTCAAAGTACACGTCTCAGGCCTGACAGCCTTATTCAGCTGCGACCTGACAAACAATAGGTGGGTGGCCAGGTTTATCCAGGCGTGTACTAGAGCTGACTCTGTCCGTCCTCTACTCCTCCTCCTTGGGATCTAAATTTAGTCCTGTCATCTTTGACAGAGTCCGTTGTAGCCATTTAAAAACACAACATTAGATAGGGATTCTAACATTAAACAGCCTTATTAAAGGCGCTCACGTCGGCCAGTAGGTTGAGGAGTTACTCGCATTATCAATAAGACCCTCCCTACACTCGGGCCTTAGATGATAGAGTTGTATTAAAAATTAGATCCGGCATACCTTCTCAAGGTGATATCAAAATTCCATAGGTCACAGGAGATAACCTTACCATCTCTTTTGTCCTGACCCTAACGACCTGAAGGAGGAGAGGCTTCATGGCCTAGATATGAGGAGATGTTTCCTGCAGTATTTGAAGGTAACAAGACCTTGGAGAAAACAGGGGGCATTATTTGTCTCATTCCAAGGGGCAAGGAGGGGCCTTAAAAGCCTCTAGACAAACTATAGCTAGATGAGTGAGAAAGGTCATTAGGCCAGCAGATAATAGTGCAGGCAGGGCTATTCCAGAAGGCCTAAAAGCCCACTCCACGAGGGCCGTGACGACTTCCTATACGGAGAGAGCAGACGCTCCCATTTACCAATTCAGTAAAGCGGCCACTTGGTCCGCTCCGTCTACCTTTTGTCAGACATTATAGGTTAGACCTATTTGCTACCTCTGATCTCATATTTGGGAGAAGAGTGTTACAAGCAGTGATCCCTCCCTAAGAGAATACAAATCTCTGTAAATCTCTCGTGGTGCCGTCATGTCTCATGAAAAAACACATTACCAGGTATGTAATATCCGTGTTTCCCTCAAAAAAAAAAAATTCATGTTCTCTCTTATTTTTTAGGATTTTTTTCCCCCAAATCCATGACTTTTCTATTTAGATCTTTAAATATTTAAATGTTTTCACAAGTTGCAGTAATTTTTTTTTTTTGCTGTTTAACTTCTGACAATTTATGTCCCTCAAGAGTTAATTCCTCTGGTGTTAAAGTTGGGAATGAGTTCTGGAGAAAGCTTCAAAGTGAATAAATTAATGTAAAAGACATTCGTTACCGAAGACTTGAGAGCTCAGCGAATTCAGAGCGAAAAGTAAATGTTTCTAAAACCTTCATGTTCACCCCAAATTTACAATGAATGTATCGTCAGGTTGTTGGAGGAGATTCTGATTTTTGAAAGGACGCCCTCTTTTGTTGGGGGCACATATTTCCTCAGAGACACATACCTGATCTTTTGATTTTTTTTTTAGAAAGGGTTGTCCAAGACATTGATATTTTATATCAGTGGGTGTTCATTACCACAGCAGCAAGGGTCTGACACTCGGCACTCCAACCAATCACCTGTTAACAGGTCCCATAGGAGCTGGAAAAAAGCAATGTGCAGAACTGAAACACAACACTGTATAGTGGCCATCTTTAGGTACTACAGCTCAACTCCTGTTGAAGAGAATGGGAGGCCAGCTATAGCATCTGAGAATGACTACTACACAGTGTACAGAGCTTCTGGCTCTAGGTTGTTTCATGGTGTTGCCCCTCATCAGGGCAAAGTATGAGATCTGATTTGGCTAGGTGAGAGGCTCTGGACTGAGGTCTAAGGGGTAAAGTTTATCCCTGTGGAGAGTAACAACTCCAAGCCTGGCATGAGGGGCAACACTCCGAAACACTGTGTCTACAAATTTAGATTCTGGTTTGGCTTTTATCCCAAGTCATATTGCAAGGCTCGTCAAAATTGACTTTTAAGATTGCTGCTTCAAATAGGTTGCTCTAGATTTCTACTCATCTTCCTCTCTGAAGAGACAATTTACATATTTATTTTCTCAGAGGAGCATGCATGGCCTGTAAGTCTCCTCACTCTGACATGCCAAGATTGGCTTTTCACTTTCCACACGTAGAAACATTACACCTTAGACATCTTTCAATTATAGAAATTTATATAAAGGGTTTAAATGTTTTTATCCACTTTTTGGGCATATTTTTTATTACCTAAATGTATTTGGGGATAAAAATCATGTTTTTAATTTGATTTCATCAAAAATTTGGCATGATTTCGCTTATACAGACTCTGTTTTCTGAACATTCAACTTTTATGAACTTTACATGGTCTTTGGTCATAAATTAGCTGAGAGGAGCTCAGAAAAAGAGAGATCAAGAGTTAAAAACCCTCCTATCAGACTGTAAGAATAAGTTCACTATTAGATTCTCTGTTAACTCACTATACGTCCTCCAAAAAACTGTCTACAGCTATTTGACTCATTTAAGATTTATATTTCCCAGTATGAACTACTAGGCATGACATCTGATCTGAGATCTTGCCCAATGGGACCAATTTGTTATTGCCTTTGCGCCTCTTTTAAAGGGGTTGTCCAGTATTTGGACAATCCTTTCTTAATGGGGACTAGTCACTTGCTCTAAAAATTTGAGTTAAATACCATGTAAAAATCCCTGAGCACTCCTGCATCAACCGTTTTTCCCTGTTTTGTGCTGAATCACTCCATTTCAGAGATATTCACATTTTTTGTTTTTAGTGAGCAACATGTGAAATTTCTGCTTATAGCCAACTGGGTGTTTCTTCGGTGTCTTCTCTGGGGATGTGTCATTTCAATTTCTCCTTCCAGAAGCTGAGCATCTGAGATTGCTAGAGAAGTAGGTGATCTGAGAAAACTCTGCAGAAACGCCTAGTTGTATTGCAAGCAGGGATTTCACATAGTGCACTCCAAAAGCAACAAATGTGAATATCTCTGCAATGGAGCGAAGCAGTTAAAAATGGAAAAGAGCAGCAGAATCAGGAGAGCGCAGAGATTTTTAAAAGGTATTTAACTCACAGGGCCGACATCACTGGAATGGCCTGTATGGGAGGCAATCATATGGTCTCTTCATTTTACAAGGGGAATATAATATTGAAGTAGGGGTTATCCAAGTGGTTCCAAGTAGTTGACAACTCCTTTAAATCTATTTTTTTATGTTTTTAGCCTGTTTTTTTTATTTTGCAACATTCTTTTTTAATTTACTTATTTTTTTAAATCTATTTAAAACATATTCAGCTTTTTTTTAATGCTCGCCATTGTGGGTTTGGTTTTTGTGTTCTGTGTTTGCGGCCAAATCATTAATTACTCAAATGTACATGTCCCCCTCCTGGAGATATTTTATAAACACCTGGAATTTTGGTAAAACAAATGTTGCATCATTTTAGCAAAAAATGCAACTTTTTGCAATAAAAACCTAAAAAAAAGTTAAATAAAAAAATAGAGCTTTTTTGATTTTGAGCAAAATTCATGAACCACACACACCAACGCCAACGAATTACAAAGTAGAAAAAAAATTCTTAGAATTCCTCACAAATGATAAATCGGAATCTGCACATCTTGAACTAGACAGCGCCCGTGAGTACTGTGAGTGCATGAATCTCAAGCATCTCTTCTACTACTCATAACTCCAGACAAGCTTGTCATTCATGTCAAAGGGAAATCATACATTTAGGAATGGAAGTAGCATGACACGGATGAGACACCGATCACATATTGACCTGGAATTGAATCTCGGTTACTTTGAAATGTTTGAGTGAACGTTTGATGTAACAATGATCAAATGCAGTCACTTTTTAATATGATGGTAAATCTGGTGTACGGAGCATCCGCAATTAAAGGATGTGTCACCTTTACAAACTTTGAAGTTTGACTTTATCCTTATAGAGACTGACGGCAGAAAGACAAGGGGAAATATTTAAATAGAATAATCTCAAAATCAATTAGGTCCTCAAAAATAGTCCTTGGTGAGGTATTTTGGAAGTGTCAGCAGAAATGCAGAATTCTTTTTACACATCACAAGTTACAAAGAACAAAAAGATCTGAGCCATTTCATGGCCTGCCTGGAGGAACCATAAAAGGAAAATATATTTATGACATGGATTTTTTTTTATATTAAACCTTTTGCATACTAGAAAATTTTTTTTACAAATAGTTATTATTCTCCTTCCTGCTTATTTATAATGCTCAACTATACAGTCATGGACAAAAGTGTTGGAACCCTTGAAATTATTCCAGAAAATGAAGTATTTCTTCAAGAAAATCATTGCAATTACAGGTTTTGTTATACTGTACACATGTTTATTTGCTTCACTTTGTGTATTTTGGAACAACACAAAACTGAGATAAAAAAGGCAAATGGAACATCATTTCACACAAACCCCTTAAAATGGGACAGACAAAATTGTTGGCATCATTCTGAAATTGTGGGAAACAACTTTGTTTCAAGTATGTGATGCTCGTTCAAACTTACCTGTGGAAAGTTAAAGGTGTGGGCAATATTAAAATCACACCTGGAACCAGATAAAAAAGGAAGAAGTTGACTCAATCTTTGCATTGTTTGTTTGTTTGTGCCACACTAATCATGGAGAACAGAAAGCAGAGAAGAGAACTGTCTGAGAACTTGAGAACCAAATTGTTGAATAATATCAACAATTTCAAGGTAACAAGTCCATCTCCAAAGATCTTGATGTTCCTTGTGGACAGATGAGACCAAGATAGAGCTTTCTGGTAAAGCACATCATTCTATGGTTTACCAAAAATGGAATGAGGCCTACAAAAAAAGAACACAGTACCTACAGTCAAATATGGTGGAAGTTCAAAGATGTTTTGGGGTTGTTTTGCTGCCTCTGGCACTGGGTGCCTTGACTGTGTGCAAGGCATCATTAAATCAGAAGAATATCAAAGGATTTTGGGTTGCATTGTAGTGCCCAGTGTCAGAAAGCTGGGTTTGCATCCTAGGTCATGGGTCTTCCAGCAGGACAATGACATCAAACATAATTCAAGTAGCACTCAGAAATTGATGGGACCAAAGCACTGGAGAGTTCTGAAGAGAATTTGGAGGTATTGTACCCTTTGCAGGTAGAGGGACCTTTTCAAATGGTATCCCTATTCAAGATATCATCCTTTTTTCTAATGACCAGCTAAGGTTTCCTAGGTTCATCACTCTTGATGAACCTTGGAAATAAGGAAACCTGTTGAATGATGTAATGGTAATGAGCATTTTTAAATAATCCATTGTGTACGAGCCTACAATTTAATGGAGCTACGTAATGGTAATGGGCCTTCCTTAATTTGTATCAGCTTTTAAACCAAAGAGTCCACTTACTCATTAGGGCTCTAAACTAATTTAGATAATTGTTTTTATACTTATGAATTGGATGACATTTTAAAACTGGATCAGTGAGGGTTTGATATGTGATACCTTGTGCCAGTCTTTCACCTAGCGTGCGTTACAGTCTATCTTGTAGTTTTTTTTTTTACCTTGTCCTGAATGATTCATGATTACATTTTTTTAATGAACTGCATTAGCACTTTTTGAAAAATTATTTTGGTCCTTCTGTCATACAGGCCACAACAGGGAAAGAACCTGGACCTCTTCCCATGCCTGCATACTGCAGTACTCTGCTCTGCCCTCAACAGAGGGAGCCGCGACTGGAAGGAAAGAAGAGGACGTCTTCGCTAGAAGATGGGAGGCGCCGGACTGGACCGCGATACCCTCCGGACCCGAACCGGACCAGGACCACCCCTGGTTGAGTATAATATATCTAGTTTTTCTTCTCTTTCAGGTTCCATCGGGGGCTTATCTACAGCAGTCTGTAATGCTGTAGATAAGCCCCTAATGGTGGTGGCCGCATCTTATATACCAAAAAATAGTTTACAGATTCCCTTTAACTGTTTCAGAACAAACAAGCCGCAAAAATTTGGAACCAGTTGGATTTATTCTGACTTTCTTTTCATTGTACCATGTAGGTCAAAAGAAGACTTTCATTATTTGCACTCTGCTGCACTGTAGCAGAACCATACAGCAATCTTTGCCAGTGCGGCCTAAGCCTTACTTGCTTGTTGTGGTTATGGTGCCATGCAAATTACAATGAAACCTCATTCATTTGCATTATGCTGCGAGGTAGGAGCAACATCTTTGGCTGCATGGCCACTGTGGTTTGTAGCTTCAGCCTAACAAGGAGCACTATAAAGGCCCGTCACACATAGCGAGATCGCTAGCGAGATCGCTGATTTTGTGACGCCACAATGATCTCCTCAGCGAGATCGCTGTGTGTGGCGGGGATCAGCGACCGGCCCCCCTGCCGGGTATCGCTGATTGTGCTCGATCATCCTGGGCCATTTTTTGATCGCTGGTCTCCCGCTGGCCAGCACGCATCGCTGTGGCAGCGAGAGACCAGCGATCAGCGACACTGGACGCTGGTTTCTAATGTAAACATCGGGTATCCAGGAGCCGCGGCTCTTGGATACCCGCTGTTTACCTTGGAAACCGGCATGCCGCTCTTAGATACCCGATGCTTACCTTGGAAACCAGCTTGCTCGCTGGTCCTGATCGCTGGATGGGCTGTCTATGTGACAGCTCACCAGCGATCAGCCTAATGATGTCCCAGCGATCCCATCCATGTCGAATCGTTGGTGGGATCGCTGGGACATCGTTATGTGTAACGGGGCCTTAACTTACTTGTCATGGTTATAGTGCTTTACATTACACAATGCAACCTCCCTCATGTGCATTATTCTGTAATGTACCACTGCGATAACGCAGCATACTTTATTGCAAGTGATTGACGTTGCATTGCAACTGTGAAGAATTGCAAGCAATAAAATAATAATCGCCAACGTTGCCAAAGATGCCATGAAGCCCCAGCGTCACAATGAGCACTGAAAGGTGTAGTAAGAAGGTTCATCATGGGAGTTTCATCCTTCGACGATTTGGTTGTCTTTCCTGATTAAACCGCATAATGAGTCGTCATGTTACACACATCTTAAATTGCCAGCAGTGTTATCTCCTCATATACAGAACTGCCTCCATCTGACAAAGAAAATCCATTACTGCTAATATGAGTATGACAGCAACATGTGTAAGAACAAGCCTGTTCTACTGCATGCACAAAGGTTACAATTTGCAATTGTTCCAGACGAGAGGAATGGATTCACTCAGATAGTGCTGTGCGCTCTCTCGCCCCCAGCTCTGGTACAAGGACTTTCCATTGTGCCAATCTATTGAGCTCCAGGCCTGCGTGTTCCCCCACCTCTGTCAATCACTTCACTTTGCTGCTACTTTGCTAGAAACATCCTTCTGTTCCCCTCTGCCTGCATTCATTCCGCAACCTCCTCCATTTCTGATGCACCCTCCTTTACACCTTCTGAGCACCCCCTCCCAGATCTTCAGTCGCCGGCATATTGACCTCTGCTTTACTTCATTCCTTTCTATATTTCAGGATTGTTTTTGTGCTGCATGGAAAGATACAGAAATGTGCATTGTCTTACATTTGGCAAGAGCTCTTGAATGAAAGATGTTGACTATTTATAGACCGCCGCTAAGCATCACTACCAGCAAAAATTTAGGACAAAAAGCTGCATGACAAGCTGGTCAACAGTAATAAATCAAAATAAATATGTACAACTTAAAGGGGCTGTCTAGATAAAAAAAAAAATAAGACAGATGAGTAAGAGAAAGGAGGAGGAGGAAGTAGAGGAAGGAGTAGGTAGAGGAAAGAAGAGGAAGAAGAGAAAGAATTGGAGGTAGAAGAGAATAAAGAGGGGGAGGAAGGAAGAGGGGCAAGAAGAGGAGGAGGTAGAAGAAGATTGAAGAGGACGATGAGGAGGAGGAAGGACAATAAGGTGGCGGAAGAAGAGGAAATAGGATGAGGAATAGGAGGAAGAAGAGAAGGAGGGAAGGAAGGGGCGGAGGGAGGACGAGGAGGAGGAAGGAAGAGGGGCAAGAAGAGGAGGAGGTAGAAGAGGAAGAGAAAGGAGGAAGGAGGAGGAGGGACGATAAGGAGGAGGAAGATGAGGAAAGCAGATGAGGAAGAAGAGGAGGAAGAAGAGTAAAAAGAAGAGCAGGAACGTGGAAGGAGGAAGAGTAGGAGAAAAATGAAAAGGAAGATGAAGTAGAAGAGAAGGAAGAAGAAGAAAAGGAGAAAGTAGTAGACAAAGAAGAGGAAAAAGAGAATGAAGAAGAAGAAAAAGTAGATGAGGAAGAAGAATAAAAGCAGCTGTAAGAAGAAGAAAAGGTAGACGGGGAGGAGAAAGAAGAAGAGGAAGAAGAAGAAAGAAAAGAGCTATAGACTCCAATCATAGATTCTCAATTAACTCATTCTGCAGCCATCAATAGACAAGGCAATAAAGAAGTGATACAGGTTAGAGTGCAAATGAAACCCAATTTCAAAAATGATTTTCATCCAAACCTACAAGCACTTAAGTAAAAAAAAAAATGAAAAAAAAAAACCCCGAAAGGTGTCCTTATCCTGTACCAGAAACCAGAGTCATGCAGTCATGCAGTAGAGGAACTGCTAATGGTGCGGTTACACCTGTAGTTATATGGAAAGATTAATTCACTGCAAAAGTAGAGTCAGGAAACAGACTAACATTGAGAACCTATGATTTCCACAAAGAGTCTTACAGAGGGAATGTGACTTTTCTCCAGAATCCACTAAATAAAAAAAAAAGCACAAAAAAAATTGTCATTCTTCTATGTCTCACTGGTGAAGATTTAATTTTCTCTTTGTATCAATTAAATCTGTCTCTCCTTCTGTCAAACATATCCTTTAAATATGAGAACTCCAAGTGGGAGAGGAATTGTACTTAGTGACAAAACAGGCAGCAAAATGCCTGTGCGCTCGTGCTAAGGCGTCCTGCCTCCACGCCTAAGCGTATTATTATGGAACAATTAGCGGTATGACTGCAGCTCCTGTGCAAACAACTGTCAGAAATTCGACTGACAAATGCCTCTCACTCTACAGCTTTAAGAAACGGTTAGCCCCCTCAGCCCGGTAACTGTGTAGGAGCAGATTATGAAACAAACATCTGAAGATTGTCTTCCCAGCATCTTAACCAAGATGAAATCAATAGATAGTTGTGCTATATGCTTCATTTACCTTTTATTAAAGCAAGTGATGTATCTTAAGGCTATGTGCACACGTATGCAGAAAATTTCTGCATAAAATCCTGAATCCTTCCCAGAAAACGCGAGTTTCTTTCTGCGCGGTTTGTGCACGTTTTTTGCGGTTTATTTCCGTGCGGTTCCAGACCCATAGAAAATAGTTAAAAATGCAGAATTTTCCGCAAATTAATGAGCATGCTGCATTTTTTACGGCAAAGCGTTTTTTTCGCGGTAAAAAACACATACATCTGCACAAAAATTGCGGAATTCATTTAAATGAATGGTAAGCTTCTTTTAAGCATTTTTGACGTGGTTTATTTGGTAAAACCGCGAAAAAAACGCTACGTGTGAACACAGCCTCAGAGAAGGAAAAGATATATTATGGATACAGGAACAGACTGGGGCTGAAATTCAGTTCTGGCATTTGAAATCACACAGGCCCATGCTGTCCCCGTCCCCAAGCACCAGATGGGATATATTACTAATGTTACCCTGGATGGAGGAAAGCAAGATTTACCACAAGACCAATATTTCTTATGACACCCGTGGCCTGCTGGGTTAGTGACTTTGTGCTCCGTCACAACTCTTAACAGTATGGATGTCTTGAAAACACTGATTCTGTTAACAACTTAGCAGACTAGGCAGCCCACGACCACATATGCCCTTCTGGCATTTGCCAGAATTGCCAGATGGCCAGTCTGGCCCTGCGTGGATCCATACAACCAGTATCGGACTGAGGGGCCAAGGGCCTACCAGTATCCAACTCCAGGGCCCCACTTTTCAGCTACATGCAAATGTGACCTTATCCTCAATCACAAATTTATATAACAATGAATGGGGTAGATTGTTAAACGAATAAGATGCTGCCTTTGTCTGTACATAGTGATTCAAGTATATTGTGGCAAGTACTGCTCACATAAGAGGGTGGTGTCCCACTCTTGCGCAGGGGCAGCCCACCAGAGGATTCCCCTATTCACCTGTGGGCCAGTCCAAGCGTGCATACAACACAAATATGTACATCATCAATTTATACTGTGGGGCCCTGTAATGAAGAAAGGATTTAGTGCTCCAATGTTGAATAGCAAGGCCTTTTAGTATGATAATGAGATAAGGCCTAAGCAGAACTTCAAAGCTTGAGTATGAGCCACGCCAGCATGGGGCAAGAATGTGCCCGGGGGCTTCAATTAGAATATACCTGTCAGCTGGACACAGAAATACACATCCATTGTCGCTCTCAGCCACTCCAACTCCATCCTAGGATCATGAATTATGAGCACACCTTTCGAGTTATAGACTCATAAAAAATATCCTCGTTACCTGGAGGAAATCGTGCATCTGGCAGTGCGACTCCTGAGTCGTTGAGGGTTCTGGGACCAGAGATATAGAGATTGGCCCTCCACAGCGACCCAATGGGGCCTGTTGTGAACTGATTTTCTGGTCTTCCTCTGGCTTCTGGTGAGGGAGCTGGTTGTGCTGACAGAGGAGTTGTGAGTTCTCTTTCCGGGCTCCCTCTGGTGGTGGCAAGAGGTAGTGAAGCTGATCTAATTAACAGAGACCTGCCACCTGATAATGAGGAAGAGGACTGGACATCTGGAGTCTCAGACTGGATTTAAGACAGCCGACTCCTTATTCTCATGCTGGTGATTTTTTTCCTGCCTCCTGAGGTCTTAGTTTCCAGCTCAGTTCCTGCCTTCTCAAGCTAAGTTGTCTTTGCTAATGTTCACATTTGATTTGGTTTGGTCTATTCAGTTTTTTGTGTGGTCAGGCAACCCGGCTGGGGCTGTGCTGATTTTCCACTCTTATGTCACTGTATGTGCCAGTTTGCTTTTTGTCCCTTATTAGATTGGCCTCTTTTTGCTCTGTTCTCAGAATATGCCAGAGTGCTGATATAGTGGGAGAAGTCTAGTGACATCAGGGTATTTTTTGCTATCAGTAGTGTTGGACATTTTTACAGGGTTTTTTGGCGTGATTGCAGACAGAATCTTTCCTTTGCTGTCCTTTCTAGCTAGTGTGGACCCCATCGTTTGCTCAGCCTATTTTCCTACCTGTGTTCGTGTTTTCATCGTGTCTCACCGTCAATACATGTGTGGGGGCTGTCTATTCCTTTGGGGTCTGCTCTGGGGCAGTTTTAGATTTCCCCTTTTCTTGCTTTAGGCTTATTTAGTCCTCTGGCTGTGACGAGGCATCTAGAATCATCGTAGCTACGCTCCACGGCTGCTGTTAGTTGTGTGGTTAGGATCAGGGGTCTGCAATCTGCGAAGTTACCAACCTCTCTGGTTTTCTGTGACTTGGCTTGGGCTTGTTTTCCTCCTCAGTGACCCATTCATAACAGGGGCCATGTTTGCTCTCCACACGACAGGCAAAACAAACCGCATTCACTGGTACCTCTCGTGTCCGGATCCGATCATCCTGTAGAAAGTTACCCCCTTTCTTAGATATTGGGAATAAGTTCTGCAGGGAGCTAAAGGGTGGAGATTATTAGCCCACCCTCTGACACAGGGGGGAGGAACCCAGCATGCTTAAGAACTGGGGGCACAGGGCAGAGAGACACACTCTCACAGAAGAACCAGACAATGATGATCTAAGAAGGAACTGGGGACAGATCTGCCAAGGGGAACAGCAGCCCGCACTTTGGAGTCTGTCCGGCAACTAAGATTCTTATACCTGTGGACTGCAGAGCTCCCGGCATCCACATGCAACCTACAACCTGGTAAACTGACCTCCACCTTAATATCTCTAAGTCTTGTACCATTATTGTTATATTTTACTCTGACTGCAAATCCACTGTAATTCCATTGTATAGCTTACTGTATATTTCTGTAATAATCTAGTGCGCCCTTAAGGCAATCAAACCATAAAATTAATCTTTGGCTGATGCTTTTACTGTGATTACGAATCTTAGAATACCCAGCGGGTAACAGGCCATCCTCCCCGGCAGCCATTTGCTCTAGGTGCAGTTCCCTTACTGACCTGAGACACAAAGGGGGCGCCGGAGAGCTGTGCCTGTGTTGTTACGTCACATTGGTGACGTGGGAGGAACCGGTCCTTCCTTCACAGGCCCACTAATACTATACTTCTGTGTGTTTCTGTAGAATTCTTGAGTACTAAAAATATTCAGTCGAATGGCAAGTTGCAAGCAGTATTATGCCATAGAAGCATGACTTACATATGTCTTATTGAGTGACTTTTAACTTTGGGTTCACGCACAAAGGCATAAAGTGTGTACAGCAGTGCAAGGAAGCTGTGCGACTCCTTGGTGCACTGCCATACAGATCTCATCACCCACTCATTGTACACTATATATTTATAAGTATTGGGACAGACATCACAGGTTTTTCCTTCAGCCTCATTGACCCCACTATATAACATCCATCCCCTCTGCTCCAGTGTATAAGCTTTGACTTTTCTCCCTCAGTATATAACCTCCAGTTCCTCGCCATGCCGTCTGCCTTTACTAATGTTTGACAGAATGGTAGTAAAGATAAAGTCCTGTAATAGGAGCCACCGGGGTAACAAGTCCATTCATGGCATTTCTTCCCTCCTAAATATTCCCCATCACCTGTGAGTGATATTATTGAGAAGTAGAAAGAACTGCAGCAACTCAGTCACAAAAGTGGAGACCCCATAACATTACAAAGCAGGGACCGAGTGCTGAGGAGCAGATTGCAGATAAGTCACCAACGCACTGCTGACCCCATAACTGCAGAGTCCAGACCTCATTAGCATCAGCACAAACAATGCACCCCCTCTGGGAGCTTCATGGTCAAGAAGCTGCAAGCAGCCTTACATCACCAAGCACAATCCATATCGTCGGATGGAATGGTGTAAAGCTGCCACCATTGGACTCTGGAGGAAAGGTGGTCTGTGCAATGATGAATCACACTTCTCCATCTGGCGTCTGATGGACGAGTCTGGGTTTGATGAAGACCAAGAGAACGTCACCCACCTGACAGCATTGTGTCCACTGTAATGTTTGGTGGAAGACGAATAATGATATGCGTTCTTTTCAGGGATCGGCATCGGCCCCTTAGTTTCAGTGAAGAGAAATATAAATGGTTCAGCAAAAGAGATTGTGGACAATTGTAGCTTTCAGCTCTGTAGGAACAGTTTATGGAAGGCCCTTTCCATGATTGTGCCCAGTGTACAAGTTCCATACAGACATGGTTGGGGGAATTTTATGTGGAAGAATGTGACCCCGACCTCATTCATGTCCAGCACCATGGAGATGAACTACAACGGAAACTGTGAGCCTGGCCTCTCCTCATACACCAATAATAATGTAACTTACAATAGTTCTTGCCGATGTAAAGAGTCAGCCATATTTTGTCTCAGAATTTAATTCATATATCAGATCCTTTTTTTTTTTTTTACAATTGGGCCGGTGTATTTTTGTCAGTAATCTACTGTAAAAACTTATCTAAGGCCTCATGCAAATGGCAGTGTTATCTACTGGGTCAAGTTCCAAGTTGTATTTATTGTTATTTTAATTAACATACTTACAAGTGCTTCTTACAAAATTAGAATATCATCAAAAAGTTAATTTATTTAAATTCTTCAGTACAAAAAGTCAAACTCATATTATATAGACTCATTACAGACAGAGTGATCTATTTCAAGTGTTTATTTTTGTTAATGTTGATGATTATGACTTACAGCCAATGAAAACCCAAAAGTCATTATCTCAGTAAATTAAAATAATTAACAAAAAACACCTGCAAAGGCTTCCTAAGATTTTAAAAAAGGTCCCTTAGCCTGTTTCAGTAGGCTCCACAGTCATGGGGAAGACTGCTGACTTGACAGATGTCCAGAAGGCAGTCATTGACACACTCCACAAGGAAGGTAAGCCACAAAAGGTCATTGCTAAAGAAACTGGCTGTTTACAGAGTGCTGTATCCCCAAGCATATTAATGGAAAGTTGAGTGGAAGGAAAATGTGGTGAAAAAGGTGCACAAGCAACCGGGATAACCGCAGCCTTGAAGGATTGTTAAGAAAAGGCCATTCAAAAATATAGGGGAGATTCACAAGGCGTGGACTGCTGCTGGAGTCATTGCTTCAAGAGCCACCACGCACAGATGTATCCAGGACATGGGCTACAAGTGTCGCATTCCTTGTGTCAAGCCACTCATGACCAATAGACAATGCCGGAAGAGTCTTACCTGGGCCAAGGAGAAAAAGAACTGGACTACAGCTCAGTGGTCCAAGGTGTTGTTTTTAGATGAAAGTAAATTTTGCATTTCATTAGGAAATCAAGGTCCCAGAGTCTGGAGGAAGAGTGGAGAGGCCACAATCCAAGCTGCTTGAGGTCTAGTGTGAAGTTTCCGCAATCAGTGATGGTTTGGGGAGCCATGTCATCTGCTGGTGTAGGTCCACTGTGTTTTATAAAGATCAAAGTTAGCGCAGCTGTCTACCACGAAATTTTAGAGCACTTCATGCTTCCTTCTGCCAACAAGCGTTTTGGAGATGGAAATTTCATTCTCCAGCAGGACTTGGCACCTGTCCACACTGCCAAAAGTACCAATACCTGGTTTACAAACAACAGTATCCCTGTGCTCGATTGGCCAGCAAACTTGCCTGACCTTAACCCCATATAGAATCTATGGGGTATTGTCAAGAGGAAGATGAGAGACACCAAACCCAACAATGCAGAAGAGCTAAGGTGCTATCAAAGCAATCTGGGCTTCCATAACCCCTCAGCTTTGCCATAGGCTGATCGCCTCCATGCCACGCCACATTGATGCAGTAATTGATGCAAAAGGAGCCTCGACCAAGTATTGAGTGCATTTACTGAACATACATTTCATTAGGCCAACATTTCAGACTTTAAAATCATTTTTCAAGCTGGTGTTATAAAGTATTCTAAGTTACTGAGATAATGACTTTTGGGTTTTCATTGGCTGTAAGCCATAATCATCAACATTAGAAGAAATAAACACTTGAAATAGATCACTCTGTGTGTAATGACTCTATATAATATATGAGTTTTACTTTTTGTATTGAAGAACTGAAATTATCATTTTGATGATATTCTAATTTAGTGAGAAGCTCTTGTAGATAACAAGTAAACTTAGATCCCACGCTCAGTATTCTCCCTCAGTATTTCTTGAAATGATAAAAAGCTGCATATTAAAAATATCTCCATAAACAAACCAAATTAAATCCTCAATATAATACTATTATACAGTAATATTCTACTTACAACATTGTCAATCAATTAGCAATAAATCTGCCATATAGTGCCCTAGTAATACCACCGTACAATGAAAAATTTCAATGTAAGCCCACAGAATACTTCCAAATTGATCAGTATTGAGCAGGAAAGGGAGGACAGTGTGACAGCCACATGGGTATTTAGTGTAGATGAGTTCTCCACAGATTACTGGGACTGACTGCAGTTTGGAACATTATAATGTTTCAGTTTTAGATTGATCCTGTAGGTCCCATCCTTGGAGACTCAGGACCAGCTTTACAGCCCATTAAATCAGTATTGATAATCTAGCACCCAAGAAAGCTTATGGACCAAACTATACCTTCATATGCATGCACCCAAGAAAGCTTATGGAACCAACTATACCTGCGTTTTAGGTCACTTTTCTGTCATTGTCTTGTGATATTTGTTAATGTTTTTCTAGAAAATGACGCATGTATTTCATGAAACTTGCACAAAATATTATTCTTTTCTGGTTAACCTTTTTTGTGATTTTTTAATGCAAAAAGTTACATTTTGCTAAATGTTGCAAAAATTCCAGATGTACATAAAATAATTCTGGGGAAAAAAAAGACTAGAGTAATTTGAGACAAAATTTTGAGACTTTTTAAATTGCAATCACAATGATAAAGATTAAAAAACAAAACGAAAAAAAAACCCCAACAGCAAACAAATAGAAAACAGGCTCCGATTAATCATTTGTGCATTTTTGAAGTCACTTTTCTTTTTTGTCTTGTGGTTTTACATTGCTTTTTTTTGTGATTTTGAAAAAGGGCAAATGTTTATGATTTTTTTGCAAAGTCATAAGTAGAAATTATTTCTATCTTTACCTTCTTGTGCGACTCCTTAGCGCAAAAATTGCATGTTTGGCAAAATGATGCAAAAAAGGCAACAAAATACCTGGTACATAAAAATCACCCTAGGAGGAACTGGGAACATTTGCAACAAATTTTACAACTTTTTGAAAAGTTGAAAATGATGAATCAGGAAAACTCATCTGGAAACACTAAACTCAGCCACAATGGTAAACTTAAAAAAGTAAAATTAGGTAAGCTATTTAAATAAGACTAATATAATAAAAAAGGGCGTACATTGAAAGAAGAGTAAGGTACATATGAAAAACAACAACAATTAGATAAAAAGGGTAGAATAAAAGCAAATACTAGGCAAAAAAGGTCACA
Organism: Dendrobates tinctorius; assembly: GCF_039654945.1. Taxonomy (NCBI): domain Eukaryota; kingdom Metazoa; phylum Chordata; class Amphibia; order Anura; family Dendrobatidae; genus Dendrobates; species Dendrobates tinctorius. Next base: position 40,586,342 of record NW_027361825.1, on the reverse strand, counting down.
AATGAAAAACACAAGAATTACAACAAAAACTAGACAGGAGAAGCAGAAATGAAAAGTCAGAGAAAAAAGCAAAAACTAGACAAAAAGGACACAAATGAAAAACAACAAAACCTAGACAAAAATGGCACAAATGAAGAACAGGAAAATAACAGCAAGAAGTAGACACAAAAGGAACAAATGAAAATCAGGAGAGTAACAACTAAAACTGGACAAAAAGGAACAAATGATACACTGGAGAAAAACAGCAAAAACTAAGCAAAAAAGGTTAAAATGAAAAAACTGCAGAAAAACAGCAGAAACTAGACAAAACAGGCACAAATAAAAACAACAAAAACTAGAGAAAAAGGCACAAATGGAAAACAACAAAAACTAAACAAAAGCACAAATGAAAAGGAGGAAAACAGCAAAACCTAGAGAAAAAAGGCACAAATGAAAAGCAACAAAAACTTGACAAAAAAGGACACAGATAAAAAAACATGAGAAAGAAGCAAAAATTAGACAAAAAAGGCACAAATTAAAAACAGAAGGAAAAAAGCAAAAACTAGAGAAAGAAAAGCATAAATGAAAAATAGGGGAATAACAACAAAAACCAGGCAAAAAAAGGCACAAATGGAAAAAAAATGGAAAAAAAACTAGAGCAAAAAAACTACACAAAAAAGCATAAATGAAAAGCAACAAAAACTTGACCAATAGGCCACAGATAAAAAAAACAAGATAAAGAAGCAAAAACCAGACAAAAAAGGCACAAATAAAAAACAAAAACTAGAAAAAAGGCACAAATAAAAAACAGAAGGACAATAGCAAAAACTAGAGAGAAAAAGTATAAATGAAAAACAGGAGAATAGCAACAAAAACCAGGCAAAAAAAAAGGCACAAATGGAAAACAGCAAAATACTACACAAAAAAGGCACAAAGGAAAAACAGGAAAAACTAGACAAAAAGGGCACAAATAAAAAAACAAGAGAAAGAAGCAAAAACTAGACAAAACATACAAAAAGGGCACAAATGAAAAACAGAAACCAGAAAAAAGGCACAAATGAAAAACAGAAGGAAGACAGCAAAAACTAGACAAAAAAGACACAAATGAAAAATGGGAAAAACAGCAAAAACTAGACAAAAAAGGCATAAAGGAAAAACTGCAGAAAATAGCAAAATTTAGACAGCGAAGGCACAAATGAAAAAGAATAAAACTTAGACAATAAAGGGCACAAATAAAAATAGGAGAAAAACAGCAAAAACTAAGAATAAAAAAGTCACACATAAAAATAGGAGAAAAACAGCAAAAACTAGACAAAAAGGGCATAAATGAAAAACATAAGAAAAACAACACAAACTAGAAGAAAAAACTATAAACACAATAATGAAACAAACCCTATACGTATCACCAAACAGTCTCCATACACACAGTAATGGCAAACATACAACATTCCTCTCATCTACCTCATCCCTTCCCGAAAAATGTCAAATTTTATTTAACTGTTTTTATGTGCCTATTGTGACCTTGCAAGGTTGCCCAAGGTCATAAAAACCTTGATGGTGATGCAGAATTCTATTGACAAATGTTCATTTATACATATTTCTGTGATTTATACAAAAGGTTAGCAGGTAGGACAAAAAACATCTATATAATTACAACATGCAGGGCTGTCAAATACACGTAACCAAGTAATGGTAATACATGAAATTAATAAGGAAGGAATGAGAGCAGGAAATCAGCGAGAGACATCTGCCGAGCGGAGCAGATCCCAAGATAAAACCTGGGACTATATGCTCAGCAGAATGGGTAAATGTCTCCTTTTTAATATTAAGATCTGCTTTGTAAGATGCTGCTGTAGGCACTGACAATTATGTACCTCACCCTGCAGTATTAATGATTCATTTAACATGGGTACCTGCAAAGTTCCTCAGGGGCAGTGTCTAGTAGTGCGAGTATGGTCAGGTCGGCGGACATGGTACATAGCCGCTTCCCCTGCAGGGACAGCTACCTACGTACAGATGTATTGAGCTTCTCGTGAGTTTAGATAAACTTGTATATTGCAGGCAGATAGCGTCCTCTATTGGTGGCTATATGCAGCCAGGAATTTCATTAATTATCAATTCAAAAATGTGACTTCATCTATAAACTTACATTAACCCATTCCCACTGCAGCTAATATTGGTTTTTGCACTTTTGTTTTTCCTCCTCTTTTACCAAGAGACATACGGTAACTTTTTAACATTTTTCAGTCACTATGAAAGATTGTTTTTTTTTGCAAAACAAGTTTCTTTTTAATTGACACTTCATTTTACAATGTACTGAAAAGCAGAAAAAAAAATCCAAGATATTGTAAAATGGAGAGAAAAAAACAATTCCACCATTGTTTTTGTGGTTTTGTATTTACAGCATTTATCATGCTGTAAAAATGATAATGATAGTTATCCATTATTTTTTTATTTTAGTGGTGAAAACAAATGTAAATCTGTAAAAAAAAATTGGTTTGCGTCCTCATTTTTTGAGATCTGTAATTTTAGTATTTTCCAATTGAGAGACAAGTATCTCCTGTTGCTTGGCAAGCTTCTGCTTCTATTATCCCATTTTTGGGATGCATACAATATTTTTATTGCTTTTTATTGTATTTCTGCCTCTCTAGAAAACACATGAATGCTTACTTCCCTTCCAATCAGGAAATTGAAAGTTTCTGTGTACTTTCTCATGCTTCTTAAATTAAACATATAGCATGTATAAGGCAGTAACACAGCTATCAGGGGTAGAGGGGACTCTCAGAGGGGTCCACCCGGAGTGACCGCCACTCTTAACTGTAGAGCAGGGAGACATGGTCACTGCCGGATTCATGAGGAGGCAGGTGGTCAAAAATCCATGACCGTCAAACGCCAGGAAAGTTAATGGCCCAGTGATGTTCTTTGGCTGTTGTAATTCCACACTGGAAAAACCCACATGCATAGAGGGCAAGGTTCAGTCAAGTATAAGGAAATTCTAGGAGAAAACACCATGTCTTCAGTGAGGAAGTTGAACATTAGCCACCATTGGAGCTTCCAACAGGACAATTCTCGAAGCCATAACTCAAAGTCCACCAAGGCTTGGTTTCAGAAGAAGTCCTGGAAAAGCGGCCCTCACTAAGCTCTGACTTGAACCTCATTGAAAATCTTTGGTGGGATTGAAAAGGATAGCCTGCTGCATTCAAACTCAAGAAAATTAGTAACCTTGAGACCCAATGCCAATGAAAAATGAGCTAAAATACCCCAGTAACACTGCAGAAACTGGTGTCTAACTATGCACCACATCAACAGCAGGTCACAACAGCCATAGAGGCTTTAGTAAGTACTAAAGATGCTTGTCATGACGGGTGAGGGAATAATACTGAGACTGCAGTAAAATATTCAGAATTGAGAGTCCTCAGTGGTTGATACCTTTTAATGGCTAACTAAAAAAATGTTAACAAATTGCAAGGTTTTGAGACTACTCAGGTCTCTTCATCCTCATCAATTTATATACTGTATATATTATTACACAGTAGATATACATGGGTGAACATCTGCTATTGTTTTAAATGCTATTATGTGGTTGTCTAATTAAGCGGATATATTTTTGGCACATTGTGTATGGTTTTCAGGAGGGAAAAGCTGAACATCTCGGTAGTGATAACATGCTATTTGTGACTGTGAGTTCATGAAAACTACTTGAAGTTACACTATATAAGTTGGGCCAATACATGATCCAAAAATGTCAATACAATTCTATACAACAAGGAGCTTTTACTGCTATAATATTACAAAAATCTTTACACAATCACGATTATATTAAAAAAAATCCAATTAAAATTTTTTTCTGACGTGTCGGAGACAGTCGGGATGACGCTACACTGGACGCCGAACTCGGAAGTCTTTGCATTCTAAGAGCTATATCCTGCAGTCTTGTAAGGGCTGAAATCACTTCATTAGACACATGTCTCTATAACATTCCCCTTTGTACACCCCCCCACAAATTCCATCTGAAGAAGCTAATGCGAAACGCATGTCAAGGATCATGCTGTCTTTCTGGTACTATAAAGTACTTTATATTGTTTAACAAGGCTGCCTTCAACTCTGCTATTTTTCATTGCTATTTTGGGGTTATCTTTTTGGGGCAGTACCTTTAAAAATAAAAGGAAACTTACTACCTAAGGAAAAAAGCTCTATGTCTGACCACAGGGCAACAACATCTACAGCAACACGTAAAACTTGTAAGAGACTAAACAGAATATGCTAATTAGAATAGGTGAAAATCGATTCAAAGGACCTGGTCCATCGGTCATGTCAGTAATCTGTGTCTGCTGGATAGGACCCTTGAGAACCACCTCCTCCCTGACGGCATCCGCGGCTTCCCTTTTGATTAGTTGACCGAGGCGGTTCTTAGGGCTCCGGTCTAGTGGCTGCAGATTACTTACTTGGCCAAAGCACCAGGTCCAGTGAATCAATTCGCACCAACTTTAATGCAAACAAAACTTCAGTACTCTTTCAGGTCACGGCACCTACCTGTATTACGCAGTTCTTTGAACACTTGTTCGCTCAGGTATGCAGTGGTGCCTGGTACAAAAGAAAGAAAAAATTGCTAAAGTTTATAAAAAATGAAGAGAATATAATACAGAGAAATTCAAAATTTCATTGAATATGTCATAAATCTATGATACTTGTGCTGACAACTGCATCTCAACAATAGGGCCATGTGCTGATGACAGAGGAGATGTGGCCATGAATGTGCCTCTCTCGCCATTCATTTCCTTTGGAGCTTCAAAATTTGAAGAGCAAATGACATGTGATGGGATCCCATTCTCGATATAGAAGTGGTTTCCTAAAGCTAGAACCTAATCTATCAGAAGTTTATGGCATATGCTGTGGATATAGCTGGGATGGGACATAGGTGAGAATCCCCTTATTGCTAAAGTAGGCTAGATTTAGGCGCCTGTCTATGGGTACGGAATGATGCCATCTTATGACCCCCATAGAGTGCATATCGGGGCCCATCTATGGGTACTGATTGATGTCACCCTAACATCTCCTAACATCCTTAGAAAAGGAGAAGAGCAGATGTGATCCTTCTGGTCACTCACCATCCCTTTTTGCTAGGACAGAGGTGCAGGTTGATCATATAGTTGTACAGAAAGGACAAGTGGCTAACTTCAACTGGAGAAACCCAACTGTGAAACTAGAATTTCATCCACAAGAGACAAGATAAATACAAGCCCTATTTGTGAATATATTGTTATTTACTGGGGTCGTCCAGTGAAAACAAGTTATCATCTATCCGCAGAATAGGTGATAACTTGCTGATCGGTGGGGTCTCATTTCTGAAATCTGCACTGATAAGTAGATCAGGAAACTTTTATCCCCATTACAAAGGGGTGTGGCAGGTCGGACTACCCATTGACACTCCATTTGTTCTCTATGAGGCTGTCAGAAAAACTCATGTACAGCATTCGGCATAGCCTTAGTGAATGAATGGAGCAGTGGTTAAGCATACCCTCTGCCATTCCATGCTAACAGGGATAAAAGTTCCCTGTTCTACCGATGGGTGTAGGGCACAGCAGTCTGATGCCCACCAATCAACAAGTTATTGCCTGCCCTGGCACTGCTGTGGCGGATGGCACCTCACTATACTATGTAAAGTAGTAGCACGTACGGTATCTCTTTTCACTACTTGTGACAGTACCTCATCTCACCACCAGAGTACTTGCACGAAGAGCTACACCCCTCAAAGAATTTCACTGAATCAGATTCTGACATAAACCTTTTACACCAGGAAAGTAACTATCTATTCAGTGTTTTGAAAACTTCTCTTTTGCTCTTGATTTTTTAGTAAACTTTTTGAAAATTCGAAAACTGAAGCAAAAAAAGGTTTCAAATATCAGATCATACAGAAACTAAAAGACATTTTATTAGGATGACAGCTTAACTGCCCCTGGTCAAACAGTACGGAAAAGCCGTAATCCTGCTAACAGAGACAAATTGTAGGCCAAGAGTAATTCTGCACATTTCCTTTCATTAAAGTGCATTAAAATCCACTGTACCACCCCAATTATACTGTATTAAGCCGATACAACTGACACAGGCAAAGCTAACAGTTTCTGCAGGAATCAGATGAATGTGCCGCGTGGCTAGAACTCAAAATATTTTAATGAGAGAGCCTGATGTGTGGAAATAAATGACTATGTGGTTACTTCTGGATGCTGCAATTTCACTAATATGAGTTAAATGTGTTCCAGACCAGATGTGGTTAGGCTCTCTTTATTCATCTAGATTGTAGCCTTTATTACACGGCTTGGGTTACAGGTTTCGAACTTCTATAACTATTTCATGTCCCAGAAATGTTTAGGTGTACCCATCATGAACATGGTTAAATTAGGTCTGATAGTATAACATAAAATTAACATGAAAATACCCTTTAAGGGGAACTAGTCACTTGCCATAAATATGTATTTTTTACCCAGTGTATATGCCACTGTTTTCCTGAATCCAAAGTTGTTTTTCTTTTGTTCCAGCATCTCTTCTTTCCTGAGATATGGCCTCCTCTTCCCTATATGTAAATCTAGTCTGGTTATCAAAGTAGGCGTGGCCCACACATCTTCTCTGTGGGAGTTTCCTTGAGGGCCACACCCATTCAGTAACAAAACAAGAGTTACATACAAGAAAAGAGGGGGCATAGCTCAGGAATGGAGAAGCACACGAAAAAAAGAAAAGTAAAGCCGGATTCAGGAGAACAAGGGCATTTACATCAGGTAAAAAAATTGACCTCTTCATATAAATCTGAATTCAGCTCCCAAACCCACTCAGTACATGCTGGGAAGGGGTTGCTAATAGTTAATATTATTATTTATATAGCAGTATCATATTTTGCAGCACTTTACAATGTAGAAGGTACTTATACAAGCAATATTGGACATCACAGAATAACACATGCAGTGGCATGTAAAAATTTTGGTCAAAATTACTTTTATTGTGAACAGTTAAGCAAGATGAATATGAAATGATCCCTGAAAGGCCTAAAGTTAAAGATGACACATTTCCTTTGTATTTTAGGCAAAAAAAATATTTTTATCTTTTACATTTTAAAAATTACAAAAGGAATCTGGGTTGATGCAAAAGTTTGGGCACCCTGCATGTTTAGTACTACAAAAGACAAAATGAGCAAAAACCCTGCTGTAACTAAATAAGTAAAAGCAAAAGTGCATCTAAATAATAGACTTTTTAGTAATACTGTTTTTGATCAAAAATAGCATGAAAGCCATCCCACAACGACATGGTAACTCTGTTCGGGTTAGTCCTACACTGTCTAATATTAAAAACCTTGCCATGTGTCAAAGTTGACCTCAATGTGTGAACAAGGGCAGACAAAAGGACTGGGTCCCAAACAGTAGACACCAGTCTGGGGAAGCCTTATTTACAATTTCCAGCTCAGGAGAGGGAGGCCACACCCCAGCTTGCACAGAATGCAAAAATACAAAGAAAAAACACAAAAATTGAGCTTGGTTTGAGTTGGTACACATGCAGCATATAAATGCATGTTGACATTGGCCTAAAAACCTAAAACCTACAAAAGACAAAATGAGTAAAAACCTTGCTGTAACTAAATAAGTAAAAGCAAAAGTGCATCTAAATAATACAGAGTTTTTAGTAATACTGTTTTTGATCAAAAATAGCATGAAAGCCATCCTACCACGACATGGTAACTCTGTTCGGAATGATCAAAAACAGTATTACTAGAAACTCTGTATTATTTAGATGCACTTTTGCTTTTACTTATTTAGTTACAGCAGGAGTTTTGCTCATTTTGTCTTTTGTAGGTTTTATGGCCAATGTCAACATGCATTTATATGCTGCATGTGTATCAACTCAAACCAAGCACAGTTTTTATGTTTAGTACTTAGTAGTACCCACTTTTGCAGGTATAACAACTTGTAAACGCTTTTTGTAGCCAATCAAGAGTCTTTCAATCCTTGTTTGAGGGATTTTCATCCATTGTTCCTTGGAAAATTCTTCTGGTTCTGTGAAATTCCTGGGTCATCTTGCATGCACTGCTATTTTGAGGTCTAGTCACAGATTTTCAATGATGTTCAGATAAGGGGACTCTGAGAGGCATTGTAAAACCTTCAGCTTGCGACTTTTGAGGTTGCTTATTGTGGATTTTGACGTGTGGTTAGGATCATTATCCATTTCTGGAAACCATCCCCTTTTCAACTTCAGCTTTGGTTTCAATGAAATTTCACCAATTCTTCCCTCTACCCGCAAAATGTTCCCCTTGCCATTGGCTGCAACACAACCCCAAAGCATGATTGATTCAACTCCATGCTTAATGGTTGGTGAGGCATTCTTTTCTTTAAATTCTGCATACTTCTGATGCTGAATTTTATGATAAAGACGCAGGAGAGGTTTTCTTCAGCTGACTCTTCCATGAATGCCATATTTGTGCAGGTGTCTCTAAACAGTAGAACAATGTACCACAACTCCAGAGTCTGCTAAATCTTTCTGAAGGTCTTTTTTTGCAGTCAAGCGAAGGTTCTGATTTGCCTCTCTAGCAATCCTACGAGCAGCTCTCACTGAAATTTTGATTGATCTTCTAGACCTTATCTTGACCTCCACTGTTCCTGGTAACTGTCATTTCTTATTTACATTTCAAACTGAGGAAAGGGCAACTTGAAAACACTTTTCTATCTTCTTTTAGCCTTCTCCTGCTTTATGGGCTAACACCATTTTCATTTTCAGAATGCTAGGCAGCTGCTTAGGAGAATTCATGGCTGCTGTTTTTTGGCACAAGGTTAGAGGAGGCTGAGTTTTTTTTATTAACCTGGGAAATTTGCTTCAACTGGCCTAACAATGAACAAGCCATAACTGCAACAGGCTAGTTAAGGTTTGAAACCTTGGTCAAAGTTGAACGAGCACACAAACCTCCAAGGGTTCAAAAACTTTTGCATCTGCCCATTTTCCTTTTTGTAATTTTTAAAATGAAAATTTTTTTTTTCTAAAATACAAAGGAAATGTGTAATCTTTAACTTTTACCCTTTTAGAGATAATTTCATCTTCAACGTTTAACTGTTCACTGTAACAGTAATTTTGACCAGGGGTGAACAAACTTTTACATGCCACTGTAACTCAACAATTCAAATACAAAGAGTGACTTATGCATGATAAGTAAGACATGGTTTCTGGCTTTCAAAAACAGCGCCACACTTGTGCGCAGGATGTGCGGGGTACTGCAGCTCAGCTTTATTTATTTAAAATGATCTAAGCTGATCATACATAAGTAATACAAATATATAATACTATTTTTGGAAAAAAGCTGATAGTTTTCCAATTTTGGACAACCACTTCAGAAATGAAAGGGTTTTTTAAAGAAAAGGTTAAGACACCTGACAAAAAATATATACTAGCAGAATAACTTTTTTTTATGGAAAGGAGGCAAAAAGTGTTGAAAGTCATTAATGTAGCAAAATAAACAGGAAAAATGTTTGTTTGCCCTATAATACAGTAATTCTTCATTGATGTGCGATGAAGGAGGAAAGTGTTCTCCACCACATCCGGCCAGCACATTATACGTCTTCAGAGAGGCACCGGTTTTGCAATTCTCAAAGTAGCCGGGAATTAAGAAGCTCTTGAGAACAAGCAATATAACCAATGAAGAGGACTGCGGAAAGCAGATTCTATCAAGCAGGATTACTATAATTCTGCAATTTCCAAAATGTGTTAAAGGATATTTTCATTACTGAAGTACGGATGAATTTTGTTATAATTTTGTTGATGGTGGATGTCTGAAAAGCTTACAAATTACTTAAAGGGGTTTTCCCCCACAAACAAAAGTTCATTTTAATCAATAGATCTTGGAATAATAATAATTTCCACAATTGGACATGTTTAAATAAAATGTTCCTGTGCTGAGATAATCTTATAAATGTGTCCCTGCTGTGTACTATGTAATGGCCGAGTCTGACGATGCAGGAAGATAGATTGATCATACCACATTTCCTGGGCGGGAAGGGGGGAGTAAAAGAGTATACAGACATTACAGCAGGGGGATCACAGCTGATTCTTTCTAAGAGGTTATAAATTTCACTGCCTGTTTCTAAACAAAGTTTTACTTCAAAGAAAGAATCAGCTGTGAACCCATACTGTAATGTCTGTATACTCTCTTCCTCCCTCCCCTGCCCTGGAGCTGTGATACGATCGGACCATGTTCCTGTTCAGTCAGACACAGCCATTACACAGTACACAGCAGGGGCACATTTATAAGATTATCTCAGCACAGGAACATTTTATTTAAACATATCCTATTGTGGAAATTATTATTATTCCAAGATCTATTGATTAAAATCAACTTTCATTCATGGGAAAACCCCTTTAAATAAAAAAAATGAAAAATTAAAAAATTATATATATACAGTATATGTATAGAATAAAATTGCAAAAACAGCACAAAATAGAAAAACGATTCGGGTGCAGGCCCTCCAGGTACATACCAAACTGTCACGCCGCGCTCACCAGGGGGCGGGACCTTGTTCCCTACGTTATCTCTTCCGGAGCCGTGGTCGCTCCGGGGGTCCCGCTGGGTGCGCACGCACACCTCTCGTACCTAGGTTCCTGTCTCCCTCACGTTATGTGTGCGCTTGCGTGCTCCTCTCGGTTCGGCCTCCAGGTCCGCCGTCTCTATGGTACTGGAAGACTTGACTCGGAAGCCTTAGCGATCATGTGCTATATCAGGCTACCTCTTCCTAGGGGAGGTGCCTGATTATTGTTGTACTTCCTGGCTTGGTCTGCCATGTCCCTGCCTGGCTGTGCGCTGTATTCGGGTCCTCTGCCTTGCACTCTATTGTGCCTCTTGGCATATGCTCTGAACCTGCACTCTGCCTTGTACTCGGTTGTGCCTCCTGGCACACGCTCTGACCATGTACTCTGTCTTACTCTCAGCTGTGCCTCCTGGCACATACTCTTATCCTGTGCTCTGTCTCGTACTCAGTTGTGCCTCCTGGCACATAATCTGATCCTGTGCTCTGTCTTGTACTCAGTTGTGCCTCCTGGCACACACTCTAATCCTGTGCTCTGTCTTATGCTCAGTTGTGCCTCCTGGCACACCCTCGGACCCTGTGCCTTGTCTTATACTCAATTGTGCCTCCCGGCACATGCTCTTATCCTGTACTCTGTCTCTCACTCAATTGTGCTTCCTGGCACACATTCCAATCCTGTACTCTGTCTTATGCTCAGTTGTGCCCTCTGGCACACACCCTGCTCCTGTACTCTTTTACACCTCCTGGCACACCTGCGGCCTGACTCAGTGCTCTGCCATGCTCCTTTGCACGCAGCCTGCTTTGCTCACACCCGGATGCTGTATACCACGTGTTCCCGTGCCCACGCTTTACACGTTCCTGCAGACACACTCACTCACTCATGTCTCCTGTGAACCGGCCGCCTGGTGCCAGCAGGCGTGGTACCTCACCCCCTGGGGCTTGCCCCTGACACTCCCTGTATAGGGGGTGGTCTTCACTAGGTCAGCTCGTCCTGGGAGGGTTGGTGCCACGACCCAGAGGGTCCACTCCAGGAGTCATCACACAAACCTACAGATAGTCCATCAAAAAAGAAAGCAGCACACCATGTTAGTTTTCAATAAAGTGCTTTTTTAATAGCCCATATGGCTATGTGCCCATGCAGCACCGTTTCGGTTCAATAGGTGAGAACCTTTCTCAAGCATATATACTGTACTGTATATTATATATATATATATATATATATATATATATATATACAGTAATAACAAATAATAACAATATTGCTAGGACCGGTCAGATACTGCAGAATGAAATTCGAATAATTGCAAAAACAATTTATTGTACTGTAAGCAAATTGCTATATAGGAGTCAAATTGTGACCACCATGATGGCAGTAAACATACTGACATTATGTCAGAAAGGATGGACCTTAGTATTTTGTAACATTCCATAAATAATAGATGCCACTTTGGAGATGTAACCTAAACTTGGTTAAATGTAACTTGGTGAAGTAAATGTTTTATTGATACATATCCTTAAAGGGGTTGTTCTGCAAAAACAACCATTTTTAAGATTAAAATTATGCCCCAAGGGTCCAGCTTCAAATATCTCTGGTGATCAGCTGGGATTATCGGGGAAAGCTCATGCTAGACGCATGTTGCCCTCCACTCTTGATTACAGAGGAAGGTCCTAAAATATTTATGCCAGAAATCTAATTTTCCCAGGGTTTTTTGTTGCCTGACACTCATGGGTGCTAAAAAAAAAAACAAAGAAAAATCCTAGCCGCAAAGTCTTACAATTTTTCCTAGAACTGAAGCTCCCCGTGTAGGATATGTAAAGAATTAGAGCTACGGCTGAATTGGCACCCAATAAAAAGAACATCTTTGTTGATCGGTCATGAGAAATCTAGCTTAGAAGTCACATACAAATCAAGCTAGGCGTGCACTGAGGGCATACCTAAGCAATTCTTTTTTCAAGTGCACCGACACGCCCACAGTGCACTTTCAGCCTGATTTGCATGTGGCTTCTACCTTAGAGTTTTTGGTACTGGCGCATCAGATCGCTACAAAAAGGTATCATCTTTATTGGGAGAGAGGCGCCTATGCAGCCATACAACTAATTTGAGATGTAAAAACATACTGACAGATCCTCTTTAATAAAAATTTCCTTGCATATAGTGAATTCATTAATATAAGGGATTTTAAATTTCCTAATTTGCATTTCTTTCTGCTTTTCTACAGCCAAATTGCATGTGAACCACACACACACACACACACACACGTATATATATATATATATATATATATATACTAAAAAAGAAGAAAAAAAAGTGTATATATATATATATATATATATATACTGTATACATACAGCATATACACACACATATATATATATATATAATATATATATATCCTGAAAGTGAAGAGTGGTTTCCGTTCCGTGGATTTGTCAGTAGATTTGCATGTATAATGTGTTACACTGTTATTAGAGATCCGGAGCTGCCCTGTGTGATAACACTGCCCGGAGGAGCTCAAAGCTCAGATAATGCCTGTTATTAAGGAATTTACGAGAAGATAAACATCTGCTTTAAGATTAGGCAGCCGAGTGGAACTGTGGACTTAATTGACTGTAAACTAAAATTGCTTATTATAGCTTGTGTACTAACAAAGATGTTACATTTGCTGTAATCTGTCGCCATGTAGGGAAAAGTATACACTCACTGGATTATTATTCATTATTGTTTGTAACAAACGCCGAAACACACAAAAGTGCAACACACAATAACAAGCTAGCTAGGCGCACCTGCGTGGCGATGGGGAGCGCGCCGCCTACAGAACAGGGTACTGCTGAAAAATAGACGCGTGACGAAGGATCCTTGAGCATAACAATGTAATGTATGGAAGTTGTGTTGACCATAGACAGAAGGGATATCCATAATAATCGGATACACAAATCCGAATTATACACCCATGGGTACTGAATTTTCTCCTAGAAGTTGTTTAAAATTAGTGGCACATTGATCCATTCAATGCAGTGATCAAAGGGTTTTGTGCCAAAATGACATTTACGCCCTGTCCACAGAGCTGGTTTTTGGAGAATATAACAGCTGTAGGCTTGTACAGTGGAGGGACTATGATTACCAGTCAGCAAATGGTGCTATGTTCTAGACTTTATTGTTTTTCCTGTAATCCCCTATGTTCTGATGATGCAGAAATGGTTATTCTATATCCCAAGTAAACCAATTAATTCTCCCACAATGTGGAAGTGCTGAACAGCTGCACTCAATACTGTAAATCTACAATTGGGACCCCCACAGATCCCTAGAACACCAGTGTCCTACGCCTCTATTCTTGCTAGCTGCATTCTTCAGTCCCATAGACAATAGTTGGTGCATTTGTGCTACCATTGATTTTCAACTACAGCATGGAAGGATGAGGGCTTGGGACTGTCATTCTACTGATCGGTGGGAAAATGGGATGTCGATCACTGGAAAACAATTTTAAAGAACTTTCCATTTTACATATTTATATCATATCATCTGAATACTGCCTAATAGGTGAGGACCTTCTTCTGCGTTCTCACCCTGATCAAGAAGTCCTACTCCAATTCAGAGAAGCCACTACTCATGGTCTTTACCGAAGTCGAGTCGTGAATAGAGATGACACCTTTGTGCTCAACACTTTATTCAACTCCCTTAGGCCGGTTTCACATGTCCTGATATTTCCAGTACCAGAAAAAACAGTACCGGAGATGTCAATGCCCGTGTGTCCATATGTCCGTGTGTGTAATACTTGTGGCACACGTGTGCCGCATCAGTACCACACTGATGGGCACCAGGGAAGAAGTAGTACAGTAAGCACTGTTCCCCTGCCAACGATCAGCATGAGCAGGGGAGAATGATGAGAGTTGCATTGAAGTGATAAAAATGACAGCAGGCGGCGGTTGATGGGAATGATTACTCACATCAGCCTACACCAGCTGCCGCTAATAACAGTACCAGGAGGAGCGGCTGATGGGAGTATTCCTCTGCCACCGCCTGCGCTATAAACAAATAAGTACATGAAAAATACCCTGTATTTTTGATAACCAGCCAGGCAAAACTCACAGCTGGGGGCTGCAACCTTCAGCTGTCAGCTTAATTAAGCAAGGCTGGTTATCAAGAGTGGTGTTCTTTCATTTTTAAATAAATAATAAAATAAACGGCATGGTGTCCCCCTATGTTTGACAACCAGCCTTGCTAAAGCTGACAGCTGGGGGCTGGTATTCTCATGCTGGTTAGGGGCCATTGATATTGATCCCCCCAGCCAGAATATCTCATGGTGATCTGCTGTGAACTCACTGAGCTTGAAGTGCAGTGACCTTAGGACTGAATTTTTCCCCTTAGGTGCTGAGGCCACCGCATTTAAGCCCTGCTGGGAATGAAGCCTCACTGACCAGCGGTAACCTCTACGTCCCCGCTGGTCAATAATACTGCGCAGCAGCTCAGTCACCAGTGGTTCTCAGCCTGGAAGGTCGCACTTTGTCACCGTCCAGGTTGAAAACTGTTTATCCCCCAGAAATGGATCACGGCGTGGGACAGAATGACGGACAGGTCAGAGATATTGTTTTTTTTTTTATTTTTGCTTTACTACACGAGACGAAGGATTCAGCGGAATTAGGCGTTTGGTGAGTATAACTGTGTTTGTTATCTTTAAATAAAAATGAAAAAATGTGTTTTATTTTATGACATCCCAGTGTGTCATCTGTGTGCACGTGTGCGGGATGTTTTGCGGCCCGTACTGCTGGTAAAGAACAGACATGTCTACGTGTGGGTCACACGGACACACGGTCCGTGGAAACACAATGACATGTGCACAGACCCATTCACTTGAATGTGTCTATGTGTGTAAGTGTCTTCGGTACATGTAAAAACTGTCACTACACGTACTGAAGACATGGACATGTGAAAGAGGACTTAGACTGTATTGAGTGCCAGAATTAACCAAGAGGACATTAACCTGTTGGCATTTATGGCAAGCCGCAGAGAATGGGAACACCCCTTTAATACTGCATAATCACTTAGAAAAAAACAAAGGTTCAAAGACCTAACTTTTAGTTTAGTTTTGTAATTTTAAAAATTTCTTTATAGTTCCTTCTTACATTTTCTTTGCTTTTTACATTGTATGTGTTTGTATGCCAAAACATTAGTTTGGATATGTTCATTTTTTTATATATACTGCAAGTATGGTGGGCGTCACACTAGAGAGAAAAACGGAAAAGTGCTATGCGATAAAAAATCGCATAGCACTCGGACCAATGTTAATCTATCATCTGATTTTTTTCTTGCTCGTTTTAAACTGGCTGAGAAAATCGCAGCATGCTGCGATTATCAGCGATTCTCGGCCAAGACTCGCCAATGCAAGTCTATGGGTGCAAAAAAAAATGGATTACACACGGACCACAAGTGTGACTGGCGAGAAATACACAACCGGTGTCCTTTAACAAAAGTCGGCAATTCAGTGCGTGATACAGTAAAATCACACTGACATGTTTACTAAAGAATAGAAAGAATAGATATATACACATAGAATACATATGTATATATATATATATATAGATATATATACACGTCATTGATATATATATATACAGTATATATACATATATATATATATATATACTAGCTGAAGAGCCCGGCGCTGCCCGGGCATAGTAACTAACTACAGTTAGTTATAACAAATTATAATGATTATATATCTATATATATATATATAAAGCTGATTGTAATATCCCACATCGTCCCATCAGCCAGAGCCATCAGTCTACAACCTCTAATATCCCACATCATCCCGTCAGCCAGAGCCACCTGACTCCTATCCCTAATATCCCACATCATCCCGTCAGCCTGGGGTCAGAACCAGAGCGCTGAGTGCAACGGTCCTAACTTCCATACCGGGGATCCCTTTAAGAGAGGCCTGGTGTCAGAACCAGAGGACTGAGTGGATTTGCCCTGAATTCCATACCGATGATCCCTTTAATAGAAGCCTGGGGTCAGAATCAGAGCGCTGAGGGATTTACCATAACTTCCATACCGGAGATCCCTTTAAGAGAGGCCTGGGGTCAGTACCCATGTGCAGAGTGGTTTTGCCCTCACTTCCATACCGGGGATCCCTTTAAGATGGACCTTTGGTCAGAACCAGATCGCTGAGTGGATTTGCCCTAACTTCCAAACCGGGGATCCCTTTAAGAGAGCCTGGGATCAGAACCAGAGCGCTGAGTGGATTTGCCCTGACTTGCATACCAATGATCCCTTTAATAGAACCCTGGGGTCAGAATCAGAGCGCTGAGGGATTTGCCCTAACTTGAAAAACCTCCAAAAAATATTTTGGGATCAAAGACAAAAAAGGAACCAAGCTAGCAACAGAAAAAAATTGATCCCTAAAACTTCACTTTTAATCAATATTTAAAATCTGGACAATCCCAGTTCATAAGGACTAGGGTAATATTTGAACAGACACCAGAAAAAAATAATAATAGATACTCCAGGCCACTAAACTTGCCCTAATGGGCCCTGGCAATCCCTGCCTAGCCGCGGAGGTTGGCACCCTAGTTGTAGACGATAGTGGCGCCCCCGCTCAACGTCGGTGACCCTAATACACCCTACAAAAACCCTAGTCCACGACGAGGATACACAAAAAGACACAAACACACAATAACCACCCGAAAAAAAACCCTAGTGGAGAGACTGTATACCGTCTCTAAAAATGTTTAACTTATCTCGTACTAGAATTATGGGTATATACACCCATCCCAGATAATATCTCGTAGTAAAAAATACTGATCTATAGCAGCTTATAATAGCTTATCTCGTAGTAAAAAAGGCTTATGCTGCAAGAAATGACAGACCTGATATAGCCCCCCCCAAAAAAAAGGGAAAAAGAAAAAACGTATACAGTAAGAAGTGCAGCCACAGGGATGTACAATCCAAGCACCTCAGGTTACATAACCACAAAAATTATCCACCAGATAAAGATTAGTGGCATAAAAATAATATATATAACGCTATTTAAATAATGGACATAATAGTCCCACATATAGACAGTGGTGGCAACAGAAAACAATCCCTGGTTAACCAGGTTGCCCTAATAGAGAAACATTTTGCCAACCATCAAACAGTAGGTCTGTCAGCGTTATGAAAATACTTATCAGCCATCAGTAGATATGAGGCCTAGCCCGATGCGTTTCCCCCTCCTAGATACTGAGGGTTCATCAGGGGCAAAGAAGGAAAGGGGATTCCATCCCCTCTGGCCGAAAGATCAGTGCAGTGTGCGGCGTCTTTTCCGTGTCTCTGAGGCTCATATTTACCGCGTTCTAGATGTAACGTCACTTCCGGTGACGCGCCGCAATCACGTGTAATGTAAACAATACTCTCATTGGAGGGATTCAGAAACACCGGGAACGTCACTTCCGGTGACGCGCCGCAATCACGTGTAATGTAAACAATACTCTCTTTGAAGGGATTCAGAAACATGAGACACCGGGAACATCACTTCCGCAGTGCTAATAAATAATGGGGAAGAATTATGATGGACACCATCCTGCTTCCCATCTAGTCATGCGGCGTCACTTCCGGACCTATATCCCGGGAATTGCGTTTCCTAAACATCGCGTACTGCATCACCCAAATTAAATCAAAACATAAGATAAAACCAAGTAGCAGCTCATGATAAGAAATAATCGCTGCAAGATATAGTGTTATGAGCAATACGAGCATCTGATTTGAAATTAAAGAGCAAAAAGACACCCCCGATGGGGGAGACTGGGTGTATTGATATCTTTTTGCAACTAGTCTCTGATGAGATTCGTAATATCAATCCTAGGACTGAACAGACTCAACCCAATCTTTCTTACTGTGAAAGAAAGGCCCTGGAAGGGTTGATGAACAATAAGCAGATTATATTGAAGCCGTCAGACAAGGGAGGCAATACAGTTATCCTGGAAAGGGATAAATATATTGAGATGTGTCTCTCTATTCTGTCTGATCAATCGACTTATGAGACTTTGAAAGTAGATCCCACGAGGGACTTTAGTTTTGGACTGTCTAAAATTCTGACAAAAGCTCTTGAAACTAAGTTAGTTTCAAAAAATGAATTTGACTTTTTGCTGCCAAAATGGCCAGTCATTGCAACATTTTACGCGTTGCCTAAAATTCACAAGGGTATTGATCCACTAAAAGGGAGACCAATTGTCTCCGGGATTGATGCCCTGTGTCAAAACTCCAGTGTTTATCTGGATAAATTGTTGAGACCATTTGTACTGGCCCTTCCCTCCTACCTTAGAGATACTATGGATCTCCTAAATAAACTAGAGGGGATCATAGTTGACCCAGGTACTATCCTAGCATCAATTGATGTAGAAGCTTTGTACAGCAGTATTGGGCATACTGAAGGCCTGAAGGCGGTCGACTATTTTCTTAAAGGTAGGGGGGTCCATTTGGGGGCACATAATAAATTTTTGTTACAGCTTCTGGAGTTTGTACTCTGCCATAATTATTTTTTGTTTAATGGCCGATACTTCCACCAGCTCAGGGGCACTGCGATGGGGAGCCCTTGTTCCCCTACGTATGCTAATTTGCTCCTGGGCTGGTGGGAGGACACTGTGGTGTTCAGGGACGAGGATGTCGTCTGGTCCCCTAACATTGTGTTTTGGGGACGTTACATTGACGACATTCTCGTCCTATGGACAGGAGACCGGGAGTCCTTTAAGTCCTTCGTGGACTATTTGAATAAGAATGAGATGGGTCTGTTCTTTACACATGAGTTTGGGGGGGATAGCATCACTTTCTTGGATACCACAATATCCATTGAAAGGGATGGATCCCTAAAAACATCATTGTATCGTAAACCCACATCAACGAACAGTCTTTTAAGATGGGAGAGTCATCACCCCCCCCCCTGAAACGTGGTATTCCCAGGGGGCAGTTTCTCAGACTCAGGAGGAACTGCTCTGACTGGAGTGATTTTGAGGAACAATCAGGTGATTTATGGGGTAGGTTCAGGGATAGGGGTTACCCCATCAACATTATTCAGCCAGCTTACAATCTGGCAAGACGGACAAGGAGATCATCGTTATTGGTCCCGAGAGAGAAGAAAAATTCTGACAGTCTTGTTAGGTTGATAGGGACGTTTGATGATCAGTCAGGGAGAGTAATGGAGATTTTGAAGAAACACTGGGCTATTCTCAGGACCGATCGGGATATCAGAGAGATAATTCCTTCTAGACCTTCAGTGACCTCCTATAGGAGGGGCAAATCTATTAGAGATATGGTGGTAAAGAGTCATCTTGAACCTCAGAAGAAGGAGGGAACATGGTTAACAAACAGGCAGGCTGGAACGTTCAGATGCAGACACTGTAGTTTTTGCAAGTTTGTTATACCTTCGAAAACCTTTACTAGTGCTTATACGAAAAGGACATACAAGATGAATTCATTTGCGAATTGCAAAACTGCAGGGGTTGTCTACTTATGTAAATGTTCCTGTCCCCGAGACTATGTGGGCAAAACCAAACGTGAGCTCCGCATACGTATTGGTGAACATTTGGGTGATATCAGACATAAGAGGGATACACCATTAGCACGCCATGTCAATTTGGTTCATGGTGGGGATGAGAAGCAGATTGGTTTCTGTGTTATTGAGAGTTCAAATCCTGGCAAGACAGGGGGATTGGGATAAGAAAATCCTACAACGTGAGACACGTTGGATTTTCTGGCTTGAATCACAAAGCCCTAATGGCTTAAATGAGCTTTTGAATTTTACTAGCTTTCTATAAGATGGTACTTGATGAATCCAGCATGCTATTTTTCTGTGTGTCTATTGTGTTACTTTATTACTTATTTCATTTTTGGATACATAGAGGTCTTTTGAGGGCTCTGTTATGATGACTAATGCTCTACCTATAGGGAATATTTTTCCATGTTATCGGAGATGCCCTGGAATTTCTTTATTGAGTTAGTATTAGTATTGCTTGTAATGCTCGTATTGCTCATAACACTATATCTTGCAGCGATTATCTATTATCATGAGCTGCCTCTTGGTTTTATCTTATGTTTTGATTTAATTTGGGTGATGCAGTACGCGATGTTTAGGAAACGCAATTCCCGGGATATAGGTCCGGAAGTGACGCCGCATGACTAGATGGGAAGCAGGATGGTGTCCATCATAATTCTTCCCCATTATTTATTAGCACTGCGGAAGTGATGCTCCCGGTGTCTCATGTTTCTGAATCCCTTCAAAGAGAGTATTGTTTACATTACACGTGATTGCGGCGCGTCACCGGAAGTGACGTTCCCGGTGTTTCTGAATCCCTCCAATGAGAGTATTGTTTACATTACACGTGATTGCGGCGCGTCACCGGAAGTGACGTTCCCGGTGTTTCTGAATCCCTCCAATGAGAGTATTGTTTACATTACACGTGATTGCGGCGCGTCACCGGAAGTGACGTTACATCTAGAACGCGGTAAATATGAGCCTCAGAGACACGGAAAAGAAGCGGCACACTGCACTGATCTTTCGGCGAGAGGGGATGGAATCCCCTTTCCTTCTTTGCCCCTGATGAACCCTCAGTATCTAGGAGGGGGAAACGCGTCAGGCTGGGCCTCATATCTACTGATGGCTGATAAGTATTTTCATAACGCTGACAGACCTACTGTTTGATGGTTGGCAAAATGTTTCTCTATTAGGGCAACCTGGTTAACCAGGGATTGTTTTCTGTTGCCACCACTGTCTATATGTGGGACTATTATGTCCATTATTTAAATAGCGTTATATATATTATTTTTATGCCACTAATCTTTATCTGGTGGATAATTTTTGTGGTTATGTAACCTGAGGTGCTTGGATTGTACATCCCTGTGGCTGCACTTCTTACTGTATACGTTTTTTCTTTTTCCCTTTTTTTTGGGGGGGCTATATCAGGTCTGTCATTTCTTGCAGCATAAGCCTTTTTTACTACGAGATAAGCTATTATAAGCTGCTATAGATCAGTATTTTTTACTACGAGATATTATCTGGGATGGGTGTATATACCCATGATTCTAGTACGAGATAAGTTAAACATTTTTAGAGACGGTATACAGTCTCTCCACTAGGGTTTTTTTTCGGGTGGTTATTGTGTGTTTGTGTCTTTTTGTGTATCCTCGTTGTGGACTAGGGTTTTTGTAGGGTGTATTAGGGTCACCGACGTTGAGCGGGGGCGCCACTATCGTCTACAACTAGGGTGCCAACCTCCGCGGCTAGGCAGGGATTGCCAGGGCCCATTAGGGCAAGTTTAGTGGCCTGGAGTATCTATTATTATTTTTTTCTGGTGTCTGTTCAAATATTACCCTAGTCCTTATGAACTGGGATTGTCAAGATTTTAAATATTGATTAAAAGTGAAGTTTTAGGGATTTGCCCTAACTTCCATACAGGAGATCCCTTTAAGAGAGCGTGGGGTCAGAACCAGAGCATTTGAAAGCAATTGCCCTGACTTCCATACCGGAGATCTCTTTAAGAAAGGCCTGGGGTCAGTACCAAAGCGCTGAGTGGATTTGCCCTAAATTCCATACCGGGGAGCCCTTTAAGAGAAACTGCGGTCAGAACCACAGAGCTGAGTGGAACGGTCCTAACTTCCATACCAGGGATCCCTTTAAGAGAGGCCTGGGGTCAGTACCAAAGCGCTGGATGGATTTGCTCTGACTTCCATACCAATGATCCCTTTAAGAGGGAAGATGTGCCTATGGGATGGAGGATGTGTGATGTGTATATGGGCAGGGAGGGGGGATTCATTTCTGTCATGTGCTCTCTGCTCCTTTCAGGGGGGCAGACAATGGCTGGGAGCTTATGTTCCCAAGGATTCTAGATTTCTCCCACCATGTCAATGTCTGCTGAGGTGTTGTCAAGTGGGAAAAGTTGCTCATAGCACCCAATCACAGCTCAGCTTCTTTTAACTAGCTCTGGTGAAAAGAGAGATGCTTAGTGATTGGTTGCAAGGAAAACTGCTGCTCGTAGCAACCAATCATAGCTCAGCTTCTTTTGAACAGCTCTGTTGAAATGAAAGATGCTTCGTGATTGGTTGGTGATACACACACACATTCAGTTTTATATATATATATATATATATATACTGTATATATATATATTTACAGTTCATAGCGTTCTATATAGCATAATAGCCGCTAAATCAATTGGCTTCTGTAAAATCATTACCAAACCCGACATGAAATGTCACATGGTTTACATACATCCATTATTAACCCGACTTAATGTCACCTTCCAATAACAAGGTGACATTAACCCATTATTAACCCATGAGCCACAGCTAAAGGCAATGGGAATTGAGAGGCTAAGTGCCAGAAAAGGCAAATCTAAGATGCACCTTTTCTGGAGTGGCTGGGGGCAGATTTTTTTTAGCCAGGGGGGCCAAAAACAATGGTCCCTCTCTAGGCTATTAAAATCTGCCCTCACTCACTGGCTTTCCCTCTCTGGCGGAGAAATTACCGCGGGAGCAAATGCAATTTTTTTCAATAAATTTACCTGTTAAATTAACACCTACATGTCCAAAATTTTACACACATACCCTAGTCTAATTATTAGTCAAAGACATATAAAAAACTAAATGAAATGTAATGGTTTACTGTATGTGTCATTTCATGTCGGGTTTTGTATTGATTTTACAGAAGCCGGCAATTGATTTAGCGGCTATTATGCTACGTATAACTCTATGAAATATAAATATATAGATGTGTCTCAATGACATATATAGTAAGGTAGTGCTCATCATTCAGGTTGGGGATACTCGCTTTGCAGCCAAATAACCAGATCCGACACGGGTTTTCCATAAAACAGCCCATGTGGTTTATTCAGGCATCATAAACCAAAGCAATAGAAAGTTCATATCAAATAGCATAGCGTCCATGACAGAGCTCCACTCTGTTAACCCTGTAGTCACACAGGTTATGCAATGTCCAATACGCAGGCTCTCTAGCCTCACAGTTATCTCATCCCGTGGCCAGGTTACCTCATGGTTGCTTCACCACACTGCAGACGTCCATTCCCTCCTCTGGGAACTGTCAGACACGTGCAGCCATTATACACACAGGCAGACACATCTTCCAGCGAGACCTTCCAAACGGACCAACTGGGTCCAAGCATTCACTCATGTGACCTACCCTGGCTTCCTTATATGGTCTGTAGCCACGACCACCGGGTCACATGGCTATGACCTCATCACAGGTCCTACAAGCATTCATACATTCTTTACTATGGCATTCTAGACACACCCCTGGGTAGATTTGTAGGTAGCTGGTTCTGCCCATCTCACCAGCTACCTGGAACGCTCTCCCTGACACAGTGTAACAGAAGCTCAGCAGTAACTCTGCTGACCAACACACATGTTCAAGCTTCCATCCCAAGGCCACCCACCTTGAGATACATAACGGTCATTCAACATCCTGCCACTCATCTTCTCTCCTGGGACACCCACACAGCACCACCAAGCGGACACAGTGGTCACTACACCACAATATATATATATATGTATTCTATGTGTATGTATCTATTCTTTTGTTTGTGCTTTAACCTGTCATTGGGCTCCATTATATGTCCATTTTGCAGGCTGGCGAGAAAAAATCTTGTCATATGGATGCCATACGGATGTCACACGGATGCTTAGATGGGAGAAATTCGCATCCTCACACGACAATTGGATAACATATAGATCCCTGTTCATGAAACATTTGTGTGATTCTAGTCCGTGAAAAACGGACTGATTTTTTTAAACGTTGTGTGTGACTCTAGCATAAGTGTTATCACAGGGTTGTGCCATGATAGACTTTTTCACTTATTTGAATTAATGTCTCAATGCATGCGGTCTAAAGGTGGGAGCACAGAGTTACAAATGACCTTTTGTTAAAGTGAGTCTGTCACTAATTTTGTGCTACATAATCTGACAGCTGCATGAAGTAGGGGCAGAGACCCTGATTCCAATGATGTATCACTTAGTTTACTGGGTGCAGCAGTTGTGAAACAATCACAGTTTTCTCTGCTATAGATCTAGCAGAGCTCAAATGCTGAGCTGTGTATAACCCCACCCACATCACTGATTGGCAGCTTTCTCTGTGTACAGTATAGGCAGAAATACTCCAATCAGTGGTGGGGGAGGGGTGTTGGCTAGAAGACATCAGACAACTAGTCGTGTAGTGATAATCTCCTGCTGATAAAACACTGATTTTATTGAAGCAGCGACACACAGCCCATAAATGACACATTGCTGGAATCAGGGTCTCTGCCACCTTCTCCCTGGCAGAAGCCATGACACTTTTTCAGATCTGTGGATTTAGCGCATCATCTTTGTGGCATAACATCGTGCAGAGTCAACTAATCAAAAGAGTCACTGGGGATGACGTCAAGGAGAAGGCAGTCCTCAAACCTCCTATTTGGCAGCCACAGAATACTCACATGGCCGCTAGACCAGGGTCCTGAGAATCAAATCACTCATCTCTAATAGCTTTTAATTATTGCTCATTCTGAACTTAGGAGTCCAGTGGGTGGTCCTACTCACTAGCTCAATCATTAACAAGACCGCCCACTGGACTCTTAAACCCAAAGTGAGCAGGAATTTAAAGAAAAGTTACAAGTTACACTGAATCCCCCCTACACCCCCAAAAACTACTGTGTATATCAATCTGCTCAGCTCCCCTTGCTCTATAACATGCTGCTTTCAGATCAGACCACTTGCTCACGGTGACAATTTCCCTTTAATATAAACATCTCCACAAATTCCTATTTCCGCAGCCAAGGTCAAGAAAAGGAAAAGCGCAAAATTTACTATCATAAAGGGGAAATGTAATAGAGGTAGATTAAAACGATAGTAGTACAAATTAATGAGAACTTTCAACTCGCTGAACTAAGTTTTGAATTACTGGATGTGCTTCGTGCCTAATTATAATACATAAGGTTCATTGCTCACACCAGGACTGTCACAGGCGAACATTATTTTTGCCTACATGCAGTATCTTTTCTCTTTCTCAGCACAACTGGAAGAACTTACTGTTTTTTACATCTTACCTCCTATCACATCCTATTATGTTCAGGACAAGGCTTAATTTGTCCTCCAGTGAAAAACCAAGATACGGTTTTGATCAAGGTCGATAACACAGCAATGAGGATTGGGACCCAAATTTCCCTGGATGAGGAAGAACAGCGAATAACACTGATTTGACTTTTCTTATCCAATTCTATTGATTTCTATTGAGAAAAGCCATGACAGAACCTATGTTTATTCTGGTAGCCACTTCATAGGCATTACTGGCAAATATGTTTATCAAAGGGCTTCTTCAGATTTGGAAAAAATGGATAATTAAAAGAAATGTCATTATGAATCAATTCATAAATGCATTTAATTACCAAATCAGGCTTATTTTGCCATGGGAGATAATCACTATAGGACATAAAATAATAATCACTATAGTACATAAAATAATGGCCTATGTCTTCTTACAGTGACAGAAACCTGTCCTAGAATGTTAATAGGGTTGGTGCCTGTGAGTATGTGCAGTAGATGCTCTGTGCTCCTTTTCTCATGTGTAGGATGATGTTTTTATAGTGTCTTTAATACTGGAGATACCAGGAGTGCTGAGGTAAGAAGAACCATAATCACACTGCTGTCCATCCTGTCTATCAGATCTAATACTGGAGATACCAGGAGTGCTGAGGTAAGAAGAGGCTGCTCACACTACTATCCACCCCGTGTATCTGATCTAATACTGGATATACCAGGGTATTAGGATAAGAATATACTGCTCAGACTGCTGTACACCCTGTCAATGATCTAATACTGGAGATATCAGGGGTACTAGGGTAAGAAGAGGCTTCTCACACTGTTGTCCACCCAGTCTATCCAATCTAATATTGGAGATACCAGGGGTGCTGAAGTAAGAAGAGGCTGCTCATACTGCATCCACTCTATCTGATCGAATACTGGATATACTAGGGGTGCTAGGGTAAGAAGAGGCTGCTCACACTGTTGTCCACCCTGTCTATCTGATCGAATACTGGACATACTAGGGGTGCTAGGATAAGAAGAGGCTGCTCACACTGCTGTCTACCCTGTTTATCTGACCTATTACTAAAGATAAGAGGGGTGCTGAGGTAAGAAGAGGCTGCTCACACTGCTGTCCACCTTGTTTATCTGATCTATTACTAAAGATATGAGGGGTGCTGAGGTAAGAAGAGGCTGCTCACACAGCTGTTCACCAGGTCTATCTGATCTAATACTGGAGACATGAGGAGTGTTGAGGTAAGAAGGGGCTGCTCACACTGCTGTGCATCCTGTATAGTTGATCTAATTTTGGAAACATAAGGAGTGCTGACATAAGATGAGGCTGCTCAAACTACTGTCCACCCTAAATATTTGATCTAATTGTCATGCACGACATGGGTAAGTCCAGCGGACGACGCAACAAACACCAACAACGGGATGGCAAAAGGGAGAGGAGGCCCTAACAGTAAAGAGCGAGGGATGGGGCACCTTCTAACCACAGCCTGAGCCTATCCCTAAGCTCCCCCAATGCCCTTCACGTGCCTAGTCCCAAGTTGTCACTTCACTATACCCTGGCTAGTGCACTGGCCGGCAAGGACATTAGAATCACCACTCAGATGGTGTAACCAAAGGGGGTAGTGACAATCACGAGGCAGACAAGGAAAGGGGAACAAGGAACTTAGCTTCCGCCACCGCTGCCAAGCTCCACACAGCAGAGAACACGGAATCAGGAAACCAAACTCCACAGAAGTAGCAGATAAATTGCTGGCACCAGAGAGCTCCAAACTCCTAGGCTAGTCTTCATAGAATAACTATATTACCAACAGTCACCTGATTCATCATGTGACTATTTAAAGGATGTTGAGAGTGGTCACCACCCACATCAGCTGACCAGTAGCAAAACAACTGCCAGCAAGGAAATTAACTTTAACCCTTGCTGGCCCAAAAAGGAAAAAAGCCATATTTAAATTATAGCAGAACCAGAGCTGCCACAAAGCAAAAAATGAATTGTGACACTAATACTGGAATGATGAGGAGTGCTGAGATAATAATAATATAATAATATAATATTTGTGTTAACTCCAGGTCACAACAGCAGAGTTTCTTACTGCACATGTTTAAAAACTTTCCTATTTTGTGCCTTCCTTCCACTTGCAGACACTGTAAGGATATTGTCACGAACAGTGTAGGAAAGGTTAAGTGCAACACAAAGGGAAGAGGGGAAGGGAGCCCAACATTAGGGGAGGGGGGAGTGGAGACCCCCAGATTCTGCATCTTGAGAAGACTCAGAGAGGTAACACAGATGTCCTCCAGCAACACCAAAGAGGAAGATTGCCGACTGCTGTAGCTCCAAGCCTCAACAGTGGGAAATGGAAATATCACAGGTAATTTCCAGCAGTTGGCTGGGAGTTTATACACATCTAGATCCAGGTGTGTCAATTAGAGCTGGAGAAAGGTTGCCACTGGGTCAGAGTCAGAAGGGTTAAGAAGGTGTCTGCTAAGCCAAACGCAGAAATCTTCTGCAGCTAGATACAGTGCAACTGACGTACCCGTGACAGATACTCTGCTCACACACAAAAAAGAGAAAATGTTGAATTGCTTCTGCCTATAACTAAGTTCTGCATTGGTCAAGACGATTTCTAGATTACCATGTTATGTACCTAACTACTGAATGGGTCCTTTTCTGCAAATATACTGAGATAAAGAGACAAAAAGAACTCATTACAGCCAAATTCCGGTATATGAAAAAACCTCTGTAAGACCAGTGACATATTGATTAAGTAATGAAATAATCCTTGCAGAAATACATTTACATAAAATCAGTGACACCTCAATTAACTAGATTGAGAGTCCTGTGCAGCAGAAATGCTGCTGTGCGGAACAGGCCGAAATTGGGAAATTGTTTTTTTTCCTAACAATTTTATTAATTTACTGACACCCAACATTTATTTACTGACACCAGGTAATTTCCACTGGCATCATAAAGTAGTATTAAAAGTGATTAAATAACAGGGAGAGAACAATGGATCTCATGGAAAAAATAAGAGAAAATAACAACATATGGTTGGTTGAGAGATGCGAATGTGTTACGCTTTACGGTCAATTGCACAGTTTTAGACATCATTAGCTACCAAATGTGAAATAAAGGTTAATTTGCAGAACAGATAGTTAACACATACATACTTGGGCACGACAATGGCTGTAAGGTACAGAAGTCAGACATGCTGACTCATAAATTAAAGAGGATTTGTCATGAATCACAAGTTGTCTTGTAAATACTTAAGTTCCTTAGGGCGGCACGGTGGCTCAGTGGTTAACACTGCAGCCTTGCAGCGCTGGGGTCCTGGGTTTGAATCCCCCCCAAGGACAACATCTGCAAGGAGTTTGTATGTTCTCTCCGTGTTTGCGTGGGTTTCCTCCGGGTACTCTGGTTTCCTCCCACATTCTAAAGACATACTAATAGGGAATTTAGATTGTGAGCCCCATCGGGGACAGTGATGATAATGTGTGTGCAAACTGTAAAGCGCTGCGGAATATGTTAGCGCTATATAAAGATTATTATTATTAATTCTGGGACCTAATTTTGTAAAAATCTACATTATGTCGTTCCTCTGTTATCCCTCCTGAATGCACTAACTGGTATACATTTGTGATAGAGTGGGTGGAGGTATGAGGAACATGCTCAGGAGCAGAGCCTGCTCCATACGTAGAAGATGTCGGCTCCTATTGCTGCTGTTTAACCATTGAAATGCTTTTGTCAATCATTTTCAGGACCAATTCAATACCTGCGACAGGCGCTTGTGCCTGTTCGGGCTCTCATAGTTACATTATGCATCAAGATCGCAGAACGCCAGTGTTTTACCATGGTAGCCAAGGTCCAAAATACCACCCGCTGACATCTTGGTATATACTGAAATCCTCAAGTCTAGCAGAATGCAGAATAAGTGATCAAGCCTATCTTAGGCTAAAGTCCCCTATGGGGACTAAAATTTAAGATGCAATATAAAAAAAACAAAAAGGTCATAAAAAAAATTTCAGCAGTAAAAAACATAAAAATTCAGGTCCCACCACTTTTCTCCAGTTACAAATAATTAAAAAGACTAGAATAAAGCATAGTTGATTCGGCTGCATGCATAAAAGTCCAATCTATGAAACTACAAACTTATTTAGTCCATGTAGCAAATTCGCATGGAAAGAAAATCTGAACATGATCATTGCTGCTTTTTGGTTATCGATCAAAACATATGTACCCCAAAATGATACAATTAAAAAGTGGAGCTCAGCACGGAAAAACAATGCCTCACTCAGCTCTACAGACTGAAAAATAAAAAAAGTTATGGGTCTGGCAAAAAGGTAAAAAGCATTTTTTTTTTAAATTTGAGATTTTTAAGCCACTAAAATAGTGAAAAATAAATTCACTTCTGGTATCGCCATAATTGCACTGACTTGTAGAATAATATCGTCAGCTCCTTTTTACTGCATAAAAAACTCTGTAAAGATGAAACACAAAAAACAATTGGGGAACTGCACTTTTTTCATCGTTTCACCATATTTGGAATGTATTTTTTTTTTGTGGTAGATTATATAAATGGTGATATTACGAGTCCTTAAAAAAAAAAATAAAAGAATAGAAGTGCAAAAATCAAATTTGGCTGCGTCTTTTAGGAGTTTATCCATTTATAACAAGGTGTTATTTATCAAAGGACTGTGACTCTGCGCAGTCTTAGACAGTCCAGTTAATGTTGGAAGTTGTGCTGACATGCCTCATAGACAAAGTAACACCCTATATAGTCTCAGGAGGGATAAAAGAGAATTGCCACAGTGCAGAAAGCGGACAGTTCTTTAAAAGGATATAACACAAAATGTAAATTTTTCACATATTATTAGATCCCGATTCATTAAGACCTGTGATGTTCTCACCGATCTTGATTTGGGGGTCCGGTGGAGTCAGATGCTCCTGAATTATGAAGTGGTGTATGCATCTGGAGTGTCTGAAGAAATGTTATGCGCCTCCGTGCTCTGCGATAGAAATCTCTCTCCAGTCAAGGTCTTTATTGAGATTCCCGGCGTAGGGTATACAATAGCTGATCATAAATTAGATGAACCATAGCGTCATACCTTTGTTGCAGCCCTGTCCCAGCCCAGCTTCACCCAGTATGGCGGAACTGGGAAAAACTAACATGAAAACAGCAAAAGTAGCAAAACTCTGTGTTGCGCCACAATTTTGCAACTTTTCAAAGCATTTGCGTCACTTTTAAAAATTAGATGCTGGAAATATCACTCAATGGAGCTTGACTCTTCCTATACATTCCTATTGTAAATTCACTTTGATGTTCCTGTGCTCAGCCTTTTAAGCATTTTTCTTCCATTTCAGCTTTTGAAAAACACCTTTTGGGAAAAAAAGGAAAGTGAACCCTTGGCGTTAATACAGCAAGCAGGAAGGCATGAGGGAACTGAGGACTTGGAACACTCAATAATCTCAGGAACAGCAGGGAAGTGGAACCAGCAGGAATGGAAGCAAGTAAAGGACAGTATGCACAGTAGATGGAGCACACCAAACATAGAGGTCTAGAGTCTCAATCCCAAGACACAGGTGTGTCTTAAAGGGAATCTGTCAGCAGGTTTTTGCTGTGTAATCTGAAAATAGCATGAGATAAGGGCTGAGACAGAAATTTCTGGGATGTGTCACTTATTAGACTGAGTGTTGTTTCAGTACACTGAAGGTTTTATCACCAGATTAAAGCTGCCTGGACTACAGCTAACATGAGCCCTGGTCCGACCATGCCCGCTCCTATGTTAGGCAGCTCACTGTCAACAGAGAATGTACATAGAGAGCCTGGTGTGGGCGGAACAGCTTTATGAGCTTTGATACAGCTAAAAACTGTGATTGTCTCACAACTACTACACCTAGTAAACTAAGTGACACGTCGCGGGAATCAGGATCTCTTTCCCTACATTACGCTGCTCTCAGAAGAGAAACCAAATAATTTCACATACACCCTAATAATCCTTATATATAAACATAATATAAACTAGAAATATCCTCACATAAAGGATTGAATGAAAAAAGGGTAAAGAATGTCCAAAAAGAATTGAATGGTTAAACCACTCAGATAGAAACACCTAAATCACCACCAAGATATGGATGAAAAAATGTGGGAGAGAATTTTTTTTTAAAAGTTAAAAATAATAAATAATGAAAAAAAATAAAAAATAAAAAATAAAAATAATAATAAAATATGGTGACAAAAAATATAATATAATTAAAAATATTCAAAAAATAATATGCAAACCATGTGTATATTAGAGGAGTTTATATATACACACAAATATAAATCACATAGCGATTGCAAAATATATTCACCCAAAATAATAATCACTAATAATATTAATAAATCCAAAAATATAAACATAAAATAATGGAGGCAGGAGAAACAAATATAAGTAAAAATGCCTTTATTAGTACAAAGTATGGCGATTAGTGAAAAAGCACGACAAAAGGGTGTCCACACACTAAAAATATGTATATAATATGCATATACAATTTTTTTTTTTATACATTAATAATAAATGTATATGGATTTAAATGAAATGTATATGGTGGCCATAACCTAAACGGTCCGCTAAACAGCCATATATATGAGGACATAACATATAACCAAATTGTGACACTGCATCATGGATGAATAGTTACCACAGAATAAGTAAAAAGTGGCAGCAGGTCAGGTATATATAAAACCATGAATGGAAGTCCTCCCCACTAAATTGAATAGACTGAGCAAACAATGGATATGTACAGTACTTTGATACAATGAGGCAGGCCACCGGTGTGCAGAACATTCCCTGACACGCGTTTCGGATCGGCGTCCTTCGTCAGGAAACTAAGTGACACATCGCGGGAATCAGGATCTCTTTCTCTACATTATGCTGCTCTCAGATGAGGTAGCAAAAGTCTGGTGACGAATTCCATTCAATGGGTCTTAAGTAGACTTACAGAGATAATACATGCCGGATAATGTGCAAAACCTGATGTGGAGCACAACATAGGGCAAAAGGACACAGGGGAATGAAGTGGAAACCAGGATACCCGGGACATGTATAACAAAGAGGTCTAAAAGCAATGATACAAAAATAAATTCACTGACTAATGTATATTCCGGATTGGTTCAGAGCGCCATTTATAGACTGTGGGACGTTCAGTATCTCCATGAGTGACTGTTAACTGGTTCCTTTTTATCTGGTGGGATTAATGCTACATTAAATTTGGGCACGATAAGTCGGTTAAATATCAATACCGGGCTCTTATGCACAGGAAAGCAGAATGTAACAAAGGAACAGACAAAGCTGGTATTGTAGGACCACCTCTCAAGTATCTCCACATGTACAACACGCTCACATCCCTTTATTATGCAAAGCAGATGCAGCAACCCGGTGTTCAAAATCTATTTACAAAAGCGAGGAGCCTTCTTCTGCAGAGAGGAGGTTTTTTTTTAAATCTGAACATGTCGGCTATTAACCCTTCATCGAGAGTGGGGGATCAGGCGATGGAGTTTGGATTTATCTCATCACATCTGGCTTTTTGAGAGAACATGTTTCTTATGTTTCAGGCTACACCAATGCCGACATAAAGGAGTCTCTGCATGGCTCTATACCAACTATTATGAGGAATCGTAGAAGGTGTGACCCTGCCGGAGACCCTCGGTACAGGAATGAAAAAAAGAGATGCTCTGAACTATAGCCATCCATATATAACACTGCAGGTAAAATGTTTCGCCAGAGAAAACTTGCTCCATTAAAATATTGGGGTGGAATCACCGTCATTCTAAAATGGGGTGTCTCCTATAGAAATCCCTAATAAATTATATCAATATGGCTTTTCTAAATTAAAGGGAATCTGTCAGCAGGTTATTGCTATGTAATCTGACAGCAGCATAATCTTGGGGCAATGTTTTTGATCAGACAACCTATCTACTGGTTAACACGGTACAAATATATATTTTTTCCTGGATCTTCTAAGTGAAGTGGCACACCCTAAATGCAGTTATAGCTTGATTTGCATATGACTTCTAGACTAGTTTTTCATGATGGGCACATCAGATCTATAGAAAAATATCATTTTTACTAGAGGACAAATGCCTATACAGCCATTCCACGTCTTCCACATGTAACAACGTGTTCACAGTTTCCCTTTACTAAAGTTTATAAAACAGTTAAAATTTTTATTAAATAACAACTTTCCACATTTTCAATTATCATCAAATTCCATGACATATGTCCTCTTTATTCATTAAAAACACGATTCTGTACTTATGTTGTAAATAATTGCTTTCTAAATAGGTTAAATTGTAGTATTTTGCTCTTATTATTACCGATGTAAGGGTTAATCACAGTTTACTGAATTATTGGAAATCTGTGATATAATATATGATCCGGCCAGTAGAGGGCAGCGGCAAGGGTCCGGAATTGGAGTGCGGGGGTTTTCGGCAGTTGGTAGGCGGCTGGGAGAAGTCAAAGGATAGTCCAGGTGGTAGTTAAGCTGTGGATCCTCCCCTTATTCTGCAGCTTTTTTCCGTTTTCTATTGCGTCACTCCATTGCAGAGATATTCACATTTGCTGCTTTTGTAGAGCAATATGTGAAATTTCTGCTTGTAGTTCACCAGGAAGTTTCCTCACAGTCTTCTCTGGGAACGTGCGCTTGGCTGTGTCTAAGATTGCAGTATTTTTAAATCAACTACCGAGCCATGATTGGCATGGTCTGTAAAGGAGGGAAGAAAGCGCATATCCAGTGAGAAAACTCTGCAGAAGTGCCCAGTTACATTACAAGCAGAGAATTCACATATTAACATCCAAAACATACAAATGTGAATATCTCTGCAATGGAGCGACTTTTACAAAGCATTTAACTGAATTATTTGAGCAAGTGACAGGTCCTCTTTAAAGATCTTGGTCTCCAAATACAGACAGGGCAGTGAACAGATGCTCTTTCTGCAGCCAGTTGCCTCATAGAAAGACACAGGATAGTTAGCGGATAGAGGGGTAAAAGTAGAAAAGATTTCTTCACATATGTGTCTAAAGTTTTACTTCAACGTGTGAAAAAAATAGTAAGGAGGGGAATAATGGGAAATTTCCTGGGAGTTTTTTTTTTATTTAAATGTGAATAAATAGGATTTATCTTTTGACATTCTTAAAGATCTCAGACCTGATAATGAGCTCAGGAACATCTCAGTTGTGTGGGTCTGCATTACAGCATCTATAAAACTCTACTGGGGCACCAGATGACAACACGCCCCCAGAAGAAGCAAGTAGCGAAACGGCGCCCGTCAGGCCGGAGGATCACACAGCTCAGCTACATCTACATCGGCCAGCTCTATCTATCCAGATCTGTCTAATTATCGATTTCATCCAGGTAATAAACATTTTATGGATAATTTAGCCTCATTTACCGGGACACTAAGATGAAATGGCATCTAATTCTTCAGACACTGTTGCTAAGTAGAATAGGATAGCCACTGATTAGGACACAATATATTGGCATTTTTTGCACATTTATTCTCCTGCTGTGAGCTTATCTTTATCTTTTCACATTCATTTGGCCACTTTTTACTCTGCCTTATTTTGATTTACTGCATGTCATTTATTAAGCATTACATGGATTTTACCAATATATTGTATTGAGTGACAGCACGTAATGGACTTAACATAGTGGTTACTCTTGTGTTCAGATATGTATCTATATATAGGCACATTTCTGATAATGATTGATATTACTATGCTGTGCCTTTTTAGGCTGTGATTTTCCTTCTTGTTTTTTGAGGCTTTAGCCCTGTCTAATTTTTAGTATCCTTTCATAAAAATCTTTTTAACTTGTTATTAATAAACTTTTCATAATTTTTATTATATTTTGCGTTGGACTCTCTTCTGGTCTAGTGGCAAATCGGCTACAATAGACTTTCGCCGATATAACATATAGAATATGTAAAGCCCAACATACATATAAGATGGCTGTTGCCCAAATGATAGATCACCTGACAGCCATTTTGGCCATCTCTCCCATAAACAGGAACACTAATTTGGTCTTTGCGAAAGAGAAGTCACTAGACATGTCTGCCGGTGACTTAACTTTGGGAGAACAAAGCGATCAGCAGAATTTAATCTAATTTGTCTAATTGACATCACAATCAGTTGACCTGGAGTCCAATACACAATAGACTGTTGGCTACACCCTTCGATTTCAGCAGGTTTTTGCCGACATTACTTTTCTGTACATACATTCCTTTAAAGGGTTGTTCACTACTAGGAAAACCCCTTCTTGATCTGAAAATTTGACCCTGTGAAAATAATCCTAATTATACTCACCTCATGTCACAGCACCTCCAGTGATATCGGCAATCGCGTTCCTGGGGCTCAAGGCTTGAGGCTGTATGCTAAAGAAGCGGGAGTCACTAAATTGTGCATCTCTGGGATTAGATTGGTGCTGATTTTATTATTAAGTGATACCACTAACCAACAACACAGCCAGCACAAAGTCTATCAGAGGCTTTGTAATTATAGAGGGTGCAAGAGTTGCAGTCAAATAAAACATGGCCTCTGGAGTCTAGGAGGACTTAAGTGGTCCGTCTTGTCCATTGGAGAAAAGCAATATTATTTAAGACAAAAATACAATGGATCAATAAAGCTGCTAAACTGTATGCAATAGTAACCTAAAATAAAGATAATACCAAAAACATATTTTTTTTCTTCGTAAAAACTTGACATATACCCAATACTATACTTTTATAGAATGAGATAAAACCCGTCCATATTGCTTGTTTCCAGAGATGACGGCGTCTTTCCTTACAGATAACCTTGTGTCCTATCAGACGTTAGCAAGATCCAATTGTCTGCAGATACATCGTTCGTTTTCCTATGTTCCGTGGTTGAAATGTAATTATGGTGTTGTTAGTCAAGAAGCTGAAATAGTCAATAACTAGAGAGGTTTTTTTTTTTTTTAAAGTGAAGTGGATGGATGATTCTTCGCTAATTAACCCTTTATTCACAAACAAAAAACTGTTCAAAGTTTGGTCTCCAATTAGTTGCATTCAGGAGCTGGTTTGGAAATCTCAGGGAAAATCTGCAGAACACACCACTTACTAAAGGCCCCCTTACACATAACAATGTCCCAGCGATCCCACCAACGATCCGACGTGGATGGGATCGCTGGGACATCGTTAGGCTGATCGCTGGTGAGCTGTCACATATACAGCCCCTCTAGCGATCAGGACCAGCGAGTAAGCTGGTTTCTAATGTAAACAGCGGGTATCTAAGAGCCGCGCGGCTCTTAGATACCCGATGTTTACATTGGAAACCAGCGTCGCTGATCGCTGGTCTCTAGCTGCCAGACGCAGCGATGCGTGCTGGGCAGCGGGAGACCAGCAATCAAAAAACGGCCCAGGACGATGGCGCGCGATCAGCGATACCCGGCAGGGGGGCCGGTCGCTGATCCCCGTCACACACAGCGATCTCGCTGGCGAGATGGCTGTAGCGTCACAAAATCAGCGATCACTCTAGCAAGATCGCTGTGTGTGATGGGGCCTTAACCCTCAATTAGAAACCAAATATTTCCAGCTCCTAATTACTGTCATGTGCCAGTTTTACATGTCGTTATGAGTAAGTGGATCCTTGAAACAAAAAGATAATAGTACCTAGAGGTATAAGTAGTCAGTCTAACCAAAATATTCCAACACAGACACAAATAAGGGACCCCATACAAAACCCTTAGCTGTTGTTCGGCCAGCAGTAATATCTCCTGACTCATCCATACCCAGATGAGCTTGTTCAGCTGTGCACTCCTGTGACCTCTACGAGAGACGCTGTCAAACTTCTAAGGCAGTGGCTTATTTAATTGAGATCAAAAGGATAGGTAGTCCAAAATCGTATAATGCCAGATTCTTATATCCCCTGACATCAACTGTGATATCGCCAATATTTAATGAGTATGGGGGCCTTTGCTATGCTTAGATTGAAAATAGTGGTTGGAATATTACTGAATATCAAGAAAATCCCCAAGGTAATAAATTCACTTATTTTGAGGTTGCAATTAGACAAGCACATGAAAAATTGTCCACTTTTACACCAACATTAGCATTCGTACGTCAGCCATATATCCTTTTATTATACAATATCAAATACAGTTTCCTATGTTAATAATTTGTAGTGATTTTCACATTGCCAACACCTGTTACATGCCACATGTGAGTTTGAATGAGGATCACATGCTTGAAACAAAGTTGTTTCCCCACTTATTTGGAAAGGTATCAAGAATTTGAGGGGTTCTGTGTGCAATTATGTCCAATTTGAGTTTTTTTCTCATTTTTTTTCTGTTGTTCCAATAAACACAAAGGAACTAAACATGTGTGACTACACCGCAGCATTTAATCTTAGTTATGACAGATGTATATTTTCATGCCAGGAGACATAGGATATTGTCTGAACGTTGACTATTGAATTTATTTGTTTTATTTCGGTGGGTCAAGAAACAGACTGTTATCATTTGAGTCTGAACGTTGACTCTTGAAATTGATGTTTGTGAATTGTTGAATGGCACCCATTCATCCCTGTGTCTCCACACTTGGTGACAGCAGTGGGACACTACTCAGCCCGGCCGATCCGAGGGTGCTGCAGGGGACTGGTGTTCTTAGACACTGTCCCAGGATTCCACAACCAGGGTATATAGGTAGACC
This sequence comes from Dendrobates tinctorius, assembly GCF_039654945.1. Lineage (NCBI taxonomy): Eukaryota > Metazoa > Chordata > Amphibia > Anura > Dendrobatidae > Dendrobates > Dendrobates tinctorius. Next base: position 40,548,057 of record NW_027361825.1, on the reverse strand, counting down.
CAGCAGACCATAGGTAAGGCATAGACAGCAAGTTTCAGATGCCACTATGTCCAACCTCATCATCTCGGACTTGGGAGGAGGACCGAATAGTATATATAGTGGCAACAAGAAACTGCAACTACAAGAGTTGTGCCAACTTAGACAGATTGAATACCAGGCCACCGACACTGGGCAGATTTGATCCAGGAACCACGAGATGCGGAAGATGTCATGTGTCGAGGCAATGGATAAAACTCAGTTCAAGGACAAGGTGAAGGATGACCAGAATACTATCACATCTGACTAATTAAGATGGGGGAGCATTAATTATGCCAGATGTATATTTTCACTAGGCCAGGACCCAGAGGCTATGTAAGTTGTGGATCAAGAAACACAGACTGTTGTCATATGAATCTGAACGTTGACTCTTGAAATTTATGTTTGTGAATTGTTGAATGGCTGCTGTTTACCTTTTACCTTGTTGCTATCTTTGGAGGACAGGGACGCAGGGTCATTGAACATACGATGTTTGCTAATATATTGATTACCCATTGTATAAGCACATGTAGTTTGTTGACCTGCAAAACAGTGGAGGACATACTATGCAGATTGATTAAATACTCAATGAGGGAAATCTGTTATGGATGAGTCACCGAAGGAGGAAAAAACAAAAATAATAGCTAAGTCCAGAAAACCAGAGAAGTTTGCAGCTATCGGATTGCAGACCCCTGAACCTATCCACAACAACTAGCAGTAGCCATGGGGGTTCCTACGGTGCCCTAGACCCCTCGATCACAGCCGGAGAACTAAATTAGCCTAAAGACAGAAAGGGGAAATCTAAACTGCCCCAGAGCAGACCCCAAAGCAATAGGCAGCCCCCAACATATAATGACTGTGAAGCAAGATGAAAAACACTAACACAGATAGAAAGATAGGTTGAGCAAATGATGGGGCCCAAGCTAACTAAATAGGACAGGATAGAAAAGCTGCTGTCTGCAATCCAGAAAAAAACCCTATCCAAAAATGTACCAACAGACTGATAGGAAAAACAGGCCCTGAAGTTGCTAGGCTTCAAAAAGACTATATCAGCACTCAGGTATATTCTGAAGACAGAGCCAGAGATCAACAGTTCAGAGACAAAAATGGAATTCAGCTCACCCCCGGCCGGGGATGGATGAACTCCAAAAAACAAGGCAAACAAAAGCAGAACTAAAGTGTACAAAAGGCAGAGCAAAACTTAGCTTTGAGAAGCAGAAATCAGACTGGTCTCCAAGAATCCAGCAGGAAAATCACCAGCAAGGCAGCAGGGCGTCGGCTGCCTTATATCCAGTCAACAGTTCCTGTGACCCAGTCATCATCTACCTGCTCAGCTGTTTGGTAATCAGCCTCACTTCCTTCCTTCACCAGAAGAGGGAGTTCATCAGACCTCACTGGTGAAGGGAAAAATGAACTCACAACAGTACCTCCCCCTTGAGGAGGGGTCACCGAACCCTCATCCATGCCACCAGGGTGATCAGGGTGAGCCCGATGAAAGGCACGCACCAATCTTTCGGCATGAATATCAGAGGCAGAGACCCAGGAATTATCCTCCTGACCATAACCCTTCCACTTAACCAAATACTGAAGTCTCCGTCTAGCCAGACGGGAATCCAGTATCTTCTCTACCTCATACTCCATGTTACCTTTAACCAATACAGGGTTAGGAGGTGCCACCCCAGGAACTACTGGTTCAACAAACCTCTTCAACAAGGACTTATGGAACACATTATGAATCTTAAACGTGACAGGAAGAGCCAACCGAAAAGAGACCGGATTAATAATCTCCAAAATCTTGTAAGGTCCAATAAATCTAGGCTTAAACTTAGGAGAAGCCACATTCATAGCGATATTTTTTGATGACAACCAAACCATATCACCCACCTTAAACTGGGGACCAACGGTCCTATGCCGGTTGGAAAACCGCTGGGCCTTTTCCTGGGAGAGAGACAACTTATCCACCACTTGGTCCCAGATCTGGTGCATTCTCTCCACCACAGTGTCAACACCTGGGCAGGCAGAAGGCTCCACCTGCCCTGAAGAAAATCGAGGATGAAACCCAAAGTTACAAAAAAAAGGTGACATCAAAGTGGCAGAACTAGCTCTATTATTTAAAGCAAATTCGGCCAAGGGCAAAAATTAAACCCAATCATCCTGGTCAACCGAAATAAAACATCTCAAATACGACTCCAAAGTCTGGTTTGTTCTCTCCGTCTGCCCGTTGGTCTGAGGGTGAAACGCAGAGGAGAAGGACAACTGAATTCCCAGCTTGGAACAGAAAGTCCTCCAAAATCGAGAAACAAACTGAACTCCTCTGTCAGACACAATGTTCTCAGGAATCCCGTGCAAGCGAACTACCTGTTGCAAAAACAAGGGCACCAACTCAGAGGAAGATGGCAACTTAGGGAGTGGTACAAGATGGACCATCTTAGAGAATCTATCACAAATCACCCAAATAACGGTCATTCTCTGAGAGACAGGCATATCAGAGATAAAATCCATTGAAATATGGGTCCATGGCCTCTTGGGCACCGGCAAAGGCATCAACAACCCACTAGAGCGAGAACAAGGTTTAGACCAGGAGCAAGTCCCACAGGACTGCACAAAATTCCTGACATCACGAGACAAGGCGGGCCACCAAAAAGACCGACTCACCAGATCTCTAGTACCAAAAATACCTGGATGACCAGCCAATGCAGAGCAATGAACTTCAGACATCACTCTCTTCCTCCACTGGTCAGGAATACAACTTTCCACTGGGACAACGCTCAGGTTTGTCCTCTGAAACTCTTCCAGAGCACGTCTCAAATCGGACGAGATGGCAGAAAGAACTACCCCCTCACCTAAGTTGGTAGCAGGCTTGGTCACAACAGGAGAATCAGCAAAGAAACTCCTAGAGAGGGCATCTGCCTTGACATTCTTAGTGCCAGGAAGAAAAGAGACCACAAAATCAAAACGTGTGAAAAACAAGGCCCACCTAGCCTGTCTAGGATTCAAGCGTTTGGCCGACTCCAGGTAAATCAAATTCTTGTGGTCAGTAAGGACCACGACTTGGTGTTTAGCTCCCTCCAACCAATGTCTCCACTCCTCAAATGCCCATTTCATGGCCAACAGTTCCCGATTCCCAACATCATAGTTACGTTTGGATGGGGAGAACTTTCGGGAAAAGAAAGCACAGGGATTCATTTTAGATGTCACAGGATCTTTTTGGGACAAAACAGCTCCTGCACCAATCTCAGAGGCGTCCACCTCTACCTGAAACGGGAGTGAGACATCAGGTTGCCACAGAACTGGAGCAGAAGTGAATCTTCGCTTCAGCTCCTGAAAGGAAGAAACAGCCTCCGGAGACCAATTCAGCACATCAGCACCCTTCTTAGTCAAATCAGTCAATGGCTTGGCAATACTAGAAAAATTAGCTATAAATTTCCGATAAAAATTAGCAAAACCCAAAAACTTCTGGAGGGCCTTCAAAGAAGTGGGCTGAACCCAATCATAAATGGCCTGTACCTTGGCCGGGTCCATTTCAATAGTTGACGGAGACAAAATGAATCCCAAAAATGAAATCCTCTGTACCCCAAAAAGGCATTTCGATCCCTTGACATACAGGGAATACTCCCTCAAAATCCGGAACACAGTCCGAACATGTTCCACATGAGAGTCCCAATCCTTGGAAAAGATAAAAATATCATCCAGATAGATAATCAAAAATTTATCCACAAAGTCTTGGAAAATATCGTTCATGAAGGATTGGAAGACAGAAGGGGCATTAGTGCGCCCAAAAGGCATCACCAGGTACTCAAAATGTCCCTCCGGAGTATTAAACGTCTTCCATTCATCCCCATGCTTAATGCAAATAAGATTATACGCCCCCTGAGGTCAAGCTTGGTAAACCAGCAAGCACCTTTAACTCTGGAGAATAGATCAGAAATCAGGGGTAACGGATACTGATATTTAACAGTAATTTTGTTGAGGGCCAGATAGTCAATACAAGGCCTTAATGAACCATCTTTTTTAGCCACGAAAAAAACCCCAGCACCTAAGGGTGAAGAGGATGGGCTAATATGACCCTTCTCCAATGACTCCTTAATATAGGATCGCATAGCCTCGTGCTCGGGTACAGATAAATTGAAAAGCCGACCCTTGGGAATTTTACACCCCGGGCTCAGCTCAATTGCACAGTCATAACTCCTATGAGGAGGCAAAGACGCAGTCTCATTCTCATTAAATACATGATAAAAGTTAGCCAAATAGTCAGGGACATCATGCGACTGGGGAGAGGTGGAGAAAACAGGAGCATCACTAAGGGCACGCTGACAACCCCAACTCACCACAGACACAGATTTCCAATCCAAAACTGGATTATGGATTTGCAACCAGGGAAACCCCAGAACAATGGTATCATGCAAATTATGCAACACCAAAAATCTGCAATTTTCCTGATGGTCTGGGGCGACCCGCATTACCACCTGGGTCCAAAACTGAGGTTTATTTTTCGCCAAAGGAGTAGCATCAATACCCCTCAAAGGGATAGGCGTCCGCAAAGGCGTCATAGGAAATCCACAACGTTTAACAAAATCCAAGTCCATCAGGTTCAGAGCTGCTCCCGAATCCACAAAAGCCTTGGCGGAAAATGTGGACAGGGAGCAGATCAGAGTAATTGCCAGAAGAAACTTAGGTTGAACACCACCCACAGAAAACGTGTGAGCACAACGTTTCTCTCGTTTAGGGAAGACAGAAATAATATGCGAGGCATCTCCACAAAAAAACACAGCTTATTATGCCTTCTGAACTCCTGACGATGCGCCCTGGACAAAACTCTATCACATTGCATAGGTTCAGACATTTGTTCAACAGGTGGCAATACCTCTCGTGCGGTCTTGCATTCACACAAACGCCGATCAACCTGAATGGCTAATGACATAGAATCGTCAAGACCAGAGGGAACAGGAAATCCCACCATAGTATCTTTTACGGTTTCTGACAAACCTTTCCGAAAGAGAGCTGCCAAGGCATCATCATTCCAGGTAGTAAGGACCGCCCACTTTCGGAATTTTTGACAGTACAACTCTGCAGAATCCCGACCTTGGCTCAATGCCAACAGGGCCTTTTCAGCCTGATCAATAGCATTAGGTTCATCATACAACAACCCAAGGCTTGAAAAAATGCATCCACATTATTTAGAATAGGATCATCAGGTTTCAAAGAAAACGCCCAATCCTGGGGATCACCGCACAGCAAAGAGATGACAATTTTAACCCGCTGCCTGGAGCTCCCCGACGAGTTAGGCTTCAAGGCAAAAAATAATTTACAATTATTCTTGAAATTCAAAAATTTAGACCAATCCCCAAAAAACACATCAGGAGTAGGGATCTTTGGTTCAGCAGCATGTGAATGAGTAAGATAGGAGGAAATTCCCCGCAGCGAGCTGCTCCACACGATCAGACAATTGCTTCATCTCCATTGAGAGAAAAAATTTTTTTTTTTTTACAATTCTTTCCTGCTATTGAGTACCCTAGGATCTGCAGTATGGCTGGTGATTCTGTTATGGATGAGTCACCGAAGGAGGAAAAAACAAAAATAATAGCTAAGTCTAGAAAACCAGAGAAGTTGGCAGCTATCGGATTGCAGACCCCTGAACCTATCCACAACAACTAGCAGTAGCCGTGGGGGGTTCCTACGGTGCCCTAGACCCCTCGATCACAGCTGGAGAACTAAATTAGCCTAAAGACAGAAAGGGGAAATCTAAACTGCCCCAGAGCAGACCCCAAAGCAATAGGCAGCCCCCAACATATAATGACTGTGAAGCAAGATGAAAAACACTAACACAGATAGAAAGATAGGTTGAGCAAATGATGGGGCCCAAGCTAACTAAATAGGACAGGATAGAAAAGCTGCTGTCCGCAATCCGCAAAAAAACCCTATCCAAAAATGTACCAACAGACTGATAGGAAAAACAGGTCCTGAAGTCGCTAGGCTTCAAAAAGACTATATCAGCACTCAGGTATATTCTGAAGACAGAGCCAGAGATCAACAGATCAGAGACAAAAATGGAACTCAGCTCACCCCCGGCCGGGGATGGCTGAACTCCAAAAAACAAGGCAAACAAAACCAGAACTAAAGTGTACAAAAGGCAGAGCAGAACTTAGCTTTGAGAAGCAGAAATCAGACTGGTCTCCAAGAATCCAGCAGGAAAATCACCAGCAAGGCAGCAGGGCGTTGGCTGCCTTATATCCAGTCATCAGTTCCTGTGACCCAGTCATCATCTACCTGCTCAGCTGTTTGGTAATCAGCCTCACTACCTCCCTTCGCCAGAAGAGGGAGTTCATCAGACCTCACTGGTGAAGGGAAAAATGAACTCACAACAGAAATCTCATCCCACCTCTCCCCTGACTTGTGGATAATGAGGGATTTCTATCCTTCTCCATAAAGGAGAGACTCTAAAGAGCAACAGCCAAGGCACTATGACACCATCAAGGGGAATACAGATGTGACATTCTACAGGATGCCAGCTTTAAGGACCACAGCCTTAGCTCAAAGAGAACTGATCTGCTCTATTGACCATCACTGAACCCATGGAGACAATTGGGGAAGCTAGGTTGGGACTCTCCAGTCAACTGGCCCTATAGATACATTTGGGGAAGCCATGTTGGCACTCTCCAGTTACATGGCCCCATAGAGACAGAGAGGCCAGGTTGGGACCCTGCAGTCACCTGGCCCCATGGAGACATTTGGAGAAGCCAGATTTGGACCCTCCGGTCACCTGGCCACATGCGTCAATGGACTGTTAGTTTCCTAAGCTTGTTAATATCTCCCTTCTTTGGGTGCCCAACAAAAGCGTGGTGCCATTGGTGGGGGAAGTTGGCCCTGGAACCCCAGACATCGCAGCAGCTCTAATACTGTCGAGCAAGTGGAAGAATGAGACTCTGTAATTTTGCACTATCTTGGGTATTTAGCTGGGGCTGTTCTATATGTTATTGTCTGTTGGTGGTTCAAGAAAGTATTACCACACTCATTTTACCCCCACCCTGTGTTGTATGAGTAGTATCTTGTTCACGGGAAAGGAGTACAGGTGTCCTGTGGGATGAGCCCTGGCCCATGCCGTCTCAGGACAGCGGATGAGAGCACCCATTGATCCCCATGTCTCCACCACATGTGTATGGAAAAACATGTGTAGCTGCAATACATTTTGGCAGAAATACTTCCTTTTCTGGATCAATTTCAAGGGAGCCAACACTTTCAGCCATAACTGTAGCTAACAGTGCTGATATTGAGTTTTTGTGCTATTATTTAGGTTGATAGATGTCATTATTAGGGTCATTCTTTGAGACAGTATAAGGTTATAGCACTGTCAGTCATAATAGAGCGTTGGTGCCATTTACGTTATCAGGTTGCCAACTTCCTTGGCTAGGCAGAGGGTAATTTGTTGACTGCCCAGTAAAAATCATTTACTTCCCTTTTGATGGTGGCAATGAGACTTTTCCTTCAACATGGATCACCAGGATGAAACTGTGTACTATATACTATGCACACACTATTTCCTGATCGGAATGACCGGAGTAACTTGTCATACCAGGGAGCGCAGGCAGACAGAAAAGTTCCAGCCATTTCCATTAATCCCACTAAACTGTGTTCTCATTCATCACTAAAAAAAGATTATAAGAGTTTGCAGAGAGATTGAAGGCATAAAGGGTAAACGGTGCAACGCTCCCTCGAGTGCCGGCATTGGTTCAGCACCAATGTCCTTGTCTGTATTTCTTCTTGGTTAAGAAATCTAAAATCCAGAATGTGAGTTTCATGATCGATTGCAGGTTTGGTGCATTGTGCTTCTGGCTTTCTGCCACCTGTACAAACTCGCAGCTTATTATGGACACAGTATTTTTTATTTTGCTCTAACAAGGCCAAGAGTCGGAGACAGCGAGAGAAAGCTCCAGTCAATTCTAGGAGATATCAAGGGAAGAACAGGAGCTGCAGACATTAAACTGTGATTGTGATTATGGGAAACTCGCCTGATCCGCCAGTGAGACATAAACTATATGTCTGGTAGCAGCCATTAGCAGACTTAATATTACAGGATGTTTTTCTTATTAAGTCTTTGTAATATTTTTTCTTCCAGGTCCCCAAACTTATCCTAGGTACACTGGCTTAGTGTTAATGGTACAAATATAGTCTTTTACATTTGTTGTCCAATGCACTAATTTTACTTCAAGGCAAGGACGTTTTCCAAATAACAAAACGGAGGTATTCACACCTTCCGTCACCTTCGTGCATCTAGTGCTGGCAGCTCCGAAGGTCTGAGTGGTTTCCGGTAGGACTGCTTATGGCTGTGATTGGCTTCAGCAGTTAGGTGACTATGAGAGCTTGTCATCACAGAAGCATCCGTTGACTATGATGCCCTCTTCCAGTCAGCCATTAAAGGTTTCAATGGCCCGGGTGACATCTGTATGGTGCAACATTGCTTCCAGAGCTGATGCAAACCACTACATCCATGGTGGTGACAGAATATAAGTAGGGTTTAAGTAGGGATGAGCGAACATGCTCAGTGATACTTGGATATCACTTGAATATCTGTACTCTTTACTTGGCAGGCATTTGGCAGTGTTCGAGGTAAAACTCTAATCTCCGCTTTGCTTGTTTGGTGCCTGTTACATAGCCAATAAGCATGTGGGTATTGCCTGTGTATCATACATTACTCTGTAGTCTGTGGTAAATTTCTGTGATATCTAACCCTTCAAAAAATAAAACGTTTAAAAATTTGTCTGGATTCAATTACTCATCCATAGAGTATTACGAGTCCTGGGGTACATTTCAGTGGTATATAACGCTCCATAAAATTCATAAAAAATGTACAGTGGGTACAGAAAGTATTCAGACCCCTTTAAATTTTTCACTCTTTGTTTCATTGCATCCATTTGGTAAATTCAGAAAAGTTAATTTTTTTCTCATTAATGTACACTCTGCACCCCATCTTGACTGACAAAAACAGAAATGTAGAAATTTTGGCAAATTTATTAAAAAAGAAAAATTGAAGTTTCACATGGTCATAAGTATTCAGACCCTTTGCTCAGACACTCATATTTAAGTCACATGCTGTCCATTTCTTTGTGATCCTCCATGAGATGGTTCTACTCCTTCATTGGAGTCCAGCTGTGTTTAATTAAACTGATAGGACCTGATTTGTAAAGGCACACACCTGTCTGTATAAGACTTCACAGCTCACAGTGCAAGTCAGACCAAATGAGAATCATATATGTGATTTTTATTAATACAATTAAGGACACATATGTGAGAAACAGCCCATATATACTGTATAGATATATCAAATGGGAAACAGGACATATATATAGATATATCAAATGGTCAATGAGTTATTTAGCCTGAAACCATGAAAAAGAACAGACCAGCGACATTAATAAAAAGCTAAGATGGAGGACAATGAGAGGGGTAAGTATTATTATGTGCCTATCACACATGAAGCGGGAATAAACAATGATCATACTCAAAGATCCCAATTGATTGTAAAAATATACAAAATAGAGTAGGTAATGAATATATATTGCACTATGCCCTAAATTGTAAACTGCTTACACAGGTGTGGAGGATGCAGTCGCAGCCGACGCGGCGTAATTGTGCTCACTACAGTATCTGGCAATGTTAGCCTGTAATCACGTCAACTGCAGCTGCAGACACCACCGCATGGGTTAGAAAATACAGCACTAAGAGTAAAGCCGCAAGGCGCCCCTCGAGGAAGCGGTATTCACACTGCGAAACGTGCGTTGGGGTTTCCTGACTAGCGATCCACACATGACATGATGGGTATGTTCCTATATACTTCTTTATGTGGGTTTGGTGCAATATACTCTTGTGTTATGATTGAGTCACCGTAGGAGGCAAAAACAGAAATGCTAGCTAAGTCCAGAAAACCAGAGAAGTTGGCAGCTATCGGATTGAAGACCCCTGAACCTATCAACACAACTAGCAGTAGCCGTGGGGGGTTCCTACGATGCCCTAGACCCCTCGATCACAGCCGAAGAAATAATTAGGCCTAAAGAAAGAAAGGGGAAAACTAAACTGCCCCAGAGCAGACCCCAAAGCAATAGGCAGCCCCCAACATATAATGACGGTGAAGCAAGATGAAAACACTAACACAGGCAGAAAGAAAGACTGAGCAAAGACGGGGCCCAATCTAGCTAGATAGAAAAGGACAGGAAGGCTGCTGTCTGCAATCCATGAAAAACCCTATGAAAATAAGAGCCAACAGACTGACAGTGAAAAAGGCCCTGAAGACGCTAGGCTTCAAAAAAGCTATGTCAGTACTCAGGAATATTCTGAAGACAGAGCTACAGGCAAAAGGAGATTCAGCTCACCCCAGCAGGGAATGGCAGAATCCAGAAAAGCAAGGAAAACAAAAACTAAACACTAATGCAAACAGGCAAAGCAGAAAAACTTAGCTTAGAGGAGCAGGAATCAGACTGGTGTCCTAGAAGTCCACAGAGAAATCACCCGCAGGGCAGAAGGGCGTCGGCAGCCTTATATCCAGTCCGTAACTCCACTCAGCCAGTCATCCTCATCAGGCTCAGGTGCCTGATAATCAGGCTCATTACCTTCATTCACCAGAATAGGGAGTTCACCAGACCTCAGTGACGAAGGGGAAAATGAACTCACAACAGTACCTCCCCCTTGAGGAGGGGTCACCGAACCCTCAACCACGCCACCAGGGCGATCAGGGTGAGCCCGATGAAAGGCACGCACCAATCTTTTGGCATGAATATCAGAGGCAGAGACCCAGGAATTATCCTCCTGACCATAACCCTTCCACTTAACCAAATACTGGAGTCTCCGTCTAGCCAGACGGGAATCCAGTATTTTCTCTACCTCATATTCCATGTTACCTTCAACCAATACAGGGTCCGGAGGTGCCACCCCAGGAACAACTGGTTCAACAAACCTCTTCAACAAGGACTTATGGAACACATTATGGATTTTAAATGTGACAGGAAGAGTCAAACGGAAAGAGACCGGATTAGTAATCTCCAAAATCTTGTAAGGTCCAATAAATCTAGGCTTAAACTTAGGAGAAGCCACCTTCATAGCAATATTTTTTGATGATAACCACACCATATCACCAATCTTAAACTGGGGACCAATGGTCCTATGTCGATTGGAAAACCGCTGGGCCTTTTCCTGGGAGAGAGATAACTTATCCACCACTTGGTCCCAGATCTGGTGCATTCTCTCCACCACAGTGTCAACACCTGGGCAGGCAGAAGGCTCCACCTGCCCTGAAGAAAATCGAGGATGAAACCCAAAGTTACAAAAAAAAGGTGACATCAAAGTGGCAGAACTAGCTCTATTATTTAAAGCAAATTCGGCCAAGGGCAAAAATGAAACCCAATCATCCTGATCAGCAGAAATAAAACATCTCAAATATGACTCCAAGGTCTGGTTTGTTCTCTCTGTCTGCCCATTGGTCTGAGGGTGAAAAGCAGAGGAGAAGGACAACTGAATTCCCAGCTTGGATCAGAAAGTTCTCCAAAATCTAGACACAAACTGGACTCCTCTGTCAGATACAATGTTCTCAGGAATCCCGTGCAAGCGAACCACCTGTTGTAAAAACAGGGGCACCAACTCAGAGGAAGATGGCAACTTAGGGAGTGGTACAAGATGAACCATGTTAGAGAACCTATCACAAATCACCCAAATAACAGTCATTCTTTGAGAGACCGGCATATCAGAGATGAAATCCATTGAAATATGGGTCCATGGCCTCTTGGGGACAGGCAAAGGCATCAACAACCCACTAGAGAGAGAACAAGATTTAGACCGGGAGCAAGTCCCACAGGACTGCACAAAATTCCTGACATCATGAGACAAGGTGGGCCACCAAAAAGACCGACTCACCAGATCTCTAGTACCAAAAATACCTGGATGACCAGCCAATGCAGAGCAATGAACTTCAGACATCACTCTCTTCTTCCACTGCTCAGGAACATACAGCTTTCCACTGGGACAACGCTCAGATTTGTCCTCCTGGAACTCTTGCAGAGCAAGTCTCAAATCGGGCGAGATGGCAGAAAGAACTACCCCTTCGCCTAAGATGGTAGCAGGCTTGGTCACCACAGGAGAATCAGCAAAGAAACTCCTAGAGAGGGCGTCTGCCTTGACATTCTTAGTTCCAGGAAGAAAAGAAACCACAAAATCAAAACGTGTAAAAAACAAGGCCCACCTAGCCTGTCTAGGGTTCAGGTGTTTAGCCGACTCCAGGTAAATCAAATTCTTGTGGTCAGTGAGGACCACGACTTGATGTTTAGCTCCCTCCAACCAATGTCTCCACTCCTCAAATGCCCATTTCATGGCTAACAGTTCCCGATTCCCCACATCATAGTTACGTTCAGATGGAGAGAACTTTCGGGAAAAGAAAGCACAGGGATTCATTTTAGATGTTACAAGATCCTTTTGGGACAAAACAGCTCCCGCACCAATCTCAGAAGCGTCCACCTCTACCTGGGATGGGAGTGAGACATCAGGTTGCCGCAAAACCGGTGGCAGAACTGAATCTCCGCTTCAGCTCCTGAAAGAAAGAAACAGCCTCCGGAGACCAATTCTACACATCAGCACCCTTCCTAGTCAGATCAGTCAATGGCTTGGCAATACTAGAAAATTTTGCTATAAATTTCCGATAAAAATTAGCAAAACCCAAAAACTTCTGGAGGGCCTTCAAAGAAGTGGGCTGAACCCAATCATAAATGGCCTGTACCTTGGCCGGGTCCATTTCAATAGTTGACGGAGACAAAATGAATTCCAAAAAAGAAATCCTCTGTACCCCAAAAAGGCATTTCGATCCTTTGACATACAGGGAATTCTCCCTCAAGATCCGGAACACAGTCCGGACATGTTCCACATGAGAATCCCAATCCTTGGAGAAGATCAAAATATCATCCAGATAGATAATCAAAAATTTATCCACAAAGTCTCGGAAAATATCATTCATGAAGCACTGGAAGACAGAAGGGGCATTAGTAAGCCCAAAAGGCATCACCAGGTACTCAAAATGTCCCTCCGGAGTATTAAACGCCGTCTTCCATTCATCCCCATGCTTAATGCGGATAAGATTATACGCCCCCCTGAGGTCAAGCTTGGTAAACCAGCAAGCACCTTTAACTCTGGAGAATAGATCCGAAATCAGGGGTAACGGATACTGATATTTAATAGTAATTTTGTTGAGGGCACGATAATCAATACAAGGCCTTAATGAACCATCTTTTTTAGCCACGAAAAAAAACCCAGCACCTAAGGGTGAAGAGGATGGTCTAATATGACCCTTCTCCAATGCCTCCTTAATATAGGATCGCAAAGCCTCGTGCTCGGGTACAGATAAATTGAAGAGCCGACCCTTGGGAAATTTACACCCCGGGCTCAGTTCAATTGCACAGTCATAACTCCTATGAGGAGGCAAAGACGCAGACTCATTCTCACTAAATACATCATAAAAATCCGCCAAATAGTCAGGAACATCATGCGACTGAGGCGAGGTGGAAAAAACCGGAGCCTCACTAAGGGCACACCGACAACCCCAACTCACCACAGACACAGATTTCCAATCCAAAACTGGATTATGAATTTGCAACCAGGGAAACCCCAGAACAATAGTATCATGCAAATTATGCAACACCAAAAATCTGTAATTTTCTTGATGGTCTGGGGTGACCCGCATTACCACCTGGGTCCAAAACTGAGGTTTATTTTTCGCCAAAGGAGTAGCATCAATCCCCCTCAAAGAGATAGGCGTCCGCAGAGGTGTCATAGGAAATCCACAACGTTTAGCAAAATCCAAGTCCATTAGGTTCAGGACTGCTCCCGAATCCACAAAAGCCTTGGCGGAAAATGTGGACAGGGAGCAGATCAGAGTAATTGCCAGAAGAAACTTAGGTTGAACACCACCCACAGAAAACGTGTGTGCAAAACGTTTCTCTCGTTTAAGACAGACAGAAATAATATGTGAGGCATCTCCACAAAAAAAACACAGCTTATTACGCCTTCTGAACTCCTGACGTTGCTCCCTGTATCACATTGCATAGGTTCAGACACTTGTTCAACAGGTGGCAACACCTCTCGTGCAGTCCTACGTTCACGTAAACGCCGATCAACCTGAATGGCTAATGACATAGAATCGTCAAGACCAGAGGGAACAGGAAATCCCACCATATTATCTTTTACGGCTTCTGATAAACCCTTCCGAAAGAGAGCTGCCAAGGCATTATCATTCCAGGCAGTAAGAACCACCCACTTTCGGAATTTTTGACAGTACAATTCTCCAGAATCTCGACCCTGGCTCAATGCCAACAGGGTCTTTTCAGGCTGATCAATAGCATTAGGTTCGTCATACAACAACCCCAAGGCTTGAAAAAATGCGTTCACATTAGTCAGAATAGGATCATCTGGTTTCAAAGAAAACGCCCAATCCTGGGGATCGCCACGCAGCAAAGAGATGACAATTTTAACCTGCTGCGCAGAGCTCCCTGACGAGTTAGGCTTCAAGGCAAAAAATAATTTACAATTATTTTTGAAATTCAAAAATTTTGACCGATCCCCAAAAAACACATCAGGAGTAGGGATCTTTGGTTCAGCAGCATGTGAATGAGCAAGGTAGGCGGAAATTCCCCGCACTTCCGCAGCGAGCTGCTCCACACGATCAGACAATTGCTTTATCTCCATTGAGAGAAAAAAAAAATTCCCCCTACGGCCTCAGAGATATAGAGGAAAAAATATACACACTTTTTTTTTTTTTTACAATTCTTTCCTGCTATTGAGTACCCTAGGATCTGCGGTATGGCTGGTGATTCTGTTATGAATGAGTCACCGTAGGAGGCAAAAACAGAAATACTAGCTAAGTCCAGAAAACTAGAGAAGTTGGCAGCTATCGGATTACAGACCCCTGAACCTATCAAAAACAACTAGCAGTAGCCATGGGGGGTTCCTACGGTGCCCTAGACCCCTCGAACACAGCCAGAGAACTACATAGCCTAAAGACAGAAAGGGAAATCTAAACTGCCCCAGAGCAGACCCCAAAGCAATAGGCAGCCCCCAACATATAATGACGGTGAAGCAAGATGAAAAAACACTCACACAGATAGAAAGATAGGCTGAGCAAAAGATGGGGCCCAAGCTAACTACATAGGACAGGATAGAAAAGCTGCTGTCTGTAATCCGCCATAACCCTATCAAAACAAGAGCCAACAGCTGATAGGGAAAAAAGCCCTGAAGACGCTAGGCTTCAAAAAGACTATATCAGCACTCAGGTATCTTCTGAAGACAGAGCAAAAAGGAATTCAGCACACCCCAGCAGGGAATGGCAGAAATCCAGAAAAACAAGGAAAAACAAAACCAAAACACAAATGCAAAAGGCAGAGCAGAAAACTTAGCTTTTGAGGAGCAGGAATCAGACTGGTCTCCTAGAATCCCTCAGAGAGATCACCAGCAAGGCAGAAGGGCATCGGCTGCCTCATACCCAATCAGCAATTCCCGTCACCCAGTCATCATCATCCTGCCCAGATGCTTGGTAATCAGCCTCACTACCTTCTTTCACCAGAAGAGGGAGTTCATCAGACCTCAATGGTGAAGGGGAAAATGAACTCACAACAGAAGTGTTTGCTACCTCTGTATGTGGAGGAGGATGATTTACAGACCTTTCGGTCATTTATATTTTACTGAAATGACGTCAACTTGAGATAATTGCGATCATATCACAATAAGTTATAGAAAAACGGCCCACCTAATCTATTCTAAAGGGGATGTCTAAAGATGGCTTTGTAAAATCCCTTTTTAGGGGTTGAGGGTCTCTTAACAATAATTTGATTATAAAGTGTCTGCCATTTAGATTGATCAATGATCAGCTGTTATTTTTGGGGAAATCTGGCAGTAATTGTTGAATTTTATGAATTTTACCATAGCACCACCACAGGAATAACTGAGTATTGCACAGATGTGACAGATAGAAGCTGCACTGTTGATTTAGAATCATCCAACAACTATAGGGGTTAAAATGGTTATAGCAGACAGGGAATGGTTAGCTCAGCCCCAAGGGATACTGGGAAAGTTGTTATTGTATCCTGGACATCCTAGAGTAAGGTGTGTGCTAGAGAGTCTCCTGTCAGACTGAAATCAGACAAGCTGTATAGACCAGTTCTTCCTGGGAAGTGATAGCTGTAATCATAGAAGCAGTCAGGACAGCCAACAGCATCTTTATTACCTCAAGATAGAAGTGAGAGAGCTACAGCACTGGACTCATTCCCCCCACCTCACTGCATGAGCAAGGTATAGTTCTTACTAGGTTAAGACACGGAGTGAAGAGAAGTTATCTGTGAAGAGACTTTCACATATGTGGATGAATCATTGAATGAAGAGAAGTGATTCTGTTTGATGAAAAGAAGCTTGAATAAAAGCTCTGTGATCAACTTCAGCTCAGAACTGTCATAGCTGTGTGCCTGTAAACCGTTACCTTCCCTCTACTGTGAAGAATTATAAATAACGGTCGCCCTGAGTAAGATTTCCTGAGGACTATAAAAACAACTCATGTTTTGCATGCAACACAGAGCCTATTGCAATAAATGGACTGCTTGTACGATGCAGGACAGGGCCGGTTCCTCCAAAGGGAGATACACTCTTTGCAACCTTTCTCCACTGATACTAAACAGATGACCTTATATATTGACCAAAATTTCCACAATAGTGTGTATGAGAATAGGTTTTTCAAATGGGACATGTTGAACACAGTGAATGGGTTCCTGCTGACAAAATATATTTATTTACATCCCCGAACTATACGATCACAACGGTGATTGATGTTCTCCAAAACATACTAAAAATGCTGAAAGATAATAAAATAACATCTATTCATCTTTCCTCTAACATAACCGAAGCATATCTGACACCTGCAGTGACAACGTATGTTGAATATTTCAGCAAATCTATCATCAAAGAACAGTTCACTTTCTTCATCTGTTGTCTCACTGTAGTGACAGAGTCCCTACAGAAAAAGTACCGCTACCATCACAGGCCAGGGGGCCGAGTGTTCACACTTAGAAGCTTTACCTTCATACTACGATAAAGTATAATGACAATGTGTTGACACTAATGGGAGCTTAGGGGAAAGTTTTCTGTCATTTCTAGCACATAAGGTTTTTTAACAGAAATGTTCAAAATGACCTGATGGTCAGCGCCAGCTCGGAAAGACAGATGTTTTCCCAATAATTATCAAAGAACCCAACAAGATGCAATAGATCATCTTTTTACAGATATTTGATCTTCATTTTGGGTCTTTTATGCTTGTTTGTGCTAAAAAGAAAAATCAGAGTCACCAAAAAAATGGTCTTTTGGCCATTATAACAAGAGCTGAGCAAATTTGTTGGGGTTCCCTCTTATTCGGCAAGCTGTAGCACTTATGAATAAGCTGCAGAGGGAACCCAGCTTCCTGGATCGCGCTGGCTGATCAGCTGATCGGCACCACAGCTGCATGTGTCGCGGTTGTGTCACAGTCACAGCACATGCATGGAGAGCCCCACAAACAGGATCTAACTATTATTTCTACATGTTCAAGCCAAGACTTAAAGGGATTGCCTAGGCATGAGGCTCTATGTGACTGAAGACTTGTGAATTCTGTTCTGCGTGTTGTCAGGATTTGAGCCGTCAACGGGAGTGATTTACATACATGCGGCAATGTGCAGACTAAACATGCATGGCCTTACTCAATACCAGTGAATAAAGAGAGGCTGGAAATGTATAGTCATTATGTGGCCAGAAGTATGCAAATCACATTCATGCGGTCACATGATCTCCTGCTTCCGGCACTAAAGAATCCTGACCTGAGAGTGTGGCCTGGGAGGATTCACAAGTCACAGACTGACCGAAGACATGACCCCCCAAGCTTGGACAACCCTTTCATAGCCTCTCATATACATTAGACCACTGTCAGCTGAACCCGCTGATATCAATGAGTTTGGCCAACACTCTATATGTATGGGGGCCCCGGTAACTGATCATTGCGGGTAAATGTCAATTTGCCATCTGATCTCTTTGTTCTCCTGGGCATAAGTCACCAGCAGGCATGTCTGGTTATGGCTTTTTTATAGAGAACATAGGAGCGCTTGGCCGAACAAGTTCTCCTGTGTATGGGAGAGCCAGTCTTTTTATTACTTTTTTACTACAATTTTTAATAGCTCTAATATCATAGATTTGCTTTTGTTGATGTTTTACAATAAAACACAAACAAAATGGGAAAAAATGTTTAAAAAGATATGTTTAATTTAAAATCCGTACCCTATGTTGCACCCAACGGTGGTGCATGTGGATTTCTGGACCCACTGTGCCAGGTCTGCCTAGGAAGGGGCATAGCTAAGTGACTACCAGATGTTCACTGGAGATCCTCATGGTCCAAGCAGACTGGGCTGCAGGTAGCTGCCAGATACCACTCATAGGCCGGTGTCACACTTGCGAGTGTGATGCGAGAAACTTGCGCAAGCAGCGCTGCCACCGACACTTGGGACTGGAGTGTGCGGCTGCATGTATTTCTGCCGGGTATTGGCGCGAGTTTCTCACATCACACTAGCAAGTGTGACTCCGGCCATAGGCAGACATTACCGCCATGTTCGCCCACGCTTCCGCGCTCTGGTCTCATGACAGGCTGTTGGGATCGGGGCGCGCTGCACTGTCTCTATGCTCCCGGCCTTGCAGTCTCCCCTGGTTCCTCGCTGTCCGCGCATGAGCACTCTTAGGCCTCGGCTGCATGCTTGCCGGGAGTACTAGGCTTTTGCCAGAGTCCTGACCCGGAAGTGATCTCACCGGGCGTCTGGTGTCAGGTATAGCTGATGGCTTTGGCCGTTCCTCGGCGCCTGATTATTATTTCCTGCACTTGCCTGTGTAAGTACTCTCCCCTTTCCCTGTACACTGTTCGCTTCCAGTGCGTACTCTGCTCCGCTCTGTCCCTGTACACTTCCAGTGCGTGCTCTGCTCCGCACTGTCCTTGTACGCTTCCAGTGCATGCTCTGCTCTGCCCCTGTACGCCTGTCAGTGTGTGCTCTGCTCTGTCCAGGATCTTGCACCCTCTGTGAACTCGGCCTCGTCCAGGACCCCATGTCTCTCTGCAGCTGCTCTGCTCCATCTCCTTCTCAGTGAGTACCCTAATTCTTCTCTTTGTCTTTGAGCCGTTCCTCTGGCACTAGCTATTGCGGTATACCTTTGTCCTGGGCCTGCCCCTAATGTCCCTGTATAGGGGTTGGTTCCACATGGCCAGCTCGCCCAGGGTTGGTCGGTACCGCGATCCAATGGGTCCACTTTAGATTTCATAACAGCAGATGTCGGTACTGCAGCTGCTGACCTCAGGGGTCTGGTTCACTTACACGGACTAGGGCTATGTTCAGACACAATGGTCTAGAATACTGAATAAGTAATTGGCTGCACACGGACTGGGGGACAATGTTCAGGCACTGGCCGCATTGGGACCAGGGGACTTTGGATACAGGTATGGCCGCATTGAGACCAAGGGACTTTGGATACAGGAATGGCTGCACTAGGACCAGAAGACAATGTTCAGGACAATGACCGCATCGGGACCAGGGATACTGGTTCAGGGCCTGGCCACACCAACACCATGTATTTGGGTTCCGGACCATGGCTGCACCAGGACCAGGGATATATATTCAGGACATGGCTGCATCAGGACCAGTGATTTATATTCAAGACATGGCCATATCAGGACCAGGGATTCATATTCAGGACATGGCCGCACCGGGGCCAGGGATTTGGGTTCAGGACTCTGACCACACTGGGACCAGGGAAACTCATAACTGCACTGGCAGAATATCACACTACCTAATGAATGAACTTGTTGCTTGGTGATTACCTAAGGGAGAGTGTGTCTTTTAAACAGGTTAACACCCTGCAATTGGCTGAGGGCCATACAGCAAGTGTACACAGTTTAAACACATCTTAGTCAAAGAATGAAGACATTTAGCAATATGCGCATGCTATCACTTTAAGAGCAGGGGAGAGCACATGAACTAGGCGCACCGCTGGGAGCTGCGGCGTACACCACAGCAGGGAACATGAGCACACTGGTGAACCATGCCACGGGCCGAGGCGGTGAGTAAAATGGCGTCCATGCATGGAGGGAGAAGGGGACTCCATGCAGGACCATAGCGTTACACCCCATGTAGCTAGAAAAATCCAACATTTTACACAGCTCTGTACATTAAAAAAGGGTCCCTCCATGATATACCAATAAAGCTCTTCTCCAAAGATGTTACGCTTTTAAGTAAGAGTGACAAGTGGTAGAGGTTTGTGATGGAAGATTACATCAAAGTAAGCAAAAGTTGAAAAGCATCAGTGATGCTCAGGTTAAGTAGATAAGAAAACTAAGCCATGTTTTCAGCAAGAGAGTAGAGGTCAAGAAACTGGATGAAAAACTAACGAGGCATAGCCAAGGGTTTCAAAGAAGACATGTAACTCTAGTAAAGTTTTGTGAAAAAAAAAGCAATGAGTTCTGGAGAGAACATGAAACTCTGGAGAAGTTTAATGAAACAAGATGGTATTCCAGAGACGTGAACCTCAAAGGATATTTGAGAGTAAAGGCAAATGATTCTAGAGAAAATACACAACTTGGAGAAGACAGATCCTACTGTCTACATTTAATACATCTAATATTGCTATTTATTATCTACCTATCTTACCTTTCCTTTCTTATCTCTCTATTTACAGGTATTACTTAGCTATCTTTCTTAACTATCTATCCTTATTTTTCTGTCCTTATCAATCTATCATTTCTATGTATCCTTTTTACCTACTATCTATCTACTAAAAACAAAATATTCATCAGTACTTCCGAACAGATTATAGCACGTGTGAACAGGTGCAAGCTGCTATGACTGCATAATATACAAACACAAACATACAGCAGTGCTCTGGAGCGCTAAGATGTGTGCTACAGAATATAAAGTACTTAGCGGGGCAGTGTGACACCCCAGAGTCCGGTTGTCACAGTGACATTACCTCCCTCTAAGAGGTGAAGTAATGCTTGGAGGCAGAAAAGGGACCCCCATGCCAGGCAGCATAGATTTAATCACAATTTCCTGCTGCAGTTCAGAAAAGGGAGATGCCTTATAAATTCTGGCCAGCAGAGGGGGTTGGTGAGTCAGCTAGAAATCAGCTGAGGGAATTGTCATGGAAATGAAACAGCTGTGAGCTGTGAGGAAAAATGACAGTTAAACGTGAGGACGTGAGGTAAAGAGATCTTTCTGGAAGATCCTGTCAGATAAAGACAGGGAGCTGATCTAAGAGGAGATGAAGACAGGGAGCTGATCTGTGAAGAGGGAAAGGACAAGAGCAGAGACTAAGAGCCTCTAGGGAAGCTAAAATACTGCATATAGCAGACCCCTAAGTGAAGCGCTAAAAAAGAGAAAAGGGACATCAGAGTCCTAGGCTGACAGGAACTGTACGCCCTGATAGCCGAATCTGAAAGTACAGGGAATTGTAAATTCCTGTGCACATTGAACACCTGAGGGCACGGCAGCGGATAAGGAGCCCAGGGCCGACGGTGAAGAGAACGGTACCCGTGGAATAGGCTCACGCTGACAGCCATACAGGTTAGTGAAACCTTCACAAATAGAGGGTCGCAGCATAGTTATATACAGCGGAGACCCACACACAAAGCGCAGAAAGGAAGGTCCTAAATCCCCACCTGGCAAGGTGGATCCCCTGAATGCCTCCAGGAGAGCCGGACTCATTCCATCACCTGTATGTGGTACTCTGGACTGCAACCTATTACCAGTAAAAGGTAAAGAAACTGCACCTCTCTGTGTCTTTCTCATTTATCTGCACCCCAACGTTTGCAGCCATTTTTACTATTTATTTAACATCTTTGCCCTGGGACTACAGCCCTACCTGTGGAGGGCTACAACATCATAGCTGTGCCCAACATCCATCCCAGAGGAACAACACTGCAGCGCTGGTCACCTCTGACCAGAATACCACAGGTGGCGTCACGTATTTCACCATCTAATAACTTTATTTTCATTTTTTACCACACAAATACCACACAACTTTCCCCTATTCCATTTACTGGACGCCTCTGGGCCACGGACTGGGTCACCGCCGCCGTGACACCGTCCCCCATGGAAGTCAACTGGCCCGGTACTGAGAAACCCCAGGCCCCGTGGGGCACTCCAGCAGCACGGTGGCTCAGTGGTTAGCTCTGCAGCCTTGCAGCGCTGGGGTCCTGGATTCAAATCCAGAATAACTTGAACTTTTTTTTACTTAAGACTTCACACATTATATCCACAGTTGGCACATCATGGGATACACATTCAACTTAACTTGCTTCTGTATGACAAATGTCCGGATCGTCTTAGACTGCTTCCCAGCTTCTTCCTGGCCTAACCTCACCATGATGACAATTCCTTCTGCCTGTTTCGCCCCAGACTTGAAATCATCCGTCACCCGGTTAGGCTGCCTCTGGAAAAGCATCTGGCCCCTCTGTACCATTCCCTGCAAAGCTTCAACTTCCTTCTGTTCCTCACTCCAACCTACTCCCGGGCTAAAGGTGTTCGCCCAGGCTATGAGTCGCCACATATTCTTCCTACTGTACTGACCCACTGCAATGATGTCCAGCGGCCATGGATAACGTGGTCTGCTGCTGCTTAATGCTGCATGGCTGCCGATCCGCTCTGGGCCTATAGCACATGTGGACACTTCGGGCACCCTGGCCCCATCTGACTATCTTCCCTTGTGCTCAAACCTTAACTCCCGACAGCCCCTTCTACATCCATCCCAGAGGAACAACACTGCAGCGCTGGTCACCTCTGACCAGAATACCACAGGTGGCGTCACATATTTCACCATCTAATAACTTTATTTTCATTTTTTACCACACAAATACCACACAACTTTCCCCTATTCCATTTACTGGACGCCTCTGGGCCACGGACCGGGTCACCGCCGCCGTGACACCGTCCCCCATGGAAGTCAAGTGGCCCGGTACCGAGTAACCCCAGGCCCCGCGGGGCGCTCCAGCAGCACGGTGGCTCAGTGGTTAGCTCTGCAGCCTTGCAGCGCTGGGGTCCTGGGTCCAGAATAACTTGAACTTTTATTGACTTAAGACTTCACACATTATATCCACAGTGTATCATGAGATACACATTCAACTTAACTTGCTTCTGTATGACAAATGTCCGGATCGTCTTAGACTGCTACCCAGCTTCTTCCTGGCCTAACCTCACCATGATGACAATTCCTTCTGCCTGTTTCACCCCAGACTTGAAATCATCCGTCACCCGGTTAGGCTGCCTCTGGAAAAGCATCTGGCCCCTCTGTACCATTCCCTGCAAAGCTTCAACTTCCTTCTGTTCCTCACTCCAACCTACTCCCGGGCTAAAGGTGTTCGCCCAGGCTATGAGTTGCCACATATTCTTCCTACTGTACTGACCCACTGCAATGATGTCCAGCGGCCATGGATAACGTGGTCTGCTGCTGCTTAATGCTGCATGGCTGCCGATCCGCTCTGGGCCTATAGCACATGTGGACACTTCGGGCACCCTGGCCCCATCTGACTATCTTCCCTTGTGCTCAAACCTTAACTCCCGACAGCCCTTCCTACACTTAGCCCTATACTACCTAGTAACTGTTCTGCATACTAGAGTGCCCCCTCTAGTGTCCAAACAAGAGCACTACGCTTTCCCTATACTGTACATGAAATGTAGTGAACATTATCACAACTATATGCAATCAAGAACAATCAAACATGGAGACAAAGCAATGGTAATACCCTGAAGGAGTAGCAGTGCCATATCTTACATGAGGTAGTACATGCAACATGTAGCAATACCAGTAAGCAAAAAGGCATAAATACAACAATGAACATTATTAACTTAACCCCTTTATACTTGCGTGGGTTTCCTCCGAGTAATCCGGTTTCCTCCCACATTCCAAAGACATACTGATAGGGAATCTAGATTGTGAGCCCCAATGGGGACAGTACCAATAATGTCTGTAAAGCGCTGTGGAATTAAATGCGCTATATAAATGGGTAAAATAAATAATAAAATAAAAAATAAATAAATTGGCCAATGCATGTCTGCTCATCAACCACAGCAAGGTGACCTTCCTTTAATGAAACCCTAAACCTAATATTTATCAAACATGGTTCTCCTGGTCTATAAGCCTACAAGTTTAAATAGAAGGTAGGATCCAGCACTAACTAAAAGCTGCCTTAGGCTGATGGGAGGAGGAGTACTCAGTTGTATTCACAACCTCCAATAGTATACTACAAAAACTGACCAGCACGTCTGAACAAAATAAAGCAAGCTGCTATGACTGGATAATATACAAATAAAATAATACAGCAGCACTCTGTAAGCACTAACATGCATGCATGCAAACATTGAATAAATGAAATTTGAACTGCATTACCGCAGTGGTTAATGGGCTCACATCAATTGGCCAATTTATGCGCTAAGTTCCTTAATTTTTATAAGTACTGTATATTATATATATCAGAAATGCCGTTCAAATATCATATATTCAGTGTTTACCTACATCTTAACGCTTACAGTATGGTGCTGAATTCTTTTGCTTGTATCTATCTATCCTTCTTAAAGGGAATATCCGGAACGTTATGGAAAAGCAAAAAATGTATCTAAGGCCGGTTTCACATTAGCGCTTTTTAAGCGCACGCACGGCCGGGGGTAGCTCCGCCCCCGAGCCGGCTCTCGGCCCGGCGTGCCCGCCCCTTGCTTGTAGCGCCGCCTCCTAGCGGACAGCGGCGCCTGCGATCGGCGCACCCTATCTTTAGCATAGGGTGCGCAGATCGTGCGCAGGCTGTGCGCTAGTTGCGCTTTGACCTGCGCTGCACACTTTTGACGGTGCGCCGTGCGCGACAAAATCCAACTTTTCGGATTTTGGCGCGCACGGCGCACCGTCAAAAGTGCGCAGCGCAGGTCGAAGCGCAACTAGCGCACGGCCTGCGCACGATCTGCGCACCCTATGCTAAAGATAGGGTGCGCCGATCGCAGGCGCCGCTGTCCGCTAGGAGGCGGCGCTACAAGCAAGGGGCGGGCACGCCGGGCCGAGAGCCGGCTCGGGGGCGGAGCTACCCCCGGCCGTGCGTGCGCTTAAAAAGCGCTAATGTGAAACCGGCCTAAGCACTAACAGGCTGGTGATTGCAACTTTCCTGCCTGTTGTGCACAGTGCCATTCTACCCCGGCACAGGGCGGTCACAGACCACTCCTGCCTGGAATTCAGCTGCCTCTTTTGATGTGATGGGGCTTGACTTCCGGCGTCATTCTGATTAACAGATGGCTCCCCCAGTTAGGCAGCGGGGATCCGGCTATCAATCAGAATGACGTTGAAAGTCCCACCCCATCAACAGAGTGGAGTGGAAAAGAAACCTCTGCTCTGTAGATGTGACATCAGCAGAGGCTTCTGAATTCCAGGCAGGAGCAGTCTGAGACCGCTCTGTGCCGGAGGATAACGGTGTCTGGCACAACAGGCAGTTATAATTACCTGATCGTTAATGCATCAAGAACATTTTTTGCTTTTTATAAAGTCCAGGATATACCCTTTAACTATCTATCCATCTAGATATCTATCACTAGCATTAGATTTTATTTTTATGGCCAGCACCATTCGTTATCTTTATCCTTACTAGTGCACAAATTTAAAGTCATCTCATATGAAGGCCCTGCAAAATAAAATAATTGATTCAGACAAAGACATGACTGACATCCGTGAGATTATTTACAGGTAACGCAGACTGACAGCTATATCTATTTGCTCCCTGCTTTGCCAGCAGCCATTGAATGATGATTTACAATGCGATTAGTGGAAGCATTTTCCATACCATCTCCTCAGTCATTAATGCTGTTGCTGTGGATTCTGAAGGTGCCTGTGTCACATATCCAGAATCTCACACAGAAGTCAGAATAGATCGCATTATGTTACTATTCACGACTAAATCCTAAATCGCTATTCATGAAATCATGATAATTTCCATTGTGTTTGTTTCCATGGCTTTGTCCAACCCGAGAGGCCGCAGCAGATTCCTAAATGAACTCTTACATGATCGGAATAGTAACAGCTGGTCTTGTCATGCATGAAAGCACCTACCACCCTTCACAGTGCATCGCAGTCACCGCCGCCACCATCGCCAGAAGCAGTAACGGCATGTATGCAGCTTGGGCATGTGCTATCTTATAGCTGCGCATATCTATCTATTATATTTCTATCTATAGTCTATCATCTATTACTTGTATCTAGCTATCATCTATCTACCTCTTTATCTATTATCAATATCTATTATCTATCTCATTATCTATTATCTTTATGTTCTATCCATCTATAATTATCTTTCTGCTATATCTATCTTTAGCAATAAAACTAAAAAATTAGGTAATCACCTCAGATGGGCAACAATACATTACAAATTACACCATGTCATTTTTTTTCACAAAAGTTAGGCCAATTGCATAATCAGTGTGTTTTAAAAAAAAAAGTACACCCCTACAGCTTCCATGGGAATTAGGAGGGTAAGCAGCAACCAGGTTCTGCTAATCAAATGCCATTGATTGATTTTTAATCTCTGTGTCTTACAGTCTCTATAAAAGCAGAAGTTTTGACAAATGGCTGGACTGGAATATATTCAGGCATGTGTTAACTTGATGTTAATGAGGAAAGACATCAGCAATTGTTACTACCCATCAATCTTAGAAGGATTATAAGGCCATTTACAGTGAGATAATTCACAAGTAAAAAAGATTCAAAACAACACTCAATGCATCTGGCAGGACAATCTTCTACCAAATTCACTCCAAAGTCAGAGTATGCAATGTACAGAGAAATAAAAAAAAACCCCAAGAGCTACAGCTCAGTCTCTAAAAGCCTCAGTTAGCATGTTAAAGGTTTGTTCATAAAATTGGAAAAATATTGAACAAGTACGGCATGGACTGTATTGGACAGTCCAATATTGGACTGTATATGGCCCACATACTGGCCCTGCATAGGG
The DNA here is from genome assembly GCF_039654945.1 of Dendrobates tinctorius. Taxonomy (NCBI): domain Eukaryota; kingdom Metazoa; phylum Chordata; class Amphibia; order Anura; family Dendrobatidae; genus Dendrobates; species Dendrobates tinctorius. The sequence goes on along the minus strand of NW_027361825.1, from coordinate 40,520,999 downwards.
GCCGTCTTCTGCCGTCTTCCTGCACAGCAGGACAGGACTGTTACGGCCAGCAGTGACGTGGAGACCCTGCAGAAATGCGGAATCTCTCCCTTTCTCCTGTCTTTTCACTCCAATCTGTACGCATTGCTATCTGACTGTCTTGGTTATAACAGCCAGAGAAAGTGAGCAAGGAGTGATGACGCAAACTTTAAATGTCTCAATTTTTCTTACCAGAAAAAAAGGCATCAAAAACACACATAAAAATGCGTAATTGTAGTTAGCGTTTTTCTTGTGGTTTTTGATGGCGAAAAATCAGCTTCAAATACTTAACGTGTGCTCATAGACTGATGGGTTTAATTCTACTTTTTACAAGTCTGAACACATCCAATTCTTTGCTATTAATGCTCCTCGTCCTGCATCATCCTGGAATCATCTGCATGTGTATGGCCAACATGAGATTATGAATACAAAATATTGTGCCTGTAAATAATCAGCGCCATTTACCAATTAGAATGTAAACAAGCTATTAACTAAAAGCTGCCGCGTGGAACCGGATGCATAAATAGGTTACAAAAGGGGAAAGCGCGCAGATAATAAAGTTGTTTTGTGATAAGATAGTTACTGTGTACAGATCCCAATCAGACAGACACCGCTGCGTGCGGCATAATCACCGAGGCTGATTGACTCGATAAACACGTAACAGATTGAGAGGCAGAAAGAGAGAAAGCTCTTGTCTTATTTCATGTGCGCGCAGGAGGATCCGGGTGTCATAAATAAACTTCAAATATTATTGTGTTTACAGCAGAGTAATTGATCTCCCGGGATACACAGATATTTTATCGGAGGAGCTTTGATGCCAAAAAAACCCAGATTTTAACGTCTTTGTCAAGTTTAATCATGTAATCTAGAGCTAGAGCTGAAAAGATAGTTTAGGAGATGTAGCCATTAGCCGAAGAATGTGATAACACGACTGAGAGTGAATAAATCAGGATTACCCACCCTACCGCTTTCTCATCCCCATCCTACTGTCCCCCTTGACAACTAACTCCAAATATCCTTCGGAACACCTTATGCTGCTTTCACATTGCGTTCAGGCACCCGTTCAGCGGCCCCATTGGGGTTTACATCTGAACCCCACACAAAATGAGACTTGGATGTATGCGTCAACGGGCCATAGACTATAATGGTGCCGATAGAGAGAACGTGCGCTCTGACTTGCATTATTTTTGGGCATGTACGCCTACTTGAGGTGGACGTCCGAACAGGTGCCTGAAACACCCTTATTCTTCCACACAGCTATTTCATAGTAATTCCATTTGCAAATGTCTAACCTACTGTTTATTAAGGGCTCATGCAGAAGTCCGTTTGTTGAACTGATTTGTATGGACCTCTGCATGAGTCCTAAAGTATTTTCCCATCTCGCCAAGTTATCCTATCCACTGAATAGATAATGCCTTGATGATCGCTGGGGGCCGACCACTGAGAATGCACTGATGACAAGAACAGATCTCGGAAATGGAGAAGTGGCTGCGCATGCGCATTAGTGCTCCATTCATTGTCTATGGAAATGCTGGATTACAAGGTATAGGACTGTGCGACTACCATTCTAAGAGGGCATAAAAGTTGACAATAACTCCTCATACAATTCATGTCAATTTTTCATACAAAATTTACTTATCCACATGTCTTAAATAGATTAATGAAATGCAACTTGCACAAAAAATGAGTCAATTGGTCAACTTCACTCCAGATTCCTCCAGGTTTCCGGTTGAATTTTACGTTTTTTGCAAAAAACTGGTTAAAGAAAAACAAAAAGAGCGTTTTTAAATTTGTGCCAAATTTCCGAAATTCATTTTGAAGATTTTGGCACCAAAAAGTCTGCGAAAACAATAAGATTAAAAAAAATAAAAGTGACTTCAATAAATAGCAAATTATGAATCAGACCCAATGTAACCCCTGATTGTTGTAAAATGAGATTAGCTTTTTCATTTTTGCTTCTCTGGCCCCTACTAAAGTTGGGCCACCAGCTTTCTACCAGTGGAGGAGATCAACTAGAAGAAACTTTTTGGACCAATTTATTTTGAATCAGCAAAGAATAGGTGAGAAGTCTTAGAGGTTAGTTCATCATTTGCAGTCATTTTTTTTGTTTTGCGGTATTTGTTCATGTTGTTTTGCACCAAGGAAAGCAAAACAGGGAAGGATAAGGGATTTGTCACGTCACCGTCAGACTCAGGGCCTGCTGTCCCGGCCACGGCCATTAGGAGGCGCCGGACTGTCACATCACTGTCAGACTCAGGGCCTGCTGTCCTGGCCTCGGCCATTAGGAGGCGCCGGACTGTCACATCACCGTCAGACTCAGGGCCTGCTGTCCTGGCCTCGACCACTAGGAGGCGCCGGACTGTCCTATCACCGTCTGACCCGTGGCCTGCGGTCCCGGCCTCGGTCTCTGGGAGGCGCTGTGCTTCAACCCCGAGTGATGGCGGCGATAGTTATGAGGCTCCTGCGCAGGCGTCCGCTGGACGCAGGCTTCGCTCCTCGGTCAGTCATGAAGGGGCTGGTGCATCACCATCCAGCCTGGTCCTGGGGGCGGTCCGGATGACATCATCAGCCCAGGAGCCTGTGAGGGATGACCTGATCCCTCAAATACCTTGGGACTGCTCTTGCAGGCTGCCGGATATATTCTTGGTTCCTCTGCGTGTTACTGTGTGAATTACTGTTTGACTGACTCTGACTTTTGCCTGGACTTCTGACCCTGCTTCTGCCTAACGATTCTGTACCTCTGCGACTCTCCTGGTTTATGACTCTGGCTTCGGCCTGGATTCTGACTCTGCTTCTGCCTAACGATTCTGTACCTCTGCGACTCTCCTGGTTTATGACTCTGACTTCGGCCTGGATTCTGACTCTGCTTCTGCCTAACGATTCTGTACCTCTGCGACTCTCCTGGTTTATGACTCTGACTTCGGCCTGGATTCTGACTCTGCTTCTGCCTAACGATTCTGTACCTCTGCGACTCTCCTGGTTTATGACTCTGACTTCGGCCTGGATTCTGACTCTGCTTCTGCCTAACGATTCTGTACCTCTGCGACTCTCCTAGTTTATGACTCTGACTTCGGCCTGGACTTCTGACCCTGCTTCTGCCTAACGATTCTGTACCTCTGCGACTCTCCTGGTTTATGACTCTGACTTCGGCCTGGATTCTGACTCTGCTTTTGCCTAATGATTCTGTACCTCTGCGACTCTCCTGGTTTAAGACTCTGGCTTCGGCCTGGATTCTGACTTTGCTGCCGTCTACTGTTTTTATACCATTTCTGCCTGACTGGTTTAGTCTCGGATATCATTGCCTCTGTGTCCTGTATTGGAACACCTTTCTGGCGACCGTCCTGCTCTGGTCATTGCTCCTATTCAGACAGCGCCTCCTGGGCTCTGCTATAAATCCAGATCCCTGTATAGGGATAAAGGGTATCAGTGTTTCTCGGGGTGTTGTCTGGCTGCAGCCCAGACCGCAGGCAGACGTCACAGGATTATCAAGTGTACACAACAAACAACAGTCGCTTATAACGCCTCCAGCACTCCTCATACCAACTTCTCTCTCTCCTTTTGTCTTGCAGTAAGAGCTAACTCTGACACGGACTAGGTAATAGAGCCCAGATTTTTTAGGGAAAAGGAGTAGCTAACAGAGCACAGCTGAACACAAGGATTTCCAATATGGTCGATTAACCACTGTTCTGCTGGAAGAAATAAACACATTGAATAAACTGGAAAACTGCTTCTTCTCAGCGGTGGAGTAGAAGCAACCAGACGCTGCGGTCTTCTGGCTCCGCTCCACTGTGGCAACCTTGTGATATCATTGCTGTGACCTGTGATCTTAACAGGTCTCATTTATTCGATGGCTGGTGCGAACTCCGTGAGGTAATATCATATCTTATTTCATCTTTATTATTTGGTGCGTTCCGCCAACCCGTAACAGGCTGTAAGCCATAATCATCAACATTAACAGAAATAAACACCTGAAATCAGCGTCGGACTGGAGCACCTTGGGCCCACCAGAGAAAATCATTCTTGGGACCCACTATGTAGTTACATAGAGATAAATACAAGCCCACCAATTGTGCGGTAAAACACGCTAATATCCGGGTATAATATAAGTTAGTACAAATCTTAATTATGTAGCAGGAGTTGGGGTAGCCTCCCTCATAGAATATAAAGCAGCCCCCTCAAATAGTATAATGCAGCCTCCTCATAGAATATAATGCAGCCATCTCATAGAATATAATGCTGCCCCCTTCATAGGGTATAATGCTGCCCCCTCAGGGTATAATGCTGCCCCCCTCATAGGGTATAATGCACCCCCTCATAGGGTATAACGCTGCCTCCTCATAGGGTATAACGCTGCCTCCTCATAGGGTATAACGCTGCCCCCTCATAGGGTATAATGCACCCCCTCATAGGGTATAACGCACCCCCTCATAGGGTATAACGCTGCCCCCTCATAGAATATAAGGCTGCCCCCCATAGGGTATAATGCTGCCCCCCCCATAGGGTATAATGCTGCTCCCTCATAGGGTATAATGCTGCTCCCTCATAGGGTATAATGCTGCCACCTCATAGAATATAATGCTGCCCCCCATAGGGTATAATGCTGCCCCCCTCATAGGGTATAATTCACCCCCTCATAGGGTATAATGCTGCCCCCTCACAGGGTATAATGCCCCCACTCATAGGGTATAATGCACCCCCTCATAGGGTATAATGCACCCCCTCATAGGGTATAATGCTGCCCTCCCCTCATAGGGTATAATGCTGCCCCCCTCATAGGGTGTAATGCTTTTATATAGAGAGATATAGAGATAAATAGATATGGGATAAATAGATCTATGGATAGATAGATAGATAGATAGATATAGAGATAGAGATATAGAGATAGATATAGATATATAGAGAGATAGATATAGAGAGACAGATAGATATATAGAGAGATAGATATAGAGATAGAAAGATAGATAGAGAGATAGATAGAGATAGATAGAGATAGAGAGAGATAGATAGATATATAGAGATAGATAGATATAGATATAGAGATAGATAGATAGATATAGATAGATATATAGAGATAGATAGATAGATAGATATAGAGAGATAGATAGATATAGAGAGATAGATAGATATAGAGATATATAGATAGAGATATAGAGATAGATAGATAGATAGATAGATAGATAGATAGATAGAAAGATATTGTAATGCTAGGGGGTACCTAAGTTAGAGAGTGGACCCTCTGGATCGCGGCTCCGGAGCCCCAGGGTCGAGCACACCAGGTGAAGACCGACCCCTATACAGGGATCGTTTGGGGCAGGACCACAGAGGACGGAGGCGCGACAGCCGGAACCAAGAGGGACGGCTCCACGGACAGAAGGAGGGGGAAGGCAATGGTACGTAGAACGAGCAGGGACCAGAGGAACAGGACAGAACCAATACGGAAGGCAGGCACGTGGGAAGACCTAGGCGGGCAGAAGGCGGAGGACGGCACCGGGGATGGAAGACAGTGCGTAGGCAGGCTGGGAGGGAAGGAAGCAGGAGACAGGGAGCATAAGGCGGAACGAGGATTAGCTACAGTAGAACTGTAGAGGCCAGAAGGTGCAGGAAAACTACACGATCATCAGGCGTCCTCCTAACTGCGAGGACGCCTGAAGTACAGCAAGCCCAGGATGTGCGTCACCCAAACCCGCCCTCGGCGCCGCCCATTGCAGGGGAGACCAAGCCCGACTCTCAGCGCCGCCCACCATGGGAGAGAGAGGGAAGACGGCGGCGAGCGCGAACCAGGGGGCGGGAAGCAGGAGCAGATTTGAAGAGGAATTGACGGCGGGCGCGTGGCCGGGCGGGAGCGCGCAGGTGAGGGGATGCCGCAGCGGCCGCCGCAGCAAAAGGGGCATCGGCGGGCATAACCGCCGATGTCACAGTACCCCTCCCCTTACGGCGTCCCTTTGCGAGATTGGCCAAAAACTTTTTTAGAATGCGAGGGGCGTTGATATTTTCCCGAGGCTCCCAGGACCTCTCCTCGGGACCAAAACCCACCCAATCGATAAGAAAAAGGGTCTTACCCCGGGCTTTTTTCATAGCCAAGATGTCCTTGACCTCGAAGACGTTATCAGAGATGGCAGGAGAAGGAGGGACGATGGAAACCGGTTGGAACCGATTCAGGACTACGGGTTTCAGGAGCGAGACATGGAAAGCGTTGGGCACCCGGAGCGAAGCAGGCAACCTCAGTTTGTAAGCCACGGCATTAATACGTCCAATCACCTCAAACGGTCCAATGTACCGAGGACTCAGTTTGTAAGACGGAACTCTCAGACGGATATGTCGAGTTGAAAGCCAGACCTTGTCACCAGGATGGTACGGGGGTACGTCCTTCCGTCTCTTGTCTGCATGCTTCTTGATTCGGTCGTTGGCACTTTTGAGCGCATCCCTGGTCTCTCTCCAAATCTGCGAGAATTCTTTAGCAAGAGAATCGGCTGCGGGTACCTTGGTAGAGGTAGAAAAAGGCAACGGAATACCTGGGTTTTGACCGGTTACCACAAAAAAAGGTGACCTGGTGGTAGATTCACTGGGATGATTATTGTGCGAGAATTCAGCCCAAGGTAAAAGCGCAACCCAGTCGTCTTGATGAGCGTTGGTGAAGTGACGTAGGAAGGTGGTTAACCCCTGATTAATTCGTTCCACTTGCCCGTTGGTCTGAGGATGATATGCGGAGGAAAAGTCGAGAGATGTACCCATAAGCCGGCAGAGTGCCCTCCAGAAGCGGGAGGTGAACTGGACCCCCCGATCCGACAGAATCCGCTGAGGAAGACCATGCAGCCTGAAGACCTGGTGGATGAAGATCTCAGCCAACTTCGGAGCGGACGGTAGCCCCGATAAGGGAATAAAATGGGCCATCTTAGAAAAGCGATCTGCCACGACTAAGATGGTGGTACATCCGGCCGAGCGGGGCAAATCGGTCACAAAGTCCATGGCGATCTGTTGCCAGGGGGCTTCAGGAACTGGCAAAGGGTGAAGAAGACCGGCGGGCAAAGTCCTAGCCACCTTATTCTGGGCACAGATTGTGCAAGAGGCCACGTAGTCCATCACATCCTGGCGAAGCGTGGGCCACCAATAATACCGGGAAAGCAGGAAGAGAGTCTTCTTGGTCCCAACGTGTCCAGCAATTTTGGAGGAATGTCCCCAGCACAACACCTCTATACGTTTGCCTGGAGGGACGAAGGTCTTACCGGGCGGAGGGGTGGCAAAGTTCACAGGAGCCACGGTGATCATCCTGGAAGGCTCGATGATACAGGATGGGATTTCGTCCCTCTCTGAAGACTGCAACGACCTGGAAAGGGCATCGGCCTTGATGTTCCTATTGCCCGGTCGGAAGTGAAGTTGGAAGTCAAAGCGGGAAAAAAACAGGGCCCACCTGGCTTGCCGGGCATTGAGCCTTTGGGCGGTTTGCAGATAGGCCAGGTTTTTGTGGTCTGTGAGGATGGTAAAGGGATGTACAGCTCCTTCGAGTAAATACCGCCATTCAGTCAAGGCCATCTTAATGGCCAGTAATTCACGGTCTCCAATGGAGTAGTTGCACTCCGCCGGTGAAAAGACTTTAGAGAAGAAACCGCATGGAACCAGCCGTCCGGACGAAGCCTGCTGGGACAAGACCGCCCCCGCTCCAGTGGAGGAGGCATCCACTTCCAGGACAAAGGGTCTGCTGGCCACGGGCCGATGCAAAATGGGTGCTGAGGCAAAAGAACGTTTCAGAGTTTGGAAAGCTTTTTCCGCTTCAGGAGACCAGCTGTTGGGCTTCGTTCCTTTACGGGTCAGGTCCGTGATGGGTTTGGTAACCGTGGAAAAGTGAGGCACAAACTGACGGTAATAGTTTGCGAACCCAAGAAACCGCTGGATGGCCTTAATCCCCACAGGACGAGGCCACTTGAGTACCGCACCGAGTTTTTCGGGATCCATGCTTAGACCGGAGTCGGAGACGACATATCCCAAGAAGGGTAGTGACGACTGCTCAAAAAGGCATTTCTCGATCTTGGCGTAGAGTTGGTTCTCTCGGAGACGATGCAAGACCAAGCGTACACTCCTGCGATGAGAAGGCAGATCGGGGGAGAAAACGAGGATGTCGTCCAGGTAGATGACAACACAAGAATAGAGTAGATCCCGGAATACCTCATTGATAAATTCTTGGAACACAGCGGGGGCATTGCAAAGGCCGAATGGCATGACTAGATATTCATAATGCCCGTCACGAGTATTGAAGGCCGTCTTCCACTCGTCCCCAGCACGGATTCGGACCAAATTGTAGGCTCCCCGCAGGTCTAACTTCGTGAAGATCCGGGCTCCTCTCAACCGGTCAAAAAGCTCCGGAATCAACGGAAGGGGGTAACGATTCTTGATGGTGATCTTGTTCAGGCCCCGGTAATCAATGCAAGGCCGCAGTGATCCATCTTTCTTCCGGACGAAGAAAAAACCTGCGCCTGCAGGAGAGGAGGACTTTCGGATAAACCCCTTGGAGAGATTTTCGTGGATATATTCCGACATGGCAGTGGTCTCGGCTGGAGAGAGAGGGTATGTTCTACCTCTGGGGGGAACCGCTCCAGGAATCAGGTCGATGGGGCAGTCATAAGGCCGGTGCGGTGGCAGGGAATCCGCCTCTTTTTTGCAGAAAACATCAGCATAGGCGTGATATGGCACAGGAAGGCCAGGAAGGTCTGTAGGCTTGCGCTGAGGCTGGGGACGGACCAGGATACGTAAACAGCTTGCATGACAGGCGTGCCCCCAGCGCAGGATCTCTCCGGAACGCCAGTCGATAACAGGCTCATGCCGCCTGAGCCAAGGTAGCCCCAAAAGAATGGCGTGGGACAACTGAGGCAGGACATAAAAGGCAATCCTTTCTGAGTGGAGAGCGCCAACTTGCAGGTTTACTTCGGTGGTTACCGTGGTGATGAGCCCAGGAAGAGGTTTGCCGTCAACGGAGGTGATTGCTCGAGGATTACTTAAGACGACCACGGGAATCTGGAGTCTGTCAACCTCCTCCTGGTGGATGAAGTTGCCTGCCGCGCCCGAGTCCACATACGCCTCCACAGAGCTACGCCCCCGACCTGAAATAAGTAGAGCTGAAACGGTAAGTGGAAGAGAGGGGGTAGAATCACCTAGGGGGCCCTCTCCTACCTGGCCTAGGCGGATGCGTTTCCCGGTCTCTCAGGACAAGTGCGTATGAAGTGATTGGCCCCTCCACAATAGAGACAGAGTCCCTTGGTCATTCTCTCCCTACGCCGTTGTTCAGACAGCTTGATGCGATCAACCTGCATGGGCTCCGGGGTGGTGTTACTAGGGGGGGCACCAGTGCGCGGAATAGGAGCTTGGTATAACCTAAAGGACCTCCTCTCCTTAGCCGACTCTCGGGCGCGCTCCTGAAAACGCAGGTCAATACGAGTAGCCAAGGAGATGAGATCCTCCAGGGTGGTAGGGAGGTCACGCCCGGCCAACTCGTCTTTGATTTTACCAGAAAGTCCTCTCCAAAACGCACCAACCAGGGCTTCATTATTCCACCCCACCCTCTGGATCGCGGCTCCGACGCCCCAGGGTCGAGCACACCAGGTGAAGACCGACCCCTATACAGGGATCGTTTGGGGCAGGACCACAGAGGACGGAGGCGCGACAGCCGGAACCAAGAGGGACGGCTCCACGGACAGAAGGAGGGGGAAGGCAATGGTACGTAGAACGAGCAGGGACCAGAGGAACAGGACAGAACCAATACGGAAGGCAGGCACGTGGGAAGACCTAGGCGGGCAGAAGGCGGAGGACGGCACCGGGGATGGAAGACAGTGCGTAGGCAGGCTGGGAGGGAAGGAAGCAGGAGACAGGGAGCATAAGGCGGAACGAGGATTAGCTACAGTAGAACTGTAGAGGCCAGAAGGTGCAGGAAAACTACACGATCATCAGGCGTCCTCCTAACTGCGAGGACGCCTGAAGTACAGCAAGCCCAGGATGTGCGTCACCCAAACCCGCCCTCGGCGCCGCCCATTGCAGGGGAGACCAAGCCCGACTCTCAGCGCCGCCCACCATGGGAGAGAGAGGGAAGACGGCGGCGAGCGCGAACCAGGGGGCGGGAAGCAGGAGCAGATTTGAAGAGGAATTGACGGCGGGCGCGTGGCCGGGCGGGAGCGCGCAGGTGAGGGGATGCCGCAGCGGCCGCCGCAGCAAAAGGGGCATCGGCGGGCATAACCGCCGATGTCACAGATATAGAGAGATAGAAAGATATAGAGAGATAGTTATATAGATAGATAGATAGATAGAGAGATAGATAGATAGCTATAGAGATCGATAGATAGATAGATATAGATAGATAGATATAGAGAGATAGATAGCTATAGAGATAGATATAGATAGAGAGAGATAGATATATAGAGAGATAGATAGATATAGACATATATAGAGATAGATAGATATAGATAGATATAGATAGATATAGAGATAGATATAGATAGATATAGAGAGATAGATAGATATAGAGATAGATAGAGAGATAGATATAGAGATAGATAGATAGATGGATATAGAGAGATAGAGAGAGAGATATAGAGACAGATATAGAGATAGATATAGAGATAGATAGATCGATATAGAGAGATAGATAGAGAGAGATAGATATAGAAAGAGATAGATATAGAGAGAGATAGAGAGAGATAGAGAGAGATAGATAGATAGAAGAGATAGATATGGAGATAAAGATAGATAGATATAGAGATATATAGAGAGATAGAGATAGATATAGAGATATATAGAGAGATAGATATAGAGATAGATAGAGAGAGCGATATAAAAAAACAAAACACAATACTCACCTCTCCTCCTCGCTCCCACGCTGATTCCGGCAGCCGGCTTCAGTGTCAGGAGCTGCCCCCTCTGTCAGACACACAGCGGGTGCGCGATGTAGTGACGTCATCGTGCATCGGCTGTGAGTCAGCAGAGGGGACTGATGGGAGAGAGAGCGCTCTCTCCCATTACCATTGAGGGCAGCGCCGGCCCTCACTGCCGCATAGCGGTTTACTGGGCTGGGGCCCCTGGGGGAGAGCGGAGTAGAGACTGTGAAATGATATTCACTGCTTTCCACGCCCATGTGGGCGTGGGAAGCAGTGAATATTCATTTCCTTTTAGCAGCGGGGAAAGGGGCTCCTGGCTGCTGCTCCACTGGCACAGGGCCCCCATTAGCAGCTACGTGGTGTGCCGCTATTAGCGACACACCACTGGCTGGGGGCCCCTGGAGCAGCGGGGGCTCTAGGCAACTGCTGGCCCTGTATGCCAGCGGGTGCCAGGGCCCACCAGATGCCAGGGCCCACCGGAGAATCTTCCGGTTCTCCGGTGGGCCAGTCCGACACTGCCTGGAATAGATCACTGTGTGTGTTACAGAAACCACTGGAGCCATAGGCGGATGAGGACATGACTTGGGGATGGGTGGACCTTTACTCCTGCAGCTTTTTTGGTATAGTGGTGTAGATTTTAACCCCTTCCTGACATCCGACGTACTATCCCGTCCACGGTGCCCGGGCCCGTATGACCGTGGACGGGATAGTACGTCGGGCCCTTTAATGCGATACCGCGACTAAAGTCGCGGTGATCGCATTAAAATTCCGACGCCATCTCACCTTAGAAAAGATGGCGTCGGCATCCCGGGCTGCGATCCCGCCCCCCCGGCATCCAGAGCGCTGTGATTGGCTGTTCAATTCTGAACAGCCAATCGCAGCGTTTCTCATTGTTTCAGCCAATCAGCTTGGCTGAAACAATGATGTCCTAGGCTGGGATCGAGTACCGATGTAACGCCAGGCACCGGCAAAAAGCACCCGGATTGGCGCGATCGCCGATCTGATCGATCGCGCCAATCGCAGTGCACAGCGGCGCTATATCGCCGCTGTGCCCTGCCAGTACCGGCCAGGATCGGTGCTATATTAGCACCGATCATGCTGGAGCCTGATGCAGGCCCAGCAGGGCCTGCAGGAGTTGGCTGGCGCGATCGATTAGATCGGCGATCGCGCCAACCACAGGGCACAGCTGCGGTCACCATGTGACCGCTCTGTGCCCTGCTGGTGACCTGGGCATGACCTGCCTAGTAATCGGAGCTGTGAGCTCCGATTCTAGGCAGTTGCCATGGTCACCAGGCAGATCAGGGATTGGTGGGATCGATGTAATCATTCGATCCCACCAATGACAGGTCACAGCAGCGATGTGACCGCTCTGTGACCTGCCCCCTGACCTGCCTCTGACCTGTCTGCAGGGGTCCTCACTCTAGCTGAGGATTCCTGCAGAGAGGTCGGACGCAGCAAGAGCTCCTGTGCTGGGTATTGTGGTGCCACAGCTTGTAGCATCACAATCCCTGCAGAAGAAAGAAGAAGAAAGAAAACTACAATTGTAAGTGTTAATTGATCCCTGATCCCCTGCCCAATCTATCTTCACCCCCCCAATCTATCTTCATCCCCCCATCCCCCCTCCACCCCCCCTCTTACCCCCTTCACCCCCCTTTTACCCCCCTCCACCCCACTTTTGCGCCACCTCCGTGCGCAGCCGGCGAGCGTTGATCGGTGACGCAGTTCACCGATCAACACTCGCGCTCGCTTTTTTTCCCTTAGCCCCCTTTGCGCCACTTCCGTTCACACATTCCGCAGCCGCAAAAGTTGGATAAGTGACACACGTCACTTATCCAAGCTTGTGCCTGCCGTTTTTCATTTTTTTCACCCCCCTTTGTGCCACGTAACTACAACTGTTGATCCCTGCCCAATCTCTCTTCATCCACCCCAATCCCCCCATCCCCCTTCCCCCTATTTTTACCCCCCTCCACCCCACTTTTGCGCCACCTCCGTGCGCAGCCGCCGAGCATTGATTGGTGACGCAGTTCACCGATCAACGCTTGAGCTCGCTTTTTTTTTCTTAGCCCCTCCGTACACACATCCCGCAGCTGCGAAACTTGGATAAGTGACACAGTTCACTTATCAGAGTTTGCCGTTTTCCTTTTTTTTTTTTTCCACCCCCCCCCCTTGCGCCACCCCGTGCGCACATCCAGCAGCCTAGTTTTGATTAGTGACACTTATCAGCTAGGGCCTGCTGTTTTAGACTTTTTTCCACAGCTTTTTCTTTACAGAAAGTTTACACCAATCACTCCCCCCCCCCTCACGTACACATACAGTTTTCAATAAAGTGTACACCCAAGCACCATATTTACACAAAAATGTCATCAAATTCATCCCAACAGCGCTATTCAGTGGAGGAGGCATATGCTTTACTTGCCTCCGAAACTGATAGCGATTTGGATGACGATCCGACTTTTCTTTATTTTTCGGATTCTTCATCCTCTTCTTCTTCCTCTTCCCCCTCCTCATCTTCCTCCTCGGGTCCTGCGGAACCGCCACGCAGACGCTCCAGGACAGAAGATGAGGCAGCGCCCACCATGCCCGCAGCTGACCCAGTGCTCCCCGTATGGACCTCGCCCCCCGAAAATTACGAGCCACTGATTCCTGATTTTGTGGCAGAATCAGGAATCAAGTTTGACACCACCGGCCTCACAGAAATTGACTTTTTCAAAGTCTTTTTCTCTGAGGATTTTGTTAACCTCATGGTGGAGCAAACTAATTTGTACGCTCGTCAATTTTTGGAGCAAAACCCGCGTTCAACATTTTCAAACTGGTCTCCTGTAGACGCAGTTGAAATGACGCAGTTTTGGGGCCTGGTCCTCCATATGGGGATACTGAAGAAGCCGGAAATTCGGCAATATTGGAGTGTTGATATTTTATACAACACTCCAGTGTTCCGAATGGTCATGGCCCGGACGCGTTTTGAGGCCATCCAAGTTTCTGCATTATACTGATAATGCAGAGTGTCCCGCACAAGATGACCCCAACTTTGACCGTCTGTTCAAAGTTCGGCCGGTCATCGAACACTTCAACAAAAAGTTTGCTGAAGTGTACGTGCCCCAAAGGGACATCTGCGTGGATGAGTCCTTGGTTCACTTCAAGGGAAGGCTGCGATTCCGTCAATACCTGCCCAGTAAGAGGGCCAGGTACGGAATCAAACTCTATAAGTTGTGTGAGAGTACCTCAGGGTACACCCACAAGTTTAGAGTTTACGAAGGGAAGGACACCCGGATTGAACCCCCTGAGTGTCCTCCTTTCCTGGGAGTGAGTGGGAAAATTGTGTGGGATTTGGTGCACCCACTGCTGGATAAAGGTTATCACCTCTACACTGATAACTTTTATACCAGCATCCCACTCTACAAATCCCTCTCTGAGCGACGTACCGCAGCCTGCGGTACTGTCCGCAAAAATCAGAGAGGCCTCCCGAAGACGCTACTTGGGCAGATGCTCCGAAAAGGTGAGAGCAGAGCCCAATGTAGCGACCACCTGCTGGTGGTCAAGTACAAGGACAAGAGAGATGTCCATCTCTTGACCACCATACACGGTGATGGCAGTACCCTCTGCACTGTACGGGGTACCTCTACACAGGTCCTCAAACCGACATGTGTAGTGGGGTACAACAAAAAAATGGGGGGAGTTGATCTCTCCGATCAACTCCTCCAACCGTACAATGCATTGAGGAAGGCCAAGGTGTGGTACAAAAAGCTGGCCGTGCACATCGTCCAAATGGCAATGCTCAACGCATTCCTGCTGTCACAATGTGCATGCCCCAGCGATACGTCGTACCTTCATTTCCAGGAGGTAGTGGTTAAGGCCATGATGTTTGGCACTCAGGAAGGAGCGGGCCCCAGTACTTCAGGAACTGAATGTGCTCGTATTGTCCCAGGTCAGCATTTTCCGGGGGTGGTCCCGCCAACCCCAAGAAAAGGTAAGCCGCAAAAAAGGTGTCGAGTGTGTTACAAAAAAGGAATACGCAGGGACACGATTTACCAGTGCGACACCTGCCCCGAAAAACCTGGCCTGTGCATGAAGGATTGCTTCAAATTGTACCACACCTCCATGCACTACTAATTTACATTAGTGTAGTTGGGGGCACATCTAGATTTGTTCATTGGGGGTCTAGTATCCAAAATGATGTCACATGTGGGTTTTTTTCCTGTTTAGGCACATCAGGGACTCTGCAAATGGAACATGACGCCAGCAGACCATCAAAGTCTGCATTCCAAAACAACACTACTTCCCTTTCGAGCCCCAACGTGTGCCTAAACAGTTTTTTCCCACATGTGGGGTACCAGAGTACCCAGGACAAATTGGACAACGACTTTTGGGGTCCAATTTCTCCTGTTACTCTTGGGAAAATTAAAAATTGGGGACTAAATGATCATTTATGTGGGAACAAAACAGGATTTTATATTTTCACGCCTGGGCATTATAATCTTTAGTGAAACACTTGGGGGTTCAAAGTGCTCACCACACATCTAGATAAGTTCCTTAGGGGGTCTAGTTTCCAAAATGGGGTCACTTATGGGGGGTTTCTACTGTTTAGGAACATCAAGGGCTCTGCAAATGGAACATGACGCCCGCAGACCATTCCATCAAAGTCTGCTTTCCAAAACGTCATTACTTCCCTTTCGAGCCCTGACGTGTGCCCAAACAGTAGTTTTCTCCCACATGTGGGGTATCAGGGTACTCAGGACAAATTGGACAACAACTTTTGGGGTCCAATTTCTCCTGTTACTCTTGGGAAAATTAAAAATTGGGGACTAAATGATCATTTATGTGGGAACAAAACAGGATTTTATATTTTCACGCCTGGGCATTATAATCTTTAGTGAAACACTTGGGGGTTCAAAGTGCTCACCACACATCTAGATAAGTTCCTTAGGGGGTCTAGTTTCCAAAATGGGGTCACTTGTGGGGGGTTTCCACTGTTTAGGCACATCAGACGCTCGTCAAACGTGACATGGCGTCCAATCTCAATTCCAGCCAATTTTAGGTTGAAAAAGTCAAACGGGGCTCCTTCCCTTCTGAGCCCTGCCATGTGCCCAAACAGTGGTTCCCCCCCACATATTGGGTATCAGCGTACTCAGGACAAATTTGACAAGAACCTTTGGGGTCCAATTTCTCCTGTTACCCTTGGGAAAACAAAATATTGGGGACTAAATTATCATGTTTGTGGAAAAAATATGATTTTTTATTTTCACGCCCGGGTGTTATAAACTTCTGTGAAGCCCTTGGGGGTTCAAAGTGGTCACCACTAGAGTTGAGCGACTTTTGGTTTTTTAGGGTCGCGTTTCGTTTCGTGAAACCCGACTTTTCTAAAAGTCGGGTCGAGCAAGATCGTCCGATTATAGGGAAAAGTCGGGGTCGTCCCGAAACACGAAACCCAATGTAAGTCAATGGGGAATAAAAGTCGGCAGTGAGAGGAGGACAGGAAACACACCTACAGTGCCCATTTGAATGCCAAAAGCATCAATTCTTCTTACTTAAGCTTGTCAACCTTAATTAACTTCATAATACAAGTTACGCACTGAAAAATGGGGGTTATTTGGCTAAAGTTGTGGGGGGGGAGGGCTGGCTGCAGGTTTTCATGTGCCCTGGGCGAAAGAGCGCCCCTTTAACACATACCACAACTCATCATGCTCCGATACGGCAGATAAATAGCGGTATAGTACAATGAAAAATACCTCACTTTTTACATCTCATGACGAGGCCCATCTATTTCTCCATACAGAATCATTGGTCCCATATAATGTTTGAAACAGTATATGATGAGCTCCACATAATGCTACAGTATATGTTGGTCCCCATGGATGAAGCTCCACTGTCTTATGGGCCCAAATAATGCTCCAAACATAATGGGCCCCATTTCTAATGCTCTAGTGTATAATGGGCCCTGTAAATGCTGCTCCAGTGTCTGATGTCCACCTTTGGAATGTTCCAGTGTATGGTGGGCCCCATCTATCATTCTCCAGAGTATAGTGCTCCCCAAAAATTGCTGTCCCAACATTGAAAACAATCAAATAAGTCTCCTCGCTAGGGAATCCCTGTACTTGTCTGGACTCCTCGTCGTCCCCATCTTCCATCTCACTGCACAGTATTTCAACTTTGCAAGTGCTGTGATCCTGGGCAAGCAGGGGGGGCCCACTCGTTGGCGACGGCACTGGCACAGGGCCCCTGATAGTACGGTGGTGTGTCTGATGGCGGGTGGGCCGAACCTGCACTTTCATCTGCAGCTTCCTCTTTGTCACCGTGTAAGATGGAACTGTATATGGGAAGGGTAACCTGAGTTTCATCAGGGTAAGATTCAGGTCGTGTAGCGTGCGAGGGGAATGTAGTGGTCTGGGTCAATGTACCAGCAGATTCATCGAGCAGTGGCTGGGCATCAGTGCACTTGTGTCGCCCCCAGGAGTACGGTCGCCACAGTGGCATTACCTTCTTCCTAGGGAGTGTGATGTCATGCTTGGGAGCAACGAAGGATCTCTCTAGCAGGTTAACTGATTGGGCGGCGTTATTCCCACGAGTCATGACCCTCCAAACAGCGTTCATGAAGGCAAAGTGTTTGTTTTACGTGGGCAGTATGGTTGCAAAGCTGAACCTTAAAGGAATGTCCAGAAGAGCACCATCAGGAGTGAAGCCTACGGTTAAATTCGACTCCACCTGGGAAACCTCAACCATGCCAGCTACAGAACAGATGCACACATTGCAAGCTTAATTCCGTTAACGAATGAGACTCCGTCATGCCCCGCGGTCCGAGTCCGGCTTACTAGAGGGACACGTGAGGCTCTGGCACATGAGATTGGCCAATAACTGGTGTGTCATGCCCTTACATGTCCGTGGCTGCATGTGTGCTACACTGAAAAGGCCAGCGTTTGTCGCTTACAGGTGCAGATAACCCGCTGAACAACGTTAGTGATGGGGATCACTGATTAAAATTATTACCCGCGAACAATGATTTCCCAGTAAGTGCAGGTCAACCGCAGTTCCGGAATTAGGCCTAACCGTCATTCCTGAAAAAATGAAAAACTTACGTGTGCAAACCACAGGTGCTATAGCTTGCTTAACAGCTCGCCAGCCGTTCTCACGCCCAGTATGGATTACACGTGATTGCACAAAGGTGAGAAAGGGTACTGTATCCCCGGATAACATGTATGGATAGCGTACACATTCAAAATATATGTCTCAGGAGGCAGGCTCAGACGGTGTTAGGCCCAGTATGGATTGCACGTGATTGCACAAAGGTTAGAAAGGGTACCGTATCCCCAGATAACATGTATGGATAGCGTACACTTTCAAAATATATGTCTATACATCAGGAGGCAGGCTCAGACGGTGTTAGGCCCAGTATGGATTGCACGTGATTGCACAAAGGTTAGAAAGGGTACCGTATCCCCGGATAACATGTATGGATAGCGTACACATTCAAAATATATGTCTATACATCAGGAGGCAGGCTCAGACGGTGTTAGGCCCAGTATGGATTGCACGTGATTGCACAAAGGTTAGAAAGGGTACCGTTTCCCCGGATAACATGTATGGATAGCGTACACATTCAAAATATATGTCTCAGGAGGCAGGCTCAGACGGTGTTAGGCCCAGTATGGATTGCACGTGATTGCACAAAGGTTAGAAAGGGTACCGTATCCCCAGATAACATGTATGGATAGCGTACACTTTCAAAATATATGTCTATACATCAGGAGGCAGGCTCAGACGGTGTTAGGCCCAGTATGGATTGCACGTGATTGCACAAAGGTTAGAAAGGGTACCGTATCCCCGGATAACATGTATGGATAGCGTACACATTCAAAATATATGTCTATACATCAGGAGGCAGGCTCAGACGGTGTTAGGCCCAGTATGGATTGCACGTGATTGCACAAAGGTTAGAAAGGGTACCGTTTCCCCGGATAACATGTATGGATAGCGTACACATTCAAAATATATGTCTCAGGAGGCAGGCTCAGACGGTGTTAGGCCCAGTATGGATTGCACGTGATTGCACAAAGGTTAGAAAGGGTACCGTTTCCCCGGATAACATGTATGGATAGCGTACACATTCAAAATATATGTCTATACATCAGGAGGCAGGCTCAGACGGTGTCAGGCACAGTATGGATTTGACGGCCCAGATTACACAGCGGAGGAGCAGGGAGAGGTAAAGATTGCAAATGCTGGGGCCCTGCCCAAGCAAGGGGGGCCCACTCGTGGGCGTCGGTACTGGCACTGGGCCCCTCATAGTACAGCGGTGTGTCTGACGGCGGGTGTGCACCACCACCCTCAGAGACACTTGATTGCACTATGAGGGACCCTGTGCCAGTGCCCGCGCCCAAGAGTCGGCCTACCCACCTGTCCAGGGCAACGGCACTCGCACGGTGTCGTGCGCTAGGTGGTGACCCCGGCCATGGGGGGGAGGCAGCACAGTTAGGGAGTTTTAGAAAGTGGCATATGTTGATGTTGGACATTCAGCTGATGCAAAAGGCGAAATAGGTGAAGTCCCAGGAAGAGGTGGACCAAAGCAAGCCATTTTTCTGTCACCCTATGTGTCATCAGGGGAAGGTGGGACAAAATCCTTGGAAACCCATGCATGGTTCATTTTAATGAAGGTTAGATCATCCACATTTTGGGTTGACAGACGGGTCCTTTTTTCTGTAAGGATTGATCCAGCTGCACTGAAGACTCTTTCCGATAGCACACTTGCAGCTGGGCAAGCGAGCTCCTGTAAGGCATATTGGGCCAATTCAGGCCAGGTGTCCAGTTTAGCGGCCCAATAGTCAAAGGGGAATGACCTGTGTGGGAGAACATCGATATGGGAGGAAAAGTAGTTTGTAACCATAGTTAACAACTGCTGTCTCCTGTCACTTTCCATCGATGCAGTATTACCAGTTGTGTGAGCGGTATTTGAAAAATCAGTCCACAATATTGTCATGAAACCCCTGTCTCCAACGCCACTTCTGCTGTGTGCACCACGAACACCTCTGCCAAGCTGCCCCCGGCCAGTACGGCTCGTGTGAGAACCATCACCGCTGCTGTGTGCTGGGAATGCCTCAAGCAACCGATTTACCAGAGTTGCTTGTTTATTAGCCAATATTAGGTCAAGGTTCTCCTGTGGCATGATGTTTTGTAATTTGCCTTTATAGCGTGGATCCAGGATGCTGGCCAACCAGTAGTCGTCATCGTTCATCATTTTGGCAATGCGGGGGTCCCTTTTTAGGATCTGCAAGGCATAATCTGACATGTGGGCCAATGTTCCCGGTGTCAATGATGCACTGCGAGTGCTGGGTGGAGGAGCACTTTCTGGCAAATCCACTACCCTCCAGTCACGCACAAACCCTGTACCAGACCTTGCCACGCCAACATTTTCACTTGCCCCACGAGATGCATCCTCCTCCCCTAAGTAATCATCCCCATCATCATCCTCCTCCTCCTCCTCTTCTTCCTCCACCTCGTCCAGGAGATGTCCCTGAGCAGACAATGGCTGAATGTCATCAAGGATTCCCTCCTCCTCTTCCTCCTCATCAACATTGGCTGCAGACGCCTGCTCCTTAAGGTGCGTCAAAGTTTGCATGAGCAGACGCATAAGTGGGATGCTCATGCTTAGGATGGCGTCGTCTGCGCTTACCAGCCGTGTGCATTCCTCAAAACACTGAAGGACTTTACAGAGGTCTTTCAGCTTCGACCACTGCACACCTGTCAACTCCATGTCTGCTCTCAAAGTGCCTGGCTGTGTATCCTCCCACAAATGCATTATGGCCTGCCTCTGCTCGCACAGCCGCTCCACCATGTGCAGGGTGGAGTTCCACCTTGTTGCAATGTCGATAATGAGGCGGTGGTTGGGAAGGTGGAGCAATCGCTGCAGCTTCTGCATATGAACGGAGTGTACAGGCGACCGGCGGATGTGCGCGCACAGTCTTCGCACCTTCTGGAGCAGGGCTGTTAACTCCGGATAATTTTTGAGGAAGCACTGCACCACCAGGTTCAAGGTGTGAGCCAAGCAAGGTATGTGGCTGAGTTTTGAAAGGGCTATGGCTGCCACAAAATTACGGCCGTTCTGCAACACAGCCTGCTGACGCTTTCCACTAGCTGCTCGATAGGGGGACACATCGTGTGCAACAGTGGCAGCTGCAGATGGAGTGCTCGTACGACTGCGCTCTGTGGACGAGCTTTCGCTTCTGGAGGAGGAGGAGGAGGGTCGAACGCCTACAGCCAACTGTTTCCTATACCGTGGGCTAGGCAGCACTGTCCCACCACCGCTGTCCCCTGTGGACCCTGCATCCACCACATTAACCCAGTGCGCAGTGATGGACACGTAACGGCCCTGGCCATGCCGACTGGACCATGCATCAGTTGTGAGGTGCACCTTTCCGCTCACTGACTGCTTGAGTGCATGGCCAATGCGGTCTTTGACATGATGGTGGAGGGCTGGGATGGCTTTGCGAGAGAAGAAGTGGCGACTGGGTAGGTCATAGCGTGGTACTGCATAGGCCATGAGTTCGCGGAAAGCTGTGCTTTCCACCAACCGAAAGGGCATCATCTCAAATGAGATTAGTTTGGCAATGTGGGCGTTCAAACCCAGTGTACGCGGATGAGAGACTGAGTACTTTCTTGACCTACTCATAGTGTCTGGGAGGGTGAGCTGGACTTGAGAGCTGCATATGGTGGAAGTAGCGGTGGACAGGGCGGACTGAGAGAGGGTTGATGATGGTGATGGAGTTGGTGTTCTTTCTGATGGCCTAGAATCAGTCTTTCGTTGATATAACAGTGGGATTCCCTGACTGCTGTGGCCTTGCAACGACACCTCAACATTTGCTGCTGTGCTAACCGGTGGGCTTACAGTGGGGGAAACAATGTAGCGTTGCTGACTACCTTCGTTGTGATCAGTTGCACATGTGGCACTTGAGGTTTGGTGTTGTGTCCACGCTTGCAAGTGCATGCTGGTTAAATGTCTAAGCATGCAACTGGTATTCAAATTTTTCAGATTTTTCCCTCGGCTAAAGGTCTTTGCGCACTTCTTACAGATAACCTTGGCCTGATCATGAGGATTTTGTTCAAAAAAGTGCCACACTGCACTCTTCCTACTTTGGCAGACATTTTGCGGCCTAGCACGCTGTGATCTTTTGACCCTCTGGACAAGCTGTCCAGCAACTCTTTTTATGTTTGGAACCTGTCTTTGGAGTGCTACGGGCCTGCCAGATAACAGCTGTTGCGATGTCGATGTCTGCTGTGGATGCTCCTCATCTGAGCTATTGGAAGCAGCACCCTCTTCCCCCAATGGATGCCAATCTGGGTCAACAACTGGGTCATCCATCACCTCCTCTTCTATGTCATGTGCACCTTCCTCTGTGTCACCGTGTATGGTGGTATAGTGTGCGGGAAGGGGCACCTGAGTCTCATCAGGGTCAGAATCTGGCTCTGTACACTGCGAGGACAATGTAGTGCTCTGAGTGAATGTACCAGCAGAATCATCCATCAGCGGCTGTGCATCAGTGCACTCCATGTCAGATTCATCTTGGCCTGGGTAATTCACCATTTGACTTGATAATCCAGGCATGGTATGTGAAAACAGCTCCATGGAGTAATCAGTAGTATGGCCTGCGTCATCCTTCAATCTTGGTTGGGGTGAAGGACACAAGGAAAGGTGTGGTTCATGAACATGAGCCTCCAATGACGACTCAGTGCTTTTACTTTTTACAACTGAAGAAGAGGAGGCGATAGAGCTGGAGGCTGAGTCAGCAATGTAAGACAAAACTTTTTCCTGATGCTCTGGCTTTAAAAGCGGTTTGCCAACTCCTAGAAAACTAAGCGTTCGAGGCCTTATGTAGCCAGACGATGATGCAGGCTCAACACCTCCTGCATTCGGTCCTATTTTGCTCTTGCCACTACCATCAGATCCACCACCAACACCATCATTACCAGCTGCCAACCCCCGCCCAATTCCACGGCCTCTTCCACCAGCCTTCCTCATTTTTGGTAGAAATGTAGACAAAATCCAACAAACTATATAGTAAAGTAAAACAAGGTACAAGGTGTCTATAGGACAGGGGAGATTTTGAATTTCTGCAGACACTTGTGGACACTGGACACTTGTGGATTGTGTGAGGCCCAATGAATATCTGAGCGCTATGTGACAGGCTCGATGGCACAGCTGTGACCAAAGTGACGAGAGGATAAGGGAGATTTTGAATCTCTGCACACACTTTTGGACACTGGACACTTGTGGATTGTGTGAGGCCCAATGAATATCTGAGCGCTATGTGACAGGCTCGATGGCACAGCTGTGACCAAAGTGACGAGAGGATAAGGGAGATTTTGAATCTCTGCACACACTTTTGGACACTGGACACTTGTGGATTGTGTGAGGCCCAATGAATATCTGAGCACTATGTGACAGGCTCGATGGCACAGCTGTGACCAAAGTGACGAGAGGATAAGGGAGATTTTGAATCTCTGCACACACTTTTGGACACTGGACACTTGTGGATTGTGTGAGGCCCAATGAATATCTGAGCGCTATGTGACAGGCTCGATGGCACAGCTGTGACCAAAGTGACGAGAGGATAAGGGAGATTTTGAATCTCTGCACACACTTTTGGACACTGGACACTTGTGGATTGTGTGAGGCCCAATGAATATCTGAGCACTATGTGACAGGCTCGATGGCACAGCTGTGACCAAAGTGACGAGAGGATAAGGGAGATTTTGAATCTCTGCACACACTTTTGGACACTGGACACTTGTGGATTGTGTGAGGCCCAATGAATATCTGAGCGCTATGTGACAGGCTCGATGGCACAGCTGTGACCAAAGTGACGAGAGGATAAGGGAGATTTTGAATCTCTGCACACACTTTTGGACACTGGACACTTGTGGATTGTGTGAGGCCCAATGAATATCTGAGCGCTATGTGACAGGCTCGATGGCACAGCTGTGACCAAAGTGACGAGAGGATAAGGGAGATTTTGAATCTCTGCACACACTTTTGGACACTGGACACTTGTGGATTGTGTGAGGCCCAATGAATATCTGAGCGCTATGTGACAGGCTCGATGGCACAGCTGTGACCAAAGTGACGAGAGGATAAGGGAGATTTTGAATCTCTGCACACACTTTTGGACACTGGACACTTGTGGATTGTGTGAGGCCCAATGAATATCTGAGCGCTATGTGACAGGCTCGATGGCACAGCTGTGACCAAAGTGACGAGAGGATAAGGGAGATTTTGAATCTCTGCGCACACTTTTGGACACTGGACACTTGTGGATTGTGTGAGGCCCAATGAATATCTGAGCGCTATGTGACAGGCTCGATGGCACAGCTGTGACCAAAGTGACGAGAGGATAAGGGAGATTTTGAATCTCTGCGCACACTTTTGGACACTGGACACTTGTGGATTGTGTGAGGCCCCATGAATATCTGAGCGCTATGTGACAGGCTCGATGGCACAGCTGTGACCAAAGTGACTACAGAATAAGGGAGATTGGATTGCTTTTAACAAAGCAGTTTGCGGAGCAGTGGGTAAACAGCAATGCCAGCCTGTCAGGAAGCCTTAAAAGGCAGCCCAACAACCAACACCACTGATACACCACAATATAGCCTCCCCTTGCACTGCACACACAGTGACTTGTGTGTTGTGCAGGCCAAATTGCTAGCAGCAGAAGCAGTTTTTTTTTCTTCTCAGCAGGACAAAAAAAAAAAATTGGGATTGCTTTTAAAAAAGCAGTTTGCGGAGCAGTGGGTAAACAGCAATGCCAGCGTGTCAGGAAGCCTTAAAAGGCAGCCCAACAACCAACACCACTGATACACCACAATATAGCCTCCCCTTGCACTGCACACACAGTGACTTGTGTGTTGTGCAGGCCAAATCGCTAGCAGCAGAAGCAGTTTTTTTGTCTTCTTCCCTGCCTAACGCTCTCCCTACAGAATCAGCAGCAACCTCTCCCTATACAGAGATCGGCAGAAGTAAGATGGCGGTCGGCGTGCACGCCCTTTTAAACCCCCTGTGACGCCCACCAAAGCAAGCCAATCACTTGCATGCCCTTCTGAAAGATGGTGGTGACCCCTGCCTATGTCATCACGTTGCCCACAGTGTCCGTGGATCCTGATTGGCTGTAAAAGAGCGCAAAACAAACTTTTGAAACGCGACTTTGGCGCGTAAGTCGCCGACCTCGTGGCCGACCTCATCCTATTGTCGGGTTTCGTTTTATGAAACCCGACTTTGCCAAAAGTCGGCGACTTTTGAAATTTTTCGACCTGTTTCGCTCAACTCTAGTCACCACACATCTAGATAAGTTCCTTAGGGGGTCTAGTTTCCAAAACGGGGTCACTTGTGGGGGGTTTCCACTGTTTAGGCACATCAGACGCTCGTCAAACGTGACATGGCGTCCAATCTCAATTCCAGCCAATTTTAGGTTGAAAAAGTCAAACGGGGCTCCTTCCCTTCTGAGCCCTGCCATGTACCTAAACAGTGGTTCCCCCCCACATATTGGGTATCAGCGTACTCAGGACAAATTTGACAACAACCTTTGGAGTCCAATTTCTCCTGTTACCCTTGGGAAAACAAAATATTGGGGACTAAATGATCATGTTTGTGGAAAAAATATGATTTTTTATTTTCACGCCCGGGTGTTATAAACTTCTGTGAAGCCCTTGGGGGTTCAAAGTGGTCACCACATATCTAGATAAGTTCCTTAGGGGGTCTAGTTTTCAAAATGGGGTCACTTGTGGGGGGTTTCCACTGTTTAGGCACATCAGACACTCGTCAAACGCGACATGGCGTCCGATCTCAATTCCAGCCAATTTTAGGTTGAAAAAGTCAATCGGGGCTCCTTCCCTTCTGAGCCCTGCCATGTGCCCAAACAGTGGTTCCCCCCCACATATTGGGTATCAGCGTACTCAGGACAAATTTGACAACAACCTTTGGGGTCCAATTTCTCCTGTTACCCTTGGGAAAACAAAATATTGGGGACTAAATGATCATGTTTGTGGAAAAAATATGATTTTTTCTTTTCACGCCCGGGTGTTATAAACTTCTGTGAAGCCCTTGGGGGTTCAAAGTGGTCACCACACATCTAGATAAGTTCCTTAGGGGGTCTAGTTTCCAAAATGGGGTCACTTGTGGGGGGTTTCCACTGTTTAGGCACATCAGACACTCGTCAAACGCGACATGGCGTCCGATCTCAATTCCAGCCAATTTTAGGTTGAAAAAGTCAAACGGGGCTCCTCCCTTCTGAGCCCTGCCTTGTGCCCAAACAGTGGTTCCCCCCCATATATTGGGTATCAGCGTACTCAGGACAAATTTGACAACAACTTTTGCGGTCCAATTTCTCCTGTTACCCTTGGGAAAATAAAAAAATTGTTGCTAAAATATTATTTTTGTGACTAAAAAGTTAAATGTTCATTCTTTCCTTCCACGTTGCTTCTGCTCCTGTGAAGCACCTGAAGGGTTAATAATCTTATTGAATGTAGTTTTGAGTAGCTTCAGGGGTGCAGTTTTTAGAATGGTGTCACTTTTGGGTATTTTCTGCCATATAGACCCCTCAAAGTGACTTCAAATGTGAGGTGGTCCCTAAAAAAAATGGTTTTGTAAGTTTTGTTGTAAAAATTAGAAATCGCTTGTCAAATTTTAACCCTTATAACTTCCTAACAAAAAAAAATGTTGTTTCCCAAATTGTGCTGATGTAAAGTAGACATGTGGGAAATGTTATTTAGTAACTATTTTGTGTCACATATTTCTCTGTTTTAAGGGCATACAAATTCAAAGTTTGAAAATTGCAAAATTTTCAAAATTTTTGCCATATTTCTGTTTTTTTCATAAATAAACGCAAGTTATAGCAAAAATTTTTTACCACTAAAGTGAAGTACGATATGTCACGAGAAGACAATCTCAGAATCGCCTAGATCCGTTGAAGCGTTCCAGAATTATAACCTCATAAAGGGACAGTGGTCAGAATTGTAAAAATTGGCCTGGTCATGAACGTGCAAACCACCCTTGGGGGTGAAGGGGTTAAGCAAGAGTGAAGTTGCTTTCAGAGAAGCACAGTATGTCTGTGCCTGGTGGGTTACTGTGAGGAGGGTGAGGATTATATAGAGCAGGACATCTGTCTCTCTCCCTCTTTCTTACACAGGATGAACAGGAGGAAGCATGTCTGCAGTTTCAGGGAGTATAATACTGGGGTTATCACCTTACACGACAGATGATAGGAGCACATTCACCTCAGACATCATGTACTAGTGTAGTATCAGCTCCTACATTATGTATGGGATTAATATTACCTCAGCGATTCATGTAGCTGCCATGTCCCTCATGTGCCTGCTACATTTTCCTCACAGACTGTGAGCTTCCGTGTGACCTCCCTGCAGACATGTTTGATATACTACTCTGCATTCACCTCAGACATTGTGTAGTGTGTACTAGGGTAGTATCAGCTCCTACATCATATCTGGGATCAAGATTACCTCAGGAATTCATGTAGCTGCCATGTTCCCTCACTTATTGCAGAGGCAGCTTTTGTGTGACCTCCCTGCAGACATTTCTGATATACCACATTACTGCTGTATTATACAGTCTTCATGAGTTCTGGGTTTATGTATGATAGGACAGAGCAGGGACGCATACAGTGTCTGCCATTACTATGGTGGAGCTGAGCAGTCACATGTATTAGAGACACTGGTGAGAGGAGCAGTCGGGGGATGGTATATGTATGATGATGAAAGGCTGCACTTCATGTCAGTGCACTGTATACTGACCCTGCTGTGTGCTGATTATCCCCCCTTCCCAGTTATTAGGCTGAGTTCACACGTTGCATTTTTTTCGCGTTTCCGCGGCGGTTTTAACCGCGCGATTTTGCCGCGAAAACGCGAAAAATAAGCATCCCGTGCATTCCTATGGGATTCCGCAATGCTGTGCTAATGCTGCGGTTTTTACCGCGGCGGAATCGCTTCGCGGTAAAAACCGCAGCATGCTCATTAATTTGCGGAATCGCGGCGATCCCGCACCCATAGGAATGCATTGTTCCGCTTACTTCCCGCATGTGGCTGTGCACACCATGCGGAAAGTAAGCAGAACAATTGCGGATGGTACCCATGGTCCGGAGGAGAGGAGACTGTCCTCCGGGCTTTGGGTACCATATCCCTGTAAAAAATAGAATTTAAAATAAAAAATATTGTTATTCTCACCTTCCGGTGTCCCGCGCAGCCTTCCCGCTTCTCTTCACGCTCCGGTCCCAGTAGTCCTTTGCGAAAATGCTCGCGATGACGTCCGTTCTCGCGGGATCGCGAAGTCTAGCGGTCATTCGCGCGACGTCATCGCGAATTACCGCGAGACGTCGCGATCCCGCGAGAACTGACGTCATCGCGGGCATTTTCGCAAAGGATTACTGGGAACAGATGCGCGGGACGTCGGAGGGTGAGAATAACACCATTTTTTATTTTTTTTTTACATTCTATCTTTTACTACTGAAGCCGCATAGGGGGCCTCAGTAGTAAAAAGTTGGTCACACTCGTCAAACACTATGTTTGACGAGTGTGACCAACCTGTCAATCAGTTCTCCAAGCGATGCTACAGATCGCTTGGAGAACGCTAGCATTTTGCAAGCTAATTACGCTTGCAAAATGCTAGTTTTTCCACGGGAAAATCGCGGGAATTTAAAATGCGATTTTCCCGCGGACTGGAATTCCGGAATTCTCGCGGTAATTTCCGCGAGAGTTCCGGTACGTGTGCACTTAGCCTTATGGAGTCTGAGGATCTGTATGTGACCTCGTCTCTGTTACACACTGTGAGGCTGGGTGTGCAGACCCAGTGTAACCAGGTTACTCACTATATGTGGTATATGTGTAAAGGCTCTATTCCTGTGCTGTATACTTAACCTGTACCACAGGTCTGTATACATGATATCACTCCTCACTCTGCTATATACGGATCATGCTGGGTATAAACATCCTGTGTCTCCAGGTCATTTTCCAGGCTGTACATATAATCTGGACATGACTTCCAGCTTAGTGCTTGATTTCTGTAGCTATTGCTGCCTTTAGTCCTCCCCCTCGTATGTTGCATGATCAGAGTATACCCACCAAGAGCTTATTTTATATTATCTAAGATGGTGCATAGCACAGGCCTGAATGGATTATGTTTTATCATGTGTAAAATAAATAATCGGTGAGTAAGGCCTCTTTCACACTTCCGTTTTTGACCATCAAAATCCGCCAGTTTTTTGGCGGATCCGTTTTTTTCCCCATTGAGTTGCATTACCGGCGGATGTCTCTCTCTCTCTCTCTCTCTCTCTCTCTCTGACTGCGGTTCCTTTAAAAATCTGCATTCAACGGATCTGTCAAAAAAACGGTCCTGTGGCATCCATTTGCATCAGTTACAAATGGATCCGCTTTCCGCCATTTTGGCGGATTTTAACTGACAAGTAAAAACGGAAGTGTGAAAGAGGCCTAACTCAGCACATGGCGGGCAGTGAGTGGGCACTAATAACTCAGCACATGGCGGGCAGTGAGTGGGCACTCCTAGTGTGAGGCTGCACATTGCTCTGGAGGACTCATCATGGGCCCAGTTTTCAGCCCTGTCTCTCGTCTATTGTAATTGTATGTAGTAGAGTGACTGGGATACAGAACTTGCAGTTTTCTGCTAACACACCTATGGCTGCAGACAGCTTATATTAGACCTACATATTTCTTACCATTTACGCGCAGCTGGTGATTAGAGTCTGTCTGTAACTGCTGTAGAGGAGCAGGCGGCTTCTCATTTATTGTTACAGCATATAACACAGCATTGCCCATCTCTGTCTATTTCTGGACCTTACAATGGGATATTTTCCATTATTAACCTGTTGTATACCTTGGTTGTAAACCTGCATGGTTTTCACCCTCACTTATCTCACATCTTGTGCGGTTGGAGGGGTCTTTGAAGTTGGTTAAATATGGTCTGGGGGATCCAATGGGATATGGTTTCCTCCTTTTGGAATTTAATATGGTTCTGGATCTGGTGAAAGGTGGAGGGGAGTTTTGGCAACGGTTTGTCGGATCCCCAGGTAATTCAAGTGAACATCGGAACCCTTGTGGTTATGGTGCTCCCGAGCTGGTGGGGTAACGGCTGGGAGTAATTGTTGGTACATTTTATGTTCACCTTATGTTTGGTAATCACCGGATTTTGGGAGCTTCAAGGACTCCTACCAGCGTGTTAATATTATTTATGCTTTGATGTTTTATTGTATGTTTGTTTTAATAAAGGCGTGAATAATAATTTAAAAAAAAAAAGGGATCAGTGTATACCCACCCAGTGCTTATTTTATATTACTTAAGATGGCGGATAGCACAGGCCTGAGTGGATTACCTGGAGCCTGGTGGTTGGGGGGGTCCTTGAAGTTGGTTAGAAATTGGTCTGGGGGATCCATTGGGATATGGATTCCTCTTTTTGGAAGTTAATATGATTCTGGACCTGGTGAAAGGTGGAGGGGAGTTTCGGCAAGAGTTTGTCGGATCCCCAGGAAATTCAAGTGAACATTAGAACCTTTGTGGCTATGGTGCTCCCGAGCCAGTGGGGTAACGGCTGGGAGTAATTGTTGGTACATTTTATGTTTGGTAATCACCAGATTTGGGAGCTTCACGGACTCCCCCCCAGCGTGTTAATGTTATTTATGCTTTGATGTTTATTTTATGTTTATTTTAATAAGAACATGAGTTAAAAATTAAAAAAAACAAAAACAGTTATTTGTTTTCCTTTTAGTGGGTCCTTGAAGTTATTTATAAATTGGTCAGTAGGGGTAACCATATTAAGTATGGACCTCTGGGGTGGGGGTTCTTGGAGTTGACGCTGAATCAGCAAAAAGGAATTGGAAGTTAAAGTTCGGGACAGTTAAAAATTGTTTCGGTGGATCTGGCTTTTGGTTACGGCTCTGGACGGGGTTTTACCCGGGAGCTTTTGGTGGTTAGACTTCCCGGAATGGGATGTTTGGTGCCCTCGAGCTGGTGGTTTACGGCTGAGGGTAACGTGGAGTTTTAAGTTCTTGTGTTTTTGCCAAATATTTAGCCAAAATTTTTGGGGCTCCAAGAACCCCCCCCCATGTCGTATAAGATTGTGTATTTAATACTTATTGTAAATGTTTATGTTAATAAACTGGCCGCTGACCCCCATGGGTTTGGAAGGATAACCATTTCAGGTATGGCACCCTGGTTTTGAGGGTAATCATCTCAGGTATGGCCCCCTGGTGTGGAGGGTAACCATCTCATGTATGGCCCTCTGGTGTGGAGGGGGTAACCATCTCAGGTATGGCCCCCTGGTATGGAGAGGTGACATCACGGTATGGCCCCCTAGTCTCCAGAAGCATTTATATTTTATAGGACCCTGTTAAGGTAATGTCCCTGGGGTCATGGCAATCATATTTTGCATGCCTACAGAATAAATTGGCTCCTCTGAGCCAGGAACAGCGGCTGGAGAGGAGAAGAGAACAAGGTTGTCATCTGGACAATGCAGTTATCTAGTGCATGAAACTGAAGAGCAATGTACCTAATCTGTGTACCCTTGTGTCAGTGGGAGTGACTAAGGGTAAAGTAATCAAGTGCATTAACATGAAGGGCAATATGCCTATTCCCAATGCCCTTGAGCTGGTGGGAGCGGCTATGGGTATAATCTAGTGCATTAACACAAACGGCAGTATGCCTATTCCTGATACCCTTGAGCCAATGGGAGCGGCTAAGGGTATAATCAAGTGCATTAACACAAAGGGCAGTAACCCTACTCCCGGTGCCCTTGAGCCAGTGGGAGCGGCTAAGGGTAAAGTATTCAAGTCCATTAACACGAAGGGCAATATGCCTATTCCCAATGCCGTTGACCTAGTTGGAGAGGTCAACAGTAAATGTTATCAAGTGCATGAAAAACAATTAACAATGGCGTGGCAGTTTTAT
The DNA here is from genome assembly GCF_039654945.1 of Dendrobates tinctorius. Taxonomy (NCBI): domain Eukaryota; kingdom Metazoa; phylum Chordata; class Amphibia; order Anura; family Dendrobatidae; genus Dendrobates; species Dendrobates tinctorius. The sequence continues at coordinate 40,489,182 of NW_027361825.1, read as the reverse complement.
TAATAATGCCTTTGTAGACTTTTTCTGCTTTAGGTTTATTTAAATTACTACTTCCAGATATTCTGAACGTAATTTTATGGTCGGTTATAATATTGATGTTATATTGTGTATAGTTTTTAATTACTCTCTATTTATAATATCTTTCTATTGATATGCTCATCACTTTTCGGGTAGTGATAGTAAGTGGATTTAAGAAATTTTACTGCACAGCTACTGTAAATAATGGTGGTTTCTAGAGCTAAAATCTGTGAATTGGTGAATTGTTAGAGCTGGCTACAGTACATGCGGTATAATAGTTTTTTGAGGCATGAAAGATGTCATTATACAGGTATTCAGATTGTGGCTACGACCTTTATTATGGTTTACTTTCCACGTTCCCCATTATGGGATCCTCATTGCAGGATGTTTAGCAACTGTTATTGTGCTGTAGTTACCGTATTATCGATCATAACTTGATAGCATGGCACTGATAAAATTAATCTGTCGGAGCTCTGGAATTTTAATTTTTATTACTTGTGTGCACAGTCTTTCCATAGCATGTAGAAATGGTTGATGGCTTTATTAGGCATGGTTGATGGGGGTCGAGTCCATTTAAGGTGTCAAATGGCCTCTCTGGTGGCGGTTTAGGAGTCAGGTGGAAGTTGCAGGCAAGTTAAGGTGGACTCATTTTAACTAATAGAGGATGTAAAACCTCATGGTGGTGAACAGGCTCAGCTTTGGTGGCCAGCCTCAAGGACGTTGTAATGGTAACGTCAATCGGGGCGGGCACAGTGGTTAAGCACAGGAGTGAGGATAATAGGGTCATTGGTGCCCTGAAAGTTTACTGGCTCTGCTTGAATGGCAAGCCAGTGCGTGCCGCCCCTTTATGGCTGTCTGGCCTGGTTCTGTATGTCAGACAGCTGGGGATATCACAGTACTTGTGAATTCCAATGTACTAGCACTTCACCTGACTCCTACTGTGATTGTTTTAATCCTGTGATTTAAATAAAGCTGTGGCCATTCTGACAACCAAAATAATGTGTTGTGTATTTATTCTAGTGCCTAGGTTTACTGTAGTATGGTGGTTTTAAGATGGAGTGGGGGTCCGTCCCATATCCATAAGTCATGACTTTATATAATATATGAGTTTCACTTTTTGTATTGAACAACTGAAATTAACTTTTTGATGATATTCTAATTTAGTGAGAAGCGCTTGTAGATAACAAGTAAACTTGGATCCCACACTCAGTATTCTCCCTCAGTTTTTCTTGATATTCTAATTTAGTGAGACGCACTTGCAGATACACGTGCATATATATACACACACACACACACGAGTGTTCGCTCAATGAACACTCATCTGGAACTTTCTTGGATCCACAGTTATACTTAGCATAAAAACACAACTTGGTCTAAAAGCACAATGTGAACAGAGCTTTACTCTAAACCCATAATAAAACATATAATATAAAACTGTGAAGATGAGTTAATATTACAGCCAAACCAAATTTTGGAGCAATTTTGCCCGTTATGGTCACTGAAAACCCACTTCATGCCTCGCAGAGTCACAATGTATCAGCCATTTTTGCTGTTTCGATGCACCACTTATCAGTAGGAGGACATCTAGAGAAAGAAGCCATCTCTCATATGTTATTCCCTATAGAGCCTTATTGTTGAGTCTTTTAGGGAGATGCAGCTATGCATACATATTCTTCTCCTCCTCTCTGTTCTGGAATGATAAGTCTGAAACGTCACATCATATCCCAGGATTGGAAGATGATTTGTTTCGCATTCTGCCGTACGATGTGATAAAAGTTTCTCCGGATGAACTTCTTCCATCTCATCACATCATTGTGGAATGTGTCTATTCTTAAAGCTCTTGGTATAAAGCAAAACGGGATGAAATATTCATTTCTGAAATATTTTCTTATATGTTTTGATACCATTGGGACTTATGGATAGTAGTGAGGATCACTTGAAGGTACGCGGCGCTTTGGAATCCGTCACGTAGGCGCCAGCTTACCTTCTTTTCACACTGATACTTTGAAAAAAAAATTCTCACCTCATTTTTGCAAGTGACCACTATTTATGTGAAGGGTTTATCGCTGAAAGTCTGATATCTCTATGAATTCAATAGCTTTTCTGCACATATTGTGAATGGTTCCCACAGGCAACTCGGGTCAGTACGGGTCAAGGATAATCTTTGTTTGCCCGTTCACGTAGGAGGAAAAACTAATCAATGACATGATTGAGAGATGAAGACTAAAGAATTCATCTTCTCCGGGGATTCGGGCCAAAAATATACAGACTTGTACTTCTCATTTCCTTTGAAAAGAAGTGAAGTTGAGACTGCCATGAGGAGACATGACCCTCCGATTGCTGCAAGCTTAAATGATTGCAATGGAGACAGTCACGGATAAACTGAATAACAATGGACAAGAAGTGGGACATACGTAGTAACATCAGTGTGAAGAATCTTCACCGACCTTGACCAAGGTCACATGGGCTAGAAGTAGTTAAAAAAAAATTAAAATATAGAGAGAGTGATATCAATACATCACAAACTAGAATTTATGGACTTATCTCATCAAAAATTAGCTTCTCTTAGCGACTAGTCCATGAGAAAAATAACAGCAAAAAGTTTGGATCAAAGTGCTGTCTGATTGTCTTATGGACCCATAAACTTACATTGGCGATTTTGATCCTATAATCAGATCAAGATCGGACATGTCTCTGTAATTTTATGTGGCCACTTGGCTCGCAAAAATACATGGAAATGTGAACAGCCTCATAGACTATAATAGGTACGAGTTCGGATAAAATAGTGCGTGAAAAAATAACGTCTGAATGAACCCTTAAGCAATAGAGCCATGAGCAATGGTAACCTCCCTACACTGGGTAGTTACACCCCTACTGAACAGAAGTTGTTGTAACATTGGTCAGGATGAATATACATTTTAATTGGACAAAATTGTAACTGGATAATATATTTTATTAGTTTTTTACTATATATTAAAGGGGTTGTTCTTATGTTATTACAAGAGTAAAAATGCAAAACGCTTGCAAAAAGAAGCTACTTTGCAATGTATCTTTCTGCTTTTAAGAAAGAGGAATATTTAATTCTATAGTTTAATTCTAAATGCCTAGGTTACCTGTACAGTCTAGTAGAGTTGGCTGGTTTCCTAGGCAAGGAGTGCAACACTTACAAGCTATTTGCTTTAAAGGTTGCAAATGCTGCTCTGAAGCTGGCTGCATTGCCGTAACTTTGATGCTTCAGGGGTAAAGCTGTCTATGCTTGCAGAATTGGAGAGTGCACAGTTGGGGCCAGAGGCACAGATTGTCAACCATCGGGAGTGCCATTGGGCATAGCAGCAGTACGCTGGGCAAAGAAAGTGCCCCATTAAGTAATTTCTCAGAGTATAGAGTTCATCATTTGAGCGTATTCAGACGTCTGTGCAAATTGGTCTGACGTGGGACTACAGTACACGGACTGTTTGCGGCCCTCGATTCTCACGACTGGAGATAGTAATACATGAAGCTGTCACGTTCGGATCAGGTGACCCGCGGCCAGTCCGTGCATTAGTGGTGCGACCTCATACCGATGTGCACGGATGTCTAAATGAGCCTTTTGGTACTGTGTTTCTCATGTTTTCTTATACCTTACCAGCTTCATTTTTTCAGACAGATATAACTTACCAAATTATTAGGAATATGGTGAATTAACCAAGTACCAGATCTCTAAACGCTGCTAGAACCTGCAACAGATTGTCATCTGTTGAAAAGAAGTAGCAAAGAAAAACAACCTTCACGGAAATGTTTACTTTATAAGTCAAAAATCTTTGGATGATTAATTCAGTTGTGAACCTTAAGGTACTGTCACACTAAGAGATATCGTTAGCAATATCGCTATAACTAGTGACGTTATAACGATATTGCTAGCGATATCGCTGTCTGATACTTACCTACGACCGGCTCCCCCGCTGGTTATCGCTGATCGCGCGAGAACGTCCAGGACCGTTTCTCGCCGTCTGCTTCCTGCGGCGCTTCCTGCTGTGACGACGAGCGACGCGTGGAGCCGGGCGGGAGGACGCAGGATCGCCTGGTGTGACAGGTAAGTAGCGATCCCCGTCCCCAGCGATGTCGCTAGTGAGATCTGCCTGTGTGGCAGCTCACTAGCAACCAGTTAGCGATGTACCAGCGATCCTGACAGCGTCATATCGCTGGTCGGGATCGCTGGTACATCGCTAAGTGTGACAGTACCCTTATAGAGGGATTGCAGATCTCTAATTTTATAATCTAAACTTTTTTAGTGTAGACAAAGAAGGGTGATTCATCATGAGAGAAATTTTTTAATTCAGTTTTGCTTGTGGCTATGTCGCCTTCATCTGCACCAAGTGTATCAAAGCGCAGCACGATGTTTGGTGCATCTTAAGATATTCAACTTCTATCAAGATATGTATTACACCACTTTATACTGAAGTGAGTTTGCAACCTCGTTTTTGTTTTAAATCATTTCATAAATCTGGATAAAACTCAATAGTGATCCACGTCCAATTTCCAAATATAGAGCGGTGTAAAGAATATCAAAACGTGGCAATTTCCCCACCCCAAAGAAACAAAACTGGAGCAAATTCCCTTGATAAATTCCACGCATAAGATTAAAGTTACATTCCCACGATGAGTTTTTTGTGAGTTTTTGATGTGGTGGCATGATGCGACTGCTCAGCCATGAATCCAGGAAACACGGAGATGAGAGGGCAGCTTCAGTGACAAACGTAATCGACATTGAGGCAATCCAGATGAAGCAGAGCTTCAAGTAATTTGTATGTTTCTTTAAATTAAAGGATTATATTCTGACTGGGTCTTTAGAGTTAGTAATGGAGGTGTTTTATAGACACTTCTCCATTACTAACCCCTGGGCTTGATGTCTGCAGACATAAAACAGCTGACATCAACCCCAACCCTATTACCCCACTTGCAACTGCACCAGGGCAAGTGGAAAAAGTAGAGGCTAAGCAATAAATTTGGTGCATATTAAAGATGCGCCACTTCTGGGGTGGCTGAGGGTTGATGTTCTTAAGGTACTGTCACACTTAGCGATGTACCAGCGATCCCGACCAGCGATATGACGCAGTGCTGGTAACCTAGGCAACGGTCAGTAAATTATAAAATTAAAAACCCTCCATTCTTGAGAACAGAGAAGATTTTCAATAAGGCTTAACTACAAAGATGCACTTTGTAATTTTACCCAATTGAGAAGTTGAGACAGCCCCTAAAACTATACAGTATGTCTATACAGGGGTTTTTAAGACCGGTATTAAGATATTATCGCACTAGATAATCACAGTGTGCTTCATCTGATGGACACAGAGTAAGGGAAGAACATATGAGAAGATATATTTATGTGTTAACAACTTAGACCATCTCCTACGGACACCAGCCGACGCCACGTGAAAATATTCATTACCGACACGTAACTCCTCGGTCATTTTATTTTCGGCTTTGTGCCACAGTGGATTCATTTGAGCATCGACCTGACAAAAGGTAATATCTAAAGTTTCTGCTAAAACATCAGATAAAGCATCTTTTGCTCTGATGAAAGCCGCATTTTAGGATTTTAGACCTTACATGTGACCCTGTCATACATTGGTTTGTCAAATCTTTTCCAAAAGCTTGAAAAAATAACTCTGGTACTTCAGATGAAAAAGCAAAAAGATTGACTTTCTGATAGGAAGGCAAACATCAATATAATGTTTACATGGCTTTGTCTGTTTGCTAAAGATAAATACTGGTCTTGTGCTTTTCTGCTGACCTGTAGCAAGAGATTACGGACACTTCTCTGTAAGGATGATTTTATGCAATCCAAAATTATTGTGGATTTTACCTACAGATGTATTCTGTACAGGTGCAGAATTTTGGATGCATGTCTATCTCAGAGAGAACCACAGAGAATAAATACAATGGTGATGTACATGTACGACCACCGATCTGTTTTGGCAGAATTTTAGACATTTGTTTTTTTTACTTTGAAAAAAGGAGCTAGTCCGGCACCAAAACACAACGGTGTAATAAAAACCTTCATTTTAAGGGTATGCGCACACGTTGCAGATTTGCCTGCAGAATTTTCCGCACAGAATCTGCATCTCTTGGCAGAAAACCCAGGTAAAAATCTGCGCGTTTTTCATGCGTTTTTCCTGTGGATTTTCATGCGTTTTTTTCATGCGGATTGTATGCGTTTTTGTAAGTTAAAGATATGTTATTTAACAAAAAAAAAAGATTTGTCATTTCTTGTCCAACCTCCTCTTTTACATTTTTCCAACCCACACTCCATTACACACACAGATAGATACATAGATAGATATGGGATAGATAGATCTATAAATAATATCTATCGATCAATGTATAGATCTATCTATCTATAGATCTATCTATCCCATATCTATCTATCTATCTATCTATCTATCTCATTCCTTCTATCTATCCCATATCTATCTATCTATAGATATAGTCATAGATATATCTATAGATATATACTAGCTGAAGAGCCCGGCGCTGCCCGGGCATAGTAACTAACTGTGGTTAGTTATAGCAAATTATAATTATCCTCCATCCCATAGTCCCGTGCCCATATACCCATCATACATATCCACGATCCCATAGGCCCGTGCCCATATACCCATCATACATATCCTCCATCCCATAGCCGAGTGCCCATATACCCATCACACATCCTCCATCCCATAGTCCCATACCCATCATACATATTCTCCATCCCATAGTCCCATGCCCATATACCCATCATACATATTCTCCATCCCATAGTCCCATGCCCATATACCCATCATACATATTCGCCATCCCATAGTCCCGTGCCCATATACCCATCACACATCCTCCATCCCATAGTCCACTGCCCATATACCCATCATACATATTCTCCATCCCATAGTCCCATGCCCATATACCCATCATACATATTCTCCATCCCATAGTCCCATGCCCATATACCCATCATACATATTCGCCATCCCATAGTCCCATGCCCATATACCCATCATACATATCCGCCGTCCCATAGTCCCGTGCCCATATACCCGTCATACATATCCGCCATCCCATAGTCCTGTGCCCATATACCCATCATACATATCCTCCATCCCATAGTCCAGTGCCCATATACCCATCACACATCCTCCATCCCATAGTCCCATGTCCATATACATATCCACCATCCCATAGTCCCGTGCCCATATACCCATCACACATCCTCCATCCCATAGGCCCGTGCCCATATACCCATCATACATATCCTCCATCCCATAGTCCCATGCCCATATACCCATCATACATATCCTCCATCCCATAGTCCAGTGCCCATATACCCATCACACATCCTTCATCTCATAGTCAACCATTATGACATCATTATGAGCGGCGGCAGGGCTTGCAACCTATGATGACATCAGCGTCGCCATGGCAACCATTGTGACATCATAATGAGGGGCGGGGCTTGATACGCACAGACTGCTTCCCCAGTATGCAAATAGGGGCATTATGACATCATAATGAGGGGCGGGACTTGACGCGCACACACTTTTTCCCCAGTATGTAGATAGGGGCAAAATTGTTTGGTAAATTTCACCTCACAACACAGCTTAGGACGCTCTCGGGGTCCAGACGTGTGACTGTGCCACATTTTGTGGCTGTAGCTGCGACGGTGCGGATGCCTATCCCGGACATACACACATACACACATACATACATACACACTTTGAGCTTTATATATTAGATATATCTATAGATATATCTATCTTTTGATATATCTATGGATAGATATAGATAGATATATAATAGCAAGGCCAATGTTTATTAATGAATAATATGTTTAAGTTTGAATAAAAAACGGGAAAAAAATGGTGTGGGCTTGCGCGCAATTTTCTGTGCCAGAGAGGGAAAGCCGACGGCCAGAGGTCAATATTTGTAGCCTGGGAAGGGGGTAATGCCCATGGCCCCTTTCCAGGCTATGAATATCATCCCGCAGCTGTCTGCATAGCCTTTACTGGCTATTAAAATAGGGGGACCCCCCAAAAAATATGACGTGAGGTCCCCCTATATTTTATAGCCAGAAAGGCTATGCAGACAGCTGGGGGCTGACATTCATAGCCTAGGAAGGGGCCATGGATATTGCCCCCCCTGACTACAAATACCAGCCCGCAGCCTCCCCAGAAATGGTGCATCTGTGCAATGCGCCAATTCTGGCACTTAGCCTCTCTCTTCCCACTGCCGTGTAGTGGTGGCATATGGGGTAATATGGGTTAATGTCACCTTGCTATTGTAAGGCGACATTAAGTCCAGTTAATAATGGAGAGGCGTCAATAAGACGCCTATCCATTATTAATCATATAGTATCAAATGGTTAAAAAAGACACAGCCAGAAAAAGTATTTTAATGAAATAAAACACAACACATTTTTTCATTGTTTTTATTGTACGCCTGAATCCAAGTGAAGCCATCGTCTCCTGTAAAAAAAAATAAAAAAAACAAACCAACAGTATGCTCCCTGTCCAACGCAGTCTCTCTTTAATAACGAGTGTCCCACGACGATCTCCCCTATAGAGCTGTCAAATCAGCAGATGTAACCGCTCTATAGGCCTCCAATGACACACTGATCAGAGAAAACCCTCCTGCAGTGTGTCATCGGAGTTAAGCCTTTTGCTTTATAGCACTACAGCATGAGAAAATTCTCATGTTGTAGTGCCACAAAGTGACAGGTGTGAACTCAGGTGACCTGTCAATGCAGAGTGATACAATGCAGAGGATTATCTCCGTCATTGTATCACTGGAGCCCCTGGAGAGCGGTCGCATCTGCCGTCGTGGGACAATCGTTATTAATTAGATTACGTCGAACACAGGGAGAATAGTGTTTGTTTTTTTAAAATTTGAATTGCAGGTGAGCGAGGGCTTCAGGGATTAGGTGTAGATGGTGAGTATGAACTATATATGAACTGTATGTGTTTTTTTTTCATTCAACACATTAGCCGGATGATGGGACTACTACTTTCCCATCATTGGTTAATGGTGTCACTGTAGCAGGCATAGCCAGATGGGACTTGTAGACCCATTTGACGATGCCTTCACACACACACAGCCCCGGCAACCCCCGCACAGCCCCGGCAGCCCCCTGGACAGCCCCCAGACCCCTGGACAGCCTCGCAGACCCCCGGATAAACCCCACAGACACCCCAAACAGCCCCGGATAACCCCCTCAGACCCCCCGGACAGACCCCCGAATAACCCCGGCAACCTCCGGACAGCCCCAGAAACCCCCGCAGACCTCCCAGACAGCCCCGGCAACCGCCGGACAGCCCCGCAAACCACGGCACACACTATACACGCACACACATATAGCCCGGTACATACGCACACAGTCACCACCCACACTCTGCCCACACATTTCCCTCTTCCCGATCTGCAGCGAGATCTTTTTTACATCTGCGGTTTTGCTGCTGATGTGCCTGCTCAATGCAAGTCAATGGGTGCAGAAACGCTGTAGATCCGCACAAAGAATTGACATGCTACGGAAAAATAAATGCTGCAATTCTGCCCGTTTTTTTCCGCTGCATGTGCACTGCAATAAAAAACGGAAAAAACGCTGTGGATCCGCAACAAATCAGCAACGTGTGCGCATACCCTTAGCCATCAAGGATTCTTCATTTCCACAAGCTCAGCTCAGCTACGATGATCTCTCCACTAAATTGAATTGCTATCTGGAAGAACTTTTTCCACTGCTATGGGGCTGCTCCATGGATTATTAGGTTCTTATTGATGCTGTGTCCAGACATGACCACTTCAGATTAGCACCACCATCACTTCTCATTTTTTTGCACTATTGTGCGCTTCAGCCCCAACCAGACCTCAGCAGCATTTTAGAGACTCGTTCTCCAATTCACATGCGTTCCAGTAGTCGCGCCACCACAGATCCGGCAAGTTATCACCTATCCTAGGTGATAAATTTAAAGTGTAATTGCACTTTCAGACAACTTTTTATAATGAGTTGAAAATACACCTAAAATTAAATGAGATGTATCCTGAGTATGTAGCATTTCTTGTCACTGCACTAGAAGCCTCATTACTTCCTTCTTGTGACTCTTTTTTTTTTTTCTCCCTGCAGCTTCTCCCACTTTCACGTTCCATAAAGTTAGCAGCTGTATAGCGTTATGCTATACCGTTTAACCGGCCTGTCAACGCTATGCGTTGAACGGCCATGTTAAACGTTATGTGAACCCAGCTTAAGAGTTTTGTGGCCACTGTTCATGTGCCCATCTTCATTAGTAGAAGGCTATAGTAAAATGTGCCAAGATGCGCACCATTTTTGGCAGTCTGTGTGTCACAAACTGTCAAAATTCCACTATAATTTCGGCCGGTTTGTGAGTGTAAATTATGCTGAAACCATTCCTGTCTCTTTCTCACTTACATTACAGTGCTGGATGTACATCTCTGAAGCAATTCTATTTTCATGGTATTAAGAAAAAACTGAAGGAACATTGGGAACTTGAGATATTAGAGTTCTAGTAGGCATACAAATAAAGCTAGGTTCAGACACATATAGCGTTCTCTGCTGAGCACTACATTAAGGTTTCTGTGGTAATCTCAGAAAAACAGGTTTCCAATGAATTCCTGGAAAAGACAAACTAGTGTCAGGAAGGAGAATGGACTACCACAGTGTGACTGTGGGATAATAGATGTGCACCTAAACTGAACCTCAGGCTCAAACTCCCTGTACCAGTATCACCCTTAAAAGTGGAGATGCCTGAGCCTTGTGCCTTCCTATGCTCCTAAGTAGCACTAACCTATACAGTGTATGGGGAAATACAAAACAAGAAAGACAGGGCACAAACAGAAGAATGATCACACAACACTCTCTCAAGGAAATACACAGAGGAATATAAAGTGTAGAGCCTGAGAGGCTACAAAGTAATATAAAGACTCATTGGGGTTAAGCAAACACCGCTCATAACAACTTTCAAAATAACACCTAATAATCAGGACGTGTCCAACTCTCCAGACCAGGAAAGAGAACTATTGTTGGCATTACCTGAACAGTGGAGCCAGCTTAAAGGGAATCTGTCACCTCATTTTTGGCCTATAAGCTGCGGCCACAGCCATTAGGGGCTTATCTACAGCATTTTGTAATGCTGTAGATAAGCCCCCGATGTAACCTGAAACATAAGAAAAACGAGTTATATTATACTCACCCTAGGGCAGGGTCGGGTGCGGTGGGTGTCCAGTCCGGTCTGGCGCCTCCCATCTTCTAGAGATGACGTCCTCCTCCTTACTTCTGTCATGGCTCCTGCGCAGGCGTACTTTCTCTGCCCTGTTGAGGGCAGAGTAAAGTACTGCAGTGCGCAGGCGCCATGAAAGGTCAGAGAGGTCCGGCGTCTGCGCACTGTAGTACTTTATTCTCCCCTCAACAGGGCAGAGAAAGTACGCCTGCACAGGAGCCGCGGCAGAAGTAAGAAGGAGGACGTCATTGTATGAAGATGGGAGGCACCGGACCGCGACACCAATCGGACCGGACCGGATCCCCGGGTGAGTATAATCTAACTCGTTTTTCTTATCTTTCAGGTTACATCGGGGGCTTATCTATAGCATTACAGAATGCTGTAGATAAGCCCCTGATGGTGGTGGCCTCATCTTATAGGTCAAAAATGGGGTGACAGATTCCCTTTAAATAGGGAAAGAGCAGACATTACTGGTTTTCCCACACAATGTGACCACAGGCAATCAACAAACTTCGTTCAGCAAATTTGAACTCCTTCTAACCTGCCTGGGAGCTACAGTTCTAGAAGACCATGCCTGAGTCACTCTGTGCTGACTATAGTGGTCTCTGGAGTCACAAGGAAGAGTGTCTATATCTGTGAAAGCCACACATCCTTACGCCACCATGACAGTTGGAGGTGTTTGAGAAAACCTCCTTGTGACACATACATGGTCCAATCTGACTCTGTTGACATCCTTGGAGCGAAAAGTTCCATTGAGGCGCTGTTGGAGTTTCAGTCGAAATCCTGTTTTTTCAAGGATCACGATAGAAACTTGGACACAGTGCTCAGTGGAGATCACAGTATGAGTGTGAACCTAGACATAAGGAGTTACTTGGTCTTAGATTGCAACAGTTCTGCCTTTTTCCAACCCCTAGGGATCTGTAATTTACGGGAAACCATTATGTGTCCTATCATGTCCTCTGTAACGTTTGCCATAGTATGTAATATTACTTGGTGGACGTTCAATTAAATGGTCAACCATGTAAGAAATAATTGAGAGTTAAAACATAATATGTGGATATTCTCCGAAATCCAGTCTGAAGTGTATGAGGAACATTGAGGAAGTAGGAAATTTGCCTTCCTCGCTCCTTGCTTCGAAATGTTTAGGTGTAATATCTACAAATCCAGTGTACATATGAGATGAGATTTTCCCTGCACCCCAGAAAGTGCACCCATTTGGCCCTGTCTACAGATGATCCTATGTGAAACAAAATATACAGTATACTATAGAGTAAATAAAGCACCAAATCCTTGATAGGATAGGATAGCATAAGTATCTCATGACAGAATATCCTGGAAATATGTTTTGTTTTTTTATTTTTTTTTAAGCAGATCATCTCATCTTGCACCATACATCTTGAGATAGGTCAAAGGAACATATTCCCACATGATTATGTCAAATAATAGGAAATGTAAAGGTGTTATATTAAGAATTATAATGTGTTATCTGGAAAGGTTTTTTTTTAAAGAGCAGTATATTTTTCACTGTCGAGAAATATAAGCTCTTCCTATTTCCTACTGTTCATCTCTTCAGACATGTAGACAGTCTGTAACAGCTGCTCTTTGTACTTGGTATATTTTTAGCATCAGGGTTTGAAGCAGACTCTTCAGATCATACAGCAAATAGCAAGAAGATAAAAGATCCAGGCAGTGGCAGCTTATGTGTGTATCTGTCTGAAAGAAAAGGGTAATATTTATAGGGTCATCCATGGACTTACAGCTAGAGAGACCGACCACCTATGGAGCTGTCAAATTGAGGTGTGATCCAGAAACCGAAATAACAATCTCCTGGTACCTCCACCGCATCCAACAAAGCTTTGCAGATGAACATCGCATTGATCGGAAGCTGCAGTCTGCGTACACCCATGATCAGACATCAACGAAGGGCGCTAAAAACAAACGGTTTTTTCGCAATGTTCTAAGATGCAAATTCAAGGAGAGAGATTGTGCATCAGGTTTTGAGAAGAACTGACTATTTATCATACTAGCATTGCTGGTAAACTAAAATACAATGGCATCAGCATATTTAGGTCTGCAGAATGTACAGCGATTGAAGACGGCTGAATGCGGTTACAAGAGCCCCGTGCCAAATTGACAAATCACTCTCAGCATCCCTACATAGATAATTAAAAACATTAAAAATACATTAGTGTTTTCTTCAGAAATGTGTCGAGTGAGCTCTTTCACATCACACGTCAGCAGGGTTCCAACACGGGTGCAGAGCAGTCAGACATGGAGACCATATGGTAAAACAAACAGAGGATTATGAGAAGAGTTGTTTGTCTTAGGGGTTGACTCTAGGGTATACCATGGACTTCTTGTGTGCCTAGATCCACTGTGGGCAAAGCTATAGTGAATGTAGAGGAAGTAGTCGCATCTCAGCCCAGGTGCATGAGGCTGCCCAATGGTCCAGTAGTATAAAAGGAATATGGTAGATTTTGCTTACACACCAGTCCAAGGTATTCTGATCTCCACTTCCTTCCACTGGGTCCATTGACCTCTATTGTGCTAAATGTCAAGTTGCCCAGTGTGGATCTGTAACATAATTTTTCTGCGCCTATTTGAAGCCCATTAAGACCCACATCTGTGACTTGGGATTGAGACTCTAGTCCTATATTTGGTGTGCTCCACTATCTGTGGCATGTGTGCATGCATTCATTCTTGCTGGGTCCCACGTCATCAGTCCTGCTGTTTCTGAGATTTTTGTGTTTGGAATGTCCTCGCTGCTCACTTGCCTTTCTGCTTGCTGCATTAAAGCCCGGGGTTTGTGTGCTCACCTGGACCAGAGGCTTGGATAATCCACCTAACCAAGTAAGCCTTACAGTTGGTAGGTGGTTCATACTTTGGAGCTTTTGGTTACAATCTGATGTCCCGCAAGCATTGTCATCAAGGTCTTTTGGCTGAATGAGAACCACCACTTCCTGCATAATAGTTTAGATAAACGTTTATGAAACAAATGCCCAAACACAGATAAAAGTCAGCTTAACCTTCTGATATCGGTGAGACTAAACAATCATTTAAGGGTCTTCACTCTCTTTTGAGCTGAATTTCTTTGTAGATTTTAGTTTCCAACAGAATCAGTAGCATACAGATATAGTGGGAGAACAGTTTGACTTGAGACTTAAGGGCCTTTTACACATAGCGACATCGCTAGCGACATCGTTAAAGCGTCACCGATTTTGCAATCATGTGACATTTACCTCCGACCAGCCCCCCCCCGCTAGATATCGCTGATCGCGCGAGATCGTCCTGGGCCACTTCTTTCTTCTCGCTGGTGCCGACGAGCGACGCATGGACGCAGGCGGATGTCGTCATCGTCGCTGCGTGTGACAGGTAAGTAACGACCGCCGAGCATCGCTGCATCGCTGGTGAGATCTGCCTATTTGGCAGCTCACTAGTGACCATTTAGCGATGCACCAGCGATCCTGACTAGGTCGTATCGTTGTCGGGATCGCTGGTGCATCGCTAAATGTAATGGGACCTTAAAAGTCACCATCATCTTTATTCTCATGATATGGAAGATATAGGAGAAACTAACAAGCAAGACAAAGAAGCAAAGACAAACTGTCATGATCCAGGATGGGCTTTGTCTTTGTCCCGTCCTGGTCAGGCAGGGGTTAATTGTTTCTGCCTCTCTCTGGCAGAGGGTGGCTATTTAATGTTCACTTGACCTAGGTCCGGTGTCAGTTATACTCCTGCCCTCGCCTGAGTTAGTTGACCTCGTGCGTACGTGTGCCTTGTGCCTGATATCTTGCTTGCTTGTTTGGTTTTGATCCGGTTCTGTCCCTGTTGCGAGTTCTGCCTCTCCCTCTTGTACTGCGCTACCTCTCTGTGTATGACCCTCTGCCTGTGACTTGACTATTCTTTGCTAGTCCCTCTGGTACCGCACAGCCCTCTCCGTGTACAAACCCTCGCTTGTCTGACCTGCATTTTCCTCTCCTCTTCTACAGTTTCCCTGCAGTAGGTACATTATATCATCTGCAGCAGTAGGACGCTAAGCCCCGCCCCCTGCAGTCATCATCTAGGTCCTAGGACTCCTTACTATTTTCAGTGCTGCAGGTCCTGTCTGCTTGAACCGTCACTACTGTATTGGACCCCGCGCACTCCCATAGTGTGGGTAAGACACCCTGCTCGGCGTGGCAGTTTGCTGATGCCGACAGGGTCCTGACATTAGAGTCTTGACACAAACAAGGTGAAGTGCAGTATTAACAAATTGTAACAATTAACACTAGGCCATCTGATGAACACAGTTCTCCACTAACTATGCCTGCAGCTGTTGTATATTCAGTCAGGGCTGCCACTAGGAATTTCGGGGCCCAATACTGGCAAAATTTTCGGGGGCCGCCTTGAGACTCCGCCCAGGCTACACCCAGCCCCGCCTCCACCCCTCAAACTGTCCACAGTCCCACCGCTCTCTCTAGGAAAAACTCCACTTTTCACCTATCACACATTAACAGTTCAAATCACCAGATCACACATATAGTCGGCAGCTTTTGCTTTGGACAAAAGATTTTTTTAAGCCGCCACCATAACAGGGTAGACACTTTTGGCCAGGCTCTACTCTACTGTAACCTATTAAATATTTATAAAAATATGCAATACACTTTAGGTATATTTTTATTTATTTTTCAATTTTTAAAATGACTAACATACAAGGAACAAATACCGCTATACCATGTCCAAAGCACATATTACCACCACATAGTGACCTATAATACCACATACAAGGAACAAATACCACCACACCATGACCAGACCACATATTACTACCATAGTGACCGAATAATATCACATACAAGGAACAAATACCACCGCACCATGCCCAGACCACATATTACCACCAAAGTGACCAAATAATAGCACACACAAGGGACAAATACCACCGCACCATGGCCAGACCACATATTGCCACCACATGGTGACTGAATACTACAATACTGATCATTAATAAAAAACAATACTATCACCATAAGTGGCATTAAATACAGGAGATCTGTATTTAGTATGCAGTGTCTGTGTACAGGTAATATAGTGATCAATGACATTATACACAGGAGCTCTGTATATAATGTACAGGTAACACAGTGATCATTAGTGACATTATACACAGGACCCCTGTATATATAGTATACAATGTATAGTGTCAATGTACTGGTAACACACTAACTCACCAGTGACGTCTCTAGGTTAAGTCCTTCATCCTTGCTTTTCATTCATCCAGCACAGATCGCCATCACGTCTTCCAGCCAGGACTCGTCTCTGCAGATAATAACACAGTTATCTAGAGCTCCGCTTGCAGAACACATTACTTAAAGGCGACATAGTGTCGCTCTGCACAGTAACAGGACCGCCCCCCCATTTAAAACAGTATCCTCAAAAATTAAATACATCACTGCAGTAATAATATCCCTTAATTAGCCCCTATGGTAATAATATCCCCCATCCTGACCCCCATGTGTCTCATTCCAGGCTTTAGCCATATGTTCTCCCATCCCGCCTTCATGAGTATCCATTCTGCCCCATATGATCTCCATCATATCCATCCTGCCCCATGATCCTGTGCGATCTGTCTCCAATCATGCCCCGTATCTCCATTCTGCCCCCCATGTTCAGCATTCTGACCCCATGTCCAGCATTCTGCCCCGATGTCCAGCATTCTGCTCCATGTCCAGCATTGTGCCCCAGTGCCCAGCATTATGCCCCATGTTCAGCATTCTGCCCCCAGTCCAGCATTCTGCCCCCAGTCCAGCATTCTGCCCCAGTCCAGCATTCTGCCCCCATGTCCAGCATTCTGCCCCCATGTCCAGCATTCTGCCCCTAGTCCAGCATTCTGCCCCATTCCAGCATTCTGCCCCCATGTCCAGCATTCTGTCCCCATGTCCAGCATTCTGCCCCCATGTCCAGCATTCTGCCCCCATGTCCAGCATTCTGCCCCATGTCCAGCATTCTGCCCCATGTCCAGCATTCTGCTCCATGTTCAGCATTCTGCCCCATGTTCAGTATTCTGCCCCATGTCCAGCATTCTGCCCCATGTTCAGCAATCTGCCCCCAGTCCAGCATTCTGCCCCATATTCAGCATTCTGCCCCCAGACCAGCATTCTGCACCCAGTCCAGCATTCTGCACCCAGTCCAACATTCTGCCCCGATGTCCAGCATTCTGCTCCATGTCCAGCATTGTGCCCCAGTGCCCAGCATTATGCCCCATGTTCAGCATTCTGCCCCCAGTCCAGCATTCTGCCCCCAGTCCAGCATTCTGCCCCAGTCCAGCATTCTGCCCCAGTCCAGCATTCTGCCCCCATGTCCAGCATTCTGCCCCCATGTCCAGCATTCTGCCCCTAGTCCAGCATTCTGCCCCATTCCAGCATTCTGCCCCCATGTCCAGCATTCTGTCCCCATGTCCAGCATTCTGCCCCCATGTCCAGCATTCTGCCCCCATGTCCAGCATTCTGCCCCATGTCCAGCATTCTGCTCCATGTTCAGCATTCTGCCCCATGTTCAGTATTCTGCCCCATGTCCAGCATTCTGCCCCATGTTCAGCAATCTGCCCCCAGTCCAGCATTCTGCCCCATATTCAGCATTCTGCCCCCAGACCAGCATTCTGCACCCAGTCCAGCATTCTGCACCCAGTCCAACATTCTGCCCCATGTTCAGCATTCTACCCCATAGCCAGCATTCTGCCCCCAGTCCAGCATTCTGCCCCCAGTCCAGCATTCTGCCCCCAGTCCAGCTCTCTGTCCCCAATCCAGCATTCTGCCCCCAGTCCAGCACTCTGCCCCCGGGCCCCCTGGATCGCCGCTGTAAAGTTCTTTACCTGGCCGCAGTCCAGCGGCGAGCAAGGCTCCCTCCGTCCCTCCACGCTGCAGCACGCTCTAGCCGGCGACTGACACTGACGTCAGACGCCGGCGAGATGCGCGCTGCGGCTGACGTCAGCTGCCAGCCTCCGATTGGCTGGCAGCTGTTAACTATTGATGTGTGGGCCGCCGGGCCCACATGTCAATAGCGTTTAGCTGCCGCCTGCAGCGCCGCTAGCCAGGGCCCGGTTTACCTGCTGGTAGGGGCCCAATGAGCAGAGAGGAGACCGGGCCTGATGCGGGCCCCCTCTGCCTGCTGGGCCCCATACGCCAGTCAGGGCAGTAATGCCCTGATGGCGGCCCTGAATTCAATCATCCCTTCTCAATAGCAAAGACCTAGTCCACTAGGCCCAGCCTCTTTATTAGCCTGGAACCTCTCTTAGTAGTTAATGGCTTTGCAGAAATGTCTGAAGTCATATTCTTAAATGTGCACTATTGTACTGTAAGTCCATAAGTCCTTGCTTTTGAAGATACCTCATTAAACCTTCATATGAACATGCTCATCTCCCAGGTTAACCATTTACATTTGTGTTAGTTCCAAACATCTTTGCTTGTCATGTATGGATTTCATTTCTTCCTCTGCAATCTTTATCCATTTATTTACTTCCACTTCTAAGATTTGAAATATGTCTGTCCAAGATGTACAGTAAATTCATATACACTTACTAAGACTACTTTATAAGAGAGGTGAACAGGTGGGTGTCTTACCTTTCATTTTTCTTGTTGAACCACTTGGCTCTGCACCTGGGTTCAAATCTACTGTATCTGCTTAATTGTAGTGTTTCAACTTGCACCGACTTCAGTCATTTGTCCAGAAGTAGTATGATAATATTCAGTTTTCTTTCTCTTTGTTGGAATATGTTTGGTGCAACAACTCCTTTTCTGTCTGTGAGTGTTTAGTTGCTAGATTTGTATGCTGTTCATAAAGTTAGAACAAAAAACTCCCAGAGACTCCCACAGGATGAGCATGTGATTGTGTTTCCTGTTTTCCTGTGTCTGTGTATGAGAGAAGCAGCCTGCTGCAAATACTGCACAGACAGAGACACAGAAATGATTTATTCCTGATCTATTAAGCTTATCATATATTGCTCCTGTTTGTTCCTGAATAAAGAGGCTCTGTTGTCACACGCTTAGAGAGTATCCTGAATAATCTGCTGTCAATAGGTTATGGGCACAGAGTGACACAGCAACAAAAGCAGAGCAAAAGCAGCACAGCGCAACAGAGAAGATGTCCACTAGCAGCAATCCAGTCCTGGAAATTCAAGGTGTAGATGCTGCTCATAAGAGAAGGTACAGTTGTGGCCAAAAGTATTGACACCCCTGCAATTTTGTCAGATAATACTCAGTTTCTTCCTGAAAATTATTGCAAACACAAATTCTTTGGTATTATTATCTTCATTTAATTTGTCTTAAATTAAAAAAAACAAAAAGAATTGCCCTAAAGCCAAATTGGATATAATTCCACACCAAACATAAAAAAGAGGGTGGACAAAAGTATTGGCACTGTTCGAAAAATCATGTGATGCTTCTCTAATTTGTGTAATTAACAGCACCTGTAACTTACCTGTGGCACCTAACAGGTGTTGGCAATAACTAAATCACACTTGCAGCCAGTTGACATGGATTAAAGTTGACTTAACCTCTGTCCTGTGTCCTTGTGTGTACCACATTGAGCATGGAGAAAAGAAAGAAGACCAAAGAACTGTCTGAGGACTTGAGAAACCAAATTGTGAGGAAGCATGAGCAATCTCAAGGCTACAAGTCCATCTCCAAAGACCTGAAAGTTCCTGTGTCTACCATGCGCAGTTTCATCAAGAAGTTTGAAGCCCATGGCACTGTTGCTAACCTCCCTAGATGTGGACGGAAAAGAAAAATTGACAAGAGATTTCAACGCAAGATTTTGCAGATGTTGGATAAAGAACCTCGACTAACATCCAAACAAGTTCAAGCTGCCCTGCAGTCCGAGGGTACAACAGTGTAAACCCGTACTATCCGTCGGCATCTGAATGAAAAGAGACTGTATGGTAGGAGACCCAGGAAGACCCCACTTCTTACCCCGAGACATAAAAATGTCAGGCTGGAGTTTGCCAAAACTTACCTGAAAAAGCCTAAAACATTTTGGAAGAATGTTCTCTGGTCAGATGAGACAAAAGTAGAGCTTTTTGGGCAAAGGCTTTAACATAGAGTTTACAGGAGAAAAAAGAGGCATTCAAAGAAAAGAACACGGTCCCTACAGTCAAACATGGTGGAGGTTCCCTGATGTTTTGGGGTTGCTTTGCTGCCTCTGGCACTGGACTGCTTGACTGTGTGCATGGCAATATGAAGTCAGAAGACTACCAACAAATTTTGCAGCATAATGTAGGGCCCAGTGTGAGAAAGCTGGGTCTCCTTCAGAGGTCATGGGTCTTCCAGCAGGACAATGACCCAAAACACACTTCAAAAAGCACTAGAAAATGGTCTGAGAGAAAGCACTGGAGACTTCTAAGGTGGCCAGCAATGAGTCCAGACCTGAATCCCATAGAACACCTGTGGAGAGATCTAAAAATGGCAGTTTGGAGAAGGCACCCTTCAAATATCAGGGACATGGAGCAGTTTGCCAAAGAAGAATGGTCTAAAATTCCAGCAGAGCATTGTAAGAAACGAATTGATGGCTACCGGAAGCAGTTGGTCGCAGTTATTTTGGCTAAAGGTTGTGCAACCAAGTATTAGGCTGAGGGTGCCAACACTTTTGTCTGGCCCATTTTTGGAGTTTTGGGTGAAATGATCAGTGTTTTGCTTTTTGCTTCATTCTCTTTTGTGTTTTTTCATTTAAGACAAATTAAATGAAGATAATAATACCAAAGAATTTGTGTCTGCAATCATTTTCAGGAAGAAACTGAGTATTATCTGACAGAATTGCAAGGATGTCAAAACATTTGGCCACAACTGTATGTGGAAATATACTCAGGAACAAGTGCCTCATCCATTACCAGATGATTGGCTAGAGATGAATCAGAAAGCATGATCTCCCTCAGTGTAGATGATAATCGAAGGTGCATATATATGCAAGTTTAAAACTGCAAAGAAGATGTGGGATGAGTTACAGAAAGTGCATGAAAGATCTAATCTCAGCAATAAGCTTTATCTTATGAGAAAGCTGTATCAGTCTAAGCTAAGTGATGGACAGAATATGCAGGACTATATAAGAAGCACCCTAGAGATTGTGGAGCATCTCAGGGGTATTCAAGAAGAAATTAAAGATTTTTATGTTGATGCACTTCTATTAAGTGGTCTTCCAGAGAGTTATGAAACACTCGTGACTGCACTAGATGCATGGCCAGATGATGAGCTGACACTAGAGTATGTTAAAGGTTAACTTGGGGATGAATTCAAGAGAAAAATGAGGCATGTAAGCAGCAGTAATGAAGCCCAAGCAGAAACAGCATTAAAGACACAGGATTTCCCTAAATATAAGAGCAATCTAAGAGAAACTCGTGAATGTTTTGTCTGTAAAAAGCCTGGCCACCTTAAAGCAGACTGCAGAATTTGGAAAGCAAGAATGAGTCAGCTTAAAAAGCAGAACAGTCATCAAATGGTTAAAAGAGCTGTAAAAAAAGATTGTGCATGTGTTGAAACTGCATTTAATGCCAGTACAGGCCCATCTACAAAGCATATATGGTGTATAGATTCTGGTGCAAGCAGTCATATGACAAACAAGGATTTCTTCACTGACCTTAATGAAAGTAAGTCAGAAAAGGTCATCTCAGCTAATGGTTACTATATGACTTCAGAAGGAGTAGGAGACAGCGACCTCCACTGTCAAGTTTCCTCAGCACAAAGCAGAAAGATCCCAATAAAGGATGTACTCTATGTTCCCAGCCTTGAAAGCAATCTTCTGTCAGTAAAGAAGCTCACACAAAAGGGGGATGTAGTTACTTTTAAATATAACAGCTGCATCCTCTTAAAGAAGGGTCACACTCTTGCAGAAGGAAAAATCCAAGATGAACTTTATCAGCTAAAATGCAAAGAAAGAGTGTACAGTGCTAGACAAGATCTGCATAAGGACTGTGTCCATGTATGGCACAGACGTTTTGGGCACAGAGACCCAAAAGCAGTAAGGAAGCTAGTTCAACTTGCAAATGGAATTGAAATCAACCAGTGTAGTCAAATAATGAAGTGCACTAGCTGTCTTAAAGGGAAAATGTTCAGAAAATCCTTGCGTAAAATAAGCACCACTACATCTGCACAGCCACTGGATCTGATATATGCAGATGTACAGTATTTGGTCCAATGACTGTTCAAACTCCTAGCAAGAAGAGATATTTTCTCACATTTATTGATGACTACTCCAGATATGCAGTCGCCTACCTGCTTCACAGTAAGGATGAAGCTCCACAGAACCTTGAAGAATATCTCACTGTAGTGTTTAACAAATTTGGAAGAATGCCCTTCGTGCAGTTAATGGAACTGAACATACATGTGGTAAAGTGCAAACCATTTTGAAAAAGGATGGAATTGTGTTCCAGATTGCCATTCCATACAACCCAGAACAAAATGGCATTGCAGATAGCAAGAACCGTACTCTCTATGAAAGTGGAAGAAGTATGTTGTTTGATATGAATCTACCTACAACGTATTGTGGAGAAGCCATCATGACAGCTTGCTATCTTGAAAATTGATTTGCCAGGCAAAGCCACAAATAAAACTCCATATAAGCTATAGACCTGCGAGAAGCCTAACCTGAAGCACCTCAGGATATTTGGAAGCAAAAGGTTTATGAACACTGCTCAAAAAATAAAAGGGAACACTCAAATAACACATCGTAGATCTGAATGAATTAAATATTCTCATTGAATTCTTTGTTATGTACAAAGTTGAATGTGCTGACAACAAAATCACACAAAAATCATCAATGGAAATCAAATTTATTAACCTGGCCTGGATTTGGAGTCACACACAAAATTAAAGTGGAATGTAATGTCCTTAAAACAAGTCAAAATGATACTCAGTATTGTGTCTGGCCTCCATGTGCCTGTTTGACCTCCCTACAACACCTGGGAATTCTCCTGATGAGGCAGCAGATGGTTTCCTGAGGGAAATCCTCCCAGACCTGGACTAAAGCATCCGCCAACTCCTGGACAGTCTGTAGTTCAATGTGACGTTAGTGGATGGAGTGAGACTTGACATGCTCA
The DNA here is from genome assembly GCF_039654945.1 of Dendrobates tinctorius. Classification (NCBI taxonomy): domain Eukaryota; kingdom Metazoa; phylum Chordata; class Amphibia; order Anura; family Dendrobatidae; genus Dendrobates; species Dendrobates tinctorius. The sequence goes on along the minus strand of NW_027361825.1, from coordinate 40,465,860 downwards.
ATCGGATTCAGGTCTGGGGAAAGGGCGGGCTAGTCCATAGCTTCAATGTCTTCATCTTGCAGGAACTGCTGACACACTCGAGCCACATGAGTTCTGGCATTGTCCTGCATTAGGAGGAACCCAGGGCCAACCGCACCAGCATATGGTCTCACAAGGGGTCTTAGGATCTAATCTCGGTACCTAATGGCAGTCAGGCTACCTCTGGCGAGCACATGGAGGGCTGTGCGGCCCTCCAAAGAAATGCCACCCCACACCATTACTGACCCACTGCCAAACCGATCATGCTGAAGGATGTTGCAGGCAGCAGATTGCTCTCCACAGTGTCTCCAGACTCTGTTATGTCTGTCACATGTGCTCAGTGTGAGCCTGCTTTCATCTGTGAAGAGCACAGGGCGCCAGTGGAGAACTTGCCAATCCTGGCGTTCTGTGGCAAATGCCAAGCGTTCTGCATGGTGTTGGGCTGTGAGCACAACCCCCATCTGTGGACGTTGGGCACTCAGACCATCCTCGTGGACTCGGTTTCTAACCTTTTGTGCAGACACATGCAGATTTGTGTCCTGCTGGAGGTCATTTTTCTGGGCTCTGGCAGTGCTCCTTCTGTTCCTCCTTGCACAAAGGCGGAGGTAGCGTTCCTGCTGCTGGGTTGTTGCCCTTCTTTGGACCCTTCCACATCTCCTGGTGTACTGGCCTGGCTCCTGGTAGCGCCTCCAGCCTCTGGACACTACGCTGACAGACACAGCAAACCTTCCCACAGCTCAAATTGATGTGCCATCCTGGATGAGCTGCACTACCTGAGCCACTTGTGTGGGTTGTAGAGTCTGTCTTATGCTACCACGAGTGTGAAAGCACAACCAACATTCAAAAGTGACCAAAACATCAGCCAGAAAGCATTGGTACTGACATGTGGTCTGTGGTCCCCGCCTGCAGAACCACTCCTTTATTGAGGGTGTCTTGATAATTGCCAATAATTTCCATCTGTTGTCTATTCCATTTGCACAACAGCATGTGAAATTGAGTGTCAATCAGTGTTGCTTCCTAAGTGGACAGCTTGATTTCACAGAAGTTTGATTTACTTGGAGTTATATTCTGTTGTTTAAGTGTTTCCTTTATTTTTTGAGAAGTGTATATGTCCAAAGAAAAACATTCCAAGTGGGAATCACATGCAAAACAAGGAGTCCTGATGGGCTATAGCAAAACTCGAAAGGGATAGAGAATCCTGCACCCAGAGACCAACACTGTAACAATCAGCAGAGATGTAGTGATTGATGAAAACTCCGTATCGCTCAAATTCCATGAAGTTACACCAGTTATTCAACCTAAGAAGCAAGAACAAGAATCTCAGTCACCAAACCCAGACACCAAAAAGGAAAACACTGAAGTGTGGATAAGCTCTGAAGCCACCAAGGAAGACACAGAAGAACCAAGTCGATCTCTAGTCAGGAGATAAGAAAGGCCAAACAAAGGTATCCCAGCTAGATGCCTTTCTTATATGGTCAGAACACTTCATGAACCAGAGCCACAGTCATGGTAAGAGATGCAAAAACTGCCCATACATGAGAAGCAGAAGTGGATAAATGCTGCTAATGAGGAGATGGAGTCCCTTCACCAACTTCAGAAATGGGAGCTTACTGAGCTACCACAATGAAAAGGAAATTGCAAAGCTAGGTGAAATTCTCAACCAGCACTTTGAGGCTAAGGACCTTGGAAATATGACATATTATTTGAGAATCCAAATCCAGAGAGAGGAAGATGGGAGTTTTCTTCTCAACCAAAGTTCTAAAAATGTCCACAATACTAAATCAGTTTGGAATGTCAGAAGCCAAAGGTGCGTCATCACCAATGGATCTGTCCTACTTAACGTTGGAAGGAGAAGATCTGCTACCCAGCAATGAGAGATACAGACAAGCAGTGGGGGCACTTCTGTACATAGCAACCTTAACTCATCTGGATATCAGCCACAGTCGGAATTCTCTGCTGACTTGTAAAGAAAGCCACCCCAAAGAGACTGGAATGCAATTAAGAGAATTCTTCAATATCTTAAAGAAACTCAAAGGCTAAATCTTAAGATATCTGCATCAGGAGATCTCACTCTCAGAGGATATGTGGATGCAGATTGGGCTGGAGATTCAAGTGATCGGAAATCAACAAGTTGTTACTCGCTCAAGTTAGGAGAAAATTCAATTTCTTGGTCCAGCAGAAAACAAGTGACAGCTGCATTATCTTCCACAGAAGCAGAATATATGTCTGCTGCTTATGCAAGTCAAGAATTAATTTGATTGAAACAACTTTTCAGCAAGCCACTAGCTCAACCAACAGTTATCTATGAGGACATCCAAGGATGCATTAAACTTGCCAGCAGTGAGAAGATTAGTGCAAGGACTAAGCACCTTGATGTAAAACATCACCGCTTATGTAAGTCAGTGGAACGTGGGGTACTCGAGTTTGCTTATTGCGAGTCTGACAAGATGATAGCTGATGGTATGACAAAGCCATTATCAAGAGCCAAGTTTGTGGACTTTACAATCGCAATGGGAATAACAGGATAAGTAGTTGTTGAGTGGGGGTGTTGGAATATGTTTTGTGCAACAACTCCATTTCTGTCTATGAGTGTTTAGTTGCTAGATTTGTATGCTGTTTATAAAGTTAGAACAAAAAAAACTCCCAGAGGCTCACACAGGGAGCGCATGTGACTGCATTTCCTGTTTTTCATGTGTCTGTGTATGAGAGAAACAGCCTGCTGTAGATGCTGCACAGATAGAGACACACAAATGATTTATTCCTGATCTATTAAGCTTATCATATATTGTTCCTGTTTGTTCCTGAATAAAGAAGCTCTGTTGTCACACGCTTAGAGAGTATCCTGAATAATCCGCTGCCAACACTCTTCTGTTCTTATTTCCAATTCTGTAATTTGTTGATGCTTTCTGGATATCTGTAATCTGGATGTCTATGCCACATGTGCATACAGTCATTATGTCCATGTGTGCAGTCTCACCTGTTTACTGTATTGAATTGATATAAATGCTTATGTACTTTGGCAAAAGTTATATACTTTAGATCCAGAACACCACACATGTCACCTTGGAATTGTAACAGTCCTCCTACACTGTGAAAATACAACACGTCTTATACTGGAATGTCTAAATTCTATCCATTTTTACTGGGTCACATGAAGAATCCAAGTCCAGTATATTCTGCATTGATTCTGCTTCCATCAGCAAGATATATTGTTTCCCCCCTATTTAAGTCAAGTTTTGTGAAAAAGCTTCTTTCGCTTGTCTTGTGTTTTGTTGCTTTGGAGTCGGCGCATTAACCTTGCAATGCCTGATTACTTGCCACGTTAAATGTGTCATTCCAATTATTTGCACATGGATGAGAGATGGTAGCTTTGACCTTTTATTTAGTTCCTTTTTGAAGTTTCTCTTTTCAATATTGAACAATCTTTTTTTCATTGTGTAATCGTTCTGTTTGCGGCATAAGAAACATGCTTTAGTTTCCTTCTACAATATTTTATCCATTAGTGTAAAGGGAACCTGACAATAGATTCATGGTTGTCAAAAACATGAGCAGCATAAAATCAGACGCCGAGAGCATTACCATAGCCAAAATGGTGTGGCATTTCAGAAAATATAAACTTTGAAAAGCCAATGCAGAGACAATGCATCTCAGATGAATAGTCCGAGGCTGGTCTCTGGTGGCTTCTTTCTGCCCACTGCTCCTAGAAAATCAGATCTTACAGAATGCACAGAAGTCGGCAATCACTCGACAAATGATAAAAATACTAGTTCATTTGGTGAAATAATTAAGTTTGCTTAAAAATCATCATTTTTGCAGAACACGTGTCCAAAAGGGCAGGCGCTGCCGAGAACATGATGCTCTATGCACACAGAATGATTGTTTAGGCTGTTAAACGATCGCCAATCAAGTTATACATAGTCAATTGATTGACAGCTATGGTAGCCCTATCTAAATGCAGCCTTAATCCTGAGTCAGTTTAGAGCCAAGATGCTGCTTTACCAAGAGGACCTACTAGAGGTCATTTGTGGTTAATTAGAAATGACTGTCTTGAGGTATGGATCATGCTCTGATATATACCAATGTTGGCGTCGCTGTGCTATAGTTTAAGTGGTGATAACATTTATATCACTGGAGCAAATAAGATGGTAAAATTGTAGTGACCATATTTCTTAAAGGTGGTCCGGGTGAAGGTTATTTCCTCTTTGTGGGAAATTAGGAGATAAAGGAAATGGAATATGTCTTTGCTAGCCATGCAGGTGAAAGATAAACTCTAGGGATTTTCAGAATTATGCTAGACCCGATGAATTCAACAAATTTGCAATTCAATTTGTGTGAATTGCTCACTGATATTTTTCACAAAGCAAAATATTGCATGAGCCACACAAGGCTCACAGCACTTTAGGTACGGCCGTGAGTGCTTCCACATACTGCTTTGCAGTTATTGCATCACATGGTGTAGCTCAACCAAACAGGAGGGCTATCATAGCCTGTATAAAAGCAGAGGCAAAAAACAGACAGGCCATTTTGCAGTGAATTTGGATAGTTAGAAGACATCATAGTTCACAACTTAGCAATAGAGATAGGGAGGGAAAGCCATAATGCATTTAATACACATAATAAACAGTCTGTGTGACTGGACAGCAGTGAAAGACAACTACCATCTACACTCACTGGCCACTTTATTAGGTACACCTGTCCAACTGTGTGTTAAGACTTAATTTCTAATCAGCCAATCACATGGCGGCAACTCAGTGCATTTAGGCATGTAGACATGGTCAAGACAATCTCCTGCAGTTCAAACCGAGCATCAGTATGGGGAAGAAAGGTGATTTGAGTGCCTTTGAACGTGGCATGATTGTTGGTGCCAGAAGGGCTGGTCTGAGAATTTCAGAAACTGCTGATCTACTGGGATTTTCACGCACAACCATCTCTAGGGTTTACAGAGAATGGTCCGAAAAAGAAAAAAAATCCAGTGAGCGGCAGTTCTGTGGCCGGAAATGCCATGTTGATGCCAGAGGTCAGAGGAGAATGGGCAGACTGGTTCGAGCTGATAGAAAGGCAACAGTGACTCAAATTGCCACCCGTTACAACCAAGGTAGGCAGAAGAGCATCTCTGAACGCACAGTGCGTCGAACTTTGAGGCAGATGGGCTACAGCAGCAGAAGACCACACTGGGTACCACTCCTCTCAGCTAAGAACAGGAAACTGAGGCTACAATTTGCACAAGCTCATCGAAATTGGACAGTAGAAGATTGGAAAAACGTTGCCTGGTCTGATGAGTCTCGATTTCTGCTGCGACATTCGGATGGTAGGGTCAGAATTTGGCGTAAACAACATGAAAGCATGGATCCATCCTGCCTTGTATCAACGGTTCAGGCTGGTGGTGGTGGTGTCATGGTGTGGGGAATTTTTTCTGGGCACTCTTTGGGCCCCTTGGTACCAATTGAGCATCGTTGCAACGCCACAGCCTACCTGAGTATTGTTGCTGACCATGTCCATCCCTTTATGACCACAATGTACCCAACATCTGATGGCTACTTTCAGCAGGATAATGCGCCATGTCATAAAGCTCGAATCATCTCAGATTGGTTTCTTGAACATGACAATGAGTTTACTGTACTCAAATGGCCTCCTCAGTCACCAGATCTCAATCCAATAGAGCATCTTTGGGATGTGGTGGAACGGGAGATTCGCATCAGGGATGTGCAGCCGACAAATCTGCGCCAACTGTGTGATGCCATCATGTCAATATGGTCCAAAATCTCTGAGGAATGCTTCCAGCACCTTGTTGAATCTCTGCCACGAAGAATTGAGGCAGTTCTGAAGGCAAAAGGGGGTCCAACCCCTTACTAGCATGGTGTACCTAATAAAGTGGCCAGTGAGTGTATTTACCCATAAAGGGCTGCCTCCAGGAATTTCAGGGTCCCATACTGGCAACATTTTTGGGCCCTCTAGAGACTCCGCACAGGCTTCACCAGAGCTCCGCCTCCACCCCTTGAATCTTCCACAGTCCCGCTGCCCACTCTTGGAAAAACTTCACTTCTGCACCACGTCCTCACCAATCACACATATAGTTCCAATCGAACACCATATCATATACATAGCTATCAGCTTTTGTTTGGCCCCAAAAATGTTTAAGTTTGCCACCACAACAAGGTAGACTCTTTTCGTAGGGTCATACTCTACTCTAGCCTATTAAACATTTCTTAAAATGCCCAATACTCTTTTTAGATATATTTTTATTTTTATTTTCTTAAGGGAATGTGTCACAAACATTTTTTTAAAATGGCCAAGAATACCACATACACGGGAAAAATACCATCACAGCATTGCCAGACCACCACATAATACCACCACACAGTGACCGAATAATACTACATTCAAGGAACAAATACCCCCACACCATGACCAGACCTCATATTACCACCACATAGTGACCAAATAATACAATTGATCATTAATAAAAAGCCACAGTACTAATATTGCCATAAGTGCCATTATACACATGTGCTCTGTACACAGTATACAGTTTATAGTGAATAGTGTACAGTTAACACTGGTACTCACCAGTGACTTTATATACTGGAGCACTGTATATATTGTCAATGTACAGGTAATACAGGGATCACCAGTAACATCACTGGTGACATTATACACAGGAGCTCTATATATAGTATATAAATAGTAAAGTGATTACCAGTGACATTATACATCGGAGTTTTGTATATAGTGTATAGTGTACAGGTAATACAGTGATCACCGGTGACATTATACACAGGAGCTCTGTATATAGTGTATAGTATACAGGTAATACAGTGATCAGTAGTGACATTATACAAAGGAGCTTTTGTATATAGGGTACAGAAAATACAGAGATCACCAGTAATATTATACACAGGAGCTTTGTATATAGTATATAGTGTACAGGAAATAAGAGGGATCACCGGTGCCATTTTACACAGGAGCTCTGCATACAGTGTATAGTGTACAGGTAATACAATGATCACCAGTGACATTATACACAGGAGCTCTATATATAGTGTATAGTGTACAGGTAATACAGAGATCACCAATGCCATTATACACAGGGGCTCTGTATATACTATATAGAAAATAGTGTAAGTGTACAGGTATCACAATGGTTCAATAGTGAGGTCTCTAGTTGAAGTACTTCATCTTCGCTTTTCTTCTTCATCCAGCACAGACTGACATCACTTCTTCCAGCCAGAATCATCACTGAAAAAAATAACAGTTATCTAGAGCACACATTCCAGAGCACATTCCCCAACTTCTACACTACACCAGACCCTATGTATCTCCTTTCTGCCCTATATGTCTCTCCATCCTGCCCTCATATGTACTCCCATCCTGCCCCCATATGTCCTTCCATCCTGTCACCATATTGCTGCTTTCAGTACAAAAAAGTAAAAAAAAAAGTTTCTACTTGCCTGGCACTGGTCAGCGACATCCTCTTCCTCATCCATTTGAAATGTGGTCATGCTGGTGCATGGCAGTGACATCATATGCTGGCAATGTGCGAGACATCAGCTGCTGGCCTCTGATTGGCTGGTGGCTGTTAACGATTGCCATATAGGAAGCCACCAGCTTCCTGCATAGCAATAGATTTGAAATGAACGTGCCTTCGAGGGTGCATATTCAGTTACTGAACCGGATGAATCCTGCCCATGGGCCCCAATGAGAAAAGGCAAAAAGGGGCCGGGTCCCCTTCCTTGCTTCTGCTGACCAGGCCCCATACACCAGTAAGGGCAGAAAAGCCCTGATGGCAGTCCTGTACCCATAGCCATATATGTTGAAGTCATTTTAACATTACTAAGCAAGTTTTTGTATTAAAGAGCTTAAAAAGTGTTTAGTACAACCATAGGAGACCTCAGAATATTATATACCCATTTTCAGGGCAACTGGAGGTTTTGCAGTGTTTGCAATTTGCGGTGAATTGATTTGCTTCATATTTATTTTTTCAGGAAAACGAATCAGGAAAACTCGAATTTCAATTCACTCATTTGTAACAAGTCCCAAAAGTTATCATTAAGTGAATGGCAGAAAGACATGGCTATTTTATAGTCTCCTTTCGAAAGGAAAAATAAATCGTTAATGTATCTCTTCTATATAAAAACATGTTGATTGTAGAGAACATGTAAATAGATGTGATATTCTTAGAAGACACCCATAAAAAAGGTTCACATAACTAGGGGCCAAACGGGTTCCCATCGTGGTACCTTTACACTGTTGAAATCTAAATGTAATTCCATTTCTTGGCATTTGAAAGCTGCCTGCTCATTCTTAAATGAGGAGTGTTTATTCCAAAAAGACTTAAAGAAGATCTTTCACCAAATTTTTTATGTTGAACTGGACACACCATGCAATAGCAGCTACAGAGAGGAAAAAAGTTTTTCTTTGCTAATATCTCCACAACAGAGAGGTGAAATTAAAATCTAGTGACTAATGAGTTAACAGTAGTTAAGTCCTAGTGGGAGTAATCAGATAATTTTCACTTGGGTGCACTTGTTCTAGCTGTATGAGTTGCTATCTAATAACATCAACTTGGACTTAGTAAAGGTTAACTCAATATGTGCCAATACTTTGCTAATATCTCTGCAATGAAGAGGTGAAATAAAATAAAAAAAACTGAATTTTTTTTCCCCCACTCTGCAGCCCTCATTACATCGTGTTTTCAGTTCAATATGAGTCATTTGGTGAAAGGTCCTCGTTAAGGCTATTATTACTGAATTCATGTTTTATGTTGCTACGTAAGGCTGCAATACCCAGTGTGATTAACAAAAGACGATTTTTACATTTGCCTTGCCAGGTAAACTCCTTAAAATTATAGTTGCAATATAGCTGTCTTTTATAGCCTCACCCACTCTCTACTGTGATCACTTCCTGCATTGCATTTATGTACTGCTGTATATCTTTTGTTTTTGCTGTGTCTCATTCTGTAATTTTTTTTTTAGTAGTTTAGACTTAATTTCCAATGCAGTTTTTGCTGGCGATCCCACAACTCTTTAGCAGTGTTCTTATGTTTTACGTATATTAGTTGTCCATCCTCTACTGATAAACATTTAATGGCTCTTTTCTCTTTGTGCTTATTAATCTGTGGTCTTTGTATAGTAATAGCCTACTACTAGAGATGAGCGAATATGTTTGCAAAACAATCACCAAACATAAATTCGACACGGATATGGTACATTCGGATTCGCGATCGGTAACTCAAGATTTTTTCTTAAAATTGGAAAAAGTCGGTAACTCGGTTACATTCGGTAAAAGATAGAATAAAAATTGGCAATTCATATGCTGCGTTCAGTAAAATCACAGTGTGACAGGTTAGAATAGAATAGATAGGATATATACATATATATATGTCAGTGACGCACATATACTGTAAACACTATATATATTACATAGCTAGTTGGACAGAAGAAAAGCTGGCAATTCAGCAGCCTCGTAGTATAAAATCAGAGTAGGAGCCGACAGGATAGAAGAGATGGATTACATACAGTAAATACAAATAGAATAGGTAGATATATAGATGTCAGTGACAAATACAATTAGTACAGTGTGTGCAGCTTACTGTATATGTATTTAATTAAAATAATTAAAAAAAAAAATGGCATGGGCTCCCACGTAATTTTCATAACCAGCAGAGGGAAAGCCGACGGCTGGGAGCTGATGTTTATAGCCTGGGAAAGAAGTAATACCCATGGAGCTTCCCAGGCTATTAATATCAGCTCACAACTCTATACTTAGCCTTTACTGGCTATTAAAATGGGGCACCATAAAAAAAATTAAGTAGGGTCCCAGCAAAGGCTATGCAGACAGCTGTAGGCTGATATTAATAGCTTACAAAGGGGCCATGTATACTGCCCCTCAGGATAAAAACCTCAGCTCTCAGCCACCCCAGAAAAGGTGCATCTCTAAGAACATGGTGAGAAATTCAGAAAAAGCTGTCGTGTGCGCACAAGTGGAATAACACTATTATGCGACTTATATTCTGCATTTTTCACCAGTTTTCTCCTCTTCAGGTACTAACTCTAATTTTCGTCTTTCTCTGAGCTGGTGGGTGGAGCTTCGCAGCTATGATGTCTCCCATAGGAAGCACACACAGACATGAGACATCCTTGCTCTCCTGTCTCTATTTAACACATGATCAGACACAATAGCATGGAAGACCTCATCATATAGCAGTGCACACAGATGTGAGGCCTTCCTGCTTTCTTTACCATATTATAAGAAGCAACAGGATGTAGGACATTGTAGAGCAATACTGAGCGGTGCAGCTGTGAATACAGTTTTGGGCTAAGATAAAACACACGCTAATTTCACATTAGCGTTTTTTTGCGCTCGTGTGCAATAGAAATGCATGCAAAAAACGCACCATGCATTTTTGCATGCGTTTTTGCTTTTTATGCGCATTCGTTCTCTAGGGGTTAAAACCAGTGTCTATATTTTTACGCCAAAAAACGCATGCGCACGAAAACGCAGATGAACACACGTACATGCGCACGCCTGTGTTCCCATAGACTGTAATGCATTATTTTGTTGCATTCTGTGCGCAAGCGTGCACATGCATTTTTTTCCGCCTTTCGGCGGACCCAAAGCTGCAACAGGTTGCGTCTGGCGTGCCTAGGAGCACACCTTGAAAAAATGCATGCTCATGAAAATGCATACAAACGCGTGCAAACGCAAGACCATGCCCACGCCATGTTAAACATAGGTACGCATGACGCATGCGCATGGACGCGCACGATGCACTGCGCAAAAAAACGCTAATGTGAAACCAGCCTTACTAGGCAGCAGTACCACCTCTCTGCCAATCTCACTCAGTTTCTGCTCTCTCCATACTCTTCTATAGGTGCCTGTAATATGATCCCTCAGTGAGCAGGTACTTACCTTATTTTAGCTTAGCTCTTTTTTAGAGCAAATGACGTACTCAGGAGGTGGGGGGAGGAGAAGTGACTCATAATTAAGGAAAAAAACAGAATTCTCTGATAACATTTATTACAGAGTTTCTTATATTTGCGTGTGCTACTGATTTATGTAAAGTTTGTTGAACTGACAGTGACCAATTAAATGATATTTCAGAAGATTAACTTGCAGTTCTAAGGAAATGTGTTAATAACTGCTCATGAGACATGACTGCGTAGCTTTCCTTCATAAAGGAACTTAAAAAATAAGATTCTATTTGCTTGGCTGCACTTGAGTTATCTTCTAAGACCCCGTGAGATGTAAACTAAGTGAAAGTTAATAGACAAAAGAGTTGCAGCTTTTTTAAAACTCATCAGCACAAAACAGAAAAATGGTAAGTATAGGAATAACAGAGTTAATTGCCGACCACGGGAGATGGGGCTGCAGAAACAAGCAAATACAAAGGAGTTGCAGTTTTTTCATACCTTTCATAAAACTTTACATCTTGTGGTCTGTGTTTGGACAAACCTCAGAGATGGGAATAACCCAGTGACAGAGATGCCACTTTAGAAATGTGAAATTTGCTAAGTGGTCATGTAAATGGAAGATAACTATTTGTATAGTGTTTGTTACCATGTAGCATTTTCTGAAATCTACCTTTGTTTTTGCGGAATTGTGGGTCACCTAATCAGAGGAGGAATGAAGCAGATTACATTACATATCACATAGTCAAACAGATCCATGCTCTGTGCTGATGAGATCAAAAAAGTCAGGAATGGAGCTTTTCTTAAGTAGATGCTTCGGAGCATAAGATCAAGTTCTGGTATCCCAATCTTTAACTGCCTCCTACATCCGATAGCAACAAGATGCCACACATATTAGAGATATATTCTTGTGTGGCAAAAGAACTAAATTTTGTGCAAATCTATTCATAGGACCTAATCCAGTGGAGACATCAGTAATCTATGGCTGCTGAATGAGGAATCAGAGAACTAGAGATGAGAGAATAAATTCAAGTGGAATTGAAATATACTTAAATTTTACAAAAATCTGAATTAACCAAAAAGATGATTTTTAGTATTTTGCTTCCGTGAGAAATCAGCAAAATGTCGACCACTGGCTGCCATTATTTTTAATGAACCGTAAAAGGCTATTAAAAGATTAAGCAAAACAACAAAAAACTTATACTTATCTTACCAGTCATCTCTATTGCCGCTCCCCTCCACACTGTCACCTGTTGCATTATTTGATCCCCAACATTGTCGCTGAAATTCCAAGGAATCTCATGCTTCTCTTAGTGAACCAGGACTTTCGGCTTTGATGAGGCTCAGGGCAGTTCTTTACATGCCCACAAGATCAAGACACATGTTGTGACATCAAGACATCATGAATCCTTTTGGACATCACAGCCAGAAGTCCTAACTCAGTGTGAGAGGTCCAGGGTTTTCTGCGGGATTGACGAGAACCAGACGGGTGACGACGATGAGGAGCATAATATAGGACACTACACTGGCAGAGAATAACTTCTCTACAAACAGAAATTCCCAGGAAAAACCAAACATATGAATTTGAATTTTGCTGATCCACACATCTCCACTGAGAATCACATCTTACCATTCTGTGGGCCTCCTGAAGAAGTTGGATTACTTTGAAACACATAGAGAATAAACCACACTGACACTACTCTGTTTGAATCGACTACTTGATTGGATATATACCAGCAGCGCAGAAGACCCACCACTTTACAATAATCCACAATACTTCTTACCATCCGGCTTTCGTGTCTCTGCACACCGCAACGATGACATCACATTATGCTGTCTAATCAAAACAGGAGCTATCAGGGATTAGGTGGTTTTCAGAAATCCCATCTATAGCCACAGATTATGGATTTAGCAGCTGGATCGGTTTCTGTGAATCGATTAGCACCAACTCTATAGGGCACCTTCGGACGCCCTCAGGCACCATTGTCCAGGATAAATCTGCTCTCCTGATACAACACCCCAGCCTTGAACGCCAACCTCATGCTCTTAGATCATTTCTGAGAGACACAATAATAGACATGGAAGCTAGATAAATGGAAGATAAGAATCAAAAGTTTCTACAAAGGTTTTAGAGGGAGGGAAAATAGAAAAGAGGAACATCAACAAAAAAACGACTAATAAAAAGCAAAAGATAATGAAATATTGCCCTAAAATCACACATTGCCCACTGACACAGATTCCGGATACCAGAAGATGAGGTATTGGTGATGTTCTCGTTATCCGCTGACCTATAATGTTTCCCTATCACACAATCATTCCGCTGTTCTCCCCGAGGGATAATTTTACCTAAGACTCAGCACTTCTACCGGCAGACAATGATGCTGATATCTTCAAAGTATTTATGTCGTATTCCTGCCAAACCAATATGATCTCTTTATTATTAAAACAATATCATTTCTTCATTATGATGGCTTCCGATGAAATCTCCGAAAATAGCTTCTCTCTGGTGAAAGCTGAATAGACGACCATATTGTCATTTCCAAGTGCATTTATATTGAAAAGGCTTGAATGCCTACAGATTATGTTACTAAGTTGTGTGTTTGTGTGTTTTTTACATTTGTGAGGCTCGATATAACACTTTTTCATTAGTCAGTGTCACGCTGATGGGTCATGGACCCACTGTACCGCGGGGCGAGCTTACCCTGGAGGGGCGTGACTAAGCGACTACCTGGTTTTCACTAGAGCTCCTAATGGTGGAGTTAAGCTTGAGCTGCAGCAAGCTGATAGGTCCCACTTCAGGGCAGTCCCGGGTACTGCGGCAGAATGCAGATACTGATTCGGAGTCACTGGCAGGATAGGATTCGGAATCATGAATACAATGGATATCAGAGACAGTTCAGGCAGTACTGAATTAGGTTCGGACAGAACGGGATGTACAGACACAAGAGACTCTGGGTATAAACAAGCCTGGTTCTGGAACACCAGACAGGTTGGACCCAGGTGCAGGTTTAGACAGTGCAGATTCTGGAACACTAGACAGAATGGACACTGGTGCTGATTCAGACAAGTGCAGATTCTGGAACACTAGACAGAACGGACACTGGTGTAGGTGAAGTGATGTCCAGCTGAGGGCCCCCCACGGTGTCAGGGCCGATCCACCATTCATCATTGATTTCACCAGCAGGCAAGACAGGTTCAGGAGGTGGAGCATCACCCTCAAGCGGCACTGGTACAGGATGGGCCTCGGACGGCATGGCAGTAGCATATTCCTGTGGCGCACTCTAGGGGCAGACGCCTCATTCTCAACATGCACCTTGTAGACCGGACCGTCAGCATACACTTGCTTGATGACTTTGTAAGGCTGTACTTTCCATCTCGCCTAGTTTACCTTTGGGGCGTTTCTCTCTGACTAATACTCGGTCCCCGGGCCGGAGCGGTATCTCTTGAATTGGTTTATGGCCTGTATGTTCTTTCTCCTGTAGCAGCTGACCCACCAACAGCCGTTTTGTTTGCAGTTGTTTCCGATGTTCTTTCACCCATGAAGTGGTGTTTCGCTCCATCAGCTCCTCTGGCTGTTTCAACTTCAATTCAATGATCTCTCGTCCAGCTCTTCCAAATAGCAGCAGATAGGGGGTGTAACCCATGGTGGAATGGACCCAATTGTTGTAGGTCCAGACCAACTCTGGCAGGAAATCTGGCCAGCATGCCTTCTTGTCCTCTTCCAACATCCTCAGCATTTGAAGTAAGGTCCAGTTGAAGCGTTCACATGCTCCATTGCCTTGAGGATGGTAAGGGGTGGTCCGGGACCGCTCGATGCCATACAAGGGTTACAGTTCTTCCATCACCTTGCCTTGGAAACATGCACCTTGTTCAGAGTGGATGCGCTTTGGGCACCCATACACTCGGATGAAGTCTTAACAGATGGCCCATGCCGCCAACTCGGCAGTCCGATCTCTAGTCGGGGTGACTACCGCGAACTTGGAGAAATGGTCGGTCATCACCAAACAGTATTGTGGCCCCCGGGCTGAGTGTCCCACGAGGAGACAGTCGATCATCAGGATTTCTAGCAGTTCCTTAGTATGTATGGTCTGGATGGGTGCCCTTTGTTCAGTACTCTTAATGAGGTCGCATACCCGACATTGCCAGCAAACCTCTTCTACCACGGACTTCAACTGGGGGCAGTACATGTGCTGCTGTAACCACTGGTAGGTCTTTGTGGACCCGATGTGGGCTCCGAATTCCTGGGCATCTTTAGCCACTTCTTGGGCCATTCCTCCTGGGATGACCATCTGCCACCTTACTTCAGTATCTTTCGGCTGTTGCCTCGGATATAGCACCGATTCTCGCACCTCCAGCCTATCCCACTCTTGTAAGTCACTCTTCATCTCAGCGTCCAGACTATCTCTCTCTTCTTTGCCTGGCTTCCGCTTCTGCGCTACCCAGCATTTCATCTGTCTCAGCCCTCCGTCTTCATCTTGAACATTTCCCCAGTCTTCATTGGTTCTCCCCAGAGATCGGGGTAGCGCGCAGGCCTCCCTTCTCGACTAGACCGCAACCACTGGGGTCTTGAACTTACGGAAGTCTGTGGTTTCTTCCTCTTCGATTTGTTCATTGAGATCCCCCAATGGAGTTTCCACCGTCACTCGTGACAGGCCATCAGCATTTGCATTTTCAGTAGCAGAGCGATAACGGATGGTAAAGTCAAGCTTGGCCAGGTGAGCCACCCACCGTTGTTCTAAGGCCCCCAATTTAGCATCCTCAAGGTGGGCCAGGGGATTATTGTCCATTCGAACTTGAATCTTGGTCCCTGCCAGAAAGCCCGCAAACTTCTCTGTCATGGCCCACACGAGGGCCAGGAGCTCTAACCAGAAAGAGCTGTAATTATGGGGGTTTCTTTCACTGTCTCGCAGGGACCTACTGGCATACCCAATGACTCTCTAATGTCTATCCTGTATTTGGGAAAATACTGCACCGAGTCCATGAAGGTTACCGTCTGTGTACAACAGGAGCGGTTGATCGAAATCTGCGTAGGCCAAAATTGGGACTGAAGTAAGAACATTCTTTATAGCCTGGAAGGCCTCATCTTGCCTCTGGTCCCAGGGGATGCACTGGGTCTTCGGCACTCTGGTGGTCCCCCTCAGCAGTTCATTCAGAGGACCCGCCACGTTTGCGAAATCTTTGACAAACCATCGGTAGTACCCAGCGAGTCCAAGGAAGACCTGGAGATCCCACACGGTTCGAGAAACTGGCCACTTCTGGATAGCAGCCACTTTTTCTGGTGAAGGCACAACTCCGTCTTGTGACAATATGTGACCCAGGTACTCGATCTCTCTCTTGGAGAGGTGGCACTTCTTTGGCTTCACCTTCAGGTTATGAGCCCGCAGTCTTCCGACTACCTGTCCAAGCCGGGCAAGATGGTCTTTGAACGAGGCAGAGAACACAATTATGTCATCCAGGTAGATCAGGGTAGCCTCAAAGTTTAAGTCTCCCAAACACTTTTCCATCAGCTGTTGAAACGTGCCCGAAGCATTGGAGAGCCCGAAGGGAATCCGGTTAAATTCGAACAATCCCATAGGGAGGATGAAGGCAGTTTTTTCCTTGTCTTTCTCGGCCACTGCTACTTGCCAGTATCCACTTGCTAGGTCCAAGGTGGAGAAGTACCTGGCTTTCCCCAATGCTATCAAGGATTCCTCGATGCGGGGTAACGGATATGAGTCTCGAACTGTGCAGGCATTTAGTTTCCCTTTAATCTACACAGAACCGGACGGTACCATCCTTCTTCTTGACGAGCACCACCGGTGCTGCCCAAGGGTTCTGACTACTCTGTACTACTCCTGAATCCAGCATCTGCCTCAGTAATGTCTTCACCTCTTGGTACATCTTAGGTGGGATTTGCCGGTTTTGTTCTCGAATTGGGCGAGCGTCCCTGGTCGGTATCTCATGTGTGATCGCTTCGGTACAACCAAAATCTTCGGCGTGACGGGCGAATGTGGCCTGATTTTCCCACAGCATAGCTTCTGACCCCTTATGACCCCTACCGCCTGATAAGATGGCACACTCTTCTGCATCCCACAAACGCGGATCAATCGCTGAAGGGCTTCTTGAGTAGGCTTGTGTGTGGCAGCCTTCTTCCAATAACTGGGTCCCCGTTTGGTGAACATTATCTGATCGAGTTCTCGTAGGATATTCATTCCCAGTACTACAGGCACATCTTCTTTGATGGGCTCAGGGACTAGCAGGATCTTTTTCTTTTCTACTTCTTGCCCACAGATTCGAATACTCATCCACACAACCCCTGTGACCGGGATCGGCTGTTGATTGGCAGCAAACAACCGGATCAATGTCTCCTTCACTGGCTTAGCCAGGGCCAGAAAATCCTGTTTGAAATATGATTCTGGCATTGTTGTCACTTGTGAACCGGTATCTATCAAGCAATCCACTGGAACGCCCTCAAATTCAGCACGCAGGATGGGACTTCCAACAATCAAGGGTTCATTATGATAAGGAGCGGCCTCTCTTCTTGCTTCCCCCACAGAGTGCTGCGTTACTGCGGGGGGTTAGTAGTTTAATGGCGGCTGTTGCTGGCTTTGAGCATAATTCCGGCAGTCCCTGGCAAGGTGCCCTTGTCCTCCACATTCCCAGCATTGGATGCTTCCTCTTCGTCGAGGGGCACCCCGGGCCTGTCTTCATGCCTCTGATGCCTGGTAGGGCGGAGCTTGCACCCACTGACCCCTTAAAGATCGGGCCGAAGGATGGTTATATGAGTGCTCCATCCGGGTTAATTTATCTTGCATACTGACAAGAGACCGCTGCAAGTCGTGCACTACCTGGACCAGCGCCTCCTGATGATTTGGGTCCCCTCTGGTATTGGCATCCTGGACACGCATCACACCAGATGCGTAACTGTCTTCCTTGCTTCGGGCCTCTGCTTCTGCCAGGATTTGACGGAATGAAAGAGCCGGATCTGCACGGACCCATTCTGACAGTGCTCTTCTCAAGGATGTGCTATGCTGTCCCAGAATGAATTGATCCCGGAGTATCCGGTCTTTGGAGCCCATGCCACCGAGCCCATCTGTCTCGTTCCTCTGCACTTCTGTCAACACTTCTTGCAGTGCTGTCGCATACTGAGAGAAAAATTTGGCGCGGAGGTGTCCCACGCTAGCAGTCTTGCCGTAGATCTCTTCAAGGAATTTCATTAACTCCTTCAGGGTACTACGGGTGAGTTCCGACTGTAGACAGATGTTTTTATGGGCCTCTCCCTCCAAGGCAGTCAAAGCAATGTCCACTTCAAGGTCTGTGCTGATGTTATTATTCTTCAGGGTGCTTTACAGCCAGGACACCAAATCAGACAGGGGCATATTATTGCCGTCAAACTATAGAAGCACACTAAATATGGTGCCCATAGGGAGTGTCCTTGCAGGGGTTCCACCATGGCAAGACAGGAAAGCCACCTTTTAATCCCCAAAATAGCTTACAAAGCCACAGTCACAGACTAAACATTCTTTTCCTCACAGCTCACGCAGGCACACCCTTCTTCCTGCAGAAATCTCGGGTCTGTTCTACACACAGAAAAGCAGCCCCTCTCCTCTGTAGTCTGGCAGATGTGTAAGGGGGTGAAGCACCGAGGGAGCCGAGGGGGGGTTGCCTTCCCAGCTCCGTGCCCGGAACCATCGTGCAGGGTGTTAGGTTCCCCGGGGGACACTTTAAGAGACTGGACTGGAGTCAGGAACAGGAAGAGGGGAGGACTGGGAGTGGGAAAACTGCGCGCACTTTCCCCAGAGCAGTGCAGAGACCTGAGAGGAGAGGACGCTGAAGCAGGAGGAGAGAGAACACGGGTTACAGTCGCTGGAGTCAGAAAGACCGCAGACACAGGCTGTGGGCAGTGAGTACGTGAAGTCTGGGACTGCACTGTGAGGAAGGTTGCTGACTCCCCTCCGTGATAAGACGTGGCCTCACAGAGAGACTGTGTACCGCGACCAGACGCTTCCCCGCAGAGAGACTGGGTTATATGCTGAGACGCTTTCCTGTGACCAAGGGGCATTCAGTAACGGGACAGTGACCTGTACAGAGAGACTGTGTTACATACATGGTTGTTGTGACTTGTGTGTTAAGGCAGAGCCCCTGACCTCGGTGGGAGAACACCGCTGCCGAACCAGAGAGCAGGACTTGGAGCAAAGTCGTTCACGCAGCCGTTTATCTTGCATACTGACGGAAGTCTACAAGGACTCTGGGCAGTACTCTCACAGATGCAGGATGGGAAGGAGCATGTCATCGCATATGCCAGTCGCTCCTTACATGACTC
The DNA here is from genome assembly GCF_039654945.1 of Dendrobates tinctorius. Classification (NCBI taxonomy): domain Eukaryota; kingdom Metazoa; phylum Chordata; class Amphibia; order Anura; family Dendrobatidae; genus Dendrobates; species Dendrobates tinctorius. The sequence goes on along the minus strand of NW_027361825.1, from coordinate 40,446,633 downwards.
AGAAAAAAATCCTGATAATTACAGCTCATTCAAGCTGGAGTTGTTGGCGCTGGTGTGGGCAATGACTGAGAAGTTTGCAGAGTATTGGCCGGCTCGGAAGTCCATGTGCGTATGGATAACAATCCGTTGGCTCACCTCGAAACAGCTAAGCTGGGGGCCTTAGAACAACGCAGGGTAGCACGAATGGCAAAATTTCGGTACATGATCTCCTACAGGAGAGGAGTGGAGAATACTCATGCTGACGCCCTTTCCCGAGTAGATTACCGCCCGCCAGCGCCCGGTCGGGATGAAGAGTTGGAGGCTATAGAGGTTCCAGAGTTTGGAGGGACTGCCAGGACGGTGGCAGTGACATGGGAAACATTTCAAGAAAGTACACCCACAATTTGCTGGAACAACCCCGTGATGAGTGGGTCTGAATACAACAGGAAGATCGGGAGATAGCTCAGCTAAGACGGTGGCTCGTAGCCAAACAAGTGCCTGGCCAGTGTGAGAGGACAGCCATGTCCCCTGAGATGTTACAAATGTTTCGCCAGTGGGAGCGGCTACAGTTACGGGATGGTATCTTGTACATGAAAGTGTACCTACAATCTGACCTGAATTTCATTTGGCAAACAATCATCCCCTCGTCCCTGGTAGAACAGGTGGCTAAGGAAGCTCATGAGAAGGGAGCACACTTCGGGATGGAAAAACATTCCAGTGGCTGCAACGGTTGTTCTATAATCCCCACATGAGAACCGTAGTGGAGAAAGTATGTCAGCAGTGCCAGAATTGGGAACTAGTCAAGCCGCCGGATCAGTGAGCCCCTACAGAAACAGTGAGGTCCTCTGCTCCCATGGAGCTACTGGCCATAGACTACTTGACGATTGGCCCAGCGCATCAGGGCTATGAGCAGTGCCTTGTGATGATCGACCACTATTCCAAATTTCCTGTGGTCATGCCCACCCGGGACCAGACTGACGAGTCTGCGGCTTATGCTATATGTAAACATTTCATTCAAGTGTACGGTTGTCCCAAGGGAATCCATTATGACCAAGGAGCCTGCTTCCTTGGGAAGGTGATGGAAGAGTTACATCAGCTGTACAAAATCGATAAGTCTTGGACCACCCCTTACCATCCACAGGGGAATGAAGCTTATGAGAGATTAAACCGCACCCTGATTCAGGTGCTGAGGACACTTGAAGAAGATCAGAAAGCGTGCTGGACTGAATCCATCTCCGAATTAGTGTGGGCATACAATAACCATAAACACAGTACCACAGGATTCACATCCTATTCACTGTTCTTCGGCCGACCCGAGAAAGGACTGACTGAATTGACGCTAGAGCCTGAGGAGGACTACCTGCGGATGGGGGTGTACTCCTGGGTTCGAGAACATCGTCGCCGGCTACGGACCATTCAACGGCTGGTGCAGAACCGACTCCGTGGATTGGAACACTCTCAGGTCACTCCCCAGAAGGCAACAGCCCTACGAACAGGGGATCGAGTCTTAGTAAGGGAGAAGTGCCCTAACAACAAATTGGACTGTCGGTGGGAGAAGAGGCTGTATAGGGTGAAGCGACGGCTCGGTGGACGGGGATCCGTCTATGAAGTTCAACCTGAAATGGGTGAAGAACTCCCCACTCATACACTACATCGAAATATGCTGTGTCCCTGTTTGTCTCGAGACCCTCCAGTGGTGCCATCTGCCCCGGTGCCCCAGGTGGCTGAACCAGTGATTATTGCAGAAGACTAAGAAGAGGGAGACTCTCTACCCCTTCAGGGAAACCCAGAAACAGGGCTGGTGCCTGAGTGTCATGAACTCATTTTCTGCTCCACCAGTTGAGAGTTCCCCTTCCGTTCTCCCTCTGGTGGTGACAGGAGGTAGTGCGGTTGGTTTAAGTGGTAGTGATCTGCCACCTGATGAGGAAGATAATGATTGGATCTCTGGAGTATCAGACTGGATATAAGACAGCTGACGCCCTATCCGGGTGCTGGTGATTGAGTCTGCTTCTCACGTCCTGGACTTCAGCTCTCTTCCAGTCTTCTCAAGTTAAGTTTGTTTTTTGCTAATGTTCACACTTGCGCTTGTTGGTCAATTCAGTTTGTTGTGTAATCAGCCTGCCCCTGCTGGGGCTATGCTGAAATTCCACTCCTATTAATCAGTATTTGCCAATCTGCTTTTTGTCCCTTATTAGATTGGCCTCTTTTTTGCTCTGTCTCAGAATATTTCAGAGTGCTGATATAGGTTTAGAAATCTAGTGACTTCAGGGTTAATTTTGCTATCAGAAGTGTTGGACAATATTTTTGTAGGTTGTTTTTGGCAGATTGCAGACAGTGTCTTTCCTTTTCTGTCCATTTTAGTTAGCCGGGCCCCATCGTCAGCCTATTTTCCTGCCTTTGTTTGTATTTTCATCTTGTTTCACCGTCAATACATGTGGGGGCTGTCTTTCCTTTGGGGTCTGCTCTGGGGCAGTTAGTTTTCCTCTTTTCCTGCTTTAGGCTTATGTAGTTCTCCGGTTGTGACGAGGCGTCTAGGACCAACGTAGTAACGCTCCACGACTGCTGCTAGTTGTGTGGTTAAGATCAGGGATCTGCAATCTGCATAGTTACCAACTTCTCTGGTTTTCTGAGACTTAGCTTGTTGTCTTGTTTTTCCTCCTCGGTTTCCCATTCATAACACCTGAGGCTCCGGAAGTAACAGAGGAAACTCCAACTTCCACTTTCCCGGTGGCTGATTCCACAACCTCCACTGATCTGAGACGTTCTGAACGTTCTGAACGATCAACGGCAGGTGTGCCTCCCAGACACTACAATCAGGACGAATTCATCTGGCAGCAAATTGTACAAGGTCTGGATGATTGTCAGCAGGAACTCCAGAAACTCTCGCACGTGGAATGGCGAGCTCACAGAGAGGGGGAATATAAGGGGGTGAAGCACCGAAGGAGCCGAGGTGGAGTTGCCTTCCCAGCTCCGTGCCCGGAACCATCGTGCAGGGCGTTAGGTTCCCCGAGTGAGACTGGACTGGAGTCAGGAACAGGAAGAGGGGAGGACTGGGAGCAGGAAAACTGTGCACGCTTTCCCCAGAGCAGCACAGAGACCTGAGAGGAGAGGACGCTGATGCAGGAGGAGAGACGACACGGGTACAGCAGCTGGAGTCAGAGAGACCGCGGACACAGGCGGTGGGCAGTGAGTACGTGAAGCCTGGGACTGCACTGTCAGGAAGGCTGCTGACTCCCCTCCGTGATAAGACGTGGCCTCGCAGAGAGACTGTGTACCGCGACCAGACGCTTCCCTGCAGAGAGACTGGGTTATGTGCTGAAACGCTCCCCTGTGATGAAGGGGCGATCAGTAACGGGACAGTGACCTGTACAGAAAGACATGGTTGTTGTGACTTGTGTGTTAAGGCAGAGCCCCTAACCTCGGTGGGAGAACACCACTGCCGAACCAGAGAGCAGGACTTGGAGCAAAGGGGAATACCGCCAGCCACATACCCCTTTGGCTCCCGTGTTAACCCCTCATACCCCAGCTGGACTACATTAAAGGCCCCGGAAACAGAGGACAGCAAGCACCGCTAGTGCCTCGGTGCCAACGTTGGACAAGAGTGATCCCTTCAATCAAGACCCCTGAGGACTGATAAGTTTGACTCATAGGAAAATATCTTTTATACTGTTTGAATTCCGTATATGCCTCTCTGCTGTTGATATAACCTGTTCACAACATATTCTCTTCCATACTGTCTGTTTTACCAGTATTATTCCCTGTAAATAAACCTCCCCTTTAACTGTTGGTCTGTTTGTTCCGTGGTGGCATATTGCCATTCCTGCACGCTTTTGCAGATGAAACCAAACAGCCTTTACAGCAGGGAAGCACAGAATATCCCAATGCTCTAACCAAGGGGGTGCTGTCTCTTAAAGGGGCAGCTTCTCTCTACTGTTCATAGCACTGCCACCCCATTACACAGGTTCAGACAGTGCAGATTCTGGAACAATAGATAGAACGGACCCTGGTGTTGGTTCAGACAAGTGCAGATTCTGGAACACTAGACAGAACGGACACTGGTGCAGGTTCAATCAGTGCAGATTCTGGAACACTAGACAAGGATACGACGGATACAGGACTCAGGATCAGGTTCAGACAGGACCTCGGAACAGGTTGAGGTTGCTACATGATGGACTTAGGAACAGGTTCAGATTCAGAGTAACTGGACGGGTGCAGGAACAAGGACCTGACAACGGACTTAGCAGCTTGAAGACTAACTAAACACTGATGTTGCAAAGGCACACCCCTTACAGGGAAAGGTGCCTTAAATACTTAGCGCCTCCCAGCTGTTAGATGGCGACACGCCAGTAATGTGAGCACTACCCCTTTAAGAAGTAGGGAGCACCCTGCCTGGAGGTCCTGGGGGAAGGAAGCCACATTAGGAACCAGAACAGAGCGGCTGTGGTGGTGAGAATGTCAGCTTTCCTGCCTGGGGGAAGGAAGAAGGATCATGCAGGGATACTGTTGTTACAGTAAGTACGACTGCCCAACTTAAAAACTCTGAGTAATCATAGGGAGAACTATGCAGCCATTTACTTGCAGCTTCACAGTATTCTGAAATGAGAAATTAAGACTCTTAACAGTGTTATAGCGATAGTTTTTCTACCCTAGACCACCAGGGTTATAGATTCAAACTCTTCAATGCATTATACCACTAGGGAATGTCGCAGAATTCCCTTCTCTGTTTCAGACTACCAGGGAATGAAATCATAGCCTCTTGAATACCCTAGACCACCAGGGATGCATATTCAACATCTTCAATGCACTATGCCACCAGGAAATGTAGAATAAACCATTTCTCTGCCCTAGACATCGTGAGATAGAGATTGTTGCCTCTTTCATGCACCAGACCACCAGTGAACTGTAACGTGCTGCTGCAGTGTAGTACAACGCAACCTCCACCAGGGGGTGATGGTGAGGGAAGAGAGGTTGTAGATACACCCACACAGCGTAGTAACACAGAGCAACAGCACAGGTGTCACAGCTAATGAAAGAGTGGTCATACAAGCCAAAGTCAGCAACTGTCAGGAGCAGAGATACCAAGGGAGAAAGCAAGTGCATAGTCAGGGACGAGCGAGAAGTCAGGACCTACCAGGAATGTGGTATCAGAAACGTAAGACGTAAGCCGTTGTCAGGGTACAAGCTAAAGGGTCAAAAGCCAGTCGGAAAGCATGGTATCAGAAACGGGAAAACCAGAAGCAGAGTCTAGAGCGCACGCCGGGTCATACACAAGTCCAGGTAATCAGGAGGCAGGAGGAACACTAAAGGAATACAGGTCAGAGGCACTAGCTTGGAAGCTTGCAGTATAGTGGACGCTGGCCTGCAGGCTGCAGAGGACTGAAATAGCCCAGCCCACTCCAGAACGAGGCATTAATCCCCACATGACCAGTCCAAAGAGAAGACAGCAGAAAACAAACTCTGGACTGGATCATGATATGAGCGTAGTGAAAATCCTCTTCTCAGCATTAGACTCCAAGAGATAGAAATCATAGCCTGTTCAATGCATTCATCTACAAGGGAACCAGACAAAAATCTCTTCTCTGCCCTAGACAACCTGGGATACAGATTATAGTTTCCACAATGCAGTATACCACCAGGGAATATAGCAGATTTCCCATCTCTGCTTTAGACCATGGGATAAAGGTCATTTTCTGTGCAATGTACTATACCACTAGGAAAGTAAGCAGTAACTCATCCTCTGCCCAAGACCATCAGGGATACAAACACTTACCTCTTTACTGCACTAGACTCCAAAAATTGCAGAAATGGACCTCACTCTGCCTTTGACCACCAGGGATGTTGATAATAATGCTTTCACTTATCTAGACCACCAGGACTACAGACAATAACTCATTCTCTTCTACAAATCATCAAGCATGGTAACAGTAACCCCCTTTTTTTTCCTAGACTATATTTTCAGACCCAGACCCTAAATATGCCAAATACATACCATGAACCCTTTAACCTTGCTAGACCACCAGGAATGTTAGCAATGGCCCATTTAACTCCTGACTAGGCTATAAGAGATTTCTCTCATTATAAAATGTTACTTGTATAAAGCAATTTATCTATGCAGATACATTTTTGGACACAATGGTGGGAACATAACTAGGGGCTACCCAGACATTTTTAATAAATTTCATTTTCTATCAATTAAAACTAGTCTGTGCATCTTTTGTTAGATCTCAGCTTCAAACCTTTCCTCTGCTACTCCTCCTGTAATAAAGTGGAAGCAGGGTGTTACCTTTATTTTATTAATGGGTGGTGTGAGTATTGGTGTAGAAAGGAAAAAGGGGAATAATTTCATCCAGTTGTCAATGTATTCATACACTTCCATGAGGAATGACAGAGGAACGGCACAATACATAAATAAAAAAAAAAAATTAAAAAGTGATTATTTCATGGGTATTGAAGTTGAATTATACTTTGAAAGAAGTTATAAAAATTATATAAATTAAATAAATAATTATAAACTTTTTTTATAGATAAAATTCTAATTCTAGGTCTGCACTTGGCGCTTTATGTTATATGCTGAGGGCAGTTTAATGGTGGCCCTAAATAAGTTACAGCCACCCATAGGAGTTTCCTATACCGGCGCCGGGGACGTCTCTAGTTTCCTGTATTTTAAGTTTTCATTTAAATAGGACTGAAAGCAAAGATTATTCTCTAAGTGCCTGAAGAACCAAAGGTTGAGGACTGGGCACAGTGTGCAGAGGAGATTACATTGTGAATTGTGTAGCGGCATGAAAACCAGGAGAGACTTGAATTGCCATTGCTTTATTGGCCCCCGCTTGGCTGCTTTTTCTAAATAAATTATTTAGTATTCATGGCGCCTAAAATATGATTAATTAAGATTATGATCGCCCATCACACACCATGAAACATGAATAACATTCAGAAAGTTTCTGAACTCCAAAGCTGAAAGCTATCACCAGACAGACCCAGTATCCCTATTAGTTTTCTTACTGGACTATATTTCGATTGATACTTTAACCAAGGGTTTCCATGAATTGGTCTCACATATGCTGAAAGCTGTAATTTAAACTAAAGACCTGGAAAGATTTAAAGGGGTCATTACATCAGGAAAACCATTAGTAAGGTGGATGTGTATAACATGAATGGTTATTCATCTGATGTAATACCAAAATTGCCCTGTAGAGGCCACTACACTACCAACTACACAGGAGTTTTGGGACCTGGATCGGTGGCGATCAGTTGATCGCTCCTTCAGCTCAAAGACTAATAAATAGAATTCACAGTTTTGGATAAGTTTAAAAAACATTATGGATAAACTAATTAAACCTAGCGCGGAGTGTCTGTCGTGACTTCTGTCTCTTGTGTTCTTTGAATATATAACACAATATAACCTATAATATTCCTTTAATCTTTGCAAAATTAAGAAGACCTGCTTATTCGTAATATACTTTGTGCTTCAATTCTTTATTTACAATATTTTTTTATTTCTGGCACTGAATAAAAATGTTTCTACTTACATCCAGAATCTATGCCCAACTATTGTGACGAGGCGTATAAAGAGAGTGCTGCTCCAAAGTCTACGGGACTGACTGGAACAGCTGAGAGAATTGGTAGTCTACTTGGCAGTTCTGTCAACAGATCGAACAATGCAAACTGTATACATTTAGACATAGATCTCTCAGACATGATGAGACTGGTGTATTTACTATGACAACCTATATCAGAATGGCTGTGAGATGGGCTACAGAGTTGTGGAGCTTACAAGTCCAAGTGTATTCCATCTCCGCCTACCCAGACAGACCAACAGTTGCAGCTTGTACTGAGCGTGATTTCAGCAGCGGGAAGGAAGGACACTGAGGAGCTGACAATCAGGATAGATAAGCGTAGATTGAGCTTAAATGAAAAAAAAAGCATTACACAGCCATGCAAATGTGGATTTTCAAAGCAAGTACACCGTCTTCTTCAGGTCTAAAGGATCTTTTTACTAAATGTATGCAGCTTGTATTGTGAAATCTGGTGATATGTAGGGAGGGGGTACTAATTGTAAAAAATTGCTCAGTTGGTTTGGTGATTTTTGGGGACTCCAGAGAGGGGTCTCTGTGAGTCGGTCAATGGAAAAGGAACCTTTGGGGTTATGGTGCTTCTGAGCCTGATGGATCATGGCTGGGAGTAATTATAATGGATTAGGTCAGTTTTTGGCAATCACCAAAGGTTTGGTAGCTTCTAGGACATTACCCAGTTTACTCTATTGTTCAAATTTTTAAAGCTGTGATGTATTTGTTAATAAAAGTCTGTTGTAGACAAATTATCCAACTACGGTAAATGTCAGAGTTTTATTGGATGGATGGCGACGGAGGAATGGAAAAGGAGGGTAAGGGATGGTTAATGGATGGGTCGAAGCTTGGGTCGGACCACCAAATCCACAATACCAGGTTCATGCTACTTTCTAATATACCTAAGATTCCCTAAACATGGCACAGATACAGATCGCTTCCTCCAGATCACTAGACTTTAACCTTTTACAATATCTTTTGCATTTTGCATCGCAGATAAAGCATGGTTTATGCATCAAACTATCAGGATACAGAAATTCTGTCTAGGGATGAGTGCATGAGAGACCTGCTCACCGACACACCTGAGATCCCGCAGGGCTGCCCTGTTCTAGCCTTCCAGACCGTATAAGAAAAAAAAAAAAAGAAAGAATGTTATTTTCTAATGACCTTTAAGAAGCTTTGGGAAGGTCACCGCTCCCTCACTGGCTCCTGAAGTCTTTTCATTAGTTTTTCATTTGCTTGTGGACTTCAGCCAATAATGGATTCTCTCGGTCACACTCGTGATGCAGCTTTCTACCCAGCCGAGCACAGACTCCCATCCTGGAAGGAGAAAAAGGCAAGTTTTAATTGCTTATTTACTGTAACTCTTTATGTTACAGTATAAACTTCCTCCATCATTATCTCTCGGAATTTTTACCAATATTGCGTCCTTCCCACTCCTAAAACTGAACTTTTTTTTTTACTATTGTAGCATCACATTCCAATTTCTTTCTGTAAAAGCAAAAAATTCACAGTGATTGATTTTATTAAAAAAAAAAAAAAAAAAGCTATGGCAACAAGCAAATTATTCAGGAGACAAAAGAATTTACTTTTTTTTTTGCAAATTTTTTGGAGTCACTTGAGTTTCTCATGCATATGATCAGCTGTAAATTGGGTCAAAATTGTTATAATATTGTTGGTGTTTTATTGTGCTCATCTGCCAACACATTCTCCTGGCTGGAGCACTCATTGGCAGAATTCATGGCTGCCCCTTATTCTTAACACTAAGTCATCTGTAATAACAAACCAATTTATTAACCCAACCAGTTGTTTCTTCTAAAACGATCATCAACATAAACCACCAGGAAAGTTACTTCAAATCCGCTCTACAACCCTAGACCACCAGGGGCGCTATGATTAACCCTCTAACCTTTCAGACCACCAAGGATATTAGCATGAACACTTTCACTATTCTAGTCCATCAGGGTTGTTTCATTGCTACACCACCCTAGACCACCAGGGATATTAACATGAACAGTTTCACCACCCTAGACCACCAGGGACATTCCGTTAATTATTTCACTATCTAGACCACCTGGCATATTACAATGAAAGGCTTCATTATCCTAGGCCACCAGGGATGTTACATTAATCATTTAATGATCTAAACCGCCTGGCATATTACCATGAAAGGCTTCACCGCCCTAGACCACCAGGGACATTACGTTAATCATTTCACTTTCTAGATCACCTGGCATATTAAATAATAGGAGAAAAAAGGGAGTAGTTGATCAGAAACTTTGTAAGGCCATGTGCACACGCTGCGGTTTTGCTGCGGTTTTGCTGCGGTTTTGGCCCTGCAGAACTGCAGCATTTCCGCAGACATGGTACTTTACCATGTTAGCCTATGGGTTTTAAAAACCGCAGTGCTCACGCTGCGGTTTTTTACCTGAGGAAAAGCTGCGGTTTTATTTCCGCAGCATGTCAATTGTTTCTGCGGATTCTGCTGCGGTTTGCCACCTATTCCATTGTCCAGGTGTCAAACCGCAGGCCAAACCGTGTTTCTGCGGATTCTGCTGCGGTTTGCCACCTATTCCATTGTCCAGGTGTCAAACCGCAGGCCAAACCACAGCAAAACCACAGGTCACTTTACCTGCGGTTTTACCTGCGGTTCCGCAGGAAAAAACCCGCAGGTGAATCTGCAGTGTGTGCACATACCCTAAAGGTATAACACTTTTATTTAATCATAATGACATATACCGTAAATATACAACATGATAGCAAAAAATTACGAAACAGACAAAAGATGGGGAGATAAAATCACCATGCATGGTAACCCGTACCCATAAATTTGGCCAGAGCATATGTAACCTAAATATGGTTGGCTATATAGATGGGGTAAGGTAAGCCAAAGATATAAAGTATCAAAAAAGAGAGGCCTAAATAGAGCAAAAAAAGGCAAAGTGGCTCTTAGAGGTTTACCAAAAGGGCTTTGTCATGCGGGGACACCAGGGTGGGAGGTAATGAGCCCCGACGCACGTTTCGCATCTGTACTGGTCGCTTTCTCACCTGGCATATTACCATGAAAGGCTTCATTATCCTAGGCCACCAGGGATGTTACATTAATCATTTAACGATCTAGACCACCTGGCATATTACCATGAAAGGCCTCACCACCCTAGACCACCAGGGATATTACATTAATCATTTCACTATCTAGACCACCTGGCATATTACCATGAAAGGTTTCATTATCCCTGGCCACCTGGGATGTTACATTAATCATTTCACTATCTAAACTACCTAGCATATTACCATGAAAGGCTTCACTACCCTAGACCACCAGGGATATTATATTAAACATTTCACTATCAGCTTATTATCATGAAAGGTTTCACAGTTGAAAGAGCTCTGCAGATTAGCGGGGAAGCAGGGTGTCGCACCATCACCAATTAGACACTGATGACATATCCTAAGGATAGCCCATCAATGTTAAAGTCCCGAACAACCCCTTTAACATTGTGAAGTCACCATTCAAATCCTACCTACTCTACACAGCCAGATGTGTCATCTTCAGTCTCATCACTATTCTAGATAATATAGAGAGAATATTGGACACGTTACACCAAAGTCATCCAAATTGTTATAATTTACAAGTTTCCATATCACTATCTATTAAATAGGATCTGTCTGCAGGTTTTGCTAGATTTCTGATTTTTCTTGTTAATATGGTGATATGGAAAAACTGAAGAAAAAAATCTATAAAAAAAAATTCTGATTACACAGTAATTCTAAGTCCGGGGTCACACTAGCGAGAAAAATGGGCGACTGCTATGTGATAAAAAAATCGCATAGCACTCTGACCAATGTTAATCTATGGGGCAGCTCCCATCATCCGATTTTTTCTTGCCCGTTTTTAACGGCTTGAGAAAATCACAGCATGCAGCGATTGTCACCGATTATTGGACACGACTCGCCAATGCAAGTCTATGGGTGCAAGAAAAGAACAGATTACACACGGACCACAAGTGTGACTTGCGAGAAATATGCTCCGGTGTCCTTTAACAAAAGCCGGCAATTCATTTTGCGATACAGTAAAATCACCCTGGCAGGTTTAATAAAGAATAGAAAGAATAGTTATATACACATAGAATACATAAACAGTATATATATATATATATATATATATATATATATATATATATATATATACACACTCTGCTCAAAAAAATAAATGGAACACTAAAATACCACATCCTAGATATCTCTGAATGAAATATTCCAGTTGCAAATTTTTATTCATTGCATAGTGGAATGTGTTCAGAACATTCAAACATATCAATTATTAATGTAAATCAAAATGAATATCCCATGGAGGTCTGGATTTGAAATGATACTCAAAATCAAACTAGAAAATCAAAATACAGACTGATCCAACTTCAGTGGAAATGCCTCATGACAAGGAAAAGATGATCAGTATTGATCAGTATTGTGTGTCACCTCCACGTGCCTGTATGACCTCCCTACTGTACAATGCCTGGGCATGCTCATGATGAGGCGGCAGATGGTCTTTTGCGGGATCTCCTCCCAGACCTGGACTAAAGCATCCGCCAACTCCTGGACAGTCTGTGGTGCAACGTGACGTTGGTGGATGGAGCGAGACATGATGTCCCAGATGTGCTCAATCGGATTCAGGTCTGGGGAACGGACGGGCCAGTCCATAGCTTCAATGCCTTCATCTTGCAGGAACTGATGACATACTCCAGCCACATGAGGTCTGGCATTGTCCTGCATTAGGAGGCACCCAGGGGCAACCGCACCAGCATATGGTCTCACGTGGGGTCTGAGGATCTCATCTCGGTACCTAATGGCAGTCAGGCTACCTCTAACGAGCACATGGAGGGCTGTGTGGCCCTCCAAAGAAATGCCACCCCACACCATTACTGACCCACTGCCAAACCAGTCATGCTGAAGGATGTTGCAGGCAGCATATCGCTCTCCACAGCGTCTACAGACTCTGTCACGTCTGTCACATGTGCTCAGTGTGAATCTGCTTTCATCTGTGAAAAGCACAGGGTGCCAGTGGTGAATTTGCCAGTCCTGGTGTTCTGTGGCAAATGCCAAGCGTCCTGCACGGTAATGGGCTGTAAGCACAACCCCCACCCTCAGACCATCCTCATGGAGTCAGTTTCTAACCTTTTGTACAGACACATGCGCATTTGTGGCCTGCTGGAGGTCATTTTGCAGGGCTATGGCAGTGCTACTCCTGTTCCTCCTTGCACAAAGGCTGAGGTAGAGGTCCTGCTGCTGGACTGTTGCCCTCCTATGGCACCCTTCACATCTCCTGGTGTACTGGCCTGTCTCCTGGTATCGCCTTCAGCCTCTGGACACTAACTACGCTGACAGACACAGCAAACCTTCTTGCCACAGCTCGCATTTATGTGCCATCCTGAATGAGCTGCACTACCTGAGCCACTTGAGTGGGTTGTAGAGTCTGTCTTATGCTACCACGAGTGTGAAACACAACCAACATTCAAAAGTGACCAAAACATCAGCCAGAAAGCATTGGTTCTGAAATGTGGTCTGTGGTCCCCACCTGCAGAACCACTCCTTTATTGAGGGAGTCTTGATAATTGCGAATAATTTCATGTCATTGAGGTATATATATATATATATATATATACACATGTGAAAAGGGGAAATATAGACAAGTATAATAAACATGTGTAAGACAAGGGACACACAAGTACATAAGGAGAGGGGACCCTGCCCGCGAGGGCTCACAGTCTACAGTGATGGGTGAGGATACAGTAGGAGAGGGTAGAGCAGGTCATGCGGTGGTTCAGTAGACTGAGGATCATTGCAGGCTGTAGGCTTGTCGGAACAGGTGGGTCTTCAGGTTCTTCTTTAAGGTTTCCGTTGATGGTGAGAGTCTGATGTGTTGCGGCAGAGAGTTCCAGAGTATGGGGGAAGCACGGGATAAGTCTTGTATGCGGTTGTGGGAAGAAGAGATAAGGGGAGAGTAGAGAGGGAGATCTTGAGATGATTGAAGTTTGCGTGCGGGTAGGTACCTGGAGACCATGTCATGGATGTATGGAGGAGACAGGTTGTGGATGGCTATATATTTCATGGTTAGGGTTTTGAATTGGAGCTTCTGGGCAATAGGAAGCCAGTGAAGGGTCTGGCATAGGGGGGGAGGCTGGGGAGTAGCGGGGAGACAGGAGGATTAGTCGGGCAGCAGAGTGTAGGATGGACTGGAGTGGTGCCAGAGTGCTAGAGGGGAGGCCAGAGAGGAGGAGGTTGCAGTAGTCGAGGTGGGAGATGATAAAAGCATTCACTAGTGTTTTTGTGGTTGAGGAATGAGTGGATCCGGAAGATATTTTTGAGTTTATATGTCTTTGACTAATAATTAGATTAGGGTATGTGTGTAAAATTTTGGACATGTAGGTGTTAAATTAACAGGTAAATTCGTTGAAAAAAATTGCATGGGCTCCTGCAGGAATTTCTCCGCCAGAGAGGGAAAGCCAGTGAGTGTGGGCAGATATTAATAGCCTAGAGAGGGACTATTGTTTTTGTCTCCCCCCAGTTAAAAAAAAAATCTGCCCCCCAGCCACCCCAGAAAAGGCGCATCTGTAAGATGCACCTTTTCTGACACTTAGCCTCTCTATTCCCATGGCCATTAGCGGTGGCTCATGGGTTTAATAATAATGGGTTAATGTCACCTTGCTATTGAAAGGTGACATTAAGCTGGGTTAATAATGGAGAAGTGTCAATAAGACACTTATCCATCATTAACCCTAGAATAGTAAAGGGTTAAAAAAACATGTTTTTAACAAAACAAAACTTAGCAGCCTAGTAAGTGACACATCACTGGAACCTGGGTCTCGGTCTCTACATAATGCTGTTGTCAGATTAGTTAGAAAAAACCTGGTGACAGATTCCTTTTAATGAGCATTTGGCTGACAAGTATTGAAGGTGCATGGTCACTAATCCTTAAAGCATCGTAGACTTCCAGAAATCTACCAATTATTCCCTAAGCTACACAATAAGACGTTTATTGATCTATTTTATTCATATTAATTCAAAAACTAAATTTGCAGATCTACTTATGGGGGCAATATAAAACCTACAATACATCGGTGCAAATACTGTATGGCAGCATTATGCAGAAAAAACACTTTTATTTAGAAAATCCCACTCAAGTGCAGTTCTTGGATCATCAGAGTGGTGCGAGTGAATGAATATGCCGATCAAGGTGTTTGGAAAGTCGTGCACGATCCTGGAACACAAATTGTTCAGAATCCCCTTTCTCTCCTTTTGTTTGCTTCAAAGCATGAGACGTACCCGGCGCAACCTGTTACTGGGAGCACAATGGGAACACACAAACCTGCGTCTATCTACAGTGGCACAATTAAGAGACAATCAGACTTGAAGTAGCGATCCTTTTACGGACTCCAGTGCAGTTTTGGGCTGAGGCCGACAGGTCACTTTAATTAAAATCTATGTAAAAAGAAGCAGCAACATGGTTCAAAGTCCCCAAGATGAAATGAGAAGAAAAAGTGATAGTATTGATGTGACCCGCATCCTCCACGCGTGTAATGTAGTGGAGCATGACTCAAGAAGCTCGGCATTACCCGACGACTGTAATGAGCTACGTAGGTAGTCTTCTTCATCTTCAATGTTTTTGGAAATGTCCTTTGAATTTTACGCCCTTTAAGAGCCTGTTAAGTGCGCGCTGTTGACATTCATAGACACATTAGATTAATCAATAGACGCCAGGTAAAAACAACAATCGCTGGGTCAATAAATTCAGAACAAAACGTGTTCAGTCAATGAGACACAGAGACTCTGAAGGTCAATGCCGAATTTATGCCGAACAAAGTATCCAGTCTAACATCCACTGATCAGCCAGAATATTAAAACCACCTGTCTGATACTGTGTAGTTTCCCTTATGACACCAATGCATGACCTACAGGGGTGTAACATCCCCGGTCGCAGGGGTCGCAGCTGCGACGGGGGCCCTTGAGTGCTTAGGGGCCTGGGCCCCAGGGCCGCCAGTCAGGGCATTAATGCCCTGACTGGCATATGGAGCCCCTATGAGCAGAGGGGGCCCGCATTGGGCCCCAGCGGCGGGGCAGGCTTGGCAGGAGGGGGGTGTCAGAGAGGCACTATGTCAGCGCCGACTCCCCCCGCCGCCACAGCAATGATGGAGGAGAGAGCATCAGCTGATGCTCCCTCTCCCATCATTCCCCGCTCTGCCTCTGACACACAGCGGGTGCGTGATGACGTCATTGCGCACCCGCTGTGTATCAGGCAGAGCAGGAGACTGGAGCAGCCAGCAGCGCAGGCACGAGGAGAAGGTGAGGAGAGAGGTTTTTTTTAATGCAACAGTTAGTACAGCTAGGACTGTGGGGGCATTCTCAGGGGGGGTGCTGTGCTGTATACCATGGCGGGGTGTTGTGCTGTATACCATGGGGGGCTGTATACCATGGGGGTGTTGTGCTGTATACCTTGGGGGGTGCTGTGCTGTATATCATGGGGGACTGTATACCATGGGGGGTGTTGTCCTGTATGCCATGGGGGGTGCTGTGCTGTAAACCATGAGTGGCTGTATACCATGGGGTGTGTTGTGCTGTATACCATGGGGGGCTGTATACCATGGGGGGGTGTTGTGCTGTATACCATGGGGGGATGTTGTGCTGTATACCATGGGGGGTGCTGTGCTTTATGCGGGGGGGCTGTATACCATATGGTGCTGTATACCATGGGGGCTGTATACCATGGGGGGTGCTGTGCTGTATACCATGGGGGGCTGTATACCATGCTGTGCTGTATATCATGGGAGTGCTGTGCTGTATACCATGCACTGCTGTATACCATGGGGGGTGCTGTATACCATGGGAGGGTGCTGTATACCATGGGGGGTGCTGTGCTGTATACCATGCGGGGCTGTATACCATGGGGGGTGCTGTGCTGTATACTATGAGGGCTGTATACCATGTGGGTGCTGTGCTGTATACCATGTGGTGCTGTATACCATGGGGGGTGCTGTGCTGTATACTATGTGGTGCTGTATACCATTGGGACATGCTGTGCTGCATGCCATGGAGGACTGTATACCATGTGGTGTTGTATAACATGGGGGTGCTGTGCTGGATATCATGTGGGGCTGTGCTGTCTACCATGCAGGGCTGTGCTCTATACCATGTGGTGCTGTGCTATATACTATGCGGCTGTGTTATATACCATGGGGGTACATTATATTATATGGGGGAGGCTGAGTTATATAATATGGGGGGCAACATTATATTCTATGGTGTAGCAAGTCATACACCTGTCCTCCACTCCTTTCATTCTCTATCTGGGGGTGGAGTTATGGGAGCAGCGGGGCTGTGGACAGTTCGAGGGATGGAGCCTGGGCTGGTCTCAAGAGGGCCCCAAAAATTTTGCCAGTAAGGGGCCCTGAAATTCCTAGTGGCAGCCCGGGTTGGGGGGGCATTTGAAAGTTCGCACCGGGCCCCATAACTTTGTAGCTACGCCACTGATGACCTAGTATAGTCACCACAAGACCTCAAGGTGTCCGGTGACACCAAGATGTTAGCTACCCTTTAAAGTAGGGGTGAGGAACCTTTTTTCTGCCAGTGACCATTTGGATATTTATTAAATCATTCGGGAGCCACACAAAATTATCAACTTGAAATTTACCATGCTAGATTTGTTCAAGCAATTAATTAACTGACCACTAATGTGATGTCTGGGACTACTTTTCTTTGGTGCGGCTGTAATGTTAGGTGGTAATGATGATACTACTCACTAAGTTTTCCAAGTTTGCATCGATCTGGAGGACAGGCGACTCTTTGAATGAATTTTGAAAAGAAGTCGAGTAGTACATATACATCACAGGAGCTGTAGCATCTATACATCACAAGAGGAGCTGGAGCATCTACACATTACAGGAAGGGCTTTGGGAATATACATCACAGGAGTGGCTGGAGGCAAATACATCACAGGAGACATTGGGCATATACATCACAGAAGGGGCTGGAGGCATATACATCACAAGAGCGGCTGGGGCATCTATACATTAAAGGAGGACCTGGGGCATCTATATGTGGCGCCCCTGAGGGTAAAGTCGCCACAGAGGTACTGCACCTCATCCAGAGATGTGGTATCCCACACTCAGGTAAGGAGGGAGCACCACCCAGGATGCCAACACATGCATGCAACACACACTAGTTCAGTCAGGGCACCTGGGTGTACCCTTCGGGAGGATGGCCTCATCCCAGGCTGGCTAAGAAAGGGTGTTGGTAGGTGAATGGGAAAGGTAGAGAAGGGGCGGAGCTTAGTGAGTGGTGTGAGAGAGGGCATCCAATCAGTGATAGTTAGTGGGAGGAGTTAGTGCTGAGGTAAGAAGACTGTTCTAGAAAGAGTCAGTCAATCGGTGGCGGAACAGCGGAGAGGCAGGACTGACGTAGGAAGATCGAGGGTTCGAGAAGCGTGAAGAACATCTGAAGGAAGCTCCTAGACAGGGAGAAGGGGTCCTTGGGGAACGGGAAGTGCGGAAGCCACTCTTGGGCCCGTATGCAGTACTGGAGGGACCAGGTCGCAGTGGGGGAGCCGGTCCTGAGACTAGTGGAGAACTGCAAGGCTCACCTAGCAAGCCAGAGGCTGAGCTGACTGTAAGTGCCTCAGCCACATCCAGAACTTTTCCTTGAAAAGGTAGCCATAGAGGATCCCGGGGCCTGACCCACGTCGCCCGACAAGGTCCGCGACTGCTGGCTTATGGACACTGGTTGTGAAGGCGCAAAGTAAAAGAAGTGACAATCAGCGCAGTGAGACGGCCAGAGGAAAGGCAAACATAAAAGGGAGTCCTGGAAAGGTGTCTCCCGATCTGCCTGGGAGTTGGCTGGACCCCTCACCCGAAGATCATGGCACCAAGCGGGCACCTGTGCATACAGGTTAACAGTGAGTAAAAACTTTGAAACTGCACCTAGCCATGTCCCTCGTGTCAATTGCGTCTCGCCTGCCCTACACCGCACACACCATCACCGTCACCGACTCGACCGTTACCATCTTGGCTGCCTGGGATAAAAGCTCTTCCTGTGGAGAGCTATAACAACTCAGCTGCATTATCATCAGTCCCGGAGGATCTGCTTTGCAGCGCTGGTCACCTCTGACCAGAAACCACAGGTGGCGTCACGACTTTATTTCCCTACCATTTCCCCATCATTTTCCCCATTACATCATCATCCTTCATTTGTCATCTTTTACTGGACGCCCAGGGCCACGGACCAGGTCACTGCCACCGTGACATCCCCTTTAAGAACCTGACCATCCCTGTACCGAGTAACCTAAGTAGGTGCTTTGGGAGTATACATCACAGGAGTGGCCAGAGGCATACACATCACAGGAGGGGCTGGAGGCATATACATCACAGGAGGGGCTGGGGCATCTATACATTACAGGAGGGGCTTTGGGAATATACATTACAAGAGAGGCTGGGGGTATATACATCACAGGAGGGGTTGGAGGCATATACGTCACAGAAGAGGCTAGATGGCATATACATCTTAGGAGGGGCTGGGGCATCTATACATAACAGGAGGGGCTTTGGGAATATACATCACATGAGGGACTGGGGGCATATACATCACAGGAGGGGCTGGGGACTTATACATCACAGGAGACCTAGAGCATATACATCACAGGATGGGCTGGGGGCATATACATCACAGGAGACGTGGGGCATATACAGCACAGGAGGGGCTGGTGGAATATATATCACAGGAGACATGCAGCAAATTCATCATAGAAGGGGCTTTGGAAGTCTACATCACAGGAGGGGCTTGAGGTATATACATCACAGGAGGTGCTGGGGGTATATACATCACAGGAGGGCCTGGGGGCATATATATCACAGGAAACATGGGGTATATACCTCACATGAGGGGATGGTGGCATGTACATCACAGAAGTGGCTGGGGACATATATATGTAAGGAGATGGACATGCTGCCCACATTCCCCTTGAAGACACATGGGTTGTTGTAATGTGTAATGCGTATTGTGACATGTGTTACTAGTGACGGTGCTGTAGGTTGCCCAAGAGTAGGGACAGTTAGGGTTAATAATTGTGACTAGTCCATAGTGAGAGGGGCTAAAGTGAAGTGACAGAGACATTTTCCTACCAGGAAGTTACATAGGGGCCAGATGCAGCAGAAGCAGACCAATGGTCTGTTAAGTAAATAGAGCCGCATGATGTGGGTGTCCCTGGAGTGAGTGGAGACTGAGGGAACAGATAGCGAGAGCTAGGAAAGAGGCAAGAGAAAGTGACAGAAAGTGTGAGTGGTTCTCAAAAGATGGGACCTGGGGCAGGAAACCTAGCAACGCAATACCAAGCTTGCAAGTCCAGGAGGTAACGGGACAGATCAGAGCAGGGAATGTGAGACAAAGAGAGTGCCCCGGGCAGTAGTTCCAAGGCGTCAGTCTGTAGAGAAGCTGAGTAAAGGCCATAGTTTCCAAGTAGCTCTGCTAAGGGGTTTAGAATGCAGAACTGCAGGTTGAAGTACAGGACTCTCACTTACTGACTGTAATACCTTTGTTAGGGTTGAGGGAAGTACCTGAAATGTTGTGCTTTGTGGTGGTTACAACATAGGACTAAGTAAGGAAGGATACAGAAAATATAATATACTGTATATACTCGAGTATAAGCCGACCCGAGTATAAGCCGAGGCCCCTAATTTTGCCACAAAAAACTGGGAAAACTTATTGACTCGAGTATGAGCCTAGGGTGGAAAATGCAGTAACTACTGGTAAATTTCAAAAATAAAAGTAGATAGCAATAAAATTAAAATTAATTGAGACATCAGTAGGTTGAATTTTTTTGAATATCCATATTGAATCAGGAGCCCCATATAATGCTCCATACAGTTCATGGTGGGCCCCAAAAGATGCTCCATACAAAAATATGCCCCATATAATGCTGCAGAAAGGTTAATGGTGGCCCCATAAGATGCTCCATATTAATATATGCCCCATATAATGCTGCACAAAGGTTAATGATGGCCCCATAAGATGCTCCATATTAATATATGCCCCATATAATAATGCTCCTGCTGCTGCTGCGATTTAAAAAAAAAGACATACTCACCTCTCGCTGCCCGCTGCTCCTCAGAGTTGCTGGCTCTCTGCAGTGACTGTTCAGGTAGAGGGCGCGCACTAAACACGTCATCGCGCCCTTTGACCTGAACGTCACAGCCAGAAGACACGGGAGACAGCGCAGTGGTGGAACGGGGACAGGTGAATAAGGCATGGCTCACCCTTCCCCAGTCCTACTCACCCTCCTGGTGTCTGCATATCAGGCTCTGCTACATCTCAGTCCGGCATCTGCATCTCTCTTCCTGTCTTCTTTCTGTGCGGTCATGTGACACCGCTCATTAAAGTAATGAATATGCTCTTCACCTCTATTGGAGTGGAGACGCGTCCATATTCATTACTTTACTGAGCGGTGTCACATGACCGCACAGGAAGAAGACAGGAAGAGAGAAGCAGACTCCGGGAATGCGATATAGCAGAGCCTGACATGCAGACGCCAGGAGGGTGAATGTGATGTCTTCTGCTCCCCCGCTCCCCCTCTCCCGCAGGCTTTCTGGCGTATGACTCGTGTATAAGCCGAGAGGGGTGTTTTCAGCACAAAAAAATGTGCTGAAAATTTCGGCTTATACATGAGTGTATACGGTAATTCCCACCAAGTTATTGTTCAGTAAAAGACAGTTCCTCATTAAGTGGTGGCCTCGCTCACTGAACTTTTCAACATCTTGTCCTGGCCAGCTAAAGTCACAGTCATCCTGTGGCCTGCAAGGGCGTAATGCCCACATAAACATAGTCCACACACCCAGCCAGGACTCCCATTTTCATGTAGTTCTCATTTGTATCTCAGTCGGTCCATTCTGCACCTGCCAGTGCTCATCTGTCTATCAGCCGCCCGGTCCAGTCCGTACCTGCCAGTGCCCCTGTGTTCCTCCAATGTCTGCCTGCATCTGCTGTCCCTCCTGCCGGGTTGTTGGGTTGTTCCTGCTACCAGTCCCTTGGGGGACAGCTGCCATGCATCAGTGGTCTGTCCTGGAGTAGCTTCTGGTGTCCTTGGGGAGGCAAGCCTATCCCCACCATCAGGAGATCTAGTGAAGAGTCAGGTGCTCACCTAGTCATGCCCCTTCAGGTGTTCCTCTGACCATGGCACAGGGGTTCCACCATTCCCCTTACTGCATATATACATCATTGGAGGGGCAGGGGCATTTATACATCACAGGAAGATCTGGGGGATATATACATCACAGGAGAAGCAGGGGCATATATACATCACTGGAGGGGCTGGAAATTACAGAAAGTTGCAAAAATGTCTACATTTCTGTTTTTTTCTGCCAAGATGGGTTGCACAGTGTAGATTAATGAGAATAAAATGAACTTTTTTGAATTTTACAAATGGCTGCAATGAAACAAAGAGTGAAACATTTAAAGGGGTCTGAATACTTTCTGTACCCACTGTACATCACTGGAGGGGCTTGGGCATATATACTTCACTGGAGGTTTTGGAGCTTATATACATCATTGGAGGGTCTGGGGCATATACTGGACAGTGCCATGAGGGCTGACGCTGCTGTGGTCGTCAATAAGGAAGCGCACAAAGAACGTCACTCAGTACGCTCTTCATGGTGTGCATGACAGTGTTCTGTAATCAGCGCTGAGTGTGCATGCTCGCTGTGACTGGAGCAATTAAAAGGGTCAGAAAAATGCGGTCGCTGACCTGAGCACTGTAGTCCCCTGGAATCTTCCAGGGGGTCGAAGAAAACAGCCCGCGGGCTAGAGGTACACCACCACGGCTTTAAAAGATTAGCCTGCTAGCATCAAAAAATTAATTATGATTTAAATTAGCTTTGTGTATTACATTGTTTGGCAATTCTTTTATACTTTGTAAGGTGGTGGTCAGTACCTTGGCCAGAACAGATCAACGGTTCCCAATAGAGCACAGTTTGTACTTAACAGTCATTTTCCATCTCCGGAGTCATTGGGTAAGTCATCTCTCTTCTGTAAGTGTAAGCTTTCATGGTCAGTGGAGTCATCTCTATTTCTCTGTCTCCAGTAGTGTGTAAGCTCTTATGGTGAGCAGGGTCCTCTCTCTCCTGTAGTGTGTAAGCTCTTATTGTGAGCGGGCTCCTCTCTCTCTCCTGTGAAGTGTAAGCTCTTATGGTCAGCGGGGTCCTCTCTCTTTTCTGTAGAGTGTAAGCTCTTTTGGTTAGCGGGGTCCTCTCTCTCTTTTCTGTAGAGTGTAAGCTCTTTTGGTCAGCGGGGTCCTCTCTCTTTTCTGTAGAGTGTAAACTCTTTTGGTCAGCGGGGTCCTCTCTCTTTTCTGTAGAGTGTAAGCTCTTTTGGTCAGCGGGGTCCTCTCTCTCTTTTCTGTAGAGTGTAAG
Organism: Dendrobates tinctorius; assembly: GCF_039654945.1. Classification (NCBI taxonomy): domain Eukaryota; kingdom Metazoa; phylum Chordata; class Amphibia; order Anura; family Dendrobatidae; genus Dendrobates; species Dendrobates tinctorius. The sequence goes on along the minus strand of NW_027361825.1, from coordinate 40,423,640 downwards.
CTCTTTTGGTCAGCGGGGTCCCCTGTCTCTTTTCTGTAGAGTGTAAGCTCTTTTGGTCAGCGGGGTCCTCTCTCTCTTTTCTGTAGAGTGTAAGCTCTTTTGGTCAGCGGGGTCCCCTGTCTCTTTTCTGTAGAGTGTAAGCTCTTTTGGTCAGCGGGGTCCTCTCTCTCTTTTCTGTAGAGTGTAAGCTCTTTTGGTCAGCGGGGTCCTCTCTCTCTTTTCTGTAGAGTGTAAGCTCTTTTGGTCAGCGGGGTCCTCTCACTTTCTCACTTTCTCTCCTGTAGAGTGTAAGCTCTTATGGTCAGTAGGGTCCTCTCTCTCTCTGTCTCCTGTTAAGTGTAAGGTCTTATGGTCAGCTCTCTCCTTCTCACTTGAAGAGTGTAAGGTCTTATAGTCAGTGGGGTTCTTCCGGTCTCCTCTCCCTCATGTGTCTTTCCCAGCTTTCCAGTATTGAGATTCTCGGGACTATTTACTGAGAATCAAATTTCTGTGGAAATTTCAACAAACTCAGATTTCAAGAGATCTACTCATCTCTAAGAGAGAGACCCAGTCCTTACCTTCACTTTACTAGCTCCTCACCGCTGCTCCTTGCTGTAAATGGAGAATGGACTTGTGCACATAAACTACAGTGATGATTGCAGGCTCCAACCTCATACTCAGCGCCAGCCTAGATCTCATTAGGCTTTCACGTAGAAGCAGAGTAATCTAAGTGGTCTTTACTGACATCAGTTGGGGTCACCTCAGCTGCTTTACAGCAAAATGAAACACATCAAAGAAGCCTGGTTACAAGGAAACATAATTTGTGCACATAATGGCTGGTTGTCAGGTCTGAACGTTACTGGAGGAATACAAATGTTACATTTCTTGTATTTCAGAATGTAAATTTGGGTGTCTGAATTATAAGATTGTAGGTCAGACTGGAAATACATGTGTAGGAAATGCTAAAATCACCCGTTATTACATTAAAAAAAACAGCACGGGAAGACAGTGTGATATCTATGAAGGTCAACAAATGTGGGACATCTATTCAATATTTATCCATCAATCCATCTTATTTTATATTTATATCTAATACTGTGACTGTCTTTCCATTTATTTGTTCATCAATATTTACATGTAATATCTAATACTGTCAAGAAGGCACTGTTCGTGGTCACTAGGTTGTTCTAAACATGGCTGCGATGAATAGGCTTGATGCTAGTTAGACCATTTTCTAGATTCCCAGGGGTTGCCCTGGCGTTCACCCTTTAACCCCTATACAGGGATCAGGGCTTAACAGGGACCCCCTAGACTGGGGCCTGGAGTTGGCTGCTATTCAGTGGTGCGAGCTGAAAGGAAGGATGGTCTGGTCGGTTCAAAAATAAGAGGTCTGTGCATGGACAAAATCGTAAGGTACAAAACAAGCAAAGCAAAGTCAAAGCAAAGTCAAAAATCAGGAATGTCAACTGTGAAGCAAAGCAGGACAAAAAGAGTTTACATGCAAGTCAAATTATAACTGGCAGTGGTGGACAGTAGGCTTTTAGGAACTTAAATATTCTGCAGCCCAACCTAGGCCAAATAGGAGGAAGGAAGAAACAAAAAAAAATGAGAAACGTTTACTTCTGATCTCTCAGCATGGACAGAACTACAAGTCCCCGAGGACACAAAAGTAGAGTTATCACCACCTGATGACAGAAGCAGAGACAGGAAGAGCAGGAACCAATGTATATGTCATAAATATATTTACATTTATTAACTATTCATATATGCATCCATCTAATACCTGTCTATTTAATATCTAACTTCTATTTAGCCAGTGAATATCTATTTTTCTATCTACTGTCATGACAAAAACTAAATACACTCTTAATTCTATGGTTCTACCTATAAATAGGGATGAGAGGACTCATGGAAGTTCAGGATCTGGAACCTGACTGAACTTTAGTCCGAAGTTCAGTTCGGTTACATGAACTATACCCGAAATATATATCTATATATTTATATATACAGTGGAAACCAGGTGTTCCAATACACTACGCAGGTTTTTCTCAATATCTGACATGAAATCAGAATAAACCTTTCCCGTTTTAGGTCAATTAGGATTAACATAATTCTTAATATTTGTCAAATGTCAGAATAATGAGAGAGAGAGAATGTTTTAAGGAATTTTTATTACTTACTGCAAAGTCAAAAGTTTACATGCACTAAGATTACTATGCCTTTAAACATCCCTGGTCTGCACATATGATGGTGTCATGTATTTGGAGGCTTCTGAGGTTTTTTGGTAACATCTGAGTTAATTAGAGACACATCTGTGGATGTATTTTAATGCACACCTGAAACATACTGCTTCTTTGAGTAGCATCATGGGAAAGTCTAAAGAAATCAGTCAATATGTCAGGAAGAGAATTGTGGACTTGCACAAGTCTGGCTCATCCTTGGGTACAATTTCAAGATACCTGAAGGTGCCTCGTTCATTTGTACAAACAATTATACGTAAGTACAAACAAGATGGGAATGTCCAGCCATCATACCGCTCAGGAAGGAGACAGGTTCTGTGTCCCAGACATGAACGTTCTATGATCCAACATGTGTAGATGAACCCAAGGATAAAAGCAAAGGACCTTGTGAAGATGATGATGGAAGTTGGTAAGAGTGTGTCAATATCCACAGTGAAACAAGTACTGTATCAACATGGGTTGAAAGGCCACTCTGCCAGGAAGAAGCCATTACTCCAATAGAAACAGAAAAGCTATATTTATGTTTACAAATGCGCACAGGAACAAAGACTTTATGTCAGAGACACCGCACTGCACTCGCTCATAGAGCCAGTGCGCGTGTCCTGAGAACAGAAGCAGTGCTAAAAGATACCTGTGGAGTGTGCAGCAGAGGTGACCATGCGTGCTTCAGGATAATAGTGTCAGGGTCCAGTCAGCGCTGGAAGGTAAAGAGGCAAAGGACCTGCGGACACTAAAACTGAATAATGTGCACGGGACCTATGGTCATGTGACTGCAAGGGGGCGGGGCTTAGCGTCCTGTATTCAGATAGGACAGGACACCATACAACAACTCAGAGTCAGGCAAAACAGAGGTCACACACAGTACGGGCAAACGAGGTACAGGAGAGACGAACAGGCGGGTAGTCAGACAGAGCCAAGGGTCATACACAAGAGGGCGACGTGGTACCAAGGGGACGAGCAGAGAGAAGTCGGGTCACAAGCAGAGAGTCATACACGAGAGGTAGCGCAGTACAAGAGGGTCAGGCAGAACTCGTAACAGGGACAGAACCAGATCACAACCGAACAAACAAGCAAGATATCAGGCACAAGGCACACGTATACAAGAGGTCACTTAACTCAGCCGAGGGCAGGAGTATAACTGACACCGGACCCAGGTCCAGTGAACACTAAATAGCCTCCTGCTGCCAGAGAGAGGCAGCACAATTAACCCATAGTCTAACCAGGACGGGTCAAAGCGAAATCCCGTCCTGGATCATGACACTTTATTTTTCGGAGCCTTGTCCTGTGGTCTGATGTAACTAAAATTGAAATTTTTGTGCATAATGACCATCGTTACGTTTGGAGGAAAAAGGGAGAAGCTTGGAAGCCTAATAACACCATCCCAACTGTGAAACACGGAGGTGGCAGCATCATGTTGTGGGGTTGTTTTGCTAAAGGAGGGACTGGTGAACTTCACAAAATAGATGGCACCATAAGAAAAGAAGATTATGTGGAAATACTGAATAAACATCTCAAGACATCAGCCAGGAAGTTAAAGCTTAGGCGGAAATGGGTCTTCCAAATGGACATTGACCTTAACCCCTTCACTACCAAGGGTGGTTTGCACGTTAACTACCGGGCCAATTTTTACAATTCTGACCACTGTCCCTTTATGAGGTCATAACTCTGGAACGCTTCAACGGATCTAGGCGGTTCTGACATTGTTTTCTCATGACATATTGTACTTCACTTTAGTGATAAAATTTCTTCGCTATAACTTGCGTTTATTTATGAAAAAAACGGAAATATGGCGAAAATTTAGAATATTTTGCGATTTTCAAAGTTTGAATTTTTATTACCTTAAACCAGAGAGTGAGGCCGGTTTCACACTAGCGCATTTTCAGCGCGCGCACGGCCGGGGGTAGCTCCGCCCCCGATCCGGCTCTCTGCCCGGCGTGCCCGCCCCTTCCTTGTAGCGCCGCCTCCTAGCGGACAGCGGCGCCTGCGATCGGCGCACCCTATCTTTAGCATAGGGTGCGCCGATCGTGCGCAGGCCGTGCGCTAGTTGCGCTTTGACCTGCGCTGCGCACTTTTGACGGTGCGCCGTGCGCGCCAAAATCCGAAAAGTTTGATTTTGGCGCGCACGGCGCACCGTCAAAAGTGCGCAGCGCAGGTCAAAGCGCAACTAGCGCACGGCCTGCGCACGATCGGCGCACCCTATGCTAAAGATAGGGTGCGCCGATCGCAGGCGCCGCTGTCCGCTAGGAGGCGGCGCTACAAGGAAGGGGCGGGCACGCCGGGCAGAGAGCCGGATCGGGGGCGGAGCTACCCCCGGCCGTGCGCGCGCTGAAAATGCGCTAGTGTGAAACCGGCCTAACATGACAGAAAATAGTTAATAAATAACATTTCCCACATGTCTACTTTACATCAGCACAAATTTGGAAACAACATTTTTTTTTGTTAGGAAGTTATAAGGGTTAAAAGTTGACCAGCGATTTCTCATTTTTACAACAAAATTTACAAAACCATTTTTTTTAGGGACCACCTCACATTTGAAGTCACTTTGAGGGGTCTATATGGCAGAAAATACCCAAAAGTGACACCATTCTAAAAACTGAACCCCTCAAGCTACTCAAAACTACATTCTAGAAGATTATTTAGCATTCAAGTGCTTCACAGGAGCAGAAGCAACATGGAAGGAAAAAAATAACATTTAACTTTTTAGTCACAAAAATGATCTGTTAGCAACAATTTTTTAATTTTCCCAAGGGTAACAGGAGAAATTGGACCCCAAAAGTTGTTGTCCAATTTGTCCTGAGTACGCTGATACCCTATATGTGGGGGGGGACCACTGTTTGGGTGCACGGCAGGGCTCGGAAGAGAAGCAGCGCCGTTTTACTTTTTCAACCTAAAATTGGCTGGAATTGAGATTGGACACCATGTTGCGTTTGACGAGCCCCCAATGTGCCCAAACAGTGGAAACCCCCCACAAGTGACCCCATTTTGGAAACTAGACCCCCTAAGGAACTTATCTAGATGTGTGGTGAGCACCTTGAACCCCCTGGGGCTTCACAGGAGTTTATAATGCCCGGGCGTGAAAATAAAAAATCATATTTTTTCCACAAACATGATCGTTTAGTCCCCAATTTTTTATTTTCCCAAAGGTAGCAGGAGAAATTGGACCCCAAAAGTTGTTGTCCAATTTGTCCTGAGTACGCTGATACTCTATATGTGGGGGGGACCACTGTTTGGGCGCACGGCAGGGCTCGGAAGGGAAGCAGCGCCGCTTGACTTTTTCAACCTAAAATTGGCTGGAATTGAGATTGGACGCCATGTTGCGTTTGACGAGCCCCTAATGTGCCCAAACAGTGGAAACCCCCCACAAGTGACCCCATTTTGGAAACTAGACCCCCTAAGGAACTTATCTAGATGTGTGGTGAGCACCTTGAACCCCCTGGGGCTTCACAGGAGTTTATAACGCCCGGGCGTGAAAATAGAAAATCATATTTTTTCCACAAACATGATCGTTTAGTCCCCAATTTTTTATTTTCCCAAAGGTAGCAGGAGAAATTGGACCCCAAAAGTTGTTGTCCAATTTGTCCTGAGTACGCTGATACTCTATATGTGGGGGGGACCACTGTTTGGGCGCACGGCAGGGCTCGGAAGGGAAGCAGCGCCGCTTGACTTTTTCAACCTAAAATTGGCTGGAATTGAGATTGGACGCCATGTTGCGTTTGACGAGCCCCTAATGTGCCCAAACAGTGGAAACCCCCCACAAGTGACCCCATTTTGGAAACTAGACCCCCTAAGGAACTTATCTAGATGTGTGGTGAGCACCTTGAACCCCCTGGGGCTTCACAGGAGTTTATAACGCCCGGGCGTGAAAATAAAAAATCATATTTTTTCCACAAACATGATCGTTTAGTCCCCAATTTTTTATTTTCCCAAAGGTAGCAGGAGAAATTGGACCCCAAAAGTTGTTGTCCAATTTGTCCTGAGTATGCTGATACTCTATATGTGGGGGGGACCACTGTTTGGGCGCACGGCAGGGCTTGGAAGGGAAGCAGCGCCGCTTGACTTTTTCAACCTAAAATTGGCTGGAATTGAGATTGGACGCCATGTTGCGTTTGACGAGCCCCTAATGTGCCCAAACAGTGGAATCCCCCACAAGTGACCCCATTTTGGAAACTAGACCCCCTAAGGAACTTATCTAGATGTGTGGTGAGCACCTTGAACCCCCTGGGGCTTCACAGGAGTTTATAACGCCCGGGCGTGAAAATAAAAAATCATATTTTTTCCACAAACATGATCGTTTAGTCCCCAATTTTTTATTTTCCCAAAGGTAGCAGGAGAAATTGGACCCCAAAAGTTGTTGTCCAATTTGTCCTGAGTACGCTGATACTCTATATGTGGGGGGGACCACTGTTTGGGCGCACGGCAGGGCTCGGAAGGGAAGCAGCGCCGCTTGACTTTTTCAACCTAAAATTGGCTGGAATTGAGATTGGACGCCATGTTGCGTTTGACGAGCCCCCAATGTGCACAAACAGTGTAAACCCCCCACAAGTGACCCCATTTTGGAAACTAGACCCCCTAAGGAACTTATCTAGATGTGTGGTGAGCACCTTGAACCCCCTAGGGCTTTACAGGAGTTTATAACGCCCGGGCGTGAAAATAAAAAATCATATTTTTTCCACAAACATGATCGTTTAGTCCCCAATTTTTTATTTTCCCAAAGGTAGAAGGAGAAATTGGACGTCAAAAGTTGTTGTCCAATTTGTCCTGAGTACGCTGATACTCTGTTTTTGGGGGGGACCACTGATTGGGCGCACGGCAGGGCTCGGAAGGGAAGCAGCGCCGCTTGACTTTTTCAACCTAAAATTGGCTGGAATTGAGATTGGACGCCATGTTGCGTTTGACGAGCCCCCAATGTGCTCAAACAGTGGAAACCCCCCACAAGTGACCCCATTTTGGAAACTAGACCCCCTAAGGAACTTAACTAGATATGTGGTGAGAACTTTGAACCCCCAAGTGTTTCACTAAAGTTTATACTGCCCAGGCGTGAAAATAATAAATCCTATTTTGTGCCCACAAAAATGATCGTTTAGTCCCCAATTTTTAATTTTCCCAAGCGTAACAGGAGAAATTGGACCCCAAAAGTTGTTGTCCAATTTGTCCTGAGTACGCTGGTGCCCCATATGTGGGGGAAAACTACTGTTTGGGCACACGTCGGTGCTCAGAAGGGAAGAAGTGACGCTTTGGAATGCAGACTTTGATGGAATGGTCTGCGGGCGTCATGTTCCGTTTGCAGAGCCCCTGATGTGGTTAAACAGTAGAAACCCCCCACAAGTGACCCCATTTTGGAAACTAGACCCCCTAAGGAACTTATCTAGATATGTGGTGAGAACTTTGAACCCCCAAGTGTTTCACTAAAGTTTATACTGCCCAGGCGTGAAAATAAAAAATCCTATTTTGTGCCCACAAAAATGATCGTTTAGTCCCCAATTTTCAATTTTCCCAAGCGTAAGAGGAGAAATTGGACCCCAAAAGTTGTTTTCCAATTTGTCCTGAGTACGCTGGTGCCCCATATGTGGGGGAAAACTACTGTTTGGGCACACGTCGGGGCTCAGAAGGGAAGAAGTGACGCTTTGGAATGCAGACTTTGATGGAATGGTCTGCGGGCGTCATGTTCCGTTTGCAGAGCCCCTGATGTGGTTAAACAGTAGAAACCCCCCACAAGTGACCCCATTTTGGAAACTAGACCCCCTAAGGAACTTATCTAGATATGTGGTGAGAACTTTGAACCCCCAAGTGTTTCACTAAAGTTTATACTGCCCAGGCGTGAAAATAAAAAATCCTATTTTGTGCCCACAAAAATGATCGTTTAGTCCCCAATTTTCAATTTTCCCAAGCGTAAGAGGAGAAATTGGACCCCAAAAGTTGTTTTCCAATTTGTCCTGAGTACGCTGGTGCCCCATATGTGGGGGAAAACTACTGTTTGGGCACACGTCGGGGCTCAGAAGGGAAGAAGTGACGCTTTGGAATGCAGACTTTGATGGAATGGTCTGCGGGCGTCATGTTCCGTTTGCAGAGCCCCTGATGTGGTTAAACAGTAGAAACCCCCCACAAGTGACCCCATTTTGGAAACTAGACCCCCTAAGGAACTTATCTAGATATGTGGTGAGAACTTTGAACCCCCAAGTGTTTCACTAAAGTTTATACTGCCCAGGCGTGAAAATAAAAAATCCTATTTTGTGCCCACAAAAATGATCGTTTAGTCCCCAATTTTCAATTTTCCCAAGCGTAAGAGGAGAAATTGGACCCCAAAAGTTGTTGTCCAATTTGTCCTGAGTACGCTGGTACCCCATATGTGGGAAAAAACTGTTTAGGCACACGGCAGGGTCGGAAGGGAGTGACGTTTTGAAATGCAGACTTAGATGGAATGGTCTGTGGGCGTCATTTTCCATTTGCAGAGCCCCTGATGTGCCTAAACAGTAAAAAAAACCCACAAGTGACATTGATTTGGAAACTAGACCCCCAAGGAACTTATCTAGATGTGCCCCAACTAATCTAATGTTTCCGGTAACGAAATTTAGTAGTGCATTGAGGTGTGGTACAATTTGAAGCAATCCTTCATATACAGGCCAGGTTTTTCGGGGCAGGTGTCGCATTGATAAATGGTGTCCTTGCGTATTCCGTTTTTGTAACACACTCGGCACCTTTTTTGCGATTTACCTCTTTTTCCAGTTTGCGGGACCTCCCTCGGGAAATGCTGACCTGGTACAATACGAGCACCTTCAGTTCCGGAAGTTCTGGGGCCCGCTCCTTCCAGAGTGCCAAACATCAGGGCCTTAACCACTACCTCCTGAAACTGAAGGTACGACGTATCGCTGGGGCATGCACATTGTGACAATAGGAATGCGTTGAGCATTGCCAATTGGACGATATGCACGACCAGCTTTTTGTACCACGCCTTGGCCTTTCTCAAAGCATTGTACGGTTGGAGGTATTGATCGGAGCGATCAACGCCCCCCATGTTTTTATTGTACCCCAGCACACATTCAGGTTTGCTGACCTGTGCCGAGGTACCCCGTACAGTGCTGAGGGCGCTGCCATCACCGTGTATGGTGGTCAAGAGAAAGACATCCCTCTTGTCCTTGTACTTGACCACCAGCAGGTGGTCGCTACATTGGGCCCTGCTCTCACCTTTTCGGAGCATCTGCCCAAGTAGCGTCTTCGGGAGGCCTCTCTGATTTTTGCGGACAGTACCGCAAGCTGCGGTACCTCGCGCAAAGAGGGCTTTGTAGAGTGGGACACTGGTATAAAAGTTATCAGTGTAGAGGTGATAACCTTTATCCAGCAGTGGGTGCACCAAATCCCACACAATTTTCCCACTCACTCCCAGGTCAGGAGGACACTCAGGGGGTTCAATCCTGGTGTCCTTTCCTTCGTACACTCTAAACCTGTGGGTGTACCCTGAGGTACTCTCACACAGCTTATAGAGTTTGATTCCGTACCTGGCCCTCTTACTGGGCAGGTATTGACGGAATCCGAGCCTGCCCTTAAAATGGACCAAGGACTCGTCCACGCAGATGTTCCTTTGGAGCACGTACACTTCAGCAAACTTTTTGTTGAAGTGTTCGATGACCGGCCGAACTTTGAACAGACGGTCAAAGTTGGGGTCATCTCGTGCGAGACACTGTGCATTATCGTTATAATGCAGAAACTTGAGGATGGCCTGAAAACGCGCCCGGGCCATGACCATTCGGAATACTGGAGTGTTGTATAAAATATCAACACTCCAATATTGCGAAATTTCAGGCTTCTTCAGGATACCCATGTGGAGGACCAGGCCCCAAAACTTCGTCATTTCAACTGCGTCCACAGGAGACCAGTTAGTATAGGATGAAAGCGGGTTTTGCTCCAAAAATTGCCGAGCGTACAAATTAGTTTGCTCCACCATGTGGTTAACAAAATCCTCAGAGAAAAAGACTTTGAAAAAGTCAATTTCTGTGAGGCCGGTGGTGTCAAACTTGATTCCTGATTCTGCCACAAAATCAGGAATCAGTGGCTCGTAATTTTCGGGGGGCGAGGTCCACACAGGGTCTGCTGAATCAGCTGCGGGCATGGTGGGCGCTGCCTCATCTTCTGTCCTGGAGCGTCTGCGTGGCGGTTCCGCAGGACCCGAGGAGGAAGATGAGGAGGGGGAAGAGGAAGAAGAAGAGGATGAAGAATCCGAAAAATAAAGAAAAGTCGGATCGTCATCCTCGCTATCAGTGTCGGAGGCAAGGTAAGAATATGCCTCCTCCATTGAATAGCGCTGTTGGGAGGAACATGATGGGCGGGACATTTTTTTGTGTAAATATGGTGCTTGGGTGTACTTTATTTATAACTGTGTATGTGGTGGGGGGCTAGTGATTGGTGCACACTATCCTGTAAGAAAAAGCTAAAAGGAAATGTGGAAAAAAAAGTCTAAAACAGCAGGACCTAGATATGGTAAGTGAACGGCGTCACTTACCAAAATTCAGTGGCTGCTGGATGTGTGCACAGGGGTGGCTCAAAGGGGGGGGGAGGTGAAAAAGAAAAATGGAAAACAGTCGGCACGAACTTTTATAAGTGAATTGCGTCACTTATCAAAATTCAGCGGCTGCTAAATGTGCACACGGAAACGGCACAAAGGGGGGTAAAAAGAGGGGGCTGGGAGGATTGGGGTGGATGAATAGAGATCGGACAGGGATCAACAGTTAGGGTTGTAGTTACGTGGCACAAAAAGGGGAGAAAAAAATTTAAAACGGCAGGCAGGTGGCGCAAAAGTGGGGTGGAGGGGGGTGGGGGATGGGGGGATTGGGGTGGATGAAGAGAGATTGGGCAGGGGTCAGTTAGGGTTGTTGTTAGGTGGCACAAGGGGGGGAGAAAAAAAATGAAAAACGGGATGTGTGTGCGAAGGAAAAAAGGCGAGCACGAGTGTTGATCGGTGAACTGCGTCACCGATCAACGCTCGGTGGCTGCGCACGGAGGTGGCGCAAAAGTGGGGTGGAGGGGGGTAAAAATAGGGGGAAGGGGGATGGGGGGATTGGGGTGGATGAAGAAAGATTGGGCAGGGGTCAGTTAGGGTTGTAGTTAGGTGGCACAAGGGGGGGAGAAAAAAATGAAAAACGGGATGTGTGTGCGGAGTAAAAAAAAGCGAGCACAAGTGTTGATCGGTGAACTGCGTCACCGATCAACGCTTGGCGGCTGCACACGGAGGCGGGCCAAAAGGGGGGGTGGAGGGGGTAAAAGGGGGGTGAGGGGGGGTAAAAGGGGGGTGAGGGGGGTAAAAGGGGGGACGGGGGAATGAAGATAGGTGGGGGGGTGAAGATAGATTGGGCAGGGGATCAGGGATCAATTAGCACTTACAGTTGTAGTTTTCTTTCTTCTTCTTCTTTCTTCTGCAGGGATTGTGATGCTACAAGCTGTGGCACCACAATACCCAGCACAGGAGCTCTTGCTGCGTCCGACCTCTCTGCAGGAATCCTCAGCTAGAGTGAGGACCCCTGCAGACAGGTTAGACAGGTCAGAGGCAGGTCAGGGGGCAGGTCACAGAGCGGTCACTTCGCTGCTGTGACCTGTCATTGGTGGGATCGAATGATTACATCGATCCCACCAATCCCTGATCTGCCTGGTGACCATGGTAACTGCCTAGGATCGGAGCTCACAGCTCCGATTCCTAGGCAGGTCATGGCCAGGTCATCAGGTAATCGATCGCGCCAACCACTTCCTGCAGGCCCTACTGGGCCTGTCCTAGGCTCTGGCCTAGGATCGGTGCTATTACAGCACCGATCCGGGCCGGTACCGGCAGGGCACAGCGGCGATATTGCGCCGCTGTGCGCTGCGATTGGCGCGATCGATTAGATCGGCGATCGCGCCAATCTGGGGGCTTTTCTCCGGTGCCTGGCGTTGCCAGGCACCGGTCCTAGGATCGAGTACATCGGTACTCGATCCTAGCCTAGATTCCTGTTGTTTCAGCCAATCTGATTGGCTGAAACAAAGAGAGTTGCTGTGATTGGTTGTTCTGAATTGAACAGCCAATCACAGCTCAGAGAGGGGCGGGCCAGGGCGGAGACTGCCCGGGATGCCGAGGCCATCTATCCTGAGGTAAGATGGCATCGGCATTTTAATGCGATCACCGCGACTTAAGTCGCGATGTCGCATTAAAGGGCATGACGTAATATTCCGTCCATGGTAATTAGGTCCATGGTCACATGGACGGAATATTACGTCAATTGTAGGTAAGGGGTTAAGCATACTGTCAAAATGGTAACAAAGTGGCTTAAGGATAACAAAGACAATGTTTTGGAGTGGTCATCACAAAGCCCTGATCTCAAACCTATTGAAAATTTATGGGTAAAGCTGAAAAGGCCGAAGCGAGCAAAGGCGACCTACAAACCTGGATCAGTTGCACCAGTCTGTCAGGACGAATGGGCCCAAATTCCAACCAACTATTGTGAGAAGCTTGTAGAAGGATATCCCAAATGTTTGACCCATCATTCGGTTTAAGGGCAATGGTACCAAATACTAATGAAATGTATGGAAACATTTGACTTTGCAGTAAGTAATAAAAAATGCCTTAAAACTTTTTTTCTCTCATTATTCAGGTATTTTGCAAATATTAATAATTATGGTAATCCTAATTGCTCTAAAACAGGAAAGGTTTATTCTGATTTCATGTCAGATATTGAGAAGAACAATACAGATGTGTCTTTTTTACAGTGTATGTAAACTTCTGGTTTCAACTGTACATCTCTGTCATGTGTTTTTGTGTTAACAAAATCAGGGCCAAAATGCAGTACACTGTACTTTCATAAGAATTAAATGGGTAAGTAGTAGCAAGTGCTGATAATCAAATGGTCTTGATTAACTGTTTATCAGCAAGTGTGACCACCACTATAAAAGCATACGTTTTTGACATTAACGCAATGCCAAGGAAGAATTAAATGAGCAATTATCCTAGAATAGCAATTGGTGCTGTCCATGAATTAAGGAAGGGTTGTAAAGGTATCAAATAATTTGAAGTACATCATTGTACTGTGAAAAAAATTACTTTAAAGTGGAAATCATTCAAGGAAGTTGATAATTTTCTCTAAAGTGAACATATCAGCAAATTAACCCCATAGGACAGATCATGCAATGCTCAGAGAAACTTAAAAAAAGACCCAAGAGCTAAAGCTCACACTTTAAAGGTCCCAATTAGCATGTTTAATGTATTTTCAGGCTCAGTAAAATCCCTTTTATCCTGGTGCAGTTTGTTTAAAAAACAACTTTGCTTTACTCGCCTTCCTAGAGCTAGGACTGAGACTCTAACAATGCTCTCATTGTCTGCTATTGTCTACAGCCCTGTTATCATGTCAACAGTGCTACAGTGAATAATTGAGCTTAGCTGCTTCTCCTGAGAAAATGTCACAAGTCACTCAAAGATGCTGAGCTCCATGATCGGCTATAGCGTTGTTGATGTGACGTCAACACTGCAAACAATAATAGACACTGAGAGCAACAGCAAAGACTATGCATTGGACTTGGGGAGGGTGAGTAAAGAAAGCTTGTTTTTTAAAAAAATAAACTGCCAGAGTTTTTATCGAAACCAGAAACATAAATGTACAAGTTCATTGACAGTACAATTAGAATAAGACACAACAAATATTACTTTTTTGGAAGGGTTGCCAGAAGAAAACTTTGTCTTTACATAACGAACATGGCAGCATGCTTCATCACAACAAACTTCAAGACTTTTGGAACAATGTCCTTTGGACAGAGGAGACCAAAGTGGAGATGTTAACAGTAGTGCCCTGTGCCACATTTGTGGTTATTTTCAGTGGTTGTCTTTTTTCAAACACCTTAAACCAACTATTCTGCACAGTGGTGGTGGTGGAGGGATGATGAATCCCTAAAGAGTGGGTGGGAGAATGTCCACCCTATCTCCAGCTGCAGAGTTGGCACAGCCATGTGCTAACAGGACCTGTGTGACATCACAGTCATTTGATCAGTCACATGGTCTGAGCTTAAATGGCTGGCCTTGAGAGGCAGTCTGTGTGTTGTTTTTGGAGAGGAAAGACTCCAAAGCAGTGGCTCCAGGTGGAGCTGAAGACACAAGAGGGTCTGAGAGGGCAAAACCCCTCAGACAACTAGACTTTGGTATACATTATTTTTTTGTTTTCCCGTTCTGCCAGAAAGGCCATGTTTACTTGACTGAATCCTACGGTGGATTATGCTGTTCCACAATAAACCAGAAGGTGTTTTACCACGAGAAGAGTTACTCTGTCTACCTTGGGAAGCAGCTGAGTGAGTCAACCCCTCACATTGCCTAATGTTACGACATTCTGATAAATAAAAACCATAGAATTCACAAGGGGTGTACTTAGCTTTTCTCATGTCTGTATACATCCATCATCTATTTACCTATTTACCTATCTATCTATATTTCAATGTAATGTTTATATGATGATCCATCTTTCCATTTAATATCTATCTGTTCATTTAAAGTTAACCTGACAGCATGAACCTGACATTGGCCATATTACTGCAGCCAGATATGTTTTAACCTGAAACTCTACGGCATTTCAGAAAAAAATGGCTGTCTACTGCGTGTTTTGGCAAAATAGTCCCTGCCCTGAACATGCTTTAGTCTAGATATACTACATCTACTGCATTTCCCTAATCTACCCAGTCAGTAATCCATCATAGAAGGAAATTGGATTAGTCTGGCATGACTTGTTTGCTACAAACCCATGCTGACAATGGTTAATTACTGTATTCTTATCCAAGTACTTACATACATGGTGTATGTTTAATAATTTGCTCAAATATCTGTCCTGCTAGAGAAGTAAGGCTCACTGGCATGTAATTTCCTGGCTCCATCTTCTTTCCTTTTTTGAAGATGGGGACAACATTTGCAAATCCCCAGTCTTCTGGGACTTCTACTCTTCAGGACCTTTCAAAGATTCTGGCTAGTCGTTCTGCAATTTCCTCTGCTAATTCTTTCAGCACCCTAGGATGTAATTCATCTGGACCAGGAGATTTAAATTCATTTAAATTACCTATTTTCTCGTATGAGTGCTGTGTTTTTAATGGATACCACTCGTACCCCATGTACTGTATGTGATAGCTCACATATCCGATTTTTTCCATCGGACCAGGTGGTCCAGACAAAAGTAAAGAAACCTCTCCATCATTGATCAGAGTATAGGAACAAAGTCGCCAATGCAAGTCTATTGATCTGTGGAAAAAAAAAATCTGATAGCAAATGGATGCCATCTGTGTGTTCTCCATTTTTTATGAACTTTCTAATAGGAGACACTTGAGAAATCTCCATCGGTTGTTTTTTTTTTCTGCATCTGAGCAATAATGATTATAGAATCATAGAATTGTAGAGTTGGACGGTACCTCCTGGGTCATCTGGTCCAACCCCCCTGCTCAAAGCAGGATTCACTAAATTATCCCAGACAGATGTCTGTCAAGCCTCTGTTTGAAGACTTCCATGGAAGGAGAACTCACCACCTCTCGTGGCAGCCTGTTCCTCTCATTGATCACCCTCACTGTCAAAATGTTTTTTCCAATATCTAATCTGTGTCTCCTCCCATTCAGTTTCATCCCATTGCTTCTAGTCTTTCCTTGTGCAAATGAGAATAAAGATGATCCTTCTACAATGTGACAGCCCTTGAGATTTTTTTTAGACAGATATTAAGTCTCCTCTCAGTCTTCTCTTCTGCAAGCTAAACATTCCTAAATCCTGCAACCGTTCCTCATAGGATATGGTTTGCAGACCGGTCACCATTCTGGTCGCTCTTCTCTGAACTTGCTCCAGTTTGTTGATGCCTTTTTTAAAATGCGGTGCCCAAAACTGGACACAGTATTCCAGATGAGGTCTGACCAAAGAGGAGTAGAGGGAAATGATGACTTTACGTGATCTAGACTGTATGCTTCTGTAATACATCCCAGAATTTCATTTGCCTTTTTTGCTGCTGCATCACACTGTTGACTCATGTTCAGTTTATGATCTATTAGTATACCCATCTTTTTCACATGTGCTGTTGCTTCCTCCCATTTTGTATATGCTTTTTCATTTTTATTGCCCAGATGTAGTGTTTTGCATTTTTCCCCTCTTAAAAAACATTCTGTTAGTTGCTGCCCACTGCTCCAGTTTATTTATATCTTTTTGAATCCTCTCTCTCGCTTCTCTAGTATTAGCTATCCCTCCTAGCTTTGTGTCATCAGCAAATTTAATCAGTGTACCCTCAATTCCTTCATCTAAATTATTGATAAAAATATTGAACAATACAGGGCCCAGGACAGATCCCTGTGGTACCCCACTTGAGACATTCTTCCAACTGGATGTGCAGCCATTTACAACCACTCTGAGTCTGATCACTAAGCCAGTTATGGATACACCAAACAGTTGCCTTGTCCATTCCATACTTAGTCATTTTTTCAATAAGGATGGTATGAGATACTTTGTCAAATGCTTTGCTGAAGTCAAGATATACTATATCTACAGCATTTCCCTGATCCACCCAGTCAGTGATTCTGTCATAGAAGGAAATTAAGTTAGTCTGACATGACTTATTAGTTACAAATCCTTACTGACTCTGGTTAATCATTTCATTCTTATCCAGGTACTTACATACATGTTGTTTAATAATTTGTTCAAAGATCTTTCCTGGTATAGAAGTCAGACTCACCAGCCTATTGTTCCCTGGGTCCACCTTCTTCCCCTTTTTGAAGCTAGGAACAATATTTGCTTTTCTCCAGTCTTCCGGGACTCCTCCTGTTCTCCGAGAATATTCAAAGATTATGGACAGTGGTTCAAAAATTTCTTCTGCTATCTCTTTCAGTACTCTGGGGTATAATTCATCTGGACCTGGAGACTTGAATTAATTTATGTTAGCTAAGTGTTTCCTCACTATCTTTCTGTTTATAGATATCCTGGATTCTTCTATTCCTTTAATAGGACAGTGAAGATCAGTTGATGTTACATTTCCTCTCTGAGAGAAAACAAATGCATAATTGGAATTTAAAAGTTCAGCCTTCTCAACATCCTTTCTTATCATTTCATCATTTTCATCCTGTAAAAATTCTTTCGCATCTTTGAATTTTCTTTTACTTTTAACATATCCTCAAAATCCTTTTTTATTGCTTTTGATATCTCTTGCAAGCCTTAATTCATTGTCAGCTTTATATAAACTGATTCGTGCCCTGCAGGTTCTGCAGACAGCATTATATTCTTCTTTAGATATGCCTCCCTCTTTCCATTTGATAAACATTTCTTTTTTCCTTTTTAGCATGTGCTTAAGTTCTGTGTTCAGCCATCCTGGTTTCCTTAAATGCTTCATATTCTTCCCTCTTTTTAGAATTGTTAACGATTGTGCTTTGAGAATCTCATTTTTCAAGATTTCCCATCCTTCCTGGACATTTTTGTCCTTAAGGATATCCAATGGATCCCTCCGATTCTCTTTCTGAGTCCCTTAAAATCTACTTTCTGAAATCTAACCTTGATGTCCGAGTCTTTGCAGGTCTTCCTTCTCTAGTTAATCAAAATTCTAAAATAGCTTGGTCGCTACCTCCTAGGGTACCAGCCATTCTTACCTCCTCAACCATTTCCTCCCTGTTTATAATGATTAGATCCAAGGTAGCAGATCCCCTTGTTTTCTCCCCTACCTTTTGGAAAATAAAGTTGTCAGCAAGAGAGGATAAAAATTTGCATGACCTGTTAGTTTTGCCTGAGAGAGATTCCCAACAAATGTCAGGATAGTTGAAATCTGCCATGACCACTATGTCATATTTTTTGGAGAACTTGGCTATTTGATGCATAAAGAGTTCATCCACACCTTCAGCTTGCACAGGCAGCCTGTAGTAAATGCCTACAATGGTGTCCTTTCTGTTGTCCTCTCCTTGTATTCTTACCCAAACAGTTTCCACAGAACTGCCAGTCTCTGAAACTTGGATCTCTGTGCAGATATACGCTTTTCTAACATACAATGCGACACCTCCTCCTCATTTATCAAGTCTGTTTCTTGCAAATAAGTTGTATCCTTATAGCCTTGTATTCCAATCGTGTATCATCCCACCAAGTTTCAGTGATTCCAATAACATCATATTTCTTTTTCTGCGATAATTGTTCCAATTCTCCTTGTTTGTTGCCCATGCTTTGTGCATTTGTATAGAAACATTTTAGTTTGTGATTGATTTCTCTTCCTCCAATATTTTTATTAGATTTTTTTGTCTAAATAATGATGAAACTCCAGTCAGAGGGTACGTTTTTACGATGAGAGTTTGGTCAAACTATGACGACACTGATCAGGAACGCTGATGAAACCCAGACCATGCATGCACGCTGTGTGAACGGAGGCTGTAGCTTTGGAGATCCATATCAGAAAAATTACAGCCTGGATCACTATAAAAAAAAAAGTTCTTAGCCCTCTATCATGTTAATCACTGAGCCTTCCCAGACCAGGAATACTAAGCACTAACCCATCCCAGACCACCAGGAGTCCAGAACAATCTGTGATGTAAGCACCAACCCATCCCAGACTCCCAAGATGTGATGTAATACATGAAGAAGGATGGCACAATGAGTAAGATTCTGGGACATGTAGTCTCTCTGTGTATATTTATCTACATGCCGTGAGGTTGGGGATGTAAAACACTTATAATAATGGTAAGACATTCATCTCCTTGTGTAAATGTTCATTTATCCTCATGTCCTTCTTATTCCCTTGGTGTTAGGAGTCGGAATGGTCGTCTATCCTCAATCAATTGCTGGGTTCTTAACATCCCGTTGCAGTGAGTAAGAGAGATGAATGGATGATTACTAATTGATCAATAATTCTGGCAGTATTAATGGCGTTTGTTACTCGCCAGGAAAATAACAGTCTACAAAGTGCAAACAAGGCAGCGGAGCGGAGCATCTGTCATTATCCTCTAATTGCCACTGCTGAGCCTTGTGACTTCCTCTGTGGATGAGACGGGTCATCAAAGGGCAGAAAGCAGGACAGATGCTCTCCTACATCTACATCATACATCTACATGATATTCAGAGAACGGCTTCATTATTCACATCCTTCATTAATCCAGAGAAAAAAAAAAAGAACAGAGAAGGGAATGATATCACCTTGTGCCCTTGGATTTAAGGAAGATTTCAGCCCTACAGTCAGTTTTCTTGGAATTAAAAAAATCTGGTGATATATCATCTTGGAGGAGCATCGGAGGTGATGTTTGTTTCTTTTATGATACATTGCCCTTGTGAAGTCTCAGAAATTAAAGAAGCTATATACTTTTATCCATTCTAGCCCTTCGGTAGCGATTAACAACCTGGTCTTGGTTATATCATGCAGAGAATCTACTGTATAGTGTATGTGTATAACTTTGGCAGCTGTAGAGATTTGATTTACATGCAGCATCTAGATTTAAAAGGGAATCTGTTACCAGTTTTTTATATGTATTCTGAGAGCAGCATGACGTAGGGGTTGAGATCCTGATGCCATTGATGTATCACTTACGGGGCTGCTTGCTGTAGTTTTGATAAAATTCCTATTCTATTTGCTGCAGATTTACTAGTTCTTTGAATGTGGAGTCCTGTATAACCCCACCCTCACCACTGATTGGCTGATTTCTGTCTGTATACAGTGTACACAGAAAGCTACCATTCAGTGATGTGGGCGGGGATATACAGAGCTGGAGGACTACATGGCATGAGAAGACTAGTCCTCCAGTGATAATCTCTTGCTGACAAAATAGTAATTTTAGCAAAACTGGAGCAAACAGCCCAGTAAGTGACACATCGCTGGAATTGTGGTTGCTGTCCCTACATTCTGTTGCTCTGAGATTAGGTAGAGAAAACCTAGTGACAGACTCCCTTTAAAAGATCATTTCCCCAATTCCCATATTTCCTGTGAGTATAAAGAATAGGACATGCTGAAATCCGTCTTTCTCCTGACCAACATTTGAGGGCCAACTTTCATCCAATGTATGGCCACTAGAGTTGAGCGACTTTGGTCGGATCGGGTTCCGTGAATCCTGAATGAAACAAAATTTGATTCAGATGAAACTGGTCCGACTAGGGCAAAAAAAAGTCGGAGTTTCATCCGAAACCCGACCCCAATGCAAGTCAATAGGGAATAAAAGTCGGCATTGAGTGACCTACTCCTCTTCTAATTGGATGGGTCGGTTTTCTCTTCTGGCCGAGATGGGCATGTGACCAATGTGTCACACTTGTGCCTTGTGATTGGCTGCAGTGGTCACACTTACAGTATGTACGGCCCATACAGGATTCTACCAGGTTCTCATGGCCTGTTGTAGGCAGGTATCTGTAAAAGGAGTAGGTCTTATTTTATTTTACACCTGCTGGGCTATTACTATAAAAAAAAAATTAGTAGAGGACAACTAGTAGAGGTCTTGGCAGATACTAAAAATCATGACCACAGAAGAACTGGTCTTGTGACAAATAAAATGGCAAAATGGTAAAATATCGGTATAAAGCACACTTAAAAAGTAAACTTTAACATGGAAAATCGAGAAATTACGCTTGAATTTAGGAACAGTTTACTATGTCAATGTAGAGGACACAATGACACTGAAATACCACAGCAAATGGAAATTCACAGCGGGTTCATTCAAGATGTAAAGATAAAAGACACCGGAATACGAAGTCCTCATATATCATGAACCCCACACCTTTGGTTTTCAATCGAGCCAACCAATTATAGAGAAGTAGACCTTAGCTTTCCAGAAGAAAAATATATACAGTCATTGGAAAAATTAAGTACACCCTCTATGATTTGAATGGTTAAGTATAAGGGCGTGGATGGGATCGCTGGGACATAGTTTGCTGATCGCTTGTGAGCTGTCACATAGGCAGACTCACCGGCGATCAGGATCAGCGAGCAAGCTGGTATCCAGGGTATACAGTGGGTAACTAAGAGCTGCACGGCTCTTAGATACCCGCTGTTTACTCTGGATACCAGCGTGCATGCTGGTATCAAAGATAAACAACGGGTATCTAAGAGCTGTGCAGCTCTTAGTTACCCACTGTTTACCCTGGATACCAGCTCCTAGCGTCGCTTCTAGCATCGCTGATCGTTGGTCTCTCGCTGTCGCACACAGTGAGGTGTGCTGCCCAGCGGGAGATCAACGATAGAATTATGGCCCAGACCATTTGGCAACGATTACCGATCAGCCAACTAATTGTTGATCGTTGCTACATGTCACACGCAACAATGTTGTTTCGACATCGCTGCAATGTCACCAAACTGGTTGCAACGATAACGTTCATAATATCGTTGTGTGTAACGGGGCCTTAAGAGTATAAAAACAAAAGCAAAAATAAACAAAAAAAAAAATCTACTCCTTAAAAGTTGTTAAAAGTTGGTAGATACAACCTCAGATCAACAAGAACACGTGACAAATTACCGTACATTGTGTCATTATTAATTTATCAGAAACTAGGCCAACATGCAAAAGCAGTGTGACAAAAATTAAGAACACCCTATGAATCTATAGTTTGTAGAACCAATTTAGCAGCAATAACTTGAAGTAATCATCTTCTGTATAATCATATCTGTCACTCACGTTGTTCTGGAGGAAGTTTGGCGCACTCTTCTTTACAACGTTGCTTAAAGATGACCTTTAACCAATTTTTTTCATGTTGAACTGGACATACAATGTAATGTTGGCTGCTTTTATTTTGTCTATTCTTTGCATAGGTATTAGGTATTTGATATATAATGCGTTACTTTTTGTTAAAGGATGAAGGAACACTGGAAAAACAATAGTGCAATAGGGTCTTTTCCGGGTAAAAAGGATATACAGATATATGATATAATTGCTCACGGTGTAGCTTCAACAACATAAAACACTTGAATATGGCTGCTGCAGACCCGAAAAGAAGGTCTGGAATGAGGAGAAAATGGGATTTTCGGCGCTGCTGGTAATACCAGTAAATGTGACCAGGGATCTCAGTGGATGGAGCAAGAAGACCAGGGATTCTTTTCAAAGTTATCAAAAGTTAAAAAAGTTTACTTCTTCCTCAGGACTGTGGTTTCTCCTGGCTCCATCCACTGGCCATCCCTGATCACATTTACTGGTACTACTGGCAGGGCTGAAAACACCATTTTCTCCTTAACTTTTTGTTAAAAGGTAACCAATTACCACTTTTATACCCCATAAACCATGCTCAGGCACGAGACTTCATGCACTGTGTAGATGACAGCAGACACATTCGCCAATTCCATGAAGATAGAAGAAGCTGCATTTGAATGGACTGGGGCAGCGCTGAAAACGATCTCGATTTTTCCATCGGAATGGATCGCCCAATTTAGATGCAGCGCGGTTCATGAATAAAACACTTTTTCTGAGTTATGCAGGGGCACCGATGAGTGTATAAAGGTGTTGCGATGGGCGAGGCTTTTAAGGTATACAGTATAAGTGGTGACAGGTTCCTTTCAAGTCCGAGTGTGTGTTATCTTAGAGTTTTCACTGGGGCGTTTACTTCTTCTCCTTGTATATGGTTGCCCAATCATAAGCAAGCAGCAGCACATAGGTGAAAAAGAACAATTTTTTTTTAAAGAAAGAAGAGGCTGTGTCCTGGTAATCCTTCCAAACAAGTCATACTTTTTCAGTCTTTTTTTATTGCACTGCCGTGAACTAGAACATTTATCATGCGTACTGAGGCCTTTAGAGTATTAGCTGTAGCTTTTAGATTTTTACCAATTTCTCTGAGCACTGCACATCCTGACCTTGGGATGATTTAGCCGAGATGCCCACTCCTGGGAAGATTGTCAGCTGTCTTCATTGTTTTCCACTTGTTAATAGCTATTCTTACTGTTGAATGATGGACTCCAAATTGGCTGGAATGGCCTTATAACATTTCCCAGATACAAAAGCAAACTTTGGATTTTTTTTTACCACTTAAATAAAACAGAACCTACACATGTTTGGTATCTACAAACTCATACTGACCTGGGGAATCTTGATAGCAGGTCAGTTTTAGCATTTAGGAAACATGGTTTAAAAAAAAAAAACAATTGTGAAATTGCAGGTTTTTTTGCACTTTCATGAACTTGGATTTTTTGGGCCCACTTGGGTCTGGGAAGAAGGGAAGGAAAAAAAGAAACTGCAAAAATGAAAAATCCCAAGATGGTAAAGGGGTTGAAAAGGTCGTTCACTGACTTTTCATTGATGACCTATCTTTAGGATAGGTCTTCAATGTCTGATCAGTCAGGGTCTGGCTGGAACTGCTCAACTGAGGAGCTGCTCCATCTTTTAACAGTGGCAGCGGGTACTGATTTGAATGGAAGGCGGATCTGTTGTACCCTGTCACGGCCACTATCAGAAAATGGAGCAGCTCTGCAATCGAGCAATTGAGGTCGGTGGCTGCAGTCGACATCACCAAGAACAGCAGGAAGACCAACCTTATGGATAGGTTATCAATGAAAAAGTAATGGACAACCTCTTTAAATAAAGAGCGACATGATGTAATCTTAGTATGTATTTACCTAATTTTAAGACCTTCTCGAGACAAGAATTTTTTTTAATGCCCTGATATGTAAAACACAAAATTCTAAGTCGGTGTACTTATTATATGCAGGTTGGAATAGCGCTTGGCACAGTAAGTACAAACAAATACAAGGCTTTTATAATACCTAATCTATCTGTACAAATACAAGTCTGGATAATATCTAGCAAAAATACGAATCATACTCAACAACCCTCTGCTAAGTGAAGTTTTGTGTTACCATGATAATCCCTGCTGTGATCTGTCCTAGCTGAACGTGAAGTGAAGGTCACGAGACCAATAATTTTATGAAACACTCTAAAAGACAAGCTTCTATTGATCCCTGTGGGACCACTATAGACCACTTAATATATGTTGGCTCCCAGGGGCAACAAATTTGACATAAAGGCTGGGCAATGAACTGTAATGTTCTTTATAGCTCACAAAGGTAGCAGAGCCAAGCTGGGTTTTTTTTTATACAAAACTCACTGCATTATATATGTGTTATCTAACATTTTATATTGAAACAGTCACTAAATTTAGTTCATTATCTTAAGGTGGACTTATCACTAAAAAATAGAGTTAAATACTTTTTAAAAATCTCTGATGTCCTCTGATTCTGTGGCATTTTTTTATTTTGTGCTAAGTCACACCATAGCAGAGATATTCATATTTGTTCCTACTGGAACGCAGTACAGTATGCGAAATCTCTGCTTTGCAGTCCAACCAGGTATTTCTTCAGAGTTTTCTCTGGGAGCTTGCGCTCTCAAACTCCTCCCTCAAAGATGCTGCCAATCAAGGCTTGTCAACGTCTGAGACTGGAAGCCTGCTAGATGAGCTGCTGAGCTGTGATTGGCAGCATCCAGGAGGGAAGGATGAACGTTCACATCGACAGAAAAGACTGAGGAAATTCCAAGTTGAACCACAAAGCAGAAATTTCACATAGTGTGCTCCAGAAGAAAGAAACGTGAATATCTCTGTAATAGTGTGAGGCAGCATAAAATAAAAAAAGAAGCGTCAAAATCAAGGGAGCGCAAGAATTTTTACAAATAATTTAACTCAATTTTTGGAGCAAGAGACAGAGACTCTTTAAAAGAGATCTTAACTTTGGACAATATTTATTGGGTTACCTTACACTAAGCAGATCAAAAATGCTCCCCACCGGTGACCCTCATTGATTAGCTGCAACGCACCTGTGTGTGTGTGTGTGTGTGGGGGGGATACCTTGCAGTAAATGTTTAGTTTTCTTGCAGCGCGACCACAGGGGAAATTAAGTATTGCATGCAACTTGTGAAGACACCAGAGTATATCTTAATTACCCAGACGACTATGCTTTTGCAAACCAAGGAAAATTGACTTTTTATGTGTATATTTATTGGCTTGTGGATTTACCGTAAGTGTTTATCTCTGGTGGGTCAACAAGACATACTTGCATACCATTTAACATACTGTGTAAGTCTGTAATAGTGACTTGTACATAGTGTGTATTTATCTTTGTTTATTATGTGCTCATATTCTAATTGTGTACGGTATTCTATAACCAGTTTGTTGACTTCGAAGGTAGATAGGGAAAGGATGTGAGGGTGGACTGAATGGCACTGGGTAAATCTAAAAATAGATCACATGCCTTGGGTATAAACAGACTCAAGAGACAGGAAGAGCAGATCTCATCACACAGAGCAACCAGTCGGACATTCTGCAAAACACTCAACGGACGAGAGGACTGCAGCCAGTTCATCATGGCAAAGTCACAAGGGACACAGATCTAAGATTCTATAGGAATCAACCTAGGGGTTGTCGGCTCTGGTTGGAAGGACTCAGATCAGATCCAGTGACTATCTCTTAACCATGGATATGTTTGGAGAAAGCCAGGTTTTGGAACCCGCCGGTCGCCTGGTTCCATGGAGATGGTCAGGTAAGCCCAGTGGTGATTCTTATGTCAACTGGCTTTGGACCTTGTATGGACTCTATGGACTGTTCTCTGTCATCTCCCTACTGTTGTTGTTACCTCTTCTCTGTGTGTGTATCACAGGTGGAATAGGGACCCTAGGAGCTCTGACCTGTGTCAACTGGCTTTGGAGCTTGTATGGACTCTATGGACTGTTCTCAATCATCTCCCTACACTTGTCGATATCTCTTATCTGTGTGTATATCACAGGTGGAATAGTGACCCTGGGAACTCTGTCGTAACATCTACCATTAACCCGGCGAGACAGCGGAAGGGTGAGACCCTGTAATGTGCACTATCTTGGGGTAAATTGCTGGGATTGTTCTGTTTGCTATTGGGTGTTGTGGTTCAGTAAAGTATTGCCACACTGTTTACCCTAACCTCTTGTTGTCTGTGAGGTGTATTGCCCACCGGGAGATAGAGCAGGTGTTCAGTGGTATGAGCCCTGGTCTATGCAGTCTTGTTAAAGGCAGACGGCCCAGAGGACAAGAACACCCACTGACCCCGTTTCTCCACATAACTCATTCAAATTCAGTTTTTTTTGTCATGCTGGACAGAACAGCTCCTAGAGAGCAAATGACATACTGTGTAATGGCTCTTTGACCAAAAGATGAGAATTCTGAAAGGAGATCCTGACTCAATGAAGTCAGAACGTAACAGGGCATGCAAAACTAGGTTTAAAAAAATAAATAAAAATCAACCTTTTTAACTAAGGCCTCTTTCACACATCAGGTTTTCGCCGTCAGGCGCGATCCGGCGCTTTTGACAGAAACCGGATCCGGCGAAATGCAATGCCGGATCCGGTTTCCCCCCCATTGACTTGCATTTGCGCCGGATCGCGCCGGATGGCCATGCGTTTCATCCGGTTTTCACCGGATCCGGCAATGTGTCGCGATCCGGCGTCTGGAAAAAACGGCTACTGTAACGTTTTTTGTCTCCGGCGAAAAAGCCGGACACGCCGGATCCGGCGCGTCCGGCTTTTTCACACAATGAAAGCCTATGAGCGCCGCAATGCGCCTGATCCGGCGAAAGCCGGATCCGGTGTCCGGATCCGGTTTTTTTGGTCTGAGCATGCTCAGTAGCTCTGCCCACAAGACATATATAAAAGCAAGACAGTGGGACCCACAGCCACACCCAACATGCCACCCAAGAAAGCAACCAAGCGCAGCAGGAGAAGGCAGGAGACCACTGCAGCACCATCAGCACCACCACCACCCCAAATGGAGCAGCAAATGGAACATGCTGAGGAGGGGAGGCCAGCAGCAGATGAGAGACGGTAATTATCAAATCCCCCATTCCTCCAAACTAGGGCTATTGAATATCAAGATATTCATTGGCCCTTTGTTTCTCTTTATTCAACAGCCGCCCAATAGATGCAGCAGCAGCAGCAGCAGCAATGGCAGCAGCTGGACCACCACCCACAGGCATGGAGTGTGGCCACCAGGAAGACAGCACATCATCTTCTGGGAGCCCTCCCTCGCATCGTCAGCGTTTGACGGTAAGTTTTTATTTCCAAAATCCATCATCTCTGTAATATATGTCTATTCATTGCCTTTTATTTCAAAACAGGATTCACAAGATGAAGAGGAGCTCCCAGAAGAAGAAGGAAGGGGTGGACAGACACTTGAAGTGGGCTCACAATTGGTAAGTTTTTAGCATCAAACGCAGAAACACAACATCACACTACACACAACACATAGAAAACAATGTTCTGCAGACCACACACAGCAAACAAATGCCTACATCCAAAGACATAACATTTTTTGTTTTCTTCTCTAGTCTTCCCAATCTGGTGCTCGGCCAAGAGGTCCTCGCAGTGCCTCCCAGGGTCGTCGGCGACAGCAACGCGGCGGTCACCAGCGTGTAAGTATAAATATTTTTGCTTTGTTTTTTTGCACTTTTTATTTCATTTCTTTTGTGGAGGCTAATTATGTTATTTTTGTCTTTTTCTTTAACAGCCTTCACAGCGTGCTCCCGACTCTGACGGTGAGGATGGAGGACTCGATGTGGACCACCTCATCGATCTCGTCAGAGAAAGGGAGCCGCTCTGGAATATGGCTGACCGCCGCCATGCTGACCTTATCGTTACCCGACGACTCTGGGAGGAAATCTGTTCGCTCCTTGTGGGCCGCTGGGAGGACCTCGATGTTCGGGCCCAGATTAAAGAGTGTAAGTATATACAGTACCGGTTGCTTGATGTAAACCAGTGTTTCCCGAACTCCAGTCCTCGTGGTCCCCACGGATCATGTGTTCAGGATTTCTATTTACTATTGAAATCCTGAAAACATGACCCCTGGGGACCATGAGGACTGGAGTTTGTGAAACACTGATGTTGTATACTAACCACTCCTTTCTCGTTTCAGGGAACAGAATTGTGAATCGGTGGCGGTCTGTGAGGGATCGTTTCAAGAAGGAGTTCAATAAAGAGATGCGGGCCCCGAGTGGATCTGGAGGACGCAGGAGCAAGTACAAGTACGCACAAGCCCTGTCGTTCCTCCGGGAAACAATGGTCACTAGAAGGTAAATATTACACACCACATGTGAAAAAAAATGTTAGATGTAACTTTTTTTTTTCAGCCAGGGCCATACCATGTCAGTATTTTAATTGTTTTTTTTTCTCTTTATTCCACAGCACGGTGAGCAGCACTCGGGAGCCTGCACGATTGGACCCTTCTGAGGCGATCCCTGAGGAGACCGGCACCGAGGGACACTTCGACCGCCCCGGTACATCTGCACCTTCCCAGCCTTCCCACACATTCGACCCATCTGTCCCATCCACCAGCACAGGAGCATCGTGGCCGCCTACATTACATGAAGCTGCTGGTGAGGAGATCGCTTTCCCTTTACCCCACCCTTCTGCCCCTGCCACCTCTAGTACACCTGCGGGTACTGGGCAGCAGCGGCAGAGGGGTCAGGAAAAGAGTTATGCGCCAGAGTTCTTGTATCTGAATGCATCTTTCCAGAACTGTCTAAAAGTCTTGTCAGAGCAAATCTCCGCAGGCTTTCAGCAGATCAACTCCAGCATTCTGGAGGTGAAGACACTTCTGCAAACCATGCATTCAGAAGCAAGATCTTCGCCAAACCACACCTTTTTCAGGTCTGTTGTGGAGCGCATGGCAACACTATCTCCTACCCAGCAGATGCATGTAATGCATTCGTGCCACGGTGCTCTACAGCAGGTTACATCCCAACCTCCACCTCCCACCACTGTAGTTCCTCCACCTGCACCCCCTCCAGCCACTTTCCATCCTCCCCCTCCTATTACATCTGCACCCCCTCCAGCCACTTTCCATCCTCCCCCTCCTATTACATCTGCACCCCCTCCAGCCACTTTCCATCCTCCCCCTCCTATTACATACCAGCAACCTCACCAGTACCAGCAACCTTCCCAGTACCAGCAACCTCCCCAGTACCAGACATCTCCCCACTTCCAGCAACCTGCCCCGTACCAAACTCCTTCCCCGTACCAAACTCCTTCCCCGTACCAAACTCCTTCCCCATACAACTTTCCATCAACATCATCTGCTCCTACAGTCCCTGCCCAACCCTCCACTCCACCGCCCACCACCTCTTCTGCCTCCCACATGTCCACCCATTCTGTAGCTTTTTCCACACCATCACCTCTAACTGTACCTTCCCCACCACGATCCCAGTCCTCTCTCCACACTCCCATTGTCGAAGTGTCCCGCAGCCCCTCCAGCAGTATTTCCACCCCACACTACACCGAGTTATAATGTTTTTTTTGTAATAAAAATTCACATTTGGTTGGTTTCAAACCTTTATTAAAAAAGTTTTTTTTAACTTTAAAAACAGTTTACACAAAAAACAATATTTTAAATAAAAGTTAAATTATTGTTTACACTGGTTGTCTGTCATTTCTTGGTTGGCAAAGGTATATACTGTTGGTACAGAAGGTACACAAGTTTGGTTAGGGCACAAATCTTTCACACTCTGTCATCCTGCCAGTGTACTCTGCCTTGAGGTGACATAAAGTATAGTGCAAAATTGTCCCTCATTACTGAAACCGTCACAGAACTTCTAGTGGTAATATTTCCAATGACAACATCCATCTTCGCCAGTAACTTGCTCTTCTCTCCAACCTGCACTTTCTCCTCTACAACCTGTCAAAGAAGGGCTGTAGGAACATGCTATATATAGTTTTCCAGTAGCCAATCCCGTTCGGAAGGCCACAAGGGTCAATTTTAAAAACCAGATCCGGCGTAATCCGTCGAAAAACGGATAGAAAAACGGATGAACCGGATGAGACGGATCCGGTTTTGTCTGTCAAGAACAAGACGGATCCGGCAGAAAACCGGATCCGGCACATCAGGTTTACAAAACATTTGCCGGATCCGGCATTCCGGCACGACGCCGGATCGCGCCTGACGCCGAAAACCTGATGTGTGAAAGTAGCCTTAGATGACCCATGTACAAGACCATTTTATGGATCGGTGTTGTGCGTGTTCACTATTCCGCGCTCATAAACTACTATCTGCTCAACAGTGTCATCCTGTGCCTCTAATTTGACATATTGGTTGGTTCACAGTTTTTTCAAGGATTCATACAGACTGCATATGATGCAAGAAGTATAGATATACCAGCATGTTCCAACTTATGCTTTAAATAGTTCCTTTCACCAAAATTATCATGTTGAACTGTACATAGAATGTAATAGTAGCTGCAGAGTGGAGTAAAACTGTATTTGTTTTTAATTTTGCCTCTCAGGTGGAAATATATTAGCAATGAAAGTATTTGGCACCTAATAAGTTTACTTTTTTTTTAATCGGTGCTATCAAACTATTTTAATTGGGGGTGTGTACCCTTTCTCCCTTTATGATGCTGATTAATCATAAGCAGGCAGGACACTCAAAAAGAAAGAACAACACACCCCAAAATAACTTAGGTGAGAGAGATGAAAGGATATAGCCATGATCTCCTGGTCTAACCTCCTGCATGATTAGGAAGCGCTGAAAGATTAAAGCACAGATGACTGAAACCTTTCCGGTAAGGTCACTGAGGAAGAATGGGCAGCACAGCTGAGTTTAGCTGTTTCACATTACAAACTCTTCCATCAGTTCTTTTCCTCTCACAGCAGTGTCAGCTTTGCTGTACTGCTCTTCCCCCACACTGGATCTGGGGAAAGCCCAATGTTTCAGCATAACACTTATATCTGTTGTGCTCAACATGCAATATCTCTGAAGCAAGACCAGGATGTAATTACATATCAGTAGTATCCTGCTTATTCTGGACTGTGAGATGTAATTACATTTTGGTCTGATCTTGCTGCAGAGAGTTAACCAGCCCTGATCTCGCTGCAGATTGATTACAAGTTGCTAGAGCACAGCAGACATACAGTTGTGGCCAAAAGTATTGACACCCCTGCAATTCTGTCAGATAATGCTCAGTTTCTTCCTGAAAATGATTGCAAACACAAATTCTTTGGTATTATTATCTTCATTTAATTTGTCATAAATGAAAAAACAAAAAAGAGAATGAAGCAAAAAGCAAAACATTGATCATTTCACACAAAACTCCAAAAATGGGCCAGACAAAAGTATTCGCACCCTCAGCCTAATACTTAGTTGCACAACCTTTAGCCAAAACAACTGCGACCAACCGCTTCCGGTAACCATCAATGAGTTTCTTACAATGCTCTGCTGGAATTTTAGATCATTCTTCTTTGGCAAACTGCTCCAGGTCCCTGATATTTGAAGGGTGCCTTCTCCAAACTGCCATTTTTAGATCCCTCCACAGGTGTTATATGGGATTCAGGTCTGGACTCATTGCTGGCCACCTTAGAAGTCTCCAGTGCTTTCTCTCAAACCATTTTCTAGTGCTTTTTGAAGTGTATTTTGGGTCATTGTCCTGCTGGAAGACCCATGACCTCTGAGGGAGAACCAGCTTTCTCACACTGGGCCCTACATTATGCTGCAAAATTTGTTGGTAGTCTTCAGACTTCTTAATGCCATGCACACGGGCAAGCAGTCCAGTGCCAGAGGCAGCAAAGCAACCCCAAAACATCAGGGAACCTCCGCCATGTTTGACTGTAGGGACCGTGTTCTTTTCTTTGAATGCCTCTTTTTTTCTCCTGTAAACTCTATGTTGATGCCTTTGCCCAAAAAGCTCTACTTTTGTCTCATCTAACCAGAGAACATTCTTCCAAAACGTTTTAGGCTTTTTCAGGTAAGTTTTGGCAAACTCCAGCCTGGCTTTTTTATGTCTCGGGGTAAGAAGTGGGGTCTTCCTGGGTCTCCTATCATACAGTCCCTTTTCATTCAGACGCCGACGGATAGTACGGGTTGACACTGTTGTATCCTCGGACTGCAGGGCCGCTTGAACTTGTTTGGATGTTAGTCGATGTTCTTTATCCAACATCCGCACAATCTTGCGTTGAAATCTCTTGTCAGTTTTTCTTTTCCGTCCACATCTAGGGAGGGTATCCACAGTGCCATGGGATTTAAACTTCTTGATGACACTGCGCACGGTAGACACAGGAACATTCAGGTCTTTGGAGATGGACTTGTAGCCTTGAGATTGCTCATGCTTCCTCACAATTTGGTTTCTCAAGTCCTCAGACAGTTCTTTGGTCTTCTTTCTTTTCTCCATGCTCAGTGTGGTACACACAAGGACAAAGGACAGAGGTTGAGTCAACTTTAATCCATGTCAACTGGCTGCAAGTGTGATTTAGTTATTGCCAACACCTGTTAGGTGCCAAAGGTAAGTTACAGGTGCTGTTAATTACACAAATTAGAGAAGCATTACATGATTTTTCGAACAGTGCCAATACTTTTGTCCACCCTCTTTTTTATGTTTGGTGTGGAATTATATCCAATTTTGCTTTAGGACATTTCTTTTTGTGTTTTTTCATTTAAGACAAATTAAATGAAGATAATAATACCAAAGAATTTGTGTTTGCAATCATTTTCAGGAAGAAACTGAGCATTATCTGACAGAATTTCAGGGGTGTCAATACTTTTGGCCACAACTGTAAGTTTGATTACTGATACACTCAGTAATCAGGAGAGCTGATAAAAGAATTTGTAATGTGACACATATAAACTCAGATGTGCTGCTCATACCCGCACACTGACTTATGCAGGAGGTTAGACCAGGAGATCAGTTCTGTATCATTACATCTCACACTGAGAAATCTGCTCTAACCTATGGTGGGAAAGTGTAATTCTTTCCTTTGAGTATTACTGCCTGCTTATGATTGGTCAGCAGAACACAGGGAGAAGTACTCGCTCCAAGTGAAAATAGTCTGATAACACCCTCTTGGAATAAAACGGTTAACTCATTTGGTGCCAAATGCTTTGAATGCTAATATCTCCCCACGAAGAGGAGAACTGAAAAAAAATGTTTATTCTACTCTGTAGACATTATTTCATTCTGTGTCCAGTTTAATGTGAAAAAATTGGTGAAATGTTCTCTTTAACTATACATTGCTACCATGAAGCATTGGTTCAAGCAGACAAGATGATGCTTCAAGGAGGCATTATATAATTCTACGCAAGGTACCTATAGCTCTTTAACACAAACCTATAGGGAAGCACGTGCTGTTGTAGAGCGTCTGTGCCGATTGATTTGCATTAACCCAGAGAGTTATTACAATGCACAACTCATGCGGCCCTAAGCTATTTTGCCTAAGGGTATGTGCACACATGCAGATTTGGCTGCTGATTTTTCAGCGAGGATTTGGCCGAATCCGCTGGTAAAATGTCCTGTGTTTTACCTGCGGATTTAGTGTAGATTTACTGCGGATTTTCTGCAGATTTTGCCTGCGTTTTTACACCTGCGGACTCCTATAATGGAAGAGGTGTAAAAACGCTGTGGATTCCGCACAAGGAATTGACATGTGTGGTGCTAATAAAAATATGGATATCTTATAGCCTACATATTGTAATATATTGATTAGTCCATATTGAAATTAACCTGTAATGTCAGCATTAGAAGGCCTCATATCCAGTGCCAGAGTTCATGAGGTCAGACCTGCAATGGCTATTGAAATGCAGCCTGTGTGCTGAGTATACTGAAAGACAATGCTTGTTGAAACAGTATGTTTAATCTGGATTACTGGAAAGGATTAACCTTTGTGTACGTACTTGAATTTCAAGAGTAGTGAATGGTGCAAGTATATTGACAAAGTATTACCTGATATTTGTGTTATATGGGAATTAAAAAGTGGACTAGGCATATGGACAGTTGCAAATTATTATACATAAGGTCATAGAAATATGTATAGAGGAGCCTAATGAATATGGTTGGTGATCTGAAACCCATTATAGTATATTCAGTCTTAGAGATCTCTTTAACTGTAGTCTGAAATATATATTTTGTGCTAGGGCTCTAGTCATAGAAAGTTGTTGGAAACTTTGTTATCATATGTAAATATCAGGGCAAGAGTAAATAGTCCGAAGACACAAGATTTGTTTGATGTTATTTATTCATGATAGGTGGCCACTGTCATGTGATTGGAACATCAAACAACTAACCTGTGTATTTTCACGTTTACACAATATTATATTGAGTAAGCCTTTGTCTAAAGCATATAAAAGCTGGTGAAGCAGTCACTGAAGGCAGGAGCTTGTGGACCTGTGTGAGAGGCACAGTGTAGTAGATCCTAGGACGCATTCTGTCTTCACTGGCTGCTACTCCCAGTTGAAGTATTTTCCGGACAGACGTAAATGCCCCTAGTGAAGATTCTTTTCTTTTCTTCTTTCTGATGTAAGTATATATACCAAAACCTTTGTAATTTGAATATATAAGTATACGCAATATCATACTATTTTCTATTTCGATATCATTGTCATACATTCCATTGATTTAGTGTTTTGCCACTTGGATTGATCATTGCATAATAAAATTGTGTTATATGCAAGTAGTAGCCTTCTTTAAAGCCGTATCCGAACCTTATTGCTAAACAGTTGGCAATACAACATGCTGCGGAAAATAAACTGCAGCAAATCTGTGCAGAATTTTCCTCAGCATGTGCACAGCGGATTTAGTTTTCCATAGGTTTACATGGTATTGTACACCGCATGGAAAACTGCTGCGGATCCGCAGCCAAATCCACAACATCATACCCTACTGGTGATGATCTGTGCTTACATTAAGCAGTCAATATAAGATTGGTGGGTGTCCCAACACACAGCAACCCCACCGATAAGCTGTCCACTTCTGACAACCACATGACCTGAAAACATCTGATGGCAGAAAGAAAGCACAACTCCATATACTGTGGGCGTTCTACACACTGCACAGTGAACGGAGCGGTTCTGTTACGGCTCTGTACCCTCAAAATCAGGAGCTGAAAAGAGCTAATAGTGAAGGTGCTTGGTGTCTTACCACCACCAATACCATATTCCTGGACAACCCTTTAATTCATCATATTTCTGCAATCATCTTGCTCCGGAAGAAGGCAACATTAACAAGTCCACAGATTCAGTGCAACAATGATTTCATTTATAGGACGGTGGTGATTTGCTTCCATTCCTGGCAGCTGGCTGAAGTGAAGGGCTACCTACCCTCATTCTGTCCTATTTGCTATAGAATCACAAGCATCTCTTTCTATAAGGACAAGGTGTGTTCTGTAATTACAATGCTGACAGAGAGAGAAATGAGACGCTCGGTTCAAAGGAACAGCCTCCAGTCTCTTGTTGATTCATTAGCAACATCCTGCAGTGTTCTGCCTTGTAGTGAAAGATACAGTATATAATGCACTGCAGAGACAAAGAAATGGCCGTCACGTTCAAGAGCGCTGCTCACTACAGTGCTCTGTTCTCATATGGCCAGAAGCAAAGTAAGGCGGCTGCAAAGTAACAGCGGTAAAATACTGAATGGGTTAAAGTGTTAGTGCTGTCTACAAGGTGATCCAAGGCTCTGAGCGTAAAGCCTCATTCAGACTGTCAGTTTTTTAAAAACGTGTTCTGCATTTTTTTATACATATCGCTCGAGCTCATTAAAGTCTGTGAGGCTGTTAATAAGTCTAGTGGAACCATGTCCAACTTTCATCCAAAATATAGTAAACTAGGCACTCAACTTGTGTCAAATTATTTTGGGGATTTTTTATTACAGCCAAAAAGGTGAAATGTTTCGGCCACAGACGGCCTTCCTCAGTTGCAGGCTGAAAGGAAGAGAATGGGTACGTAGTGAGCGTTGGTGAGTTATTTGGATAAGTATCAGAAGTATTTGAGCATTAGAATGAGTTCCAAGCTTGTTTAACCGGTGTGCTAGGAAGACCCGGTGGAGTGGTGTATCAAGCATGTTTAGGCAGTGATGCGGTGTCCGCCACTTGTCAGCACAGAAGCTACTTTCTGCTTTGGAGGTGGAAAGGAGCACCTTACCTCTTGGGCCCCTTCACAAGGATATGCCCACCACTGAGTAACACAACTATATACATTTGATGACATAGGTCCACCAATCATAATAGACAATGTCACTGCTGACAATGCTCCCTCTCCTTTCACAATGACTTTTGTAAATACTGATTAGATCCTTTAATACATAAGATAGGAAGAGAGTCTATTCAGTGTGGCTAACTATGTACATATGTTGTTTCCTGAAACAACAAGAAATTAAAGGGCCAGTCTCTATTGTAGGAGTTTTAACAAGAACAGTCAGTTTTTTCAACCCTTATTACAAGCTCTCAGAGGATTGTTGCAGTTATTGGTAGTATTACTCTACACAGATTTTCAGTCCATGGGTATAAAACAAGAATTTTCCATCCGCCGACAACAATAAAGATCTAGTAAATGTGTGAATGTTTCTATTAGTTGACAGCAAGCATCTGCTGAGCTAATTGGCTGTTCTATGTATAAAGGCAGAACTCCTAGATGCCCCTAAATCTGGATTAGTTTTTTTTTTCATTGAACCAAGGTACAGTATAGGGATATTATCCGCTCTCTGCACTTGGCTTCCCTGTCCAGGAAGAATTTCGGCACCTGACCTAATCGCTGAGAAGATGTCTCTATAATTAGCAGAGCCAGACTGCAGCCAGGGCACCTGGATAGAGTTTCAGCCGCAGAACAAAATATAACGAAGGAGCATTTCTAATTGGCGATAGCAGATTTGTCGATGATTATGAGATCTGATAGGAGTCTGGGGAAAAAAGGTTTGTCTCTGCTGCGTAACACATGCATGAAAATGTCTCAATCTATAAGGAAATGTCTCCCATGAACTCACTTTTAATTACCCTTGGATAATGTACATTTCCAGTGCTTTTGCAAATTTGTCCAGCACAGATATTTATTTACTGGATGTTGGCAATGAGGATTTCCATCGAATGACAATTTTTCACCCATTGAAAGCAAAAAATGCTGCAACAACGCAGGCATCGGGTTTTGCTGCATTTTTGGTGGCAAAACCTGATGAAGTAGAATTTTTTCCATGCACTAGAGACAAAAATGCAGCAAAAAAATGCAACAAAAACCTTGGAAAAAAAAATGCAGCAAAAAATGGAACGTGTGAACAAAACCTTACTGTCCCGCTTGATATGAGTCTTATGGATAGGGCTAGCTAAAGCCATGGTGCAGTTCCAGGCTTAGGCTGCACTCACACATTGGAGCTTTGCTGCATTATTGAATTATTTTTTTGCTGTAACCTTTTAAAAATAATCACAGCAAATTATGCATTTTTTTAAGCGGTTGGGACACATACACACACAAAAAAATGCACCGTCTAACAATCAGCCCCACCATCACTCAGATGTTACCAGGTCCCATGGCTGTTGGAAGAACACAGTGTACAAAGTTAGAATGGCGCAGCTCTTTACACTTGTGTTGACAGTTAGCTAATAGCCACTAAACATTGTACGGAGTCGTTGTGAGGCTGTTTACTACCTGTGGCCACAGGAAGGATTAAAGGGTAGGTCATTAATATCTTTGACCTTTAAATGTTTTTCCCATATCCATAACTTACTATTTATCAGATAGGGCAGGTAAATACAATCAGTTTTGCAATTTACTGCTTATTAAAATTTTAAACCGCTCTTGAGATATTAACACTTTTCTTTTGTTTACGTCTTGTAACCTGGGAAACCAACCACCGCTGCTATGCTAGACAGCAGAACATGCGCAGTGTTTACAAGCTCTTTTTTTAGCTTGTAAGCACTGTTTTGCAGCTGACCAGTATCGCTGGAGCACTTGGTTACCTCCTAATTCTGGCCAAATTCAGCGTGGCACTTAAAATCTAAACAACAACGGTGATCGGTCTCCTAGACGACAAACTGTAAACAAAAGAAAAAATGTTAATCTCAAGAACGGCTGCAAATTTTAATAAGCAGTAAATTGCAAAAGCGTTTGTTTATACTGACACTATCCAACAATATTCATCTCTGCATAAGAAAGAAACCCTTTAAGACTATGTAGGGCAGTAATATTTTGACACTGAATGGCAGTATTGATTGTGCATTGCGTGGAAGTATGATTTAGCATATTATGTAAGGATTTGTATAAAAGTATAGGTAAAATATACAAACCTGAATGAAAACGTAAAATGTAATAACATACAGTTGTGGCTAAAAGTATTGACACCCCTGCAATTCTGTCAGATAATACTCAGTTTCTTCCTGAAAATGATTGCAAACACAAATTCTTTGGTATTATTATCGTCATTTAATTTGTCATAAATGAAAAAACACAAAAGAGAATGAAGCAAAAAGCAAAACATTGATCATTTCACACAAAACTCCAAAAATGGGCCAGACAAAAGTATTGGCACCCTCAGCCTAATACTTGGTTGCACAACCTTTAGCCAAAATAACTGCAACCAACCCCTTCCGGTAACCATCAATGAGTTTCTTACAATGCTCTGCTGGAATTTTAGACCATTCTTCTTTGGCAAACTGCTCCAGGTCCCTGATATTTGAAGGGTGCCTTCTCCAAACTGCCATTTTTAGATCTCTCCACAGGTGTTCTATGGGATTCAGGTCTGGACTCATTGCTGGCCACCTTAGAAGTCTCCAGTGCTTTCTCTCAAACCATTTTCTAGTGCTTTTTGAAGTGTGTTTTGGGTCATTGTCCTGCTGGAAGACCCATGATCTCTGAGGGAGAACCAGCTTTCTCACACTGGGCCCTACATTATGCTGCAAAATTTGTTGGTAGTCTTCAGACTTCATAATGCCATGCACACGGTCAAGCAGTCCAGTGCCAGAGGCAGCAAAGCCACCCCAAAACATGAGGGAACCTCCGCCATGTTTGACTGTAGGGACCATGTTTTTTTCTTTGAATACCTCTTTTTTTCTCCTGTAAACTCTATGTTGATGCCTTTGCCCAAAAAGCTCTACTTTTGTCTCATCTGACCAGAGAACATTCTTCCAAAACGTTTTAGGCTTTTTCAGGTAAGTTTTGGCAAACTCCAGCCTGGCTTTTTTATGTCTTGGGATAAGAAGTGGGGTCTTCCTGGGTCTCCTACCATACAGTCCCTTTTCATTCAGACGCCGACAGATAGTACGGGTTGACACTGTTGTACCCTCGGACTGCAGGGCAGCTTGAACTTGTTTGGATGTTAGTCGAGGTTCTTTATCCAACATCCGCACAATCTTGCGTTGAAATCTCTTGTCAATTTTTCTTTTCCGTCCACATCTAGGGAGGTTAGCCACAGTGCCATGGGATTTAAACTTCTTGATGACACTGCGCACGGTAGACACAGGAACATTCAGGTCTTGGAGATGGACTTGTAGCCTTGAGATTGCTCATGCTTCCTCACAATTTGGTTTCTCAAGTCCTCAGACAGCTCTTTGGTCTTCTTTCTTTTCTCCATGCTCAATGTGGTACACACAAGGACACAGGACAGAGGTTGAGTCAACTTTAATCCATGTCAACTGGCTGCAAGTGTGATTTAGTTATTGCCAACACCTGTTAGGTGCCACAGGTAAGATACAGGTGCTGTTAATTACACAAATTAGAGAAGCATCACATGATTTTTCGAACAGTGCTAATACTGTGTTTGCAATCATTTTCAGGAAGAAACTGAGTATTATCTGACAAAATTGCAGGGGTGTCAATACTTTTGGCCACAACTGTAGGTGGAGCCTTACGTATTTACAGCCGGAATGAAAATGTAAAATGTAATAACATAGGTGGAGCCTTACGTATTTATAGCTGGAATGAAAATGTAAAATGTAATAACATAGGTGGAGCCTTACTTATTTACAGCTGGTAGTAAAGCAAGACATTAAAGGGCACAAACGCCACCATAATCCTATTTCTGCTTACTGTACTCTCTTACTTGATTCTTGGATTCATTTCTTCATTGACATACAAAAAAAAATAACACCTTCTATTTGCTTTAGTGAAAAACAAAACTATAGCTCTGTAATGAGCGTTGCTTTGGGAGCTTTTGTTGATGAGTGCTTGGATTGTTTCAAGGTAAACCAGAACCCATGGGAGGATGAATCCTCACCCACTCGTAGCATAAAGGCTGTCCTTGTCTATAGAGGAGTGAGGATGGCATGTTTTATGTGATTTCTCAGCACATCCTCCCCCATCAGGACAAAATGCCACTTGCAGATATCTGTATGGTGAGGGGACACGACAATCGCGGGAGGGGAGAAAACAAAGCGCACAGGATCTGTTGCCGTCTCCTCGCGTGCGGGTCTATCTACACCTTACGTGAATGCTAATATATAAGGAGTTGCATGTGTGATATTATTGTTAATTAATGTAATAATGATATTAATCAGAAGTGACAATCACTGTGGGTAGGTGTTATCCACAGTGATGATTCATCCCATGATTCAGAGAAGAACTAAGAAAAAAGGTAGAATCTTTAAATAGGTACAATGCAACATTTACCATGATAATTCTCCTACCTACGCTAATATGTTAAGCAGAGGTGGACATTCATTTAATAAATCACAATCACCATATTATATAGCACTTACAATTGATCATTTTGTTTTTCTACCCAGATAATTCTTCTCTTTTAAATTAGGTCTGCGACATTACGTAATTAAAAGCAGACTAGCTGAATCCTTCTAGGCCAGAGACTGTACAGGGATGTAGAATTGTAGTTCTAATGATGACTCATGTAGTGAAAAGAGACACCCTGTTTCTACATAGAGCTTAGAAGGATTTAGCTAGTCCGTTATTAATCATGTGGTGTCCTAGACCTAATAGAAAAGAGAAGAATTAGCTGGGTAGAAGGGAAAAATGAGCAATTGTAAATGCACAGTGCTATACAATATGATGACTGCAATATATAAAGAGGATAAAAACTTTGATGGAAGGAGGAGGAGTGCTTCTTTGAAAGGATCTGATGAGATTAGTAAAATAGTGCCTCTCTTGGTTGTATCTGGTATTGCAGCTCAGCTTTTTAAAAGGATATGTGCACCATGTATATTGGTCAAAAAATCATTTTTACAATTAAGATTAAAAAAAAATGTTGCACCGTTTGGATTTTACAGATTCTTTGCTTCATCTGGCTGCTGAATGAGTTAACTGAGAACCATTGGTAAGCTCATTCTGATGGGAGTTTGCATTCATAAATCACCAGATAAGAGCTCAGATAAATGACAAGTAAAAAAGTTACAAAGTTCAACTGAATTTTCATATGGTCTGTCACCATTAATCAGCTCAGAAAAAAGTAGATGAAAAGAGTTAGAAACTGCGTGGGTGAAAAATGCAGAAGTGGTTCACAAGAGTTATACTTTTCCTCTCCTGGTTTTGGCTTACAAATATTGATGTAATTTACTGACCAGATCGCGGAACGTGTGAATGTGGACTAATAGAGATCCCCAGATGTAATCTTAATAATGCAACGACTGATGAAGGCTCTAGAATAGTGGTGAAACACTTAGGCCTGTTTCACACTTGCTTTTTTTGCAGCGCGTTTTTCCCGCAAAAAAACGCATTGAAAAACGCATGCAAAAGCATACAACTGCTGCGTTTTTTACAAGCATTTTTATGAGCATGCATGAAAAAAACGCAGCGTTTTTATGCGTTTGTATGCTTTTTTAGTGCGTTTTTACCGCGTTTGCGTTTTTTTCCAACATTAGGTGGCCCCTCACACTAACCCAAACCATGACTTTACTAACCCTAACCCTGACCCTAACCCTAACCCTAACCCTGACCCTAACCCTTAACCAAACCATACTTAACCCTAACCCTGACCCTAACCCTTAACCAAACCATACTTAACCCTAACCCAAACCCTAACTAAGCTTAACCCTAACCCTGACCCTAACCCTAACCCTAACCCTAACCCTGACCCTAACCCTTAACCAAACCATACTTAACCCTAACCCTGACCCTAACCCTGACCCTAACCCTTAACCAAACCATACTTAACCTTAACCCTAACCCTGACCCTAACCCTAACCCTAACCCTAACCCTGACCCTAACCCTTAACCAAACCATACTTAACCCTAACCCTGACCCTAACCCTGACCCTAACCCTTAACCAAACCATACTTAACCTTAACCCTAACCCTAACCCTGACCCTAACCCTAACCCTAACCCTTAACCAAACCATACTTAACCTTAACCCTAACCCTAACCCTGACCCTAACCCTAACCCTAACCCTGACCCTAACCCTAACCCTAACCCTGACCCTAACCAAACCATACTTAACCCTAACCCTGACCCTAACCCTGACCCTAACCCTTAACCAAACCATACTTAACCTTAACCCTAACCCTGACCCTAACCCTAACCCTAACCCTTAACCAAACCATACTTAACCTTAACCCTAACCCTAACCCTGACCCTAACCCTTAACCAAACCATACTTAACCCTAACCCTGACCCTAACCCTAACCCTGACCCTAACCCTTAACCAAACCATACTTAACCCTAACCCTGACCCTAACCCTAACCCTTAACCAAACCATACTTAACCTTAACCCTAACCCTAACCCTGACCCTAACCCTAACCCTAACCCTGACCCTGACCCTAACCCTAACCCTAAACCCCCTTAACTAACCCTAACTTTACCCAAACCCCTAAATTCCATTGTCTAAACTAATGGTAAAAAAAAAAACGCATGTGCAAAAAAACGCATACATAAGCATGCCAATGCGCACATATGCTCACCATAGACTTATAATGGGTGTCTTGCTGTAAAAAAACGCATTGCGCGCGCATGCGTTTTTTTGAGGCAAATCGGACGCACAAAAAATGCAACAAGTTGCATTTTGTGCGCCCGAGCGCATACCGCAAAAAAACGCATGCACGGTAAAATGCGTAAAAACGCATGTGTATGCGCACATAAGCGCATCCCATGCAAAGTATAGGAAAAAAAAACGCATGCGCTATTTAGCGCTAATTTACCGCGAAAAAAAACGCAAATGTGAAACCAGCCTTAGACTGTGAGGGCCTTGCGGCCTGATGAAGACACTGATCCAGTGCCAAACCACAGTGTAGCTATCGAAGAAAATTAACCACGTGATTCACCATTTCGGAAGTCACCAGTGCAGTTTGTCCTCATTTTTCTCATTTTTGGATACTATAGAATGGTGGTGTTTTACTCCATCGACCAGTCCAGAGAAGTTGCCGTAGACCCTTGCCTATTTGCTTCTACCAGTGTTGGGAACCTTGGTGAGATTCCGGCACCACCTGTTATTCACTCATTTTTTGGTGATTTCTGCACAATGAGCAGCATTTTTTTTAACGTTACAAGTTCTCATGCAAGAGAAAAAGCGTGTAAGAAATCAGGGACAGCTTGAGAGAAGTTGGGTAGCCATGCATAGGAGCAGGTTAGGAGAGAGGATGAGCAAGATCTGAGGAGCAGAGAGATGAATTAGAAGAACATTAATGAAAGTCTAAAACATCAAAAGATATATAGATTTTTTTGATGATCTATAACATTAGACATGTTCACTTTGTAAATGTTTTTTTTTTACTAAGCATTTGACATTTTTATGCTATTTTTAACACCTTCAAGACCAACCTAAGGTCTTCTAGGACAAAGCATTGTTGTTTGCTTTCTCGTCATTAAAAAAGAGCTATAACTTTTTTAATTTTGATAATAGCCTACAATTCACTGAGTTTTTGGAGTATTTTTTTTTAGCTAATTCACTCCAAAATACTAATTAAAAAAAGTTTAAAACACCATCCCGGCATACTTTTTTTTTTTAGTTCACCCCTGGTTTGATATCACTAAAGTATGTTTCCTGCATGTAGTACAATAATTACCAGCCGCCGTCTTCTGTTCTCGGCACCAATCCGGTCGTGTTCTGCAAGGTATGACTTGCTGGATCTCTCCAATGTTGGCTGGGAGCCAGAGGTCATTTCCTCATATAAGTCTATGAGAGCCAGAACGAGACTCTCATAGATTTACATTGAGAGCTCGTGTGACCTGTTACCTCTGACTTCTAGTCAGGCTGGAGCTGCAGTCACAAGATTGTGGTGCGGGACCAGAGTGGCACCAGGAAAAGCTTACGACGACAACTGGTGAGTATAATTACAGGCAAGGAACAAGCACTGATGATGGCACTTTAAGTGCTTAGTTACAGAGCCAATTTGGTACTTAATGACCGTGCCAATTTTTACAATTCTGACCACTGTCACTTTATGAGGTTACAGCTCTGGAACGCTTCAGCAGATCCCACTGATTCTGAGAATGTTTTTTTTGTGACATATCGTACTTCATGTTAGTGGTAAAATTTCTTTGATATGGCTTGCTTTTATTTATCAAAAAATGGAAATTTAGCAAAAATGTTGAAAATTTTGCAATTTTCAAACTTTTTATTTTTGTGCCCTTAAATCAGAGAGTGGTGTCACACAAAACAGTTAATAAATAACATTTCCCTCATGTCTACTTTACATCAGCACAATATCAGAAACATAATTTTGTTAGGTTGTT
Source organism: Dendrobates tinctorius (assembly GCF_039654945.1). NCBI lineage: Eukaryota > Metazoa > Chordata > Amphibia > Anura > Dendrobatidae > Dendrobates > Dendrobates tinctorius. The sequence continues at coordinate 40,379,172 of NW_027361825.1, read as the reverse complement.
ATAAGGGTTTAAAGTTGACCAGTGATTTCTTATTTTTACAACAAAATTTACACAACCATTTTATTTTAGAGACCACCTCACATTTGAAGTGAGTTTAGGGGGGGTCAATATAACAGAAGATACCCAAACGTAACACCATTCTAAAGACTCCACCCATCAAGGTGTGCAAAATCACATTCAAGAAGTTTATTAACCTTTCAGGTACTTCACGAGAACTAAAGCAATCTGGAAGGAAAAAAATGAGCATTTTACTTTTTTCACAAAAAATTTACTTTGGAACCAATTTTTTTATTTTCACAAAAAACAAAATTTGCTGTGCAATTTCTCCCGAGTACGTTAATACCCCATATGTGGGGAAAGCCCACTGTTTGAGTGCATGGCAAGGCTCAGAAGGGAGGGAGCACCGTTTAACTTTTTGAAGTCAAAATTGGTTGGAATCAATGATAGCGCCATGTCGCGTTTGGAGACCCCCTGATGTACTGAAACAGTGGAAACCCCCCAATTCTAACTCCAACCCTAAATACACTGTTTTATTTTATTATTTTTACCTAAGGGGGTGATAAAGGGGGGTTTGATTTACAATTTTTTTATTTTGATCACTGTGATAGGGTCTATCATAGTGATCAAAATGAACCAATAGGAAAAATTTACTATTGTTGCCGGGTGTCGGCTGGCAGATCTCGGTGGGCGCAGTGCGCATGCGCCCGCTATTTTCTCCCAGAAGATGCTGGTGGCTTGGGGGACTTTACGGGGGGTTGCAAGGACAACGGAGGTATCAGGGGAGATCAGGTGACCCTATTTCTCTCTCCTCTGACGTGCAATCACATCAGAGGAGAGAGAAATTAAATGGAAAATCTGACTTTTTTTGCGGTCACCGTTATACCGTTAATAAAGGCAATTGCAACACCGAGGTCAGTAAAAACCGACCTGATTCAGTCTGTCGGACCACAGCCTGTGTTGCATCTGTCAGACCACAGCCTGTGTTGCGCCTGTCGGACCACAGCCTGTGTTGCGCCTGTCGGACCACAGCCTGTGTTGCGCCTGTCGGACCACAGCCTGTGTTGCGCCTGTCGGACCACAGCCTGTGTTGCGCCTGTCGGACCACAGCCTGTGTTGCGCCTGTCGGACCACAGCCTGTGTTGCGCCTGTCGGACCACAGCCTGTGTTGCGCCTGTCGGACCACAGCCTGTGTTGCGCCTGTCGGACCACAGCCTGTGTTGCGCCTGTCGGACCACAGCCTGTGTTGCGCCTGTCGGACCACAGCCTGTGTTGCGCCTGTCGGACCACAGCCTGTGTTGCGCCTGTCGGACCACAGCCTGTGTTGCGCCTGTCGGACCACAGCCTGTGTTGCGCCTGTCGGACCACAGCCTGTGTTGCGCCTGTCGGACCACAGCCTGTGTTGCGCCTGTCGGACCACAGCCTGTGTTGCGCCTGTCGGACCACAGCCTGTGTTGCGTCTGTCGGACCACAGCCTGTGTTGCGCCTGTCGGACCACAGCCTGTGTTGCGCCTGTCGGACCACAGCCTGTGTTGCGCCTGTCGGACCACAGCCTGTGTTGCGTCTGTCGGACCACAGCCTGTGTTGCGCCTGTCGGACCACAGCCTGTGTTGCGCCTGTCAGACCACAGCCTGTGTTGCGCCTGTCGGACCACAGCCTGTGTTGTCCAACTGCAGATCACGCTTTTGCGTTTATGTTGCATAGAATCATAGAATCGTAGAGTTGGAAGGGACCTCCTGGGCCATCTGGTCCAACCCCCTGCTCAAAGCAGGATTCGCTAAATCATCCCAGTCAGATGTCTGTCCAGCCTCTGTTTGAAGACTTCCATTGAAGGAGAACTCACCACTTCTCGTGGCAGCCTGTTCCACTCATTGATCACTCTAACTGTCAAAAAGTTTTTTCTAATATCTAATCTGTGTCTCTTCCCATTCAGTTTCATCCCATTGCTTCTAGTCTTTCCTTGTGCAAATGAGAATAAAGTTGATCCTTCTACAATGTGACAGCCCTTTAGATATTTGTAGACAGCTATTAAGTCTCCTCTCAGTCTTCTCTTTTGCAAACTAAACATTCCCAAATCCTGCAACCTTTCCTCATGAGACAGGGTTTGCAGACCGGTCACCATTCTGGTCGCTCTTTTCTGAACTTGCTCCAGTTTGTTGATGTCTTTTTTAAAATGTGGTGCCCAAAACTGGACACAATATTCCAGATGAGGTCTGACCAAAGAGGAGTAGAGGGAAATAATGACTTCACGTGATCTAGACTGTATGCTTCTGTTAATACATCCTAGAATTGCATTTGCCTTTTTTGCTGCTGCATCACACTGTTGACTCATATTCAGTCTGTGATCTATTAGTATACCCAAGTCTTTTTCACATGTGCTGTCACTTAGCCCTATTCCTCCCATTCTATATATGCTTTTTTCATTTTTATTGCCCAGATGTAGTACTTTGCATTTCTCCCTGTTAAAAACCATTCTGTTAGTTGCTGCCCACTTCTCCAGTTTATTTAAACTGCTTTGCTGTGTTGCTTTTATGCAGGTGTTTTCACTTCCTTGTTTGATTTGTCCTATCACATCTTGGGAGGAGGTACTAGTACTTACACTCTCCTGGCACGCGCTATGTTTGCTGGCTATATTCCAAGTTAGATAGATGTTTGGAATATTAGCTCCCCAGTTAAGGATTGTCTTGCTGAGGTTTTATCTAGAGTTGAGTGACTTTAGTAGGATCGGGTTTCATGAAACAAAATTTGTTTCAGATGAAACTGGTGCGACTAGGGCAAAAAAAGTCGGAGTTTCGTCCGAAACCCGACCCCAAAGCAAGTCAATGGGGAATAAAAGTCGGCATTGAGCAGATGACATTCATGCACTCAATGCCGACTATTATTTCCCATTGACTTGCATTGGGGTCGGGTTTTGGACGAAACTCCGACTTTTTTTGCCCTAGTTGGATCAGTTTCATCTGAAACAAATTTTGTTTCATGAAACCCGATCCGACTAAAGTCGCTCAACTCTAGTTTTATCTATTGCTTCTCCTGCAGTTTGTTTGTTGTGTATCACTTCCCAGCACTCTTCTCATTTTGTTACATTTAGATTCTGTGATTTTCCATGTCTACCTAAGGTCTTTTTGGGTTGTTGTTTTTCTTCTGCATTTCATGTATGACTGTTTCGGGTTACACTTTATGTATAGTTGACGGTGCAGTTTAGGGCACTCACGGTATGCCAACGTTGAGTGGAGGAGCTATTGCATAATTTTAGGGTGCCATAATCCGCAGTCAGGCTGGGTCAAGTTAGGAATTTGCCTAGTCTGGACAGTATCCTATGGTGTGCAGGTTGAACTGCTCTCCTGGTTTGTTCATCCCCGTGCGAGTGTTAGGGCGCAGTCACAACACAAATGTTTCAATGCACTTGATTAATCTACTGTTTTATTCATACAGCTCCTATGCAGAACAATGTTAACCTTGGAGATATAATCATGAACAATCCTTATGTGTATTGTAATTCCATATACATGCATTAGTCTCCTGCCTGTGTCTCCTTTACCGATGGATGAAAAAATACAACAGCAGGATCAGCATACAGACAAGCAAACAAACATATGGAAACGCATTCTGAGCCACTAAGATATATGCAAACATTGAGCATATGATTCCTGAATAGCATTACAGCCGTATAGACCATGCTTTCAAAACTGAAGGTGCTTTGATCAAATTCTGTGAGCCCTTCTGACAGTAACTTCTACAGATGAGGTAGGAGATGGTTCTCAGGGCTCCCATCCAGCAGCCACACATCACTGACATGACTGGGTCCTGCAAATCGATTTTGCAGCAACCCTAGTTAGTAGCATTAGTTATTACCTGCGCAAAGCAGTTTGGAGATTTGCTTTTTGTGGGCAAGAGTGAAACAGTTAAAGGGAATCTGTCACCAGATTTTTGGTACCTCATCTGAGAGCAGAAAATGTAGGAAAAAATATCCGGATTCCAGTGATGTGTCACTTAGTTGACTGGGTGTAGCAGTTGTGATAAAATCATAGTTTCTAGATGCAACATGTAGCAGAGCTGAGAAAATTGCCACTGCAGCTTTCTGTGTACATTGTATATTGACAGTAAGCTTCTAATCAGTGCTGGAGGTGGGATTGGACCAGGAGACACAAGACACCTAGTCATGCAGTGATAATCTCCTGCTGAAAAAAATTAATTGTATTGAAAAAACAGCACACAGCCTAATAAGTGCCACATTACTGAAACCAGTGTCCCAGCCCGAACACCATGCTGCTCTCAGATTACATGTCAAAAACATGCTGACAGATTCAATTTAACAGCTCTGGCATAGTAGATCTATATTACTAATTATAAGTTTCACATTTAATTACACATTCTTTCAACCAATTATTCAATTTTAAGAAAACTCTTGGTCAAGAATTTGCTAAGCTTTCTAGTAGTTAATAAAGCAAAAGCTTCACAACAGTGCATCTAAGAGAAGTGAAAAGATTGGGTAACTGAAATCTCAGATAATCTGGGAAATTTCTGATATGAGAAAATAACAGGAAGACAAGACAATGCTGATTGGATGGATCATAGAACAACTTGAGTCAATCAGTAGTGAAAAATAGATGCAAACAGATGCACATTAAAGGGGTTCTCCAGACATAGAATATTGATGATATGCACATATTATATCGATCAGGGACTGACACCTGACAATCAGCTGTTATTAGCTCCAGTGACAGCCAGATGTAAGCAACGAATGGAGCTGACCAGCACACCTACAATCAATATGTAGTGGCTGCACCCGAGAACTGCAGTTCAGCTGCCAACCTACTAGAGGAGATGATCTGCAGTATCTGGCAGCAGCCACTACACATCCAATGGAGCTTTGCTGTTTAGCTCCATTTCATTTATACTTCTAGATGCCACTGCTAACAAAAGCTAGTTGGTGGCGCCTATTATATGTCCAGAAAACCCGTTTAAGGCATAAAGGAGAAATATAAGAAGAAATCTGTATCTCACAAGATCAGACTTGTTTTGCCTTCTCCTCCTCACTGTCCTGTATTTAGCAATAACTGCAGCAGAAGCCTCTCCCCTCCACCCTGCCTGCAGTGGGACTATAGATTGTCAAACTAAACTCCCCTAGGTCAGAGGGTGGAGAGTCAGACTGCTAGAAGTTGAATATGAAAAAAAAACAGACGGAAATTAACAGTTCTGTTCTCATCAGAATCATACAGAGTATGACTGAATGTTTCCGGATCAGTCGAACAAAAAAAAATCAGTGAGAAGTGAGGACAACTATATTTCTTCCTTAAATTTTATCAATCATTTCTAGATTTAGTCTTCATTTAAGATGCTTTCCCTGATTGGGGGATTCACAGAAGTTCTCCTCTGCCTGTCCAGATCCATTCAACATAGAGATACAGTACCCAGATACTAGAAATAATGTACCACGATTGTTATGTATAATATATGCAGTTTATAGGCATCTATTAGAAGAAAACATGTCTGATATAGGAAAGGGAAATCTGTCTCAGTGTCATTAATGAACAGGGAGTGCTGAGCGAGGGAAGACTGGGATCTCACGAGTGGCTAGATGACAAAGAAATCAGTCTAATGAGAGAGTGCATGTGACTGACTGGAAGTTGCTGTCAGACAGCTCTTTTCTTTCTCAAAATCTGAAAAATCTGGAGCACAAAACGGCTTTTCACAAGAGAAAAGACTGCACTTGGAGGAAATCTGTCAGCAGGTTTTTTCTACCTAATCTCACAGCAGCATGATGTAGGGGCAAAGAACCAGATTCCAGCGCTGTATCACCTATGTGGCTTCTTTCTGTAGTTTTTATTAAAATAATTGTTTTCTCTGCTGCAGATATAGCAGTTCTCTGAATGCCGAGCTCTGTATAACCGCGTCTGCACCACTGATTGGCAGTTTTCTGTGTACACTGTGCATAGGCAGAAAGCTGCCAATCATGAATATGGAGGCTGCAAAGCGTGATGTTATCCAAACTACAGCAAGTAGCCCAGTAAGTGACACATCGCCGGAATCAGGGTCTCTGACTCTCTGCATTATGTTTTCCTCAGATTAGGTAGCAAAACCTGTTGACAGATTCCTTTTAATGAGATATATTTTGAAAAATTAAACTGTATCCAGTTTTCCAATATCAAGGGGAAAAAAAATGCAAACTGTAGTGAGAACCATTGGATTTTCCCCGTTCAACTTCTAAACTGACTTTTAGCTCCAAAAGCGATTTGGAATCACCAATCTGCAGTTTATTGCACTCACGTTCCTTACAAGTTTGGACTGACAAGGTGTCATCTAAGCCCTGGGAATAAAATAGCAGCGCATGTATGTTCCATAATTGGATGCTCCATACTGTTCTGATCCACAGTTAATTGCCTCTCATTTACATAATTTGTTATTTCCTTATTATATTGTCACAGAGGTAGACAGTTGTCATTACTTTTGCTTTACGTTTTGTAGATGTTATTGAGTTAACAATCAATTACGAGTTAGATTTAATTGGTTAGGTTTAATTACATTTTTGCTGTAGTAGTTGTCACTTATTTCATCATTGATTGTAATACAGTTAAGTTATGGTATAAATGAAGTTTATGTTCTCTGGCTCTACTGTAATGTTAAAAAGGTCGATCAAGATGGAGATGCAATGAGTCTAAAGGTTTCAGGCGACTTTTCAAAATAAGATGCTGTGTAGGAACATGAAGAATGCCATTATATGACTTCGCTCCTGGATTTTACACCTGTTTTCCCGTCTGCAGTATCTCTGTAATTTTTATTTGTCTCTGAGCTAGTAGGTGGAGACTAAATGCCACGGTGACCCCCATACTCAGCACACACAGACACCAAAGGTTCCTGTTCCCTGGTCTCTATGTTAAATATTTTCTGAAGGAGCAACAGCAAGGAGGACACAATTCAGTAGTACTGAGCAGTGTAGCTGTGAATTTAGCTCTAGAGTAAGATAAACACTCCCAAGAAAGCCTCTCCAGCTGTGGGATATAGAGAGAGCTAGTAACAGAGAGAGACACAGAGAAAAAGACAGAGAGAGACACACACACAAAGAGACTCCAACTTTGCGATATAGAGAGATAGAAACAAAGAGACAGAGAGATAGACAGAGGGAGACGGATAGAGACAGATAGAGAAAGACACAGAGGGAACCAATAGAGGGAGACTGATAGACCAAGAGAGACAGAGACAGACAGAAACCAATAGACAGAGCAAGAGAGACAGAGCGAGAGACAGAGGGAGACCAATAGAAGGAGACCAATAGAGAGATAGAATGAGAGAGAGAGACAGACAGAGGGAGAGCAATAGAGAGACAGAGCGAGAGAGACAGAGAAAGAGACTGACAGAGGGAGACCGATAGAGAAGAGACAGAGCGAGAGAGACAGAGAAAGAGACTGACAGAGGGAGACCGATAGAGAAGAGACAGAGCGAGAGAGACAGAGAAAGAGACTGACAGAGGGAGACCGATAGAGAAGAGACAGAGCGAGAGAGACAGAGAAAGAGACTGACAGAGGGAGACCGATAGAGACAAATAGACAGCGAGAGAGACACACCCAGACACAGTGAGACCAATTCAGGGAGACCAATAGAGGCAGATAGACAGAAAAATAAATTTTAGCTGGTTTTTAGAATGAATGAAGAGGTAGAAAGGAGGAGAAGCAGAGGTGGAGAAAGAAGTAGGTTTCTCTGATTAAGTAGATTACAATTTTTGTTATATTCATTTGTAGTATCAAATCATTTGTTGAAAAGTCAGTGACCATTTCTAGGGAAATGTCCACCTGGGAGCACAAAAATGCAGATAATTTATATTTTAGATTAAGTGAAGGCCCCAATATACATTAAAGTCGGCCAAACCCACCAATTGTAGTTTAATATGTTTGGGGGTCTTATGGCTCTCCCAGATGATGTCGGGAGAAAGAAGCTGAATTCCATGGGCCAATCCTAATATTTTTTCTGGAGATAAACCGCAGCCAGAGGAAAATTACAAAAACTTCCAAAAGGAAACTCTACCAAAAAAAAAAAAAAAAAATCACATCTTGTTTGATAACTGATGCTGTAGAGAAACATTTCTCATTTCATGAAAAGTAATTATATTAAAAAAAATTGCAGAACTTTTTCATTATTCCATGATTTTGGCTTTATCTAATCACATATCAGCAGAAGTAGAGCTCCGAATGATCGTAACGCACAGTTTACAAGTGATCTGATCATAGAAAGGGAGGATTAGATTATAAATTCTGCGACCAGACAGACATTTCTGAGAACCAATGAAGCCGTTCATCTGCACTTCCATATATCAATCTTAAAAGAGGGACAAATTGAAAGGAACGAGAGACAGGGGGATTTCAGTTTAACAGAGGGACAGATGGGAGGTATGCTGCTCCATATGCCAAGGTATCTGCTTTAAGCTAGATGCCATACTTTCTGAGTAATTATCCACATATAAACTGTATCCCTGAAGTATAAAAGTGGCGAAAACTCACCAAAGCAAAAACATGAGCACAAAACATTCCGAGCCATCGGGGCGAAATATACATTTTATCTGTAGGATAGGAACTCTACCTCGCACTACACACACTTTGTATAGCAACGCTGAACTTTCTGCACACAACTCGCATTGAGGTCATATACACCAATCAGCCATATCATTAATACCCCCTGACAGACGAAAAGAATAATGTTGGTGATCTTGTAATAATGGCACCTGCCAAGCGTTGGTTGTAGAGTTGGTGCAAATTGATTCACAGGACCCGATACACCTGCCACATCAATAATCTGTGGCCGCTAGACAGGAGCACTGAAAATCATCTCTTTCCTGATAATATCTATGGCTCCTCTTTTGATTAGCCAGCCTGGTGTGGTCACATTTCCGTCATGCCAGGACGGCTAATCAAAAGAGGAGCCGGGAGGTAGGAGGTGGTTCTCAGAGCTCCTGTCCAGCAGCCACAGATTATGGTTGTGGCCGATGTACCCGGTCCTGCAAATCAATTCGTGCCAACTCTTCTTCAATGTATTAGGCAACTAGAGAATATTACGTTCTTGAAGTTCTTGTACTGTAAGCAAGAAAATGGGCAAGTGTACGGGCTGAACTGTGATTGCTAGATGACTGGGCCAGAGTTTCTTCAAAACGGCAGATCTTGTGGGATGTTACCTACCAAAAGTGGACAAACGGTGAACAACGAGGATCATCAGCACCAAAGGCTCACAGATTGAGAGTGAAGGCTAAAAAGTTTGGTGTGATCCTTCACAAAAGTGAATATAGTGAAAGCTAATGATGGCTACTATAGAAATATGTCCACACAAACAGTGCATCTCAGTCGCAGTGCCCATGATGATCACTGCTCATTGCCAAAAACACCTACCATGGACTTGAAGCATCACTTTTGGACCAAAGAGCAATGGAAGAAAATAGCTTGGAGCAATATACAGTACATAGCAGGTTTATCTACAGCTTTAATGTTATGACTTGTTTATTTGTAATCCAAATCTGCAAAGAAGGAAGCCTACAATTAGCAAGAAGTACGGGACAGGAATAGCGGCTACTATAGATGAGAGCAAAAAAAATGGATGAAATCAGCCATATCTAAAAATAAAATCAGAACCAAAATGGCAAACACTGGTTTATTAGAAATGTGAAAAAAGTGAGGCTTTACGCCCACCTGTTGGTCTCATCATTTGCATGCCTGCTGGGTTGAAAATATAAAACAAAGGTAGCTAGAAGTTCTGCTGCACCAAATTCTTCAGAACAATAGAACAAAGGTGATCACTGATCAGTTTTAGCTATTGCTCTCTGCTATTGACTAAACTCTCATTTAAGATCATGCTCTGGCATCAGTCGAACATCCCTTCGGCAGATATTAGCTACTCACAAATGGCACCCTTACAAAATCCAGCTGCTGCAGCATCTCAACGAGGATGACCCAGATCGTCGCGCTGAATTTGCAGAATTGGCAAAACAAAAATTGGAACGGGACCCTCAGTTTACACAGAATGTTATGTTCAGTGATGAGGCAAACTTTTTTGGGTGGGCCATTTATATGGATACATCTAAATAAAATAGGAATGGTGACAGTTTTCTTGTGTAGGGTGTCTTGCATTGAAATCTGCTGCAATGACCCGGGTACTGCATTCATCAGACATCAACACAATTCCCATCCGCTCCTCACATGTTAACCTCTGAGACATGTCAATGGCTGTAAACAAAGAGAAACTTGTAAATAACTCATGAAAGAATAATGATACATTAAAACCAAGCACACCATTGTTTTTTTTGTGAAATTCTCAATAAGTTTGATGTGTCACATGACGCTCTTCCCATTGGAAAAAATAGAGTTGGATCCAAAATGGACAACTTCAAAATGGCCGCCATGGTCACCACCCATCTTGAAAAGTTTCCCCCCTCCTATATACTAATGTGCCACAAACAGGAAATTGATATCACCAACCATTCCCATTTTATTTAGGTGTTTCCATTTAAATGGCCCACCCTGTACTTTATGGAGCTGCTCCTGTCCTGCTTTATCTCTTCTATAAGCATGGATATCTACTATAGAGGCCAAAAATCCAACTGCTATAAGGCGGTGTAGTCTGGCACACAATGGCTTCCATTGCTTGACATGACGTAACTAACGGCAGCCACCACAGTAGGGTTTTCACTGGATAGATATAGGTGATAACACACTTCCACTAAGTATACCATTAGTGACTGATGTCTGTGTTGGAATAATGCATATTGATCAGTATGTATTGCAACAACTACTACTGTACTGTTTTATATATTGTGCATATTGTGAGATTGTTAACAAAGTTCAGTGACAAAAAAAAAAAGAAACAGACAGGATGCCCCCTCCTTCTCTTCCCTTCTTGTTGTTGTAATGCTCCCATGCTGCAAGCCACAGCAGATAACAGACTGATCACATTTCATGCTGTAAGCTGTTCAACCTGGATATGAATAAATCTACATTCTGTGTTGCTGACTCTGGATGTTACGCTGATTAATCTGCTGCTAACAGGTTATGGGCCCAGAGTCCTAGAGTCCCAGATCCCCAGAGCACAGAGAAAAGAAAAGAAAGGAAGACAGCAAAGATGGCCACCAGCAGCAGCAACTCCATGAAGTTTACAGTACCAAGTCTCACTAACCAGAATTATCAATCCTGGAAATTCAAAGTGAAAATGCTGCTGATAATAGAAGGTACATGGAAATACACACAGGAGCCTAAACCTGACCCAGTATCACAGGAGTGGATAGAGATGGAACAGAAAGCACAAAGTACCATATCACTCAGTATAGATGATGATCAGATTGTGCATGTGTGTAAAAGTGAAACTGCAAGAGAAATGTGGGAGCAGCTGCAAAAGGTGCATGAGAGGATAAATTTAAGCAATAAACTTTATCTCATGAGAAAATTGTACCAGTCTAAACTACAGAATGGCCAGGATATGCAGGACTACATAACAAGCATTCTAGAGATTGTAGAACGCCTGAGAGGCATTGGGGAAGATTTGAAGGACTTTCATGTAGCCGCATTACTGCTTAGTGGTCTTCCAGAAAACTATGACACGCTTGTAACCGCACTAGATGCGCGCCCAGATGATGAGCTTACATTGGAGTATGTCAGAGGGAAGCTCATAGATGAATATAAACGGAAAGCGGAAGGTGTAAACAGCAGGACATGCGATGCAGAATCTGCTTTACAGACACAACATCTAAATGATAACAGAAAGCACGTAAAAGAAACACGTGAATGTTTTGTTTGCAAGAAATCAGGACATTTGAAAGCCGACTGCAGAGTTTGGAAAGCTAGAATGAATCAGCTGAAAAAGCAAAGCAGTCTTCAAAGGGTTAAAAGTGCTGTGTCTGCAGAAAATGATTCTGTGAATACTGAAACTGCATTTACTGTCAGTGTAAATACATCAAAGCATGCATGGTTTATAGACTCTGGAGCAACTAATCACATGACTAATAACAGGGACTTCTTTTCTAAGCTTAACCAAAGTAAGTCAGAGAAAGTGATTATGGCTAATGGTCAGTACATGACTTCACAAGGTATAGGTAGGAGATGGTTATATTGACTGTCAAATATCACCAACACAAAGCAAGAAGATCCCAGTAAAAGATGTGCTCTATGTGCCTAGTCTTGAGAGTAATTTACTATCTGTGATGAAACTCACAAAACAAGGAAATGAAGTTACATTTAAGCATGATAGCTGCATCATCTCAAAAGAGGGCCACACACTAGCAGAAGGAAAAATCACAAATGAACTTTACCAGCTTAAATGCAAAGAGTGTGTGTATACTGCTCAGGAAGAAAGGCACAATAGCTGCATTCATGTATGGCATAGGCGCCTAGCACACAGAGACCCAGAAGCAATAAGGAAGTTAGTTCAAAAGCAACTAGCTGAGGACATTACAATTGATCTATGTAACCAGATAATGAAATGTACTAGCTGCATCAAAGGGAAAATGTCTAGAAAAGCTTTTCCTAAGAGAAGTACTACAAGAACAGAACAGACACTAGATTTAATACATACAGATGTCTGTGGTCCAATGAGCACTCAGACTCCTGGGAAGAAGAGATATTTTCTCACATTTATTGATGATCATTCAAGATATACAGTTGTCCATCTGCTTCACAGCAAGAAAGAAGTTCCAGAGAAACTTGAAGTATATCTAGCTGAGGTATATAATAAATTTGGGAGAATGCCAAAGATTCTACGTGCAGATAATGGGACTGAATACACAAGTAATGAGACACAGAGCATTTTAAAGAAAAATGGAATCCTATTTCAGACCACTGTACCGTACAATCCTGAGCAAAATGGTGTTGCGGAAAGAAGGAACTGAACACTCTGTGAAAGTGGAAGAAGAATGTTGTTTGATGCAAATCTGCCCACAGCATATTGGGGTGAAGCAATCATGACAGCTTGCTATCTTCAGTACAGACTACCAGGTAACGCTACAGAGAAAACTCTGTTTGAGCAATGGAACAGCAGAAAGCCAAAACTACATCATATAAGAAGTGAGTCTTCAAAACCAAATATAACTCTGAAGGTAAAGTCCACAGATTTAAAGCAAGGTTGGTGGCAAAAGGATATTCTCAAAAGTATGGCGAAGATTAGGATGCTACGTTTGCTCCAGTCGCTAAACAGACCACGAGCCAGGTTCCAAGAATTGAGGACCACACTGGGACTAAGAGGATAAGTAGTTGTTGAGTGGGGGTGTTGGAATAATGCATATTGATCTGTATGTATTGCAACAACTACTACTATACTGTTTTATATATTGTTCATATTGTGAGATTGCTAACAAAGTTCAGTGACAAAAAAAAAAACAGACAGGATTCCCCCTCCTTCTCTTCCCTTCTTGCTGTTGTAATGCTCCCATGCTGCAAGCCACAGCAGATACCAGACTGATCACATTTCATGCTGTAAGCTGTTCAAACTGGATATGAATGAATCTACATTCTGTGTTGCTGACTCTGAATGTTACGCTGATTAATCCGCTGCTAACAGTCTGCAAAAAGTTGCATATGTGGCTGGTGCAAAAATGCGCAACTTTTTGTAGTTTTGGACTTACTTTACCACTTTTAAAAAAGTGATGAATTAAGTGGTCAGGATTAAGCAGAATGGGCAGGGGGTGGGGTGGGGGCCAACAAAAGAACAGCAGATTTACCATAACTTCCATCAGAAAGCAATGGAAGTTATGTCACAGTGGGAATAGATTTGATTTACAGTCACATTTATTAAAAGTGGCGCACCTCTATTTAAATTTGGCACATTGTCATCACAAAATCTCACTTGAGAAATAATGCGTCCAGTTTGTACAAGACTTAGAAATAAAATTGTCAACTCTACCAGCACATCTAAGGCGTTCCTGGAAAAAGGAGAATATTTAGAATTGAGAGTCCACAGTGGTTGATACCTTTTAATGGCTAACTGAAAAGATGGTAACACTTTGCAAGCTTTCGAGACTACTCAGGTCCCTTCATCAGGCTAGCCTGATGAAGAGACCTGAGTAGTCTCGAAAGCTTGCAATGTGTTACCATCTTTTCAGTTAGCCATTAAAAGGTATCAACCACTGAGCACTCTCAATTCTAAATATTCTTCTATCTACTGGCTAACACAGTACAAAGATATATATCTTTCCTGGAAAAAGGAGACATCTTCCAGACTACCGGGCACTGCAAAAGATTCCCGGATCCTCCTTATTAAGTGGCTCTACAGGAAGGTATTCCTTTACATGGTGCCATAAGGCCTTGCTTTCAGTCTGAGTTGCAGTGTTCAGTTGCACATTCAGGGTGCGGGAAGTAGGAGGGTGTTAGTTGGACCCACTCATCAGTTACCATTATTGCAGCACCCAGAGGCTCCCATGAAGATGTCAATGTTGAACCTCATGGGATGGCCTTTATTGTTAAAAAAAAAAGACCTGGTTCAAAACCTAGAACTAATGTGGTTTTTTTTTGGAAATGTAGACCCCATTCTAGGTTTTGATGAAGTCACGTGGTCTATTTCGGTAGCCCTAACCCAGCATTGCGGGAGAATAGGCTGACGTGGACAGAGCTGTTTTTTTCCTGCCTTACACACTATGTTACCATGTCATCAGTATAAAGCTAACACAGATGTATAATAAATCATTCTCCATGTCTGGACGATTTACAGTATATAACATACAGAGCAATTTCCTTTACTGAAAAAAAACGATGACAGAACCACCGTCAATTCTATCATTTTATGTTTTTTTAGAGCATAAAAAAGCACACAAAAAAACAAAAAATAATCTATAAATTACAAAAACTTCCAAAAAGAAACTCTGTGCCAAATAAAAAAAAAAAATACTAATATTGTGCAATAACTGATTTTGTAGAGAAACATTTCTCATTTCATGGAAAGTAATTACTAAATCAACAATAATTTTCTTGTAATTCTAACTGGAGGAACAACGTTATACTGTAGAATCTCCGCAGTCCATTACTTACTCTACAATTTTTTCTTTATCGCCTTGGGCTGTTCTTCAAAAAAAACATAAAAACATAAAATCACCAACACTACTTTGGATGATAAAAAAATAATGACACCTCAACAGCAAGAGGACTTCAGCCCTTCAATCTTCCACTGTGTGAAAGCCTTTCCGGCATCCAGTTGGCATCCATCGTCATGTAGAATGCCAGAAGTGATTCGCACCCCGGCCTGAACGTAGGTGCGAATGCGCCGCTTGTTATGGCTGAATGCGAATCACCTGTGGAGGATATTATATTATATCTGCTCACAAACAATATATCACAACCTCTAAAACAAGCCCACACGAAAAGCTGGTTGGGGCTTCTGGCACTTGATCACACATAGGGAGTAATGGCTAAGATATTAGTCCTCAAATACTGATAGTCTATTTAGTGTCCTCTCATGTGTATATTATCTATGCTTACTTCAGTGTATCGTCTTTGTGACTGGGATGATCTTTACTTGTTTTTATACATAATAACTTATACACTAATACTGTCTCCCTGATATTATACAGTGGTATGCAAAAGTCTGGCCACCTCTGGTCAAAATTACTGCTATTCGGAAAAGTTAAGCAAGTTGAAGATGAAATGATCTCTTAAGGGCCTAAAGGTAAAGATAACACATTTTCTTTGTGTTTCCAGTACTGGAAGTGAGGTTAGCTGCTATTATTTTACTTGGGAGAAACAGTTATTGAGAAGGGGTTGTCTGATTAGTGAACAACCTCTTTGACCCACATGTAGCACTTACAAAAGTTTGGAAAAATAACACTTTAAAAAAATACAACTCATCTAGTCAAGCTTATGTAAAAATAAAGTTATGGCTGTTATAAATGAATGACCATTGGATGCATGGATTATTTATGGGTGTGTGTTTTACGTAAGCTCATGTGCATGTTTGTACTACGTGTTAATGCATACCTAATGTATAGCATAGGCATATTTTATAGATGCCTAATGTGAATTTTTCATGTAAAAGTGTATGATAATAGGCAGGTGATGCCTCACTCGGGGCAAGTCCTGCACAGGGGCCATTCATGGTCAGTGTCCACCCTTGAATTGAACCGCAACACAATTGAAGAAAGCATCTACTGTGAAGACTGTCTAATTACGCCATGATGGCCTCCATGAACCTCCAATTCCGATTAACTTGTCTAGACATAATGTATAGCATAGACATATTTTATAGATGCCTAATGTGAATTTTTCATGTAAAAGTGTATGATAATAGGCAGGTGATGCCTCACTCGGGGCAAGTCCTGCACAGGGGCCATTCATGGTCAGTGTCCACCCTTGAATTGAACCGCAACACACATGAAGAAAGCATCTACTGTGAAGACTGTCTAATTACGCCATGATGGCCTCCATGAACCTCCAATTCCGATTAACTTGTCTAGACACTGGGAGACCTAAAATTCAGCCCCCCCCCACTTCAGCATCAAAGTGTCACTTCTTACTCATGTAAATTATAGGCTAGTGTCGTTAATTGAAATATATTATGCTAGGCACATGTAATTTTATCTAACGATCGGTATCATTAATACACTTATGTAGGCAGGACTGAAGGACTGACCTTTGAATCATGTCTCCGCATTCAGAACACTTTGCACCTAGTAAGGATTACACCTTGAGTTATATAGATTGCATTGCCAAAATAATGTCATTTTAAATGTGTTTTGAGTGACACGATGACCTCAATTTGTGACACGGAAGACAATATGACAGAATCTATTTAATCACCGAGATAAAATGCTCAGGCTGAAGACGCTGTGGAGCAAGAACATGCTATACTAGGAAATGAGAAAGTCTATTTAAGTCAACTAGTTTACACTGGTGCTATTTTTTATGGTTGACTCCTCTCCCCTTGTCACCTTCGACTGTGTTGAAAAGCTTTTTTTTGCGGTCCTGTCACTTACATGGCTATTCATGTCTCAGGTGTCCATCACACTGCTGAAAATATTTCTGACAGTACCAGCTGGACATATAAGACAAGGGGTAGATAAAAGTTGGAGGTTGCCTAAAGTCCCATTAGGAAAGAAAGCACAAATATATAAACAAAAAAAAAATCAAACAAAACAATAAAAACTCTCTTCTTATTTTTTATCGCACAGCAAGGGAATTTATAAATTTATTTGCACAACTTTGTCATGTAAAACTTTTTTAGGGGTTTTTTATGTCTGTTTTTAACCTCTTTCCTACATTAGACGTACTATTCCGTCCATGTGACCTGGGACCTAAGTCCCAAGGATGGAATAGTACGTCATAGCGATCAGCGGTGCCCACCGCTGACACCCGGCACTATGTGTCAGGGGCAGTCATGGACCGCCACCAGCACATTAACCCCCGACACACTACGATCCAACATGATAGCAGTGTACCAGAGGATCAGGGAAGCATCGGCAGGGAGGGGGCTCCCTCCATGCTTCCTTGAGACCCCTGCAGCAGCAAAGAAGAGGACGGTATCGTATGAAGATGGGAGGCGCCGGACTGGATGGCGACACCCATCGGACCAGACTGGACCGCCCCTGGGTGAGCATAATCTAACTCTTTTTTCTTATCTTTCAGGTTACATCGGGGGCTTATCTACAACATTACAGAATGCTGTAGATAAGCCCCTGATGTCGGTGCCGGCAGGTCATAGTCGAAAAAAGGGGTGAGAGATTCCCTTTAATACATTTAGCACTATTTACTGAAATGCACTTCACTTTAAGACTACTGATCACATAATGCTCTTCCGGCAGATGTCGTATATATTATCCACAAAACTGATGTAATATACATAGGTAGGCTTAAGTGATCTTTCTTATAATGCATGCACACTGAGTCACGCATGTGATGTGGGCAACTGCTTCTTTAATTATCCATTTAAAATTGCAAAAAAGTATTTCCCAAATGCTTTAAAAATTTAGAATGGAGCATATGTAGGTATAAGGATGTCACATATCACATAGCCAAATGTGCATGTTACAGCTACCATACCAAAGGTGAATGGTGGAGGGACACACTCTGAAATCGCTTCATGAAGAAATCATGCTTGTTAGAAAGGTGGTTATGTTCTTAATAGCTTAGCTATGTTCTTTAGTAGAAAATCCGTTTGGACTTTGAAACAGCATCCATAACAAAATTTATGTTTTGTAAGGACGGACTTTCGTTCATGGCAGGTCTTTATTGCTTAACCTATGTCTTTTAGAAGGTGTCTCCTTTTTAGAAGGTATGAGACATAGCTCAGTCTTCCCTATACATAAATCTAATTTTTCTTCTTAGTCAACTGGGCATTGTCTTCCACTCTACTTTATGTGAATTGTCTTGAGTTGGCTAAAAAGGATCACATTTACATACAGGGAAGAAAGGAAAAAAGAGGATTGAGGATAAAAGAAAAATAATGTTGGATTCAGGAGAACAGGCGCATTTCTAACAGGTCAAAAAAATTATGCGAAGTTACAGGTCCTCTTATGCCACAATATCCACAGAACTACATTTTTTTTTTTTTTTTAAGTTTAGCACCAGATTCCTTACAATGGCACACGCAATTCATGACTTTGACGCAGAGTCAAAAATTTGCTAGTGTGAAGAAGAGAATGGCTAATGAAATCAATTATTAACCTTACATAAAGTAGTTTAAATGTGGTGTGGCAAGATGGCATCTACATCCTGGGACTATGCCCTGGAATCTTTGGAATGTGAGGGGGATACACTGAAGACCATATATGGAATAGACTTAGCACGGAACTAACACAGACTGATACAAGGCTGAAGCTGTGCAACACCCTCTTCCTGCCTGCTACATGATCTTTTTGCTTGAACTAATAAATACCAGTTTACTGCCAGCTCCTGCCAAGAGAGGAATCATAGAATCATAGAACACTTATCTGACATTGACTCTGATGTATTTCTTCCATGCATGCACTTCGCTCATATTTATCAGGTCAGGGGCAGGCAATCTCTAAGATCTCACCTTAAGAGATCACCCCAACACTTCTTTCTGTCTTGAACTGTTTTTGTGAACTTTTGTCCTAAAAATATACACTAAAAAAGGGACTGGAGTGAAGTAGCCCAAATTTTGCAAATTTCTTAAAAGTCGCAATTGATGAATCAAGTGAGAACCTTCTGGAATCACTAAACTATGCCAATAAAGTGGAAAAAAAAACAAAACACAGGTGAGCACATGTAAAATAGACAATGAAAAAGAAAAGGTGCACATGGAATAATGAATTGGGTGCATGTTACCACGGCTGGTCAGAAGTGGGATCTCCAGGAGTGGACCCTCTGGACCATGGCACCGAGGGGCCCCAGGCGAGCTGCCAGGTGGAGCCGACCCCTATACAGGGATCGTTAGGAGCAGGCCCAGGGGTTCGGGTACCACGATAGCCGGTACCGAGAGGGGCGGCTCAGGACGGACTGGACTAGGAATGCAGGACTGAAGCATAGACAACAGGACGGAGCAGGAACACGGGAGGCAGGACTGGAGTAGGACTGTAGGACAGGAGCATGGATAGCTGGATGGAGCAGGAACACAGGAGGCAGGACTGGAGTAGAACTGTAGGACTGGAGTGTGGATAGCAGGATGGAGCAGAAACACCGGAGGCAGGACTGGAGCGGGACTGAAGGACGGGAGCGTGGATGGCCGGACAGAGCAGGGACACAGGAGGGAGGACAGGAGTATAGATAGCTGGGCCCATGGAGCACCGGACTGAGGGGATACTGCAGGGACCACGGATGGCAGGACTGCGAGGATACTGCAGGAATCACTGAAGACAGGACTGCGAGACTGCAGAGAGCACATGAGGAAGCAGGGCCCAGTGTGTTAGCAAATACAACGATCAGGCGCCTCCCTCAGGTGGGAACGGCCTGATATGACCCTGTCTGGTCTGCCATTGTTTAGTAGGTGCTTCCGGGTCAGGGCATTGCTGGAGCACAAGTAACAGGAGGGAGGCGCAGCCGCGGCCTATGGTGCATGCACATTGCATGCAGAGACCCCGTCGGCCGCGAGCCTGTCAGAAGGGACCTCCGTGGCTGTCAGGCGGCGGGGGGCTGTGGCGTGGGAGCAGAGGCCGGGTGAGTATGCAGACGCGGCGTGACAGTGCAAACAAAAACAAGATGCAAAACATACAAAACTTGATAAAACAAAGGCAATAATGAATGGGAGTCATATGTCTGACCAGCAGGAGGAGTTCTGTGTTAAAGCAGGAGAAGCTGTGCAGATTGATATAAAGTTTATTGGGAAAAGATTTAGATTAATTTATAATTCATTCATTCAAATTTCTGCTCATTGGGGGTTTAAGAGTCCAGTGGGCGGTCCTACAGAATGACTGACAGCCATCTTTGTATTCAAACTTATACAAGTAAGGTTGATTGATTAAGACAAACTATTAAAAAAAACAATAGAAGTCATGAATATTTTAATTCTTCTAGAATAAAAGCAAGATTTTATAATGAGGAAACAGCTCAGTTTTAGAGTTGGGAGAAGATGATGTATGTAGCACTGCTGAAAATACTAATTGGTTATTCACCTATATTTAGTACATTAGAGCAGGGAAGATAAGAGCACCAATGAAACCAATGTTCTCCCAAAGTGTCAATTGAGACAAACCTATCTAATTAACTCCAAAACCATATGTTACAGAGACGTAAAATTAGAATATAGAATCTCCAGAGGATAAAAAACCTTTTGAGGATCAGATTGTTCCAGGAGTAAATACATTATATTTTAGGTCAGAGCTTCCTTTATATTCTCGTGAAAGAGAAGATACGGAGATAAGTAGTATTCATTTAAAAGCAATTAAATGTTTTAAAAACCATTATTATTGTATATTTATTAAAAAAGTTGCCATGTTGGATAGCCGAGACTCCATCTAGGGCACTAATAAATTTATACAATTAAACATTAGATTCCACAAGAGGCGGGCACCCCCTCCCCCCCCAGCTAAGATCTGCCCAGTTTTCAATAATTTGGCAGAGCTGGAAGGGATTGGCAAGAAGAATTCCAAAAGTTGCAGAAATTTTGAGCACAGGTGTGCAAAAAATTTTGCAACCTTTTAAGTCGTTTCACACCAGCAAACTCTAGAAAGCTGCTTGATGAATAGGAACCATAGACTCTTCAAGTGCATACTGGAAGTCAGTTTCTTAGTGTATTCTTAGGAGACCCTCTATGTGACTCTCATAGGAATGCATAGAGAAACTTATGGTCTAAAGTGGAAGCAAAGTAGAATTTTGGTATTCATAGTGTCATCATATGACAGGTGGTGCAGGAACTGGTTTGGAAAGGACGGAACATAGACAGATATAAATGGAGTGAGGGAACAGGTAGAGAACTGTTCACACAGAAGATGCAGGAACTGGTTCAGGAATGATGGCAATATAGACAGGTATGAAGGGAATACGGAAACAGGTAGAGAGCTGTTCACACAGAAGATGCAGGAACTGGTTTAGGAACCAATACAGATGGGTAGGACAAGGATCCACAGGATACGGAACGGAAACAGAGCAGAACCGCAGGATTGCGGAGAACAGAAGAACTGCAAGGAACGGAGCAGGGTAGAACCACAAGGAGCGCAGCAGGATAGAACTGCAAGGCTGCGGAGAGGAGCTGCAGTTTGCAGCAAGAGATTCTGCAGCAACAGGTGCCACAGAAAAGGAGAGCAGAGCAGAACTGCAGGTATGCGGAGAGAAACTGCAGTTTGCAGCAAGACGTTCTGCAGCAGCAGGTGCCACATAGAAGGAGAGAAGAGTGGACCTGCAAATATGCGGAGAGGAGCTGCAGCAAGGCGTTCTGCAGCAGCAAAAACGAAGTAAGGTGGAACCGCAAGATATGCAGAGAGAAGCTTCAGCAATAGGCTCTGCAACAGCAGGTGCAAAGCAAAGTGGAACTGCAAGGTATGCGGAAAGAAGCTGCAGCAAGAGGTTCTGCAGCAGCAAGAGTGAAGCAAGGCAGAACCACAAGGTATGTGGAGAGAAGCTGCAGCAAGAGGTTCTGCAGCATCAAGAGTGGAGCAGAGCGGAGCGGAACTGCAGTAGCAGCAAGACTGATGGAGTAAAGACAAGAGTTTCCAGAGCAGGGAAGGAAAGGCCAAAGACTGGGATAAAACAGACAGGTATAGGACAGAGTTCAGACTAGGCAATGTACAGGGCAAGGCACAGAGACAGGGATAAGACGGACACAGGTATAGGACGGAGTTCAGACAAGGCAAGGTACGAGTGCACAGGAACAAGGACACAGACCAGGATAATCTGCCTCCTGGTGGGCGGAACGAGAAATGCACAAGGCACAGAGACAGATATTCTGCCTCCTGGTGGGTGGAAAACATGAAACAAAGCACACGGAAACAGATCTGGGTATGAAGCCCCCAGAGCAGGCAGAGACAGGACAGGACCTGGCAGCTCAGCAGCAAGACACTGACTGAATAAAGGCATTGCTAGGGCAGCTTCCACCGGGTGGAGCTGCCCTCAATACTAGAGGCATCTTGGTAATTGGTTGGGAACACCATTGGCAGGTGCACACTGATTCTATAAGAACCAGAGAGTGCTGGCGCAACCCCCCTATTCACACACCCATGAAGTATGCAGAGAGCAGGCAGGAGGCAAGAGGCATACAGCATGGAGCCGGCAGCAGTCAGAACTCACTGCATGGCCTGGAGTAGTAAGGTAGGTGGGGGATGGGAGGCCATGCAGTGATGCCAGCAGGGTTGTTTGAAAAGAAATCAAAATGTGTCAGCAAGTCACATTAGAGGGGTGGTGTGTACAGTTGTCAAATTGGACTAGCAAAGCAGGGGTTCAAAGCACATGCACTGTTAAATGTCTACATGTTTTTAACATTTTTTTTTAACAAAGGTAAACTCATATCCCAAAAATAGCAATGCCAGCTAGGCAAACAACCAAAAAGCCAGCATCTTCAACAAGGCACTGAATTAGAGGGTGTGAATGTAAATTTGATTAGCAAAACAGATGTTCAAAAAAAAAAAAATTCTTTGCAACACGCACATTTTGTGAGGTAGCCAATCACAGTTAAATGTCTGAATTTTACTTAATTTTCTTTTGTATATTGAAAAAAATTATATATATACAGTACAGACCAAAAGTTTGGACACACCTCATTCAAAGAGTTTTCTTTATTTTCATGACTATGAAAATTGTAGATTCACTCTGAAGGCATCAAAACTATGAATTAACACATGTGGAATTATATAATTAACAAAAAAGTGTGAAACAGCTGAAAATATGTCTTATATTCTAGGTTCTTCAAAGTAGCCATCTTTTGCTTTGATTACTGCTTTGCACACACTTGGCAGAGTGAATCAACAATTTTCATAGTCATGAAAATAAAGAAAACTCTTGAAAAACTCTGAATGAGAAGGTGTGTCCAAACTTTTGGTCTGTACTGTATATATATATATATATATATATATATATATATATATACACATATATATATTTCCACCTTCACAAAAGACAATTGCACAAGAAATGCAAAAACTTAGCACAGTGCTTTGCCACCAGCAAACACACCATTTCAAATTTCTTTGTGCCGTCTTGACTATGCTTTCCAGCGCATTAAAAAATGAAAAAAAATACATTATTATAATTTTTGGGGTGCGGTTAGAGTAATCAAAGGCAAAACATTAAAATTCACTGGGACTTGCAAATTTAATAAAATATTACTCAAATTTAATTAGCATAAAATTGATTCGTTCATCTCTAGTTTTTACTTTTCCCTCTTTTGTAGGATAACCTCCTCCAGTGGCCACTGTATCTTTAGCTTCAGAAAACTGCCCCCTGTCTCTCTGGACCCTTATTGGGAATGGGTTGTAGGGACAACCTGCAGGCAGATCAAATTTTTATGCAGAGTGGAACTGCTAGGCTTAAACCGGCTCCATATGTATGCGTATGAACATGATAGATGTACATTGCAGACTCTATATAAATGTTAATACATGCAAAATTTAATGCAGTAATCAAAAGCTACAAAATAAACCATTCATAAAATCAGATCATTGCTAACCCTGGTTGGGCATGAATACAGATCCAAAATAGTAGTGGCTTGTTAATGTGTGTCAGCGCACCGAGTAATACCGACCTGTTTGTCTTATCTGCTGAGACGCACTTTTCACCATAATGCCAGCTTCTGCAGACATATGCTTCCAATTCTTCAGGGAGCGGAGGCTATATTTGTTTCTAGGTTTCCTTTTACTATAAAGATTAAATTCAGAATTGATACGTTGCAGTACTCTGCCCTATATTCCAGAAGATAAAAAAGCCGGGCTCATCCAGAGCCCACAATGACAGCAGCCTCACAGGCAGTGCTCTTATCTCGGACAACAAAAATCTGTTTTCTTGGGGTCTAAAGATTGACAGTGACCTGAATTAAATGATGAAGTTGATATCTGGAAGCAAAACAAATGAGGAGAAAAGTCTTCTAATTTTTTAACGTCTCATTATAATGCAGCTTAAAGCATGTCTGCAATGGACAATATAAATAATGATCCCTTAAATGCCTTTCGTCTGGGCAAGTCTCACTAACATTACATAATCAATGGCTAGTTAATTATTGCCGCCCTATAACATTCCCTTTATCCTAAAACATACCTTTTTATACATGCCTCTGTTATACTACTGTCTCCAGTGCTGCTTTTAGTCTATAATATCCTTAAGTTCATCATATACATCGCGGCTTTTGATCATATTCAAAGCTTGTTCAGTCAAGTGCGATCTCCCCTATCAAAACTTCTCCATAAACATGGATGCTCGCTGGCAGGACGTGATTATTATCTATTATGAGAAAATAGAATGACATCCTTCCAATCAAAACAAAAAGAAAAAAAAATCTGAATAATTGCAATTTTCACACTGGCCACAAAGCCTAAAGGGCCCGTCACACTAAACGATATCGCTAGCAATATCGCTATAACGTCACTGGTTTTGTGACGCAGCAGCGATATTGCTAGCGATATCTCTACATGTGATACTTACCTCCGACCGGCTCCCCCGCTGGTTATCGCTGATCACGCAAGAACGTCCTGGGCCGTTTCTCGTCGTCAGCTTCCTGCGGCGCTTCCTGCTGTGGAGACGAGCGACGCGTGGACGCGGGCGGGAGGACGTCAGGATCGCCTCATCTGACAGGTAAGTAGCGACCCCCGACCCCTGCGATGTCGCTGGTGAGATCTGCCTGTGTGGCAGCTCACTAGTGACCACTTAGTGATGCACCAGCGATTCTGACCGGGTCATATCGCTGGTCAGGATCGCTGGTGCATCGCTAAGTGTGACAGTACCTTAATACTAGACTCAGACTTCCTATTCTGTACAGACTTTTCAGCAGTCTCCTTATCACCACATACAATGACATATAACATCTGTTAGGAATCTGGGTCATTCTATGCATATGCAGCAACCCAGATTCTCACATTTGTCTCCAGAGGCTAAGTCCTTTTTCCTTGCTTCTGAGCATGCTCACGGGACGAGCTCTCACTGGAGCTCAGGAGTCAGGTGCTCAGGTCCTGCTCCTGATTTGATTGGTTATGCTCGGGGCTCTGGAGATTTCCGGCAGGTCCCGTATGCTAAAAAAGAGCGCATGGCCGCTATGCCATGCGCTAATATTTTCTATACTTGCTGCTGTGTGTTTGGTGATGGATGCTTGGTCTGGTGGATGACTTATTATGAAACCCCTTCCCTCTGATATTACGTTTGTGTGAGTGATTGGGTCAGCCAGTATTGCACTAGCTCCAGCGCGCTGAAGCACCCTCAATTGCAGCAGCCAGCATCCTGCTTTGAGCCTGCTATATTGCGCTGCAGCCCGCTCTTGGTGTTCGCAGTTGCGACGCCGTGCACACGCCTATCTACGGTAAGTCCATTCGGTTGTAGTGCCGTTCTTAACTACTCCGGCTTTGGCTACCGCACGTGTGCCGCTGAGTGTCTGTGAAGTTAATACAGACTCAGCGTTTTTGTATTTGTGTTTTTTGGGTACAGCTCTGTGAGTTCTAACAGAGTCTGCTTGTGTGCACCAGGTACACTTCTTCCCTGTGCACATTCCCGTCCGTGTGTTCTGCCTATTTTAGCAGCGGTTATTACACCTGCCACACGGTGGACCCCGGGCGGCGAACGCGTTTATTTATATTTTTTTAAGCGTGTTCCACCGCCGTAGCATAATACTAGCGCCAGGGTCTGGCTAAAAATGGCGGATCAGCAGCAACTGTTGCAATGCGTGCGACAGCTCGAGGCTTGCTTGACCACCCTTGAGAGGGCTCTCGCAGCTTCGCAAGCCACGGATGCTGCTGTCCAGGCACTTACGGACGCAGTGGGACGTATGTCCATGTCCGCCCTTGCGCCGACAGTTACCCGCCTCCCGTTACCTGAGAAATATTCTGGGGATGGCGCCTCCTGCAGGGGTTTTATCAGCCAGTGCTCGATCCATCTGGAGCTGCTGGCTGCACAATTCCGTACAGAACGGGCCAAGGTGGCCTTTATTATATCCCTACTGTCGGGCAAGGCGCTGGAATGGGCAACGCCACTTTGGGAGCGTGGTGACCCGGATGTTCGGACCGCGGCTAATCTGCTTACCGCTATCAAGCAGGTGTTTCTTGGTCCACGGGTTACCCATGATACCTCTCTCCAATTGCTGGCCTTGTCTCAAGGATCACTCTCAGCAAGCCAATACGCCGTCCGTTTTCGGACATTGGCGTCTGAGTTAGAGTGGTCTGACAAGGCACTCATCCCAGTTTATTGGAGAGGACTAGCTGAGCACGTGAAGGATGCTCTCTCCACTAGAGAGATCCCTACCACTCTGGAGGAGCTAATCTCCATCTCCTCCCGTATTGACCTCCGTTTTTCGGAGCGTGGTTTGGAGCGTGCTCACACCAAGCGTAGAGGTACTCCGGCTCCCAAATTTTTTGAGCCTTTGGATCTGCCCGAGCCAGAGGTTCTACCCCCCGAGCCCATGGAGGTGTCTCGCACCATTTTGGAGACATGTCCGGCGCAAGAGACCTTTTGCGGTTGTCACCATCCGCCTGCTGCTTCTCAGGAAGACAGCGCCCTGCAATGGTCTGATTGAGAATCGGTTGGCGAGACTTTTGTCCCTCCTCGCCAGCGGCCTAAAGTTCTCACGTGGGCACACGCGCCCAATGCGGACGGCCATCGTGGCTATATGCAGACCACGAAGTCACTGGCCGGTTCTTATTGGTGGCCGCACAGAGCTCGGGATGTAAAGAAATTCATTCAGGCATGCACCCTATGTGCTCGGGATAGCCTTCCCGAACGGAGAGTGGCTACGCCCGCCGATACACGGCGGCCTTCTCCTAAAACTCCCACTGTCTCCCGGGTGTCCCTCCTGAGACCTGGTGATCTGGTCTCCCCCGATACCGTCCGCATCTCCCGGTTCTTGGTTTCACCTACCAGGAGATCAGGCTCGCCTTTTGACGAGTCTGAGACCTGTGCTGCTGTCGGGCACAGGCTGATGGATCAGAGGGTTCAGGGAGGAGGGGGCCCTAGGAGGGGGGGTAATGTTAGGAATCTGGGTCATTCTATGCATATGCAGCAACCCAGATTCTCACATTTGTCTCCAGAGGCTAAGTCCTTTTTCCCTGCTTCTGAGCATGCTCACGGGACGAGCTCTCACTGGAGTTCAGGAGTCAGGTGCTCAGGTCCTGCTCCTGATTTGATTGGTTATGCTCGGGGCTCTGAAGATTTCCGGCAGGTCCCGTACGCTATAAAAAGTGTGCATGGCCGCTATGCCATGCGCTAGTATTTTCTATACTTGCTGCTGTGTGTTTGGTGATGGATGCTTGGTCTGGTGGATGACTTATTATGAAACCCCTTCCCTCTGATATTACGTTTGTGTGAGTGATTGGGTCAGCCAGTATTGCGCTAGCGCCAGCGCGCTCAAGCATCCTCTATTGCAGCAGCCAGCGTCCTGCTTTGCGCCTGCTATATTGCGCTGCAGCCCGCTCTTGGCGTTCGCAGTTGCGACGCCGTGCACACGCCTATCTACGGTAAGTCCATTCGGTGGTAGTGCCGTTCTTAACTACTCCGGCTTTGGCTACCGCACGTGTGCCGCTGAGTGTCTGTGAAGTTAATACAGACTCAGCGTTTTTGTATTTGTGTTTTTTGGGTACAGCTCTGTGAGTTCTAACAGAGTCTGCTTGTGTGCACCAGGTACACTTCTTCCCTGTGCACATTCCCGTCCGTGTGCTCTGCCTATTTTAGCAGCGGTTATTACACCTGCCGCACGGTGGACCCCGGGCGGCGAACACGTTTATTTATATTTTTTTAAGCGTGTTCCGCCGCCGTAACAACATCTGATAACATGTGTCCTAAATCCAATCAGAAACTCCCAATGTCCAATCGTCCTCCTCATTATCAGGTGGCAGGCCTCTGTTAATTAGATCTCATAGATTGTAAGCTTGCGAGCAGGGCCCTCATTCCTCTTGGTATCTGTTATGATCTATGTGATTATTGTTATGCTGTAATGTCTATTGTCTGTACAAGTCCCCTCTGAAATGTAAAGTGCTGCAGAATATGTCAGTGTTATAGAAATAACATTTATTATTATTATTATTATTATCAGCTCCATTACCTCCTGCAACCACCAGAGGGAGCCCGGAAAGAGAACTCACGACCCCTCTGTCAATACAACCATCTCCACTACCTTCACCAGCCACCAGAGGTAGGCCAGAAAGTGAATTCACAACAGGTAATTAGTGAAAGTCCCAATTATCAACAGCTATTGGACATTAGAACAGTGAGCCAGAACAGCAGATAATATGTGGCGACTCATTGCCTGGGCGGTCGCTCTTATGACTGGAGTCGGATGGGCTGAGGAACAGAAGGATGCTGTAGCTTCACAGGGAGCAGTACAGACGGGTCGAATGCTTTTCCGGAGGCAACTAAACCAGGTGGCTGATGATCTCGAGTCTGGGGCGAAACAAGCAGAAGAAATTCTCATCATGGCAAGGTTAGGCCAGGAGGAAGCTGGGAAGCATTCTAAGATGGTCCCGTCCAGGTACATACCGTGTGGAAGTGCCAGCAAAGTAGGGAAATCTGAGGAAGCATGTAAAGAAGGATGTGTCATAAATGATGTGCCAACTGTAGATATTCTGTGTGAAGTTGTTAGTAAAGGAACCGTTCAAGTTACCATGGACTGTGTCTCAGGTACTGGGAGTCTCCTCAGAGGGGGCTATCGCCGCTTGGGAAGTGCCCAGAGGAGCCCGAACCTGGAGAAGCAGGTACGCTGAATAGTAGACTTTATTTTTCTGTGAGTAGAGGCCAGGACACTAATGCCCAGGTGTCCTCGGCTACGGCTACAGTCCTGGCCTAACCTTAGAATGTCACAACTCACCTGCTCCTCCTTCTGTATAATGACTGATAACACCTCTATATACAGTACATAACGCATGGATCCACCATTCACAATAGGTGATGTTACAGCTCACATCTTTCTCCTGTACAATGACAGATAACATCTCTATATACCGGAGATAACACTAGATCCACCATTCACAATAAGTGACGTCACAGTTCACCTACTTCTCCTGTACAATGACTAATAACTCTATATATTGTAGTTACAGAATCCACCATTCACAATAGGTGATATCACAGCTCACCTCCTCTCTCTCTCTTACAATGACTAATAACAGCTCTATATACTGTAGATACAGAATCCAACATTCACAAAAGTGATGTCACAGCTCCTTTAAAAATAGCTTTTATTGGTATATATTAAAAAATACCAAAATATTCCTCATTGGGATGGGGCACCTTTCCCCTTGAGATAACTGTACCGCTTTACTTGTATCATTCATTGCCCAAAGTGGGCTGCATTCTTGTACCCAGTACATAACCCCTCTACTATGGGCATTTTTTACATATGTACCTATGTTTAATATAGATTTACTGTGTCTCTAGGGTCATGCACACCTATACCACGACATTTGTGTTTATTGCATGACTTGACTGCCTCCAATCCATTCTCCATCCGATATATAAGGTTTGGTGTCTCCTAATATAATGATTTTTGAGACATAATTTTAAGCCATTCCTTTTGCACATCGTATAGAGACAGGAATTATTCCATGCAAGGGCACTTGCAACATACAGTCATGGCCAAAAGTATTGACACCCCTGCAATTCTTTCAGATAATATTCAGTTTCTTCCTGAAAATGATTGCAAACACAAATTCTTTGGTATTATTATCTTCATTTAATTTGTCTTAAATGAAAAAACGCAAAAGAGAATGAAGCAAAAAGCAAAACATTGATCATTTCACACAAAACTCCAAAAATGGGCCGGACAAAAGTATTGGCACCCTCAGCCTAATACTTGGTTGCACAACCTTTAGCCAAAATAACTGCGACCGACCGCTTCCGGTAACCATCAATGAGTTTCTTACAATGCTCTGCTGGAATTTTAGACCATTCTTCTTTGGCAAACTACTCCAGGTCCCTGATATTTGAAGGGTGCCTTCTCCAAACTGCCATTTTTAGATCTCTCCACAGGTGTTCTATGGGATTCTGGTCTGGACTCATTGCTGGCCACCTTAGAAGTCTCCAGTGCTTTCTCTCAAACCATTTTCTAGTGCTTTTTGAAGTGTGTTTTGGGTTATTGTCCTGCTGGAAGACCCATGACCTCTGAGGTAGACCCAGCTTTCTCACACTGGGCCCTAAATTATGCTGCAAAATTTGTTGGTGTTGGTAGTCTTCTGACTTCATAATGCCATGCACACGGTCAAGCAGTCCAGTGCCGGAGGCAGCAAAGCAACCCCAAAACATCAGGGAACCTCCGCCATGTTTGACTGTAGGGACCGTGTACTTTTCTTTGAATGCCTCTTTTTTCTCCTGTAAACTCTATGTTGATGCTTTTGCC
This sequence comes from Dendrobates tinctorius, assembly GCF_039654945.1. NCBI lineage: Eukaryota > Metazoa > Chordata > Amphibia > Anura > Dendrobatidae > Dendrobates > Dendrobates tinctorius. The sequence goes on along the minus strand of NW_027361825.1, from coordinate 40,348,323 downwards.
CTAAAAGCTCTACTTTTGTCTCATCTGACCAAAGAACATTCTTCCAAAATGTTTTAGGCTTTTTCAGGTAAGTTTTGGCAAACTCCAGCCTGGCTTTTTTATGTCTCGGGGTAAGAAGTGGAGTCTTCCTGGGTCTCCTACCATACAGTCCCTTTTCATTCAGATGTCAACGGATAGTACGGGTTGACACCGTTGTACCCTCGGACTGCAGGGCAGCTTGAACTTGTTTGGATGTTAGTCGAGGTTCTCTATCCAACATCCGCACAATCTTGCGTTGAAATCTCTTGTCAATTTTTCTTTTCCATCCAAATCTAGGGAGGTTAGCCACAGTGCCATGGGCTTTAAACTTCTTGATGACACTGCGCACGGTAGACACAGGAACATTCAGGTCTTTGGAGATGGACTTGTAGCCTTGAGATTGCTCATGCTTCCTCACAATTTGGTTTCTCAAGTCCTCAGACAGTTCTTTGGTCTTCTTTCTTTTCTCCATGCTCAATGTGGTACACACAAGGACACAGGACAGAGGTTGAGTCAACTTTAATCCATGTCAACTGGCTGCAAGTGTGATTTAGTTATTGCCAACACCTGTTAGGTGCCACAGGTAAGTTACAGGTGCTGTTAATTACACAAATTAGAGAAGCATCACATGATTTTTCGCACAGTGCCAATACTTTTGTCCACCCTCTTTTTTATGTTTGGTGTGGAATTATATCCAATTTGGCTGTAGGACAATTCTTTTTGTGTTTTTTCATTTAAGACAAATTAAATGAAGATAATAATACCAAAGAATTTGTGTTTGCAATCATTTTCAGGAAGAAACTGAGTATTATCTGACAGAATTACAGGGGTGTCAATACTTTTGGCCATGACTGTATCCCTAGAAGAATAAATCTTTTTGGAACATTGAGCCATATCGCTGCAGAGCTCACTATTGAGTAGACACAGAGCATTACAAATTTATACTGTGTACTTTAAGCGCTTTATGTAGGTGTAGGAGGTGGCTTTTTTTTTATTAAGTCCTTTGAGGGTCAGGGAGGGCAAGTTGACATGGAGCGCGGGCACCATTTTGTGTATCAAGGGTGCCGACCTCCGCTGTTAGAATGTGTATTATCCTATGTGTCCCTTCCCATCTCCCCTAGACCTTTCCTAGTTGTTATTTACCAGTGCCAAATCGTAGGCACAAATTTCCTTTTTTTATCCCATTTTGTATTTTCTCCTGGGTTAACCTGTACCAGACCCTCTTATGCGCTTTCTATTGCTAAAGAGGAATATTTTGGTATTTTTTTTAACACATACCATTAAAAGCTATTTATAAAGAGGTTAGTTTTCTTTTTGGTTTTTTTTTCTACTAAGACCCTACAACATTGCTCCATTTTTGATGATGTCACAGCTCACCTCCTCCTTCTATATGATGACTAATAACACTTCTATAAACAGTAGATAACACAGGATCTGCCATACACAATAGGTAATGTCACAGCTCACCTTCTCTCCCTCATGTACAATGACTGATAACACATCTATGCATACTAGATAATACAGAATCTACCATTCACAAAAGATGATGTAACAGCTCACCTATGTTTGATAACACCTCTATATACAGTAGATAACACAAGATCCACCATTTACAATAGGTGATATCACAGCTCACCTCTTCTCCCTCCTGTGCAATGACTAATAACACCTCTTTATACAGTAAATCCTTAATCCTTAAATAACACAGGATTCACCATTCACAATAGGTGATGTCACAGTTCACCTCCTCCTGTACAATGATTGATAACGCCTTTATATACAGTAGATAACACAAGATCCACCATTCACAATAGGTGATGTCACAGTTCTCCTCCTCCTATACAATGACTAATAATACCGCTATATACAGTAAATAACACAGGATACTTCATTCACAATCGGTGATATCACAGCTCACCTCCCCCCTCTTCTGTACAATGACTAATAACACCTCTTTAGACAGTAAATCAGTAAATAACACAGGATTCACCATTCACAATAAGTGACGTCACAGCTCACCTCCTCCTCCTGTACAATGATTGATAACGGCTTTATATACAGTAGATAACACAAGAGCCACCATTTACAATAGGTGATGTCACAGCTCACCTTCTCCTCCTCCTGCACAATGACTAATAACACCTCTTTAGACAGTAAATCAGTAAATAACACAGGATTCACCTTTCACAATAAGTGATGTCACAGCTCACCTCCTCCTCCTGCTCAATGATTGAGAACGGCTTTAAATACAGTAGATAACACAAGATCCACCATCCACAATAGGTGATGTCACAGCTCACCTTCTCCTCCTCCTGTACAATGACTGATAACAGCTCTATATACAGTAGATAACACAAGATCCACTATTCACAATATGTGATGTCACAGCTCACCTCCTCATCCTCCTGTACAATGACTAATAACACCTCTATATACAGTAGATAACTCAAGATCCACCATTCACAATATGTGAAGTCACAGCTCACCTCTTCCTCCTCCTTTCACAATGACCTTTGCCCAGACCAGTGCATGAGCAGAAAAAAAAACTAAAAAGTGAACAGGATTAGCCTCAGAGAACAGGCAGTAAAAGTCTAGTCTTACTGCTCACAGACTGATCATATTAATGACCGCTCTGTGGGCATAGAATTAAGGGCAAATGACTGCCGGTCATTACTTGTTAAACAGCCACGGCTCACTTAAATGGGTCTTTCGTTACCAAAGTTTAGTGATAAATGCATGTATGGTTTTCTTTCCTCCTCCTTTCTTGTGGCCCGATCTGTTTTACATCGGATTCTATGACAAAAGTGAGAGTCAATAATTTATTCCTCCTGACCCGTCCAAACATATGCACGCTCACTGCAGCACAGCATACATGTATTTTCAAAGAGCAGTAAGGAGTAAACCGGATTGAATTTTAATCACCGGATCCTTCTTCCTCCCCCCACATTATTTGAGAGGGACAGCCGGTAGGCCCCCCATATACATAAGATAGGTAGCAAGTCCCATGATCAGCAGGTGGTGCATGCGAGAGGGCGGCTTCAAGCAAACTTACAGTACATTAGTCGGCTAATGAGTTTGAATGATTTAAAAAAAAAAAAAATGTTCATTATTTTTAATTAACTTCAAATTTTTTGGCTTTGAAAAATCAAAAATCAAAGTGACAATCCCAAATGTCTGCAGGCGATCGCCCGTAATCTTTAATAATGTAGACTCAGTTTATACTAAGATCAGGTAATATCAGCTCCATGTTTTTTCTGTGATGGACACTAAATCCAATATATTTATAATATCAACTCAGCTTCGGGGCTTAGAACATAGAATAGGTTTTAATGAAAAACAACATAGCGGAAAGGCGGGCGCCGGGAAAGGTGGAGGTCTATTACACAAGGTGTGCCGGATCGGGCCACCACCGAGACGCGTAGCATGGAATTAGGTATGCGATGGTTGATGCCGTGCCGAGATGTGGGCAATCGTATGCAGATGAACATGTCTCCCATAGTTGAATGCTTACTCTATACACAATGGCAACTTGTTAGGTAGAAATCAGTAAGAGGAGGCCGGAACGGGAGATTCTGAGCCAAGGAGCAGATGAATTGGATCTGTCACCTATAATAGGGTGTCGGATGTTGGGCGAAGGAGCTGAGAACGTTTATTTAACCGCTGGATGTGAAGCCGCGTCCCGTCTCCCGGACGAGAACCTTGTTTATTTCTTCCATCTAAGGCAGTAGAGCTGAAATAAATAGTCAGATATCTGGCCGAGCATTTAACCTTGTCGATGAGAAGAGGCTGGTGCTGCTTGGATAACTGCGTTTCTCAGTATCGCACACACACTGCATCCCAACAGACTAATGCGCGTGATTTACACCCACAACATCTATAAATGGGGCAGTTTACAACATAATTCATTCCAGGAAAACAATAGCACATATATTTTCTCAGGCTGCCTATACCAGAAACAACACTGGACCATTTTTTTTTTTTCATTTTTTTTTATTATTATACTTTTTGCAATTTTTTGTCTATATCATGTTTTATATTTTTTTAGACTAAATTTTAAAAAGTAACAATTTTTTTAAATTTTTTTTTTAATGAAGGGACCAAGCGCCACAAAACTTCTACGTTACATAAAAAGGGCAATATTAATATTGATACAAGGACAAGCTAGGATGATTTTGACTCTGGATTGCTACAGATTTATGGTTGGGATAAACCAAATAGCGAAGTCTAAAATCCCCCATATATAATATCTAAAATCAGGTGAATTGGCCGATGATCATATGCATGAATTGGGCCCCAGCCAGTATGTGTACAAGTCCAGATACAAAGTGCTACTGAGCGTGTGTAAGACAGAACAGGGAATATTTAGATCAGTGAGGTGAGGTGACAGGCTAGTCTAAAGAAATGTGTTTTAGGGCACACTTGAGCCTGTGGATGCTGGGCATTAACCGGATTGTCTGGGATAGTGCATTCCAGAAATCTGGTGCAGCACTAGAGAAGTCCTGGAGATAGGAGTGGGAGGCTTGGATTACATATACATGATATAATGCATATGGTGGCATCCACATACTCCTCCAATAGATGCTGTCAACAGGAGGTGGAAAGAAGAATCAAGCTTGTTGAATTTCAACTCCCAATTCTTTTGTTCTCTGGGAGAGAAGAGTCTGGCAACAGCTCTCTCAGAGAACTCAAGGGCACTTGGCTGATCTGAGCATTCTTGTGTATGAGGGAGTCAGGAGCGATAGCTGTCAGTTGAAGAATTCCTGTGACCAACAGCTTTCTAATGAGTCTAGGGGTCTTAAGGGTTTTTCAATCTTTTAACCTTCATAAGGTCATGTGGAGTTAGCTGCAGGAAAGTCTCCGATAGGAATAGCTGTCATATAGATGACTCCAATGCACTGTACCAAGGCAGTATATATAAAGTGTAGCCAGGGAAAAGTCGGAGCAGGTGGCGGTCTCTCACAATGGTAGACAGGCTGAAGGTAAGGGCAGGCAGCATCCATGTAAACATAATCAATAAATAAGCAAGGTCAATGCCAAGCGATGCAGTGTAGAAAACAAAAAGAAGACTATGGTGTGAGGATCAGGAGCGGACAATGTCCAGGAGTGGACCCTCTGAATCGCGGATCTGGAGCCCTTGGGCCGAGCACGCCAGGTGATAACCGACCCCTATACAGGGATCGTTAGGGACAGGACCGCAGGGGTCAAAACCGTGACAGCCGGAACCAAGAGGGACGGCTCGAAGGACAAGTAAGGATACAGGCGGACTGGAATGCAGGACAGAGTTTAGGGTACCTGAGCAGGGGGTACTGGAGGAGGAAGGATACCAAAAGGAGCAGCAGGAGAGAGAGGCTCAGAAGGCAAGGGAAGGCAGACGTGGAAGCCCCAGGGACAGGAATAGCAACAGACGGGCTGAGGACAGGGAACCAGCAAAACAAGAAATAGGCAAGGGGCTAGGACACCAGACGATAGACAGGAGGTAGCACGGACAGGACTAGGTGGAGGCAGACAGGAGGGACAGAAACGGAACGGAGGCTGAGACAAAGCTGACAGGAACCAAGGAAAAGACAAGACTAGAGAACTATAGTAGTACTATAGCGGCCAGAACAGTGCAGGAGCACCAAAGAATTACCAGGCCTCTTCCCCTTAAGGAAGACGCCTGAAATACCTTATACCCGGAAGTGGATCACCAAGGCCCTGCCCCTCAGCGACGCCCCCCGCCGAGTGAAGAGAGCAGTCGGCGCGCGCCCGCGACCTATGGGTGGCGCACAGGACCGCAGCAGAACGGGAGGGAGGATGGGTGGAGAAGCATAGGTGAGACGGGGCTGCGGCGGGTGCCGCCGCTGATGGAATATCGGCAGGCACGGCCGCCGGTGTTACATATGGCTACTGGGCATTGTCTCTGGAGAGAGGACTCCACGGGTATGTTCAGTCAGAGTTTTCAGACATGTATTTTGAAGTGGATCTGCTTATGCACATCAACAAAATGCACCTCAATATTTACTCAAATAGTGTTTGCAGAGGCTTTTAATGTGGATTTTGAACCAGATTTGCTTTAAAATTCCCGACAACAAAAACTCTGGATGAATTTACCCTAATGAGTCCGGGCCCTTCAAGATGCTAAAGCTCAGGGCATTTGCAAACACCATCAGTAGGGAAGCAACATCAGAAAGGAGAAAGCTGGGCAAAAAGGGGCCTGAGTGGTAGTTCAAAATGTAGATGAAGTACAAGATGTTGAGAATGGAGGACACAAGGGATAGGTCAGCAGATGAAAACATGACTAGAGATGAGCAAACATCGTCGGCTTCCTCCCTATTCGGCAAGCTATAGCGCTTACCGAAGAAGCTGCATCGGGAACCCGGAAACCTGGAGCGTTCCCGATGATCAGCTGTTCGGCTCCGCAGCTGCATGTGTCGCTCTCCATGCATGTATTGTCACTGTCACACAGCAGCGACACATGCAGCTGCGGTGCCAAACAGCTGATCATTGGGAGCTCTCCAGGTATGCGGGTTCCCGATACAGCTTCTTCAGTATGCGCTATAGCTTGCTGAATAAGGAGGGAGCCGACGATGTTCGTTCATCTTTTAACAAGACTACACCAGTCCTGACTTCATATATTGAAGAAGGATATCATCTGTAAACCCTTTCTGCCTGGATATGCTGACATTACTCAAACAGCAAATTGTTTCTTCACAGAAGAAGGGTGCGACCAATTGGATGTAGCAATCCTAAAAGCCGATATCAACCCTTTATTGTGCCTAGCAACATGACTTAGGATATAAATCAAACCAGACATTCTATTTGGAATCCCATATTTTGGGGTATTTGTCCCTCTTCAGTGCCAAGCAAGAGGTTTGATCTGGTTGTATGAGAGTCTGATGGTGGTCTAAGAGGTAACATCTCCTAGTGAAGAGTGCCAAGCTGACCTAAGGAGACTTTTAGGCCATCTAAATTTCAGGTCCTCTTCCTTTCTGAAGCAACAATTTGCATATTTAGTTTCCCAAAGGAGCATTGCATGGCCAAAAAGTCTCTTTACATCAGCTTAGCACTCTAAATAAGAAGATATATTACCTCTTAAACATCATTAGAGGCCTGTCACCTAGCCAAATCAAAATTGGTTTGCAAACATATGTCTGCAAATAAAATAATAGCCAAAACAGACATTCTAAGTCATGTGGCAAAGCTCATTAAAGGGTCAATATTTATTTTTAGGACTGGTGCATCCAATACGTGGCACTAGAGTTAAAGTGCTCTTCTTCTTTGAAGTGACAATTTGCAAATTTAATTTCCCAGAAGATAATTGAATGGCTTACTTATATAAAAATACTTCCATTTAGCTTCAATTACCGTATTTGGTTTTGCAGTGTAGATATATATATATATTTACAGTAAATCAGTATATTCAGGAGGAGCTGAAGGAATGTGGGGATAAATGGTTAAATACATCTGTACAGTATATGTGAATGTATTTTTGGATGATTTTTCTAGGAGATGTAGTGTTCCTGAATCTATAGCTGTGGTTGGTGACAGTGACAAATGAGTTGTGCTTGGATATACAGTACAGCCACTCAATTATCCAACATAGCTATGTTCTTTTCAACGCAAGTCCATTGAGAAGCTGAAATTGCATTTCACCCAATAAGGGTAACATAAAACGTCTGTAGTTACCAACAGGAGATCAAAATTCTAGAAAAATCTCTCCAGCTCCTCCTGTTCCACTGGGACAAGTGAGAGGCCGGAAGAATCACTGCATGAGTTTTCAGATATATGCATCACAGCAAAATTTTTCCAGTTCCTTCACAGCATGAGATCATAATGAAAAGTTGCTGAAAGTTGCAATGAACATTTAGATAAACGTTATAAAGAGTGGAGTTCACATATTTTGAAAAATGAAGTACAGTAGAATATTTCGGAGATGTTACCCTTACATGTCACTCCTCGCTCCAATACCTCGCATCTGTGTCCCTCTGCCGTGGACATGCCAATAAGGTCCCTTTTGACCTTGGCAGCTTATTCTAAGGGTCTCTAAATCTTTGTCATTTTCTGCTGGCCTGCTTCAGTTTTCATATTCATGATTCTCCACTTGCTTGGCCCCTTGGTTTTGTCGCTGCATCTCTGTACACCTCTGCAATTTGAATGTGAGGACTCTGGTGTCAGGTGTCCCAAGACCAGGGGCTCCCTAACGCTACGGCCACTCTAGCTCACCCTGCTACCCGGATAACTGCTGATGGTGAAGACACCGGTGTCACGTACCTTGCCATAGCTCCTGAATCCGCTCTCAGTCTGTACCCTACCCCCACCCAGGTAAGAGGGGAGTAGTAGTGTACTGTAGTACACCAACCAGACTATCAAGGTAATATGAACAAGGGTAACAAATAATAATAATCATACAAATGTACATATACGCACATAAACAGCAGATATAAACACCGGGGAGTGAGGGATGGGGTTAAACCAAAGTAGGAGAAGAAAGGGAAATATTGCACACACAAAACCTAGCAACGGTGACAGATAAACCCACCAAACGCCTTCTCCAATAACAACCACCAACAACCTCCAGCCATGCAACAAAAGCTACTCTGACAATGAATACTTGCCAGGGCTCAGATTATATAGAAGATGGGAGTGGCTAACAGTGAACAGCTGAGAGGCTTAATGCAGGAAGCTTCCAGAAGCTCTCAACTGAGCAGATTAACCCCTGCACTGCTACAAGAAACTTACACAGTTTAATATGAAGGTGAAGTGCTTCTAATCAGTGCAGGAGTAGGAGAAATCAGACGCTGCAGTCTTCTGGTTTTCTTCTGTTGTGGTAAACCTGTGACATTGACCTCTGCTCAGACTCCTTCTTCCATTTACGTCTATGACTTTCATGATCATCTCACTGATCATCTAGTTTTGACCTACAGCTTTCATTTGACTACCTTTCTGTGCATTATTGGCCAACAGAGCTTACTTTTTCATTCCTCGTATTCTAAGGGCCACTTCAGATTTTTGGTCAATGTGTGACCATTTTTATCATCATAGAATGGAATAGCAGTGTGCACACTTGCCTGCCACTCCATTCGTTCTTTGTGGGACTGTGGTAGTGCTGTACTTGGCTTTCTCCTGCAGTTTTATAGGGAATAAATGGAGTTGAAGTTGAGCGGTATGCACTGGCACTCCATTCTAACCGGGATGAAAATGATCCGTTTTGGCGATTGGTGAGTGTCCCGATCCTGTGGATAAAAAATAACTTCTTACTACTGGAATTCTGGCGGTCGGTGGGAGCAGCCAATCCGCTACCAGTCTAGAAGTTATCACTTATCCAATGGTTAGGTGATAACTTCTAACAAAAGAACACCCCTTAAAGCTTTACTAACATAAAACAGTAAACTTAGAAGGATAATTATATCCACATTATAGCTATGCGTAACAGCACTAAGTTTTGGGAGTAAATATATGTTCCAAAATTACAGACCATAATGCCTTGCAAGGTGGCCCAATTTCATCCTTTTCCACAGTGGTGGAAGGATATTATTTAATAGAGATGAGTGGATCGATCCGCGGATAATAAAAAATAATAAAACTTGCTCCTCACCATTTCCTACACTGCTGTAGCATTAGAGAGTGGTCTAACGTTATCACATCTCAGGGCATTCCGTCAGCTATGACATCTAGTGGATTATCATACATTGTATAGTGGTGGTCAGTACCTGGGTCATCATCGATCAGCGGTTACCAGTGGAGCACAGTCTGTACATCAGAGTCACTGGGTCTCTCTCTTCTGTAGCGTGTAAGCTCTTATGGTCATGAAGGTCCTCTCTCTCCAGTAGACTATAAGGGTGTGTGCACACTTTGCGAATTTGCCTGTGGAATTTTCTGCGCAGCTTCTGCATCTCTTGGCAGAAAACGCTGGTAAAAATCAGCACGGATTTGATGCGTTTTTGATGCTTTTTTTATTTTTTGTAAGCTAAATAAAGATCTATTATTTAACAAAAAAAAGAGTTGTGATGCCATTTCTTTGTCCAACCTCTTATTTTACATACTCCATTGAAGAATAATGTTTACAAAGAGAGATAGATAGATCAATATATCTATAGATAGATATATCTATAGATGGATAGATATATGTTTCGATAGATAGATATATGGATAGATAGATAGATGTTTCTATAGATGATATATAAAAGGAAAAAAGGAAAAAAAAGGAAAAAAAAAGAAAAAAGGAAAAAAAGGAAAAAAAAAGGAAAAATCTATAGGTGGATTAAACTCATTCTGGCAGTGTAGAATGAATAATTATAGTGCCTTTTTACAAAAATGATAATTTTATGGCACTTGTTGTTTTAAAATTTCTTATTATACGTGTGTGGTATAATTTCATTTTTATTCTCTTTTTTTCCAGAGAGACACAGCGCACACTCACCTAAAGGGGGAACAAGACCATATGGAGGATAAGTGCCTTATTTTTTCTTTAATTCTTCTTTATATTAATTTTGTTAATTTTTTCTTAATATTTTTCTCATGTGAAAACAATCTACGGCTAATGTTTAGAAACATGAAATAATCGTTAACAAATAATAAGGGCTTAAGTATAGGGATCGGATTGTACACATCCATCTGTGTGGACTTTGGTTGAGACACCTTGGTCCTGGCGGATTGAGGAGTCATCCGAAGATACCATTGGTGACAGGAGGTCGCCTGAGTAAGGGACCATCAGGTACACCAGGATGGTCAGAATGTGTTACAGTCCTCAGGCTCCGCAACGTAACTTAATATCTGGCATAAATACTTATGAGAAGGCTACACATTAGAGGAAGTTAAGTTTAATAAAACCGTAAACGTGTTGAGAGGAGTGAATGAGGAGTGGAGTACATGTAGCTCACAGTATAATTGTCTTACAAAATATGGCGCTGGAAAACATAAAACAGTGATGCGCGCAAGCGCAGGATGGAGCACAGAGAGTGATGGATGGTGAGCGATACACCGGAAGCTCATGTTATGTATGCCTCATCCAATATGGCGCTGAAGTGTCCAAAAAAATGAAGTGCGCACGCGCATTATAACATGAAAATGCCACACAATGAATATGATTGGCCGAATGGTTTTGCTGACGCGACGAGGTACAGACGCATGTGCAGTGGAAAACATTACACGCTGATAATGGCTAACCTGGCGTCCTCCATGTGTATCCATGTAACCCTAATAAAGTGAGTTTTACATATATGCATTTTTACACAGCTGCACTAACTTTGCAATGATGATTCAATTATTATTAACTGTGTATTTATGTACACTGTATAAGCAGCACTTTATACACAAGGCTCTTTTCTAAATGGAAATATTATGAAGTCAATGCACATTGAATGAAATTATGGAAAGTTTTAATATAACATATTATTTGCACTTTATGGAATAATTTGGAGCAATTGTTGTATTTCTATATATACTCACTGTTTTAATGGATTCACTGCTTGAGAAAGGCTCAGTATGAGCCGAAACGTCGCTTGCCATATGGGTCTGAATTAAAACCACATTTTTTTCACTTTCAAATGGAGTGCTGCCTTCCTTTTTTCTAATAGTTGGATTTTGGATCTATACATAGAAAAAAATCTGCGTTAGGTCGGGGTCACACTTGCGAGAAACTCGCACCAGTCTCGCACCACAATACTCGGCACTGCCGCCGGCACTCGGACCGGGAGCGTTCAGCTGCAGTGAAATACATGCAGCCGTACACTCCAGTCCTGAGTGCCGGCGGCAGTGCGGGGCATTGAGGTGCGAGGCTCGTGCGAATTTCTCAAAAGTGTGACCCCGGCCTAATGCAATATATTTTTAATTAAAAAAAAAATAGAAAAAAAATGGCGTCAGAGAGGGAAAGCCAGTGACTGGGGGCCAATGTTTATAGCCTGGGAAGGGGTTAATACCCATGGATCTTCCCAGGATATGAATATCAGCCCGCAGCTATCTGCATAGCATTTAGTGGCTATTAAAATAAAGGGACTCCCCCCAAAAAATGACGTTGGGTTCCCCAATAATTAATAGCCAGAAAGGCTATGCAGACAGCTGCTGCAGCTGCAGGCTGATATTCATAGCCTAGGAATAGCCTATGGATATTGCCCCCCCAGCTCCAAACCCCAGCTCCCAGCCGCCACAGAAATAGCGCATCTGTTAGATGCACCAATTCCGCCACTTAGCCTCTCTCTTCCCACTGCCGTGTAACGGTGGCATATGGGCTAATAAGGGGTTAAGGTCACCTTTGATTATAAGGTGACATTAAGCCCAGTTAATAATGGAGAGGGGTCAATAAGACACCTATCCATTACTAATCCTACAGTTATTAATGGGTTAAAAAATACACTGCCAGAAAAAAGCACTTTAATGAAATAAAACACCACACAGTTTTCCATCTTTTTATTGCATGCCTAATTCCCCAAAGCCATTGATCTCCTGTAAAAAATCTAAAATAATAAACACAAATACTCCCTGGTCCGATGTAATCCCTTTAATAACGAGTGTCCCATGACGATCTCCCCTATAGAGCAGTCCCATCAGTAGATGAGACCGCTCTATAGGGCCTCCAATGACACACTGACCGGAGATAACCCTCCCGGAGTGTATCATTGGAGTTAAGCCACTCACTTTACGGCACTACAGCGTGAGAAAATTCTCACACTGTGTTGCCGCAAGTGACAGGATGAGCTCAGATGACCTGTCGGCGGCAGAGTGATACAGTGCAGAGGATTATCTCCGTCACTGTATCACCGAAGCCCCTGGAGAGCGGTCCATCTGCTGATATGACAGCTTTCCACGGGAGATTGTCGTGGGACAATCATTATTAATTGGATTACGTCGGACACAGGGAGTATATTGTTTATTATTTTAATTTTATTTGCAGATGTTCGATGGCTTTGGGGATTATGTGTATATGGTAAGTACTATATGTGTAATATATGTGATTTTTTATTTTTAACATTCAACACATTAGCCGGATGATGGGACTACTACTTTCGCATGATTGGCTAATGGTGTCACTGTAGCAGGCATAGCCACATCGGACTAGTAGTCCCATTGGATGATGCCTGCCTACACACAGACATACACATACACACATCCCGCAGACCCACACACAGCCCCGCAGACCCTTGCACACAGACACAGATTCACTCAGACACTGGCACACACACATACACGCACACCCCTGCACACACAGACACGCACATAGTCTCCGCTCACACACTTCCCTCCTCCCGATCTGCAGCGTTTCTAGCACCCACATCCGCAGCAAATCCGCAGATCTTTTTTACATCTATGGTTTTGCTGCAGATGTGCCTGACTCAATGGAGGTCAATGGATACAGAAACGCTGCAGATCCGCAAAAAGAATTGACATGCTGCAGAAAAAAACGCTGCAAATCTGCGCAGATTTTTCCACAGCATGTGCACAACAAACCTCCATTTCCCATATATAAACATTGGCTGTGCACTACACTGCGGATTTGATGCAAATCCGTGTGGCCAAAAATGATGCGGATCCGCATATAAATCTGCAACGTGTGCACACAGCCTAATATATGATCACTGGGGTCCTCTACTGTAGAGTATAAGCTCTTATGGTCAGCAGCGTCCTCTCTCTTTCCTGTACTGTAGAGTGTAAACTCTTATGGTCAGCGGGGTCCTCTCTCTCTCCTGTAGAGTGTAAGCGCTTATTGTCAGCGGTGTCCTCTCTCTTTCCTGTAGAGTGTAAGCTCTTATGGTCAACGGGGTCCTCTCTCCTGTAGAGTGTAAACTCTTATGGTCAGTGGGGTCCTCTCTCTTTCCTGTAGAGTATAAGTTCTATAGGAGAGAGAGAGGATCCCACGAACCCTAAGAGTATAAGCTCTTATGGTCAGTGGGGTCCTCTCTCTTTCCTGTAGAGTATAAGTTCTATAGGAGAGAGAGAGGATCCCACGAACCCTAAGAGTATAAGCTCTTATGGTCAGTGGGGTCCTCACTCACTCTCCTATCGAGTATAAGCTCTTATGGTCAGTGGGGTCCTCACTCACTCTCCTATCGAGTATAAGCTCTTATGGTCAGTGGCGTCCTCTCTCTCCTATAGAGTGTAAGCTCTTATGGTCAGTGGAGTACTGACTCTCCTAAAGAGCATAAGCTCTTATGGTCAGTGGGGTACTCACTCTCTCTCCTAAAGAGTATAAGCTCTTATGGTCAGTGGGGAGTAGTGTTATAGAATAATGTGTTATGTTTGATAAAAAATGCTGCATTTTATCGTTATGGCCGGTTTGTGTCTCGATTCTCCTGGAGGGTCTGCCTCAAGGCAGTTCCTGGGATTGAGGAGGTCTGTCCACTAGGGGAACCGTTATAAAGGAGGCCGCTCCTGGAGATTGGGGAGGTCTGTCCACTAGGGGAACCATTATAAAGGATAGGGATATAGTTTGCATCACATAGGTGTGACGTCCGCCTGCGGGTCTGGGCTGCAGCCAGGCAACACCCCGAGAAACACTGATACCCTTTACCCCTATACAGGGATCTGGATTTATAGCAGAGCCCAGGAGGCGCTGTCTGAATAGGAGCAGTGACCAGAGCAGGACGGTCGCCAGAAAGGTGTTCCAATACAGGACACAAACGTGGAGATATGCGAGTCTAAACCAGTCGGGCAGCAATGGTACAAAAACGGTAGACAGAAGCAGAGTCAGATTCAGGCCGAGAGTCATAAACCAGGAGAGTAGCAGAGGTACAGAATCGTTAGGCAGAAGCAGAGTCAGATTCAGGCCGAGAGTCATAAACCAGGAGAGTAGCAGAGGTACAGAATCGTTAGGCAGAAGCAGAGTCAGATTCAGGCCGAAAGTCATAAACCAGGAGAGTCACAGAGGTACAGAATCGTTAGGCAGAAGGAGAGTCAGAAGTCCAGGCCAAAGTCAGTCAGTCAGAAAGCAATTCACACAGTAACACACAGGGGAACCAAGAATATATCTGGCGGCTTGCAAGACCAGTCCCAAGGTATTTCAGGGATCAGGTCACCCCTCATAGGTTCCTGGACTGATGATGTCATCAGTACCGCCCCCAGGACCAGGCCAGATGGAGATGCAGTAACCTCTTGATGACTGACAGAGGGGTGGAGCCTGCGTCCACCAGATGCCTGCGCAGGTGCCCTTACTCTGTCAGCACCATAACTCCCGGGCGAGCCATGGCGCCTCCTAGTGACCGCGACAGGAGCAGCAGACCCAGAATTTAACGGCGTCTCCTAGAGGCTAAAGCCGGGACAGTAGGCTCTGAGCCTGACGTGACAGAACCACGGCCCTGTCCAGTGGCCGAGGCAGGAACAGCCGTCCCTGAGTCTGACGATAAAGTGGCGGTCCGGCGCCTCCTAGAGGCCGCGACCGGAACAGCAGGCCCTAAGTCTGGCGGAAACGTGACAGTACCCCCCCCTCCAAGAGGGGCCTCCGGACCCTCAAAACCCGGTTTATCAGGGTGAAGGAGGTGAAACCTTCTAATCAACCCCTTGGCATGAATGTCACTAGCGGGGACCCAGGACCTCTCCTCTGGGCCATAGCCTTTCCAATGAACTAAATATTGCACAGACTTTCTCACTAAACGGGAATCAAGGATGCCCTGGACTTCGTACTCCAAGGCACCCTTGACCAAAACTGGAGGAGGAGGGGACTGGACGGGATGAATTGGGGAGCGGTACACCTTGAGAAGGGATTTGTGGAAAACATTAGGAATTTTAAAAGACTGAGGGAGCCTTAAACGAAAGGCTACCGGGTTAATTACTTCTAATATCTCGTAGGGACCAATAAACCTGGGCCCCAGTTTGGCAGATGGCACCTTAAGCTTAATGTTTCTGGTAGACAGCCAAACTTTGTCCCCAACTCCTAGGTGCGGCCCCGTGGACCTCCGTTTATTTGCGGCCGAAGCCTGCCTGACCTGGGACCCTTTCAAGTTTGTGTTCACCTCCGACCAGATTGTCCTTAAGTGACGTATGGAATTCTCTACTCCCGGAAGCTCCGACATCTTGGCCGAAAATGAACCAAAACGTGGGTGCAAACCATGATTGCCGAAGAATGGGGTGGTTTTGATAGATTCCTGGTACTGGTTATTTAGAGCGAACTCAGCTAATGGGAGATGTTCCGCCCAATCAGACTGATGTTCCGAGACATAGCAGCGAAGATATTGCTCTAGAGCCTGGTTGGTACGCTCCGTTTGACCATTGGTCTCAGGGTGGTAAGCGGAGGAGAAGGATAATTCAATACCAATACGTTTGCAGAATGCTCTCCAGAATTTGGAAACAAACTGGGTACCTCAGTCGGACACAATATTCTCTGGAGCGCCATGCAGCCTTATTACATGAACAATAAACAACTTACTCAGAGTTTCTGAATTAGGTAATCCAGAGAGGGGAACGAAATTACATTGCTTACTGAACCTGTCCACCACCACCCAGATACATGTCTTCCCCTCTGAGGGTGGTAGGTCAGTAATGAAGTCCATGGAGATGTGGGTCCATGGACTCTCTGGAGCGGGCAAGGACTGGAGCCAGCCGGCAGGCCGATTGTGAGGGGACTTGGCGCGAGCACAGATTTCACAAGCTAGTACATAATCCTTGCAGTCCTTAACTACCGTTGGCCACCAAAAACTCCTAGTCACAAGCCTGGCGGTATTATTGACCCCAGGATGGCCTGCCAGGACGGAGTCGTGCGACTCCTTCAGAACTTGTAGGCGAAACGGCGCTGGAACAAACAATTTCTGGGGGGGCGTCGAGTCAGGGGCTGGTTCTGGGGACCTACGGATCTCCTCCAGAAGGTCCAGAGACACAGCCGACACAACAATACCATTGGCCAGTATTGGAACTGGCTCCGAGTCCTCAGCCTGTGAGGGGCAGAAACTTCGAGAGAGAGCATCAGCCCTCACATTTTTGGTACCAGGACGAAAGGTTATTAAGAAATCAAACCTAGAGAAGAACAAGGCCCACCTCGCTTGTCTAGGATTTAATCTTTTAGCTGACTCCAGGTAAGTCAGATTCTTGTGATCTGTAATCACAGTGATCTTATGTTTGGCGCCTTCGAGGAAGTGGCGCCATTCCTCGAAGGCCCATTTGATCGCCAATAACTCCCGATTACCTATATCGTAATTCTTCTCAGTGGCAGAGAATTTGCGGGAGAAAAAGGCACATGGGCGAAGCTGAGTGAGTGATGCAGTGCCTTGCGACAGCACTGCTCCAACTCCGACCTCAGAGGCGTCCACCTCTACAATAAACGGGCGGTCCAGATCAGGCTGAACCAAAACTGGGTTGGCTACAAAGCACTCTTTTAACGTAGCAAAAGCCTGAATTGCCTCAGGGTTCCAATTGGTCACGTCTGCCCCTTTTCGGGTCAAATCCGTGAGTGGTTTAGCAATTTCGGAGAAACCCCTGATGAATTTTCGGTAATAATTTGCAAACCCTAAAAATCGCTGCAGCGCTTTTAGCGACTTGGGTTGCACCCAAGTTTTAATAGGTTGGATCTTGGCAGGATCCATACGGAAGCCTGTGCTTGAAACCACATATCCTAAAAATTGTACCTCCTCCGCAAAAAAAACACATTTCTCCAGTTTAGCAAACAGGGAGTGTTCTCGCAGTCTCTGCAGTACAGAGCGAACGTGCTGAGCATGTGTCACAGGGTCAGCAGAATAAATCAAAATGTCATCTAAATACACGACGACATACACCCCACAAATGTCCCTGAAAATGTCATTTACAAAGTGCTGGAACACGGCAGGTGCGTTACTGAGTCCGAAGGGCATTACCAGGTACTCAAAGTGGCCAAGAGGGGTATTAAAGGCTGTTTTCCACTCATCCCCGTCTCTTATGCGGACTAGATTGTATGCCCCCCGGAGGTCCAGTTTAGTAAACCAACGGGCTCCCATTAGCTGATTAAAAAGATCAGGGATGAGTGGAAGCGGGTACTGGTTCTTTACAGTGATTGCATTCAATTCCCGGTAGTCAATGCAGGGTCTGAGACCACCATCTTTCTTTTCTACAAAGAAGAAGCCAGCTCCAACTGGTGAAATGGACGGTCTAATAAACCCCTTTTTTAAGCTATCAGCTATGTACTCGTTCATAGCCTGACACTCTGGACCTGAGAGATTAAATATTCTCCCTTTTGGGAGACGGGCATCTGGAATCAGATCTATAGGGCAATCATACTTTCTGTGAGGGGGTAGCTTTTCAGATTTTGCAATAGAAAAGACATCCTCAAAATCTCTGAAGGCAAACGGTATGTGGAGGGGTTTAACTTTAACTTGGTTTACTGTTAGCGACATGCAGTTTTCCTGACAGTGTGAACTCCAGCGTATAACATCGCCTAGGTGCCAGTCGATGACTGGATTATGCTGGCGTAGCCATGGCATCCCCAAAATGACTGCAGCAGACAAATTATCCATCACAAAAAATGACATAACCTCGGTATGCAATGCTCCCACCGACATAGTGATTTTGTCAGTAACAAATTTAACCCCCTCCTGGACAATAGATGTGCCATTAATAGCCGTAGTTTTTATAGGGGCATTAAGTCTTAATAGGGGTACACCGAGACTTTTAGCAACCAAAGAATCCATAAAATTCCCTTCAGATCCACAATCCACATATGCGTTCACACACTGAGATTTCTGACCAAAAGAAAGGGCAATAGGCAATAAAACTTTAGCCGCATCTGCGGGCAATACCTGTGCCCCTGGGCAACCATAGCCAGAGTTGCCCAGAGGCCGATGTCTCAGTAGTATGGATCTCTGACGCTCAGCTCTCTCTCTGAAGGCTCCAGACTGCAGCATACTGGTGCAGGAAGATGAAAGTGCTCCTTCAGGCTGTGCACTGAACCAGGTGTTTAGGCCAGAAATCAGTTCAGTCAGAAGAAGGGAGAGAAAAAAAAAGTTCAGGGAGACTGCTTTTGTATATGCTGGATATATACACAAGAAGCAGTTTTTTTTTATATGGCCGGATATAATGTGACGTCCGCCTGCGGGTCTGGGCTGCAGCCAGGCAACACCCCGAGAAACACTGATACCCTTTACCCCTATACAGGGATCTGGATTTATAGCAGAGCCCAGGAGGCGCTGTCTGAATAGGAGCAGTGACCAGAGCAGGACGGTCGCCAGAAAGGTGTTCCAATACAGGACACAAACGTGGAGATATGCGAGTCTAAACCAGTCGGGCAGCAATGGTACAAAAACGGTAGACAGAAGCAGAGTCAGATTCAGGCCGAGAGTCATAAACCAGGAGAGTAGCAGAGGTACAGAATCGTTAGGCAGAAGCAGAGTCAGATTCAGGCCGAGAGTCATAAACCAGGAGAGTAGCAGAGGTACAGAATCGTTAGGCAGAAGCAGAGTCAGATTCAGGCCGAAAGTCATAAACCAGGAGAGTCGAAGAGGTACAGAATCGTTAGGCAGAAGCAGAGTCAGATTCAGGCCGAGAGTCATAAACCAGGAGAGTAGCAGAGGTACAGAATCATTAGGCAGAAGCAGAGTCAGATTCAGGCCGAGAGTCATAAACCAGGAGAGTAGCAGAGGTACAGAATCGTTAAGCAGAAGCAGAGTCAGATTCAGGCCGAAAGTCATAAACCAGGAGAGTCGCAGAGGTACAGAATCGTTAGGCAGAAGGAGAGTCAGAAGTCCAGGCCAAAGTCAGCCAGTCAGAAAGCAATTCACACAGTAACACACAGGGGAACCAAGAATATATCCGGCGGCTTGCAAGACCAGTCCCAAGGTATTTCAGGGATCAGGTCACCCCTCATAGGTTCCTGGACTGATGATGTCATCAGTACCGCCCCCAGGACCAGGCCAGATGGAGATGCAGTAACCTCTTGATGACTGACAGAGGGGTGGAGCCTGCGTCTACCAGATGCCTGCGCAGGTGCCCTTACTCTGTCAGCACCATAACTCCCGGGTGAGCCATGGCGCCTCCTAGTGACCGCGACAGGAGCAGCAGACCCAGAATTTAACGGCGACGTGACAGACCGGCGTCTCCTAGAGGCTAAAGCCGGGACAGTAGGCTCTGAGCCTGACGTGACAGAACCACGGCCCTGTCCAGTGGCCGAGGCAGGAACAGCCGTCCCTGAGTCTGACGATAAAGTGGCGGTCCGGCGCCTCCTAGAGGCTGCGACCGGAACAGCAGGCCCTAAGTCTGGCGGAAACGTGACAATAGGGTAGTATACAGTTAACAGCTTGGGATTGGCCGACTATTTCGGAGGGGTTAGATCAGTTATTAAAGGAAACACTTCCTGCTTTAGTCAGTCAGGTTGAGAGCCAAATGTGTGAGTGGAGTGTAAAGGAAATGCTATTGACAGCGTGCTACAGATTCCAAGAAAGCGGATGCACAAGAGGTGAAAGAGTCCGGTCAGCACAAGTCTCCAAACAATATGAGGACACATCTTAAGCTACGTAAGGACGCCGGGGAAATCTTGGGTCTAGGGCCTGTAAGAGGTATTAAGTGCCATACCTCTGTCTCGCCTGTGAGGAAGATGTGGGCAGGTTGTCAGCCTTATACTGAGGCTACAGAAGCAAGGACTGGTGAAAACTATGTGCAGATGGGTAAGGTAATGGCTAAATGACAGGAAACAAAGAGTTGTCATAAATGGTATGTTCTTTAAATAGCAAATAGTCAGCAGTGGGGACCGCAGGGATCTGTACTGGGAGCAGTGGGGATTGCAGGAATCTGTACTGGGAGCAGTGGGGATTTCAGGAATCTGTACTGGGAGCAGTGGGGATTGCAGGAATCTGTACTGGAAGCAGTGGGGACTGCAGGGATTTGTTCTAGGACCGATTCTTTTTAACCTCTCTATTAATTTTCTTGTGGACTGAGAGTAAACTGTCAGTCTTTGCTGATGACACCAAACTATGGAGCACACTCGGACTGGGTGACGGTTAGCAGTGGGGTACCACAGGGGTCAGTATTGGACCCGCTTTTTTTAACATATTTATTAATGACCTTGTAGGGGGCATAGAGAGTAGAATTTCAATATTTGCAGATGACACTAAACTCTGCAGGGTAATCAATACAGAGGAGGACAATTTTATATTACAGGTGGATTTACGTAAACTAGAAGCTTGGGCTGCTAAATGGCAAATGAACTTTAATGGGGATAAATGTAAGGTCATGCACTTGGGTAGAACAAACAAGATGTATAATTATGTGCTTAGGCTATGTGCACACGGTGCGGATTCTGCTTTGGATCCGCAGCGTTTCAGGCTCTGCAGGTCCGCAGCAGTTTCTGTTGCGTTGCACAGTACCATTGTTTTCAATGGTAATCTGAAAAACGCTGTGCACATGCTGCGGATTTTTCTGCACGGATTTGCTGTGGGTTCAAATCCGCAGCATGTCAATTCTTTGTGCGGACTCCGCTGCGGTTTCACACCTTCTCCATTGTAGAGGTGTGAAACCGCAGGGCTAAACCCAGGGCCGCCATCAGGGCATGACAGCCCTTACTGCTGCATGGGGCCCGGTGAATAGCAGTACAGTTCAGGGGCCGCAGATCAGGGGCCCCGCTCCTGTGCTGCCAGTCATCGGGCCCCAAGTGTGCATCATAGGGGCGCTGGGCGGGCCCCAAGTGTGTGCTGTGGCCGGGCCTGCAGTGCACACATCAGCAAAGCCGCCACAGCACCCGACATCCGAAAGTTAGAGAAGTGCTGAAGGACCTGTGGTGACCATCATTATCACAGGGCTTCAGCATTGATCAGCTCCGCCCCCTGATCACATGACGATGACGTCACCACAGGTCCTTTTAGCTCACACAGCAGCAGCTCCATCTTCACCGCAGGAGCGAGGTCAGGTAAGAAGAAAGTTTTTATTTTATTTTATTATTGAAAGGGGCAATATGTTTCCCTGGCAGAATGGAGACACAGGGGCAGGATTGGAGACACACAGGGGCAAATATGTAGACAGGGGGCAGGATTGGAGACACACAGGGGCAAATATGGAGACAGGGGGCAGGACTGGAGACACACAGGGGGCAAATATGGAGATGGGGCAGGATTGAGACACACAGGGGGCAAATATGGAGATGGGGCAGGATTGAGACACACAGGGGCAAATATGGAGACAGGGGGCAGGATTGGAGACACACAGGGGCAAATATGAAGACAGGGGGCAGGGTTGGAGACACACAAGGGCAAATATGGAGACAGGGGCAGGATTGGAGACATACAGGGGCAAATATGTAGACACGGGGCAAAATGCAAGACATGGGGGCAAAATGCAAGACATGGGGTAGAATGCAAGACATGGGGGCAGAATGCAGACATGGAGGCAGAATGCGAGACATGGGGCAGAATGCAGACATGGGGCAGAATGCGAGACATGGGGACAGAATTGGAGACATGGGTGCAGATTACAGACATGATAGGGGCAGAATGCAGACATGATAGGGGCAGAATGCAGACATGATGAGGGCAGAATGGACATGGGTGCAGAATGCAGAACGTGGGGGCAGAATACAAGACACAGGAGGGGGCAGAATGCAATACATGGAGGCAGAATGCAATACATGGAGGCAGAATGCAATACATGGAGGCAGAATGCAAGACATGGAGGCAGAATGCAATACATGGAGGCAGAATGCAATACATGGAGGCAGAATGCAAGACATGGGGGCAGAATGCAATACATTGGGGCAAAATGCAAGACATGGGGGCAGAATGCAAGACATGGAGGCAGAATGCAAGACATGAAGGCAGAATGCAAGACATGGGGGCAGAATACGAGACATGGGGGCAGAATGTGACAGTAAGACACAGGAGGGGGAAGAATATGACAGTGAGACACAGGAGGGGGCAGAATGTGACAGTGAGACACAGGAGGGGCAGAATGCGAGACATGGGGGCAGAATGCGAGTCATGGGGGCAGAATGCAAGACATGGGGGCAGAATGTAAGACATGGGGGCAGAATGCAGACATGGAGGCAGAATGTGAGACACGGGGTCAGAATGGACATGGGGCATAATGTGACAGTAAGACACAGGAGGGGGCAGAATGTGACAGTGAAGCACAGGAGGGGGCAGAATGTGAGGCACGGGGCAGAATGTGACAGTAAGACACAGGAGGGGGCAGAATGTGACAGTGAGACACAGGAGGGGCACAATGCGAGTCATGGGGGCAGAATGCGAGTCATGGGGGCATAATGCAAGACATGGGGCAGAATGCAAGACATGGGGCAGAATGCAAGACATGGGGGCAGAATGCAAGACATGGGGGCAGAATGTGAGACATGAGGGCAGAATGCAGGACGTGGGGGCAGAATAAAAGACATGGGGGCAGAATGTAAGACATGGGGGCAGAATGCAGACATGGGGGCAGAATGTGACGGTAAGACACAGGAGGGGGCAGAATGTGACATTGAGACAGGAGGGGGCAGAACGTGAGACATGGGGGCAGAATATGACAGTGAGACACAGGAGGGGGCAGAATGTGACAGTGAGACACAGGAGGGGGCAGAATGTGAGACATGGGGGCAGAATGTGACAGTGAGACACAGGAGGGGGCAGAATGTGACAGTGAGACACAGGTGGGGCAGAATGTGACAGTGAGACACAGGAGGGGGTAGAATGCGAGACACGGGGGCAGAATGACCATGGGGCAGAATGTGAGACACGGGGTCAGAATGGACATGGGGCATAATGTGACAGTAAGACACAGGAGGGGGCAGAATGTGACAGTGAAACACAGGAGGGGGCAGAATGTGAGGCACGGGGGCAGAATGTGACAGTAAGACACAGGAGGGGGCAGAATGTGACAGTGAGACACAGGAGGGGGCAGAATGTGACAGTGAGACACAGGAGGGGGCAGAATGTGAGACACGGGGCAGGATGGGAGACACATGGTGCAGGATGTATACGATGTAGACAGATGGGGCAGGATCTGGAGATCATGTGGGGGCAGAATGGATACTCATCAGGGCAGGATGAGAGAAAATATGGCTGGAGCCAAGATGGGGGATATTATTACCATAGGGGCTAATTAAGTGATATTATTACTGCAGTGATGTATTTATTTTATTTTTTTGAGGATACTGTTTTAAATGGGGGGAGGTTCTGTTACTGTGCAGAGTGACACTATGTTACCTTTTTTTCTTCATCTGGTGTAGTGTAGAAGTTGGGGAAAAAATTAAGTAATGTGTTCTGCAAGTGGAGCTCTAAATAACTGTGTTATTTCCTGCAGAGATGAGCCCTGGCTGGAAGACGTGATGGCGATCTGTGCTGGATGAAAGATGAAAAGCAAAGATGAAGGACTTTACCTAGATACGTCACTGGTGAGTCAGTGTGTTACCTGTGCAATGACACTATACACTATATACAGAGTGCCTTTGTACAATGTCACCAGTGATCACTGTATTACCTGTACACTGGCACTATATACAGAGGTCCTGTGCATAATGTCACCGGTGATCACTGCATTACCCGTACACTGACACTATATACAGAGTTCATGTGTATAATGTCACTGGTGATCACTGTATTACCTGTAAACAGACACTACATGCTAAGTACAGATCTCATGTGTAGTATAATGGCACTTATGGTGATAGTAATATGTTTTTTTATTAATGATCAGTATTGTAGTATCCAGTCACCATGTGCTGGTAATATGTGGTCTGGTCATGGTGCGGTGGTATTTGTCCCTTGTATGTGCTATTAATCTGTCACTGGTGGTAATATGTGGTCTGGTCATGGTGTGGCTGTATTTATTCCTTGTATGTGGTATTATTGGTCACCATGCGGTGGTAATATGGTGTCTGGGCATGGTGTGGTGGTATTTGTCCCTTTGGATGTGATATTATTGGTCATTTTAAAAATTGAAAAATAAAAAATATACCTAAATTGTATTGGATATTTTAGCAAATGTTTAATAGGTTAGAGTAGAGTAGGGCCCGGCCAAAAGTGTCTATCTTGTCGTGGTGGCAGATTTAAAAAATCTTTTGGCCATAACAAGAGCTGCTGGTTATGTGTGTGATCTGGAGATGGGAACTGTTAATGTGTGATTGGTGAGAAGTGGAGTTTTTCCAAGAGAGAACGGTCGGGCTGTGGACAGTTCGAGGGGTGGAGGGCGGGGCTGGGGTGGAGCCTGGGCAGAGTCTCAAGGGGGCCCCGAAAATTTTGCCAGTATGGGGCCCCGAAATTCCTAGTGGCAGCCCTGGCTAAACCATAGGCTAATCCGCAGGTAAACTGCAGGTCTGTTGACCTGAGATTTTACCTGCGGATTTTTAGAAATCCGCGCGGAAAAATCCGCAGGACCAAAATCTACGTCTGCACATAGCCTTAATGGTAAAACACTGGCCAAAACTGTCACTGAAAAAGACCTGGGTGTATGGGTGGATGACAAACTCACATTTAGTGGCCAGTGTCAGGCAGGTGCTGCAAAGGCAAATAAAATAATGGGATGCATTAAAAGAGGCATAGATGCTCATGAGGAGAGCATAATTTTACCTCTATATAAGTCACTAGTGCGACCACACTTAGAATACTGTGTACAGTTCTGGCCTCTGATGTATAAGAAAGACATAGCTGAACTGGAGCGGGTGCAGAGAAGAGCGACCAAGGTTATTAGGGAACTGGGGGGTCTGCAATACCAAGACAGGTTATTACACTTGGGGCAATTTAGTTTGGAGAATCGAAGGCTTAGGGGTGATCTTATTACAATGTATAAATACATGCGGGGACAGTACAAAGACGTTTCTAATGATCTTTTTACTCTTAGACCTGTGACGGGGACAAGGTGGCATCCTCTACATCTGGAGGAAAGAAGGTTTAAGCATACTCACAGACGCGGATTCTTTACTGTAAGAGCAGTGAGACTATGGAACTCTCTGCCATATGATGTTGTAATGAGTGATTCCCTACTAAAATTTAAGAAGGGACTGGATGCCTTTCTTGAAAAGTATAATATTACAGGGTATATACACTAGTTTCCTTGATATTGTGTTGATCCAGGGAGCTAGTCTGATTGCCGTATGTGGAGTCGGGAAGGAATTTTTTTCCCCAATGTGAAGCTTACTGTTTGCCACATGGGTTTTTTTTTGCCTTCCTCTGGATCAACATGTTAGGGCAAGTTAGGATAGGATATGGGTTGATCTAGATGGACTTAAAGTCTTCCTTCAACCTTAATAACTATGTTACTATGTAGGATTATAAAATCTGAACTTGACATTACAATATTGCAAAACAATCTGGATAAGATGGCTGAATGGGCAAACACTTGGAAAATGATGTTTAATGTAGATAAATGTAGAGTAATCCTATTGCTGCATATAGATTAAATGGAAATATACTCAGGACTACAGAACAGGAGGACTTGAGTATTCTGGCTACAAGTAAGCTGAGGAGCAGCACTCAATGTCAAGCAGCAGCTGCAAAAGCAAATAAGATTTTAGGATGTATAAAAAGAGAGATAAAATCCCGCGATCCCATCATATTATTACCACTTTATAAATCACTAGTGAGGCCACATCTAGAATATGGGATCCAGTTTTGAGTTCCACATTTTAAAAAGGATATTCAGAAGCTAGAGTCAGTTCAAACAAGGGATGGAAGGTCTCTCATATGGTGAAAGGTAGAAAAAGTGGGCCTTTTTTAGCTTAGAAAAAAGACGCCTCAGACGGAATCACATTTATATGTATAAAGATATGTGTGGCCAGTACAAAACACTGGCACATGACACATTGCTTCCAAGGACCATACTAAGGACCAGTGGGCACTCATTACAGGTGGAAGAAAGGGTTCTTTACAGTTAGAGCAGTCAGACTGTGGAATGCCCGACCACAGGAGGTAGTAATGGCAGACACTATAGCAGCTTTTAAAAAAGGGCTGGATGATTTCCTTGATACACATAACATTGTGGGTTACAGTTAAATTAGTGACGAAAAGTACAATTGGTGGAGAAAGGTCTTTTTTCAACCTATGCAACTATGTAAAGGGAAGGATGGTGTGCCTCAGGGAAGCTGTTTTAACAAATAGAAGGTCCCTGGTACCAACACGAGCTGTTGAGGCGGGGGCAGGAAGGGCAGAAAAGAGTCAATGACTGGTAGTACACTGGACAAAGGGAGCATCATCCGGAGGGGATTCTGTCTCATTCTGTGTGCCGCAACCGAATGTATTCGAATTTGTATATACGAAGAAATAGTAGTGGCACTCACCGGTCCTTTAATATCCACAGCGATCTAGGTTTGGGTGTGGATACACAAGGAGCTCACATATACCTCGAACCAAACCCATCTTTAAGGCTGTGAGAGAGTGACATGTATTTTGGTGAAAAAACACTTTCAGCCAGAAGAGACAGTCAGGAAGAAGCAGTCAGGAGAGCGTTAAAAAGCTTTTACTATGTAATGAAACTAAGTAAGAAAGGACATTCAAATTGCTTCAATTTTGTAGGAGGCAAATATAATCGCCCAGTGTATTAAAACATGTGCAAATACAATAAAACTACATTACGCCCTTGGAATGCTTACAGAATAGTAATAGAATGGTGCGGTTTAATTTTTAGCCTAGCAATTTTATTGTGCTGATTAATTAAGGCCTGCAACATTAATTAAATAGCAAAAGAAACTCTTGTATAATTTTCTGATATACAGATTGTACTGTTAAGATCAGTGCTTGTTGTAGATAAAATCTGTGGTGTTATTTTATGCTAATAAAATAATAATAGAGTGCGTGAATATATCCTATATTGCAATGTCGTGCTAGATGCTACAGACGTAGGTGCACATAGACAAGAGTGGGGCCCGATCCGCAGATAAACTAGACCCCCCCCCTATTCCAGATCCTGGGGTTAATGTCCTCCACCAGACCGTTTCTATGTCCTTTGGCCAATAGGCCAATATCCCGCAGTTACTTTTTGGACAAAAGAGTTTTGCACTGGTTCCTACCACCCAGTACAAATGAGGATGAAACCCAAACCTCCTTTGAAGGTTTTCTATAGTTGCGGCATAGTCTGCCATTGTCTGTGAATATTGGCTACTATGGTCTTGGCTCACATAGCCACTAATGATCAGTGGATTGTAGCAATGTTTTCTAGAGAAGCAAGGTGAGAAACCAGTTCTTTAAACTTAAAGCCAGCCATTGAGTTGTGCAAGAAGTTGTGATCGCAGTCTTATATCCAAGAAGTATCATTTCTTCTTGTGGAGATTGACATGCTAAGCATGCCAAGATGCTCCTCTGGGAAATATGCAAATTCTCTCTTCAGAGAGGAAGAGGACTAGAACTCTAGTGCCACCTATTGGAAGTAGCTTTCCTAAAAGTCAATGTCGACCCTTTAACAAGCCTTGTTACATGACTTGGGATGAGAGCCAAACCAGAATCTCAATTTGCAGGCGGTGTAGAAGCTGGTACCCAGATGTAGCGGTGCTGGGTGTGTTGGCGCAAGAATCAATGGAGGACACCAGGGCTTGTAGTTCCAAAGCTTTACTCACAGTCTGTAGTACACACAGGTGCCGGCCTCCGTGCCATGTCCTCCGGGTCAGGGACTCAGTAAACCTCCAGGCAAGATGGAATGCTCCCTTCCAACGCTCCGCCAACATGTGCCTTTCTGAACGTCTCCTCTTATAGCGCCTTTAAGTGTGAAGATCTCCTAGTACTGAGTTACACTGGAGTTCCTCCTAACAGATGTTCCCAACAACTCTGCTTGTACGGCAGACAGCTGTAGCCTGCTTCGGGGACTCCTTACTCCTGAGTCCCGGCTCTCTATCCGTGTTGCTGTTGTGCCCCCAAGTCTTAGATGGGAGTAGTGCATTTACAGCCCACTACTCCACCGGTGTCTGCTGCAGAACCATTAGTGTCCATACAACCTCGGGGACCGGCCCCGGCCTTGCGCTTAGATCTTCTAGGCAGGGTTCCTCTTCTAACCCACGTTCTCTGTGTTCTCTTATTCTCCTACATTCCGTACTTGTCTTTCTTTCCTATGGAAGCTCAGGCTTCAGTTCAATGTCTTTCTCCTTCTTTCCTTTCCCATGCCAGCAGACCCGGGTCACTCAGGTCTGCTGCATCACTCCTTCCTCGATCCCTCTCTCAGGGATCTTCTTTCCTCACTCCTCTCTGAGTGAATGACTGACTGACCTAAATCCTAAACCTTCCCACTCTTTTATGTATTCTCAACTCCACCCACCTCCCAGCACGTTTCGTGTTCCAAGCAGGGAGCCACCAAAGGTGCTCTGCTACACTCTAAGCAAGGAGCCGCAATGTGGCTTTGCTGAACTACCCTGTTGTGTGGGGTGCGAGTGTTGGAGCGTGGTCAGGAGTTCCCACCTTACCTGGATGGTGGGGCACCACACCTTAGGAGAAGGTGCAGTACCTCTGTGGCGACTGAGCCTCAGGGGCGCCACATTAAGCATGCCGAGATAAGGAGATTTAAAGCCGCAATGCTCCTCTGGGAAAAATACAAATTGTCTCTTCAGAGAGGAAGAGGACTAGAACTCTAGTGCCACCTATTGGAAGTAGCAGCACAACAAGGCTCGTTAAAGCATCGACATTGACTTTTAGGATTGCTACTTCCAATAGGTGGCACTAGAGTTCTAGTCCTCTTCCTCTCTGAAGAGACAATTTGCATATTTCTCTAGTATATCATGTGTCCTAATTTATATGAAATGTGGTGATTTTATTTTATTTTGCTGCCTATAGTTAGACAGGAGAGCAGGAGCAGAGAGACAAAGACCCACCCACAACTTTGTTATGATTTTTTGGGGGTAAGACAACCTAAATTTTATAATAAAGTTATTTACACATTGTTTATTTATCAGTCACATTATCTAGCAAATGCAATTAAAGGTTGAATCCTCACATCCCATTAACTGCACGCTCTGAGGATTGTCTGGAGTCACCGTAATCACGTGCTGACTAGATGTGTGCAGCCCCATTCAATGCATGTGTATTGAGCTAGGCCAGACACGACTAGTTGGAATGTGGCTGGAAATATGCAAATCACTCCTGCACCAAGCACCAGAGAATACTCACAGCACAAGCACATAGTCTGACTTCAGACTTGCACCCCAAGGCCAAACAACACCTTTAATCTGCCATGAAATACAAGGACCAATTAAAGGGTTATTCCCATTACTGTGTCATTGTGCTGACCATGAATGTTTGGGCTTCCCATTCCCGAAGGTTTCTTGCAAATGAATAGGAGTTATGGAAACAGAATAGCAGAGTGTGCAAAGCTGGGACCATAGCACCTATTCACTTCTAAGGGATTTACACAAACTATCTGCTGTTTCCGAAATCCTGACAACCAGTAGCTACTGGATTGAGCTATTACCACCCTAGCTATACACAGAGTATATAGAAATAACCCGATAGGCCCTGTTCTCTTTATATTTGTGGGGTAAAAGCCTCAGTATTAGGTGCATAGACTAACATTCGCTGAACCTAATGATAAAGAGTGCCCATTTGGCACATGTTTGGAAAAGCACAGTTGATTAGCTGGAGAGGACCATATAAAAAAGCTATAGCCATGTAGTTGGGTAACGTGATTTCACCAGAGCCTTACAGGCTGCAGGTCTCTATAAAAATTGCATGTTATCTGTAAATATAGCAAGATTGATAATATTGTCAGAAGGCGAGATACAGACACTAAAAGGTTCCCGCTCTTGATGTATATCCATGTCTCATGGCCAGGTTATATATGGATCGATCAAGCTCGTATTTTCTATAGGAAGGAGGGAGAACACAAGCTGCGGTGCACGGTCTAACAATATACCCGTCAATAAAATAAATTGTACTTATTATGATCGAACAGAAGAAAACAAACTGACGAGGGGATCACTGTCAGTCATTTAATGGAGAACATATGAAAATGGCCTGCAAGTGGCTGAAAGCAATGGACGACCTGAACGTGCCGCACACAGTAAATCAATAAAATATACAACAGCCATTTATTCATTTACATATATTTCTGTAGAAGAAATCTAAATCAGCCATTTACCATTCAAAGCCTAAAAAGCTTGATCGGATGACTATGCAGGCCATAGGCGCGGCTTCACATTGCCAGGAATATTAGCGTCATAGCTGTATATGGGATAACCGTGACTGCAGTAAACCTATACTTGCCCACTTTTGGGGACTCTACTCTTGGAGGTGTAAACATTGCAGAGAGTAGAGTAAACAACACCCCATAAAAAAAATAAGATTACCATGCCCTCTATCAGGCAATTCCCCATCCACACCCTTTTTCTTGCCCGTTGCCCGTTTACGTGCTTTTAGATCCTCTCTCTATTGAAGGAGCAGTCTAACATCTTACACAAGAAATTTTCTGGAAGTTCTGCATTTTATTGGAGTGTTTTGTGGAGCTTGGGAGATTTCTTCTTGGAGTTGAGGCGGTCTTTCCTTTTTCTGGGAGTCTCAGTTATTACAGGACAGTTGGCAAATTTTTGGGGTCAAATGTGAACTGCACTTTCAACAAAACTTTATAATGTATCTTATCAGATTCATCCGCTTTCTTCCCCACTTATGAGACTCTTCTCCCCCTCTCCTGTACTTCCTAAATTTACCACTCTTAAAATTGACTTTTGATTGCCTATGGTGCAGCCCCTCAACTGAGCGGGGGGACCGCATGCATGTCACAATCCCACCGACCTGACATTGATGTCCTATCCTTAGGATAGATCATCAGTGTTAAAGTCCCACACAACCCCTTTAAAAGAGGCTCAACTTTTCTTTGCCCAAGAATTTTAGCACAATGATTTGCCAGGTGTAACCTGGCAAATCACAGAGTATACTGAGAAGAGAGGTGGTAACTGGAGTGAAGAGCAAAGTGAGAAGAAAAACAGCTGGAGACACAAAGATTGTGCTGAGCTTTCTAACATGTCTGGTACGTTATCCTAGGGTTGGAAACATATCTACACAGATCTGTACTGCTGTATAATTTCAAGCTAGTATTTCTTCTGCAGGCTCGATTTCTTAAATTCCTATGGACTCTGAGGTCGGGAAAGAAGGCAAGCTGCTATGATGTCTCCTGCACAGAGTAGACAAAATAAGAGCGATTTCTGCTCTTCATTCTTTAGTGTACAGATAGAAGCAGCAGCACAGAGGAAATTATACAGCAATACCGATCAGGGTACATATGAATCGGTTTCTGGGTTGAGTCAGAATCTCTAATAATAAATGCGCTAAGAAGCTTCCGTCCGGTTGTAACGCAGCTTCTGTCCGGTTGTAACTTGGTGACGTCACATCCAGACAGAAGCTGCCTTTGGCGGTAGCACTGTGCCTCTTCTGCCCCCCGCACACTCCCTGACACCATATACCTTCCTAACACACACCTTCCTCACCATGCCAGCCGTCACCACACACCTCTTGCCATGTTAACCCTCAACACACACTCCTCAACACACACTCCTCTCACCTTTCACCATCTCCACTCACGTCCCCCCCTCTTTCACTCCACATACGACCCTTTCTCTCACTCCATCTCTCATACTCACGCCGTCATTGCCGCTGCTCCACGATCGCAGTCGGCATCGGCACGATCCCCGACATCTTCTGCCGGCGCCATCCTGGATCCAGACGTTGTCCACGCTGGCGACATGTTCTTGTGGCGATGCCATCTTGGATTGGCGAAATCCCTCGATACTCGAGATGGTGTCAGCGAAATCTCGCGAGATTTCGCCGACGCCATCTTGGATCCCGCGGAATTTCGTCATTTACCTCACGCCGACTTGCTGTGCGGACGTGTTGCCTTGCTCCTCTGCCTGTTCACTGCCGGTGTCTAATTACAGGGCCAATTTGCCTCTACCACTTCATAACTACTGCTGGGCAATTACAGGGCCAATTTTGCCTCGACTAGGAGGACACCAGTTTCTTCAAACGTTAAGCATAACTACAGGAGGACCCCAGTTTAAGTCTTCTGGATAATTACACCAGTTAATAAGTCATTTATCTCACGCCATTTATATGCCCTGTTTTGCTGTACCCCACTTCTATAAGAAGACTATAAGTACTATAAGTATCTGTTTACACTACAATACTCCAGGACGCCTTCTTCACTGCCAGATAACTGCCAAACATACACTAATTATCTCTTTCACATATATGTCATAGACACATTTAAATCCATAGAAACATACGTATAGGTATATATAGATAAAAAAAAAATAAAAAAACAAAAACATTTAGGCACACATACGTAGATTTCAACTACATAGCTAACACATACCTACATAACTTAGGTAATAATAATTAATTTTTTATTTATTTATAGAGTACTATTATTTCAATAGCACTTTACATACATCAGTAATACTGTCCCTCTTGAGGCTCACTATGTAAATATCCTTTCCACATAAAAACCTAGGTGTGATACATTTACCTATAATTCTCAATATTACTGTAACACACATTAAGTATAAAAGGGGAGATCATCAAAATTCTTTCATTTGGTGATATGAACCCGTATGTCAAGGTCCAGCATCATATTTGCTGCTGAGATAGTTATTTCCTCTTTTAACAGGGCTGGGTTTTTGTGAACAGCTAAAGAGATAGGCGGGATGGCTGTTCAACACATCTCCTTCTCAAGGTGTGCTGCTCACTGTGCCGCACAACACATGGTCAACGCTACGTCACTATCCTTCCGATGCGATAGCATCAGGCCTTAATCTAGTACTTTATAACGAGCTCAGCACAATCTTTCTGTGCCTCCTCCTGCTTGTTTTCTCTCTCTGCTCCTCACTCCTCCTCCCTTCTCCCAGCTCCATAGAGAGTTATAGTCTATGTAACCCGACATCTTACTTTGCTGGTAGTCCATCTTTGTCTTGACAAGATGGAATTGAGCTTTTTTTTCAGAATGGATGGTAAGCTCAGAAGGTGGTGGGTGGTGTGGAGGAGAGGGGAAGTGTTTCATAAGGGGGAACAGTAAATTTCTCTGATAAGATATATTACACATTATTTATACTCATCTATACTATTGTTTTATACAATGTTTGCTGAACGTAGAGTTCTTGTTTAACCTTTGGAATCTGATCCTCAAGGTTAAATTGACTGGAGTCCAGGAAGCTGAGATATTAGGAGCTGTTTGACAAGGATTTCACACTGCAGAACTGCTGGGCGCTCTTGATTTTCATTCCAAAAACAAAATGTGGATTCTACCAGGCTGCTATTCCAATACCTAAGAACAGAAATGACCTGGAAATCACCAACAATTCAAGGTGAAGACCCTGCCAAACAGCTCTGCATATCTCAGCTTCCTGGGGGGAAAAATGATAGCTTCTCTATTAGGTTTATCATCAGTAACACCTAAACTTTATATCTACTGGTAACAATAAAATGCATTTGTACGAAAACTAAACTGTAGAGTTCAGGCCCAGTTGTTAGTGGATTTCCTACTTCTTTTTTTTACTTAAAGATTTGTCAGCTGTGAAGAACTTCTCTTTGTTAGAAAGATACTTTGATGTTAAGCCAATGACAGTAATTACATAGGCCTTCCCTCCAGTCATCAGTTCAGCTTTGCTGCAGCGCCACCACAGGAAAAATTAAGTATTGCACAATATCTGTTGAAATCAATGGTCTGACCTTACGATGCATGGACATAGTCATCCAGAGCGAGGGACGATCTAGGGGACCATAAGGTGGACATTTGATTATTTTTCTAATTCAAACAACCTCTTTTATGGAGTTGTGCTATGCCAATACGGGCACAAGAGATATTATGGACAGAAGCAGTATTCTCTGTCTGTACAGAGTCTAATCTGGCTGCATTGATCAGTATTGATTACACAAGTCAAAGGTGACATATTCTATCCTGCCCAAGTACAATACAAGAGATTGATTATTCTTCATATTGCACATAGTTCTATGGGAAGCAAAGCGATTTGTTTGTGTTAAACAACCCCCACATCTAGAAGTATTTCACCAATAGGGGAGAGTCACACGGCCTTATAATTTGGACGAGGATCACAATGCAATGCTTGGACTGGCCGGCGGCTCTCATCAGGAGCGTTACATTATGTTTTTCTATGCAGCTGTCACACTCCTATCGGGAGAGCCGACAGCCAGTCCCACATGGCCACATGACTCTTCCTATACTGGAAGGCACGGGATAAATTACTGGGCAAATTCACCATACAGCAAATTATAGGAAAAGGTCATAGATGTATTTTATCTCTATCTTTTATCATATCTTTCTCTTCTTCTCAGTTCTAACCTTCTATCTATATATCTATCCATCCAATATTGATCTAAAATGGTTCTATTATATCTAGCTATCTCACATTTATCCATTTCACATGTATGTTTCATATCCATCTGATATATTGTTATTGTTATCATATACATCTCTCCGTCTAGTATCCAGCTTTCTTTCTCTCCATTTCATATCTATGTGTTTCATAACTATCTAATCTCTATCTATCCATTTCACATCAATCTTTCCATCTCATATTCTTCTGTTAATTTTTTTTATTATATCGATCTCTCTCCATGATCTAAAAGGTAATGTTCTCCAGAACCAAAGGAAAGAAGTTAAAAACTTAGCCTCTAATCATATAAGATTAAAAAAATAACAGAATACACACATATTAACAAAAATACCACATGGAATGAGCGTTTCGGGCAAAAGAACCTTTACTCATTGCTGACAGCTAATGTGGTGTGATACATCTTGTAGTTCAAAAGATACAGTATACAGTTGTGGCCAAAAATATTGACACCCCTGCAATTCTGTCAGATAATACTCAGTCTCTTCCTGAAAATGATTGCAAACACAAATTCTTTGGTATTATTATCTTCATTTAATTTGTCTTAAATGAAAAAACACAAAAGAGAATGAGGCAAAAAGCAAAACTTTGATCCTTTCACACAAAACTCCAAAATGGGCCAGACAAAAGTATTTTTCACCCTCAGCCTAATACTTGGTTGCACAACCTTTAGCCAAAATAACTGCGACCAACTGCTTCCCGTAACCATCAATGAGTTTCTTACAATGCTTTTCTGGCATTTTAGACCATTCTTCTTTGGCAAACTGCTCCAGGTCCCTGATATTTGAAGGGTGCCTTCTCCAAACTGCCATTTTTAGATCTCTCCACAGGTGTTCTATGGGATTCAGGTCTGGACTCATTGCTGGCCACCTTAGAAGTCTCCAGTGCTTTCTCTCAAACCTTTTTCTAGTGCTTTTTGAAGTGTGTTTTGGGTCATTGTCCTGCTGGAAGACCCATGACCTCTGAGGGAGACCCAGCTTTCTCACACTGGGCCCTACATTATGCTGCAAAATTTGTTGGTAGTCTTCTGACTTCATAATGCCATGCACACGGTCAAGCAGTCCAGTGCCAGAGGCAGCAAAGCAACCCCAAAACATCAGGGAACCTCCGCCATGTTTGACTGTAGGGACCGTGTTCTTTTCTTTGAATGACTCTTTTTTTCTCCTGTAAACTCTATGTTGATGCCTTTGCCCATAAAGCTCTACTTTTGTCTCATCTGACCAGAGAACATTCTTCCAAAACGTTTTAGGCTTTTTCAGGTAAGTTTTGGCAAATTCCAGCCCGGCTTTTTTATGTCTTGGGGTAAGAAGTGGGGTCTTCCTGGGTCTCCTACCATGCAGTCCCTTTTCATTCAGATGCTGACGGATAGTACGGGTTGACACTGTTGTACCCTCGGACTGCAGGGCAGCTTGAACTTGTTTGGATGTTAGTCGAGGTTCTTTATCCAACATCCGCACAATCTTGCGTAGAAATCTCTTGTCAATTTTTCTTTTTCGTCCACATCTAGGGAGGTTAGCCACAGTGCCATGGGCTTTAAACTTCTTGATGACACTGCGCACGGTAGACACAGGAACATTCAGGTCTTTGGAGATGGACTTGTAGCCTTGAGATTGCTCATGCTTCCTCACAATTTGGTTTCTCAAGTCCTCAGACAGTTCTTTGGTCTTCTTTCTTTTCTCCATGCTCAATGTGGTACACACAAGGACACAGGACAGAGGTTGAGTCAACTTTAATCCATGTCAACTGGCTGCAAGTGTGCTTTAGTTATTGCCAACACCTGTTAGGTGCCACAGGTAAGTTACAAGTACTGTTAATTACACAAATTAGAGAAGCGTCACATGATTTTTCGAACAGTGCCAATACTTTTGTCCACCCTCTTTTTTATGTTTGGTGTGGAATTATATCCAATTTTGCTTTAGGACAATTCTTTTTGTGTTTTTTCATTTAAGACAAATTAAATGAAGATAATAATACCAAAGAATTTGTGTTTGCAATCATTTTCAGTAAGAAACTGAAAATTATCTGACAGAATTGCAGGGGTGTCAATACTTTTGGCCACAACTGTATATACAATTATAGACCATGTGGGTGACTCCATTTGCTTTGTCAATCCCACCGCCACATTTACTATTTAAGGAAGTACAGCATACAGCTATGTTTAAGCGTTTTTTTTAACCCGAAATGCGTAAGCATTTTTAGTTTTTTTTTAATATGTGGACATTTGACCTAAAATCCAGACCAGTGCATACACCGTGCACCACAGACAGACAGACCACAGAGTGTCTACCCTGGAAGTTTCTAGGTACACTTATCTATAACAAAGAAGTAGTGAGCTGAATTGACGATTTTTCTATTTTTTGTACATCTCTACAGCTATCAATCCTTCTCATATCTAACATATTTTTATCATATCTGTCTTTTTGTAATATTTATCCACCTCACAATTATCTATCGATCTCCTGTGTATGTATTTCTTATCCACCTAATCTCTTTTTTTTCACTTGTCAGGGGATGGACATACTGCCCACGTTACTCCTTGAAGAAAATGCATATTGTTGTATTGTGTAATGTGATCTGTGACATGCATTAGCAGTGTTGGTATTGTTTCCT
Organism: Dendrobates tinctorius; assembly: GCF_039654945.1. NCBI lineage: Eukaryota > Metazoa > Chordata > Amphibia > Anura > Dendrobatidae > Dendrobates > Dendrobates tinctorius. Next base: position 40,310,537 of record NW_027361825.1, on the reverse strand, counting down.
GCCCGACAGAAGGGAGAGTTAGCGTTAATGATTGGGACTAGCCCAGAGTGGAAGGGGCTAAGGTGAAGGGACAGAGACAGTTTCGTGCCAGGAAGTCAGCTAGGGCCCAGTATGTGTCTGAAGCAGATCTAAGGTCTGGACAGTAAGCAGTATCGCATGACGTGGGTGTTCCGAAGTGAGGGAAGACAGAGACAGTGGTTAGCATCAACCAGAGTAGAAAGAAAAGGAAAACCAAAAGGAAGATGAAGTGATTAATCAGAAATGGGTCTTGGGAGAGGACGCCAAGCAGTATGGCCCGAGTTTATAGGCGTAGATGGGACAACTTGTTAACTGGACTGTAGTACTGAGCTGGGTTGGGATGAAGGAAAGAGAAGTGGAGAAAGAGAACAAACAAGTAACAAGGAAGGAGTTGAGACTATGTGTGAAAAATGCTCCGTATGTGAAGGAAACGTTCATAAAGTTGTGCACTGGCTATCTGTTGTACATAATTCCCACCAAGTTATCGTTAAGTAAAAAAGTTTATTTTTGACTGGTGGTCTCCCTCATTGAAGGCCTCAACATCTGGCCCTGGCCAACCAAAGTCATTGGTAAAATGTGGCCAGCAAGGATGTAGCGCCCCCATAGCACAAGTCCACACACCCAGCCAGATCCCTCTCCTTCATGCAACATGCTGGGAATCTTTGCCCTGGTTGGCAGTCAGACTAACTACACCTCCAACTTTTGCCATCTACCCGCAGATAAGTGCTGTATACTGTATATGCAGAATCAACACTCAGGACACCACCATAACCACACACATTTACAGACCCACATAAATAAATAGTTTGGGCTTTTTTGATAAACTAGAGCAATCTTTTCATATTTTTCCTCTTAGTGCACAAATTGCAAAAGTCTTCGAAATGATTATGTGGGCTGTCAACTTGGAAGTTATAGCCACTCACAGCCGCAGTTTCGGGATTATTTGTATTGCGAGCGCAATTTGCATACAGATTGTCAGATTTATGAATGTCTATATATTTCGAATGGATGGCAATTGTTTTGTAAATTGTTGTATGGCCTGAAATATATCCAATTTGTGCAACTGCATTATAAAAGATTTTAGGGTCCTTTATTTTCAGATTTCTTCCTTTCTAGTCATAGGAGAGCCCCTAAGCTGCTCTCTATGGGTGGGCCTTATGTTATGGGGCGGCTGTGCATTCTTACTCACATAGTGAGAGTAGCAGAGATTTTTAAAGAAGTAGTTTCACCAAAGTCCTTCTAAGGCTATGTGCACACGCTGCGGATTCAGCTGCGGTTCCGCAGCGTTTTTGGCCCGGCGGAAACGCAGCAGGAATACCCCGAAACAGCTGTCTGTGGATGGATACCATGTTTTGGCATAGGTGGTTTCCTTCATTGGAGACTGCCCTTCCCATGGTTGTTCCTTCCCGGTGAAAGACCTGGCAAGTCATTGCTTGCATTGAGAAACATGTGATGGTGTCTCCGCGGCTTCTGTTTTGCATGTTTTACACTCTATATTGTAGTCATCATATTATAGAGCAATCTGTACTTGCAATTGCTCATTTTGCCTTTCTACCCAGTTAATTCTTCTCCTTTCTCTGCTCGATGCAGAAACAGGAAGTCTCTTTTCCCTGCAATAATCATTCCCTCTGTGTGACTGCAGGCTTATAAATCCTCGCAGCACACAGTACCAGTTAGGCTGTGTGCACACAGTACCGGTTAGGCTGTGTGCACACACAACGTTTTTTTAGTGTTTTTTTTAGTGTATTTGCCAATAAATCCGCTATAAAAACGCTAAAAATGAGTTTCCCATTCATTTCTATGCATTTTGCACTTTTTGTGCATATTGATGCGTTTTTTACCGCGAAAAAACCTCTTCGCGGTAAAAAAACGCAGCATGCTCATTAATTTTGCGGATTTTTCCGCATTTCTGGCCATTTCTATGGGCCTGGAACCACGTGGAAAAAAACGCATAAAAACCGCACGTTTTTTGCGCAAAAACGTGCAAAAAAAGCACAGAAAAAAATGCACGGTTTCTGGGAAGAGAGTCCAGTTTTTAAGCAGAAATGTTCTGCTACGTGTGCACATAGCCTAACAGACCCAAGACCAGAGGGTTTGTATGAGTTATACATACCCCCGGCCAGTGGGCATGGCCTTGCTCGCCATGCGTCCTTCAGTCTGAAACACCCCCTGGCCATCTACGTCACTGGTCAGGCGTGGTCTCGCCTCTATACAAGTGTATGGAGCAAGGCGGCGCCAACTGGCTGAGTGGGTGTATAACTCACACATGTCCTCCGGTCCCAGGTCTGGAATAGGTGAATCAGTGTGTGCACTGGGGGAATTAATTAGTTTGCAGTGACACAAAGTGATGGCAGACTTATCGGTTTTGACTGGACAGGCCCGGCTTCAGGGAGGAGCAACGTTTATTTTTACGAAGGTGCTGCACTTTCAGTACGGTGGATGGGAACATTTATAATGCTATCAACTTGCAGATTAACAGTATATCTACAAGTTAATACCGCTATTCGATCTGACAGGTTCCTTTTAATTATAGTGTATGGATTTTTCCTGAGCAGCAGTTGAAAGCAGCTTCTAAAGTAGCATACACTGGGCATTGAACCTGTACTGCATCATGGTGTCTGGCAAAAAAGGAGGCAACATTAATGTTATGATACAAAAAACCGCAGTTTGCAATGTCTGTAGGATATTTAAATAAAAAAAGTTATTCTTTACCCTTTCTGGTGCATGAAATTACTATCTGGCCAGACACAGATAAAATTCTAGTTTTAACTATAGTATATTCAAATCATTATGTTTTATAGACATTGAACCTCCCGGCTGAACATATCTTTAACCCCTTCACCCCCAAGGGTGGTTTGCACGTTAACTCCTGGGTCAATTTTTACAATTCTGACCACTGTCCCTTTATGACGTAATAACTCTGAAACGCTTCCATGGATCCCGGTGATTCTGACATTATTTTCTCGTGACATATTGTACTTCATGTTAGTGGTAAAATTTCATTCAAATAACTTGCGTTTGTGAAAAAAATGGAAATTTGGCAAAAATTTTGAAAATTTCGCAATTTTCCAACTTTGAATTTTTATGCCCTTAAATCACAGAGATATGGCACATAAAAAACTTAATAAGTAACATTTCACATATGTTTACTTTACATCAGCACAATTCTGGAACCAACTTTTTTTGTTAGGAAGTTATAAGGGTTAAAAGTTGACCAGCGATTTCTCATTTTTACAACACCATTTTATTTTTACGGCCCACATCACATTTGAAGTCACTTTGAGGGGTCTATATGATAGAAAATACCCCAAAGTGACACCATTCTAAAAACTGCACTCCTCAAGGTGCTCAAAACCACATTCAAGAAGTTTATTAACCCTTCAGGTGCTTCATAGGAATTTTTTGAATGTTTAAAAAAAAATGGACAAGACTCGTTAAAGGGTTGATTGTGACTTGTAGGATCGCTACTACCAATAGGTGGCGCTGTAGAGTAAAAGTCCTCTTTCTTTCTGAAGAGGCAATTTGCATATTATTTTCCCAGAGGAGCATTGCACGGCGAATAAGTCTCCTTACCTTGACAAGCCACAGCTGGCATGTCACTCTCCGCAAGGAGAAACCTTACTTCTTAGACCCTAGTCCAGAGCCTCTCACCTTGCCAAATCAGATCTCATACTTTGCACTGACGAGAGCCAACAGCTCGAAACACCGTGTCTGCAAATTGAGATTCTGATTTGGCTTGTATCCTAAGTCATACTACAAGACTCGTTAAAGGGTTGATTGTGACTTGTAGGATCGCTACTACCAATAGGTGGCGCTGTAGAGTAAAAGTCCTCTTTCTTTCTGAAGAGGCAATTTGCATAAAAAAAAATGAACATTTAACTTTTTTTCACAAAAAAATTACTTCAGGTTCAATTTTTTTATTTTACCAAGGGTAACAGGAGAAATTGGACAGCAAAAGTTATTGTGCAATTTCTCCTGAGTACGCTGATACCTAATATGTGGGGGGGAACCACTGGTTTGGCGCGTAGCTGAGCTCAGAAGGGAAGGAGCGTCGTTTGACTTTTTCAATGCAAAATTGGCTGGAATTCAGATCGGACGCCATGTTACTTTTGGAGTGCCACTGATGTGCCTAAACAGTGGAAACCCCCCACAAGTGACCCCATTTTGGAAACTATATCCCCCAATGAACTTATCTAGATATGTGGTGAGAACTTTGAACCCACAAGGGCTTCACAGAAGTTTTTAACGTACAGCCGAACAATTAAAAAATCATATTTTTTCCACAAAAAATGATCTTTTCACCCCCAATTTTTATTTTCCCAAGGGTAACAGGACCCTAAAAGTTATAGTGCAATTTGTCCTGAGTGCGCTGATACCCCATATGTGGGTGTAAACGACTATTTGGACGCATGGCAGAACTCAGAACGAAAGCAGCGCCATTTGACTTTTATGGCTGGAATTGAGATCGGACGCCATGTCATGTTTGGAAAGCCCCTGATGTGCCAAACAGTGTAAATCCCCCACAAATGACACCAATTTGGAAACTAGACCCCAAGGAACTTATCTAGATGTGTGGTGAGAACTTTGAACCTCCCAGGGCTTCACAGAAGTTTATAACGTACAGTTGTAAAATTAAAAAAATCACATTTTTTTCCACAAAAATGAACTTTTCACCCCCAATTTTTATTTTTCCAAGGGTAACAGGACCCTAAAAGTTATTGTGCAATTTGTCCTGGGTACGCTGATACCCCACATGTGGGGGTAAATCACTATTTGGGCGCATGGCAGAGCTAGGAAGGGAAGCGCCATTTGACTTTTTTGGCTGGAATTGGGATTGGACGCCATGCCGCGTTTGGAAAGCCCCTGATGTGCCTAAACAGTGGAAACCCCCCACAAATGACACCATTTTGGAAACTAGACCCCCCAAGGAACTTATCTAGATATGTGGTGAGCATTTTGAACCCCCAAGGGCTTCACAGAAGTTTATAACGCCCGGGCGTGACAATAAAAAAATCATATTTTTTCCACAAACATGATCTTTTAGTCCCCAATTTTTTTATTTTCCCCAGGGTAACAGGAGAAATTGGACCCCAAAAGTTGCTGTCCAATTTGTCCTGAGTATGTTGATACCCCATATGTGGGAGAAAACTACCGTATGGGCACACGTCGGGGCTCGGAAGGGAAGTAGTGACGTTTTGGAATGCAGACTTTGATGGAATGGTCTGCGAGTGTCATGTGCGTTTGGAGAGCCCCTGATGTACCTAAACTATTGAAACGCCCCACAAGTGACCCCATTTTGGAAACTAGTCTCCCCACGGAACTTATCTAGATGTGTGGTGAGCACTTTCAACCCCCAAGTGCTTCACAGAAGTTTATAACGCCCGGGCGTGAACATAAAAAATCATATTTTTTTTCCACAAAAATGATGTTTTTGCCCCCAATTTTTTATTTTCCTAAGGGTAACAGGAGAAATTGGACCCCAAAAGTTGTTTTGCAATTTGTCCTGAGTAGGCTGATACCCCTTATGTGGGGGTAAAACACTGTTTGGGCGCATAGCAGAGCTTGGAAGGGAAGGAGCACCGTTTGACTTTTTCAACGCAGAATTGGCTGGATTTGAGATCTGACGCCATGTTGCATTTGGAGAGCCCCTGATGTGCCCAAACAGTGGAAACATCCCACTTCTAACTCCAACCCTAACCCCAACACACCCCTAACCCTAATCTCAGCCCTAACCCTAGCCCTAACCCTAATGGGAAAATGGAAATAAATACATTTTTTTAATTTTATTATTTTTCCCTAACTAAGGGGGTGATAACGGGGGGTTTGATTTACTATTTTTAGCAGGTTTTTATGCTTGCAGCTGTCACATGCTAAAAGACGCTTTTTATTGTAAAAATAGTTTTTGCATCACCACATTTTGAGAGCTATAATTTTTCCATATTTTGACCCACCGAGTCATGTGAGGTCTTATTTTTTGCGGGACGAGTTGACGTTTTTATTGGTACCATTTTTGGGTATGTGACATTTTTTGATCGCTTTTTATTCCGAATTTTGGGACGCAGAATGAACAAAACCCAGCATTTCAAGAATTTCTTTTGGGGGGTGCGTTAACACCGTTCCGCGTGCGGTAAAATTGATAAGGCGGTTTATTCTTTGGGTCAGTACAATTACAGCGATACCTCATTTATGTCTTTTTTATGTTTTGGCGCTTTTATGCAATAAAAACAATTTTATATAAAAAATAATTATTTTTGCATTGCTTTATTCTGCGAGCTATAACTTTTTTATTTTTTTGCTGATGATGCTGTGTTGTGGCTCATTTTTTGCGGGACAAGATGACATTTTCAGCGGTACCATGGTTATTTATATCCGTCTTTTTGATCGCGCGTTATTGCACTTTTTGTTCAGCGGTATGATAATAAAGCATTATTTTTTGCTTTGTTTTTTATTTTTTAAGGGGTTCGCTAAAGGGATTAACTAATGGGACAGTTTTATAGGGCGGGTTGTTACGGACGTGGCGATACTAAATATGTGTACTTTTATTATTTGGGGTTTTTTTTAATTTCCAAAAAATGAATTTATTAGGGAATATTTTTTTTTTAATTTATTTAGCGATTTTTTATAAATTATTTTTACACTTTTTTTTTTTTAAACTTTATTACAATTTCCCAGGGGGGACATCACAGATTGCTATGACAGATCAGCGATCTGTCACAGGCAGTGCTGCAGGCTTCCTCATGCTGGCACTTTGTAGGTATGAGGAAGCCACCTCCCTGCAGGCCCTCGAAGGTCCCCGCCGCCATTTTAGATCCGGGGACCTGCAGGGAAGGAGGCCCCTGGAGCAGCGCTGCACATTGTGCTGCTGCGGGGGTCTCAGGGAAGCACGGAGGGAGCCCCCTCCCTGCCGATGCTTCCCTAAACCCCCGATACACTGCGATCGTGTTTGATCGCAGTGTGCCAGGGGTTAATGTGTTGGGGGCGGTCCGTGACTGGCCCTGACACATAGTGCCGGGTGTCAGCTGTGATAATCAGCTGACACCTGGCCGCGATCAGCGGCGCTCACGCTGATCGCTATGACGATAGCTACTAATCGTCGCGCTGATCACTATGACGTACTATCCCGTTCATGGGCATAGAGGCCCGAGTCGCATGGACAGGATAGTACGTTAGATGGCAGAAAAGGGTAAATTTCACTTAAGAGTAAAACTTTATTTAGTAAAAAAAAACAAAAAAAATAATGATCATGAACATTTCCACAATGTGAGCATCACGTTTCCATTGAAAAAAACAAACAAAAAAACAGTTGGTGATTGCATAACGATGGCAGAATTTTGCCAAAGGCTACGATGAGTTACTCTTAAGAGCCAACCTGAATCTTCACCGCTGGAGAGGTCTGTTTGAATCGACGTTCTCCTTCGTACATTCTGCTCATACTTGTTGAAGCTTCAATGTAGAACGGCTAAATTGCCCTTTGCAAATGATAAAAGCCAAATTTCCCGTTGAGTGTAAAATTACAGTGAGAAAGTAGACAGTAGAGATAAAAATGTCAGCGCGTCTGTGTACAGAGTTTGACAGAAGTAAGTGAAGTTACAAAATGACACAGAATTGTCTTTTATTGCAACAACACAAAGAATATTGTTTAAAAAAATTATAAAGACGAAGGGAAATGTTATTTTATTTTCTATTGAACACCTCAACTTATTAAAGGAGTTGGCCAAGTTCCTCTTGTTTATTGATCTTATATGGTTTTTGAATTTGCGATTGGCTAGCTAGGGTTCAGTAGGCAGGTAGTTGACTTGCTCATGCTCTTCCGGAAAACTGTATTATTATCCAGCCACTTTACTGTACATCACTGATAGCGTCCTATATAGAAGGGGAATGGATTGGAAGAAAAGAACCACACAGACAATGTTTGGGATACCATTCGAAAAGGAAATTTAAAGGTAGTTATCAAGTAAGCCCCTCAAGGAATTTGGAATTAAGATAGACTTGGAAATACTAGAAAATTCCAAATTGCCATTGCTCTTCATGTTTAAAACAGGGATCAGTGAAAAATAAACTGTTGGAAAATCTTTAAACCTTTAGGAATCATTTCATATGGGCAAAGAAGTTCCATAAAGCCACCCAGAGAGAGATCAAAAGAGCTACTGTACACTATTTATACATTTCACCCATGGAGTAGGATCTTCAGGACTAATCTTTGGGGTCTTTGATGTATGTGGCACTGCAATCAATACTTATAAATTATTACTTCTGATGCTAACTATCCTAGTTCTCCATCATTAGGTAGTGAGGTGGGTGCCCATCTAAATTTGGCACGGGGCCCTGTGAATTTTTTGTTGCGCCTCCTAACTTCGCTCTTCTTGTAGCTGCAGGCTGGAAATGAACACAATTTCCATGCAGGATTTTTATAGGGAAATTTATGAAGAATGTGGGTTTCATTCGTTAAGTCTTGGAAAAGTAAACAATTACTTGGAGTAAGGTGAATCCAATTTTTAAAAACCCACCAATTTGCTGCATTTGTGGGTTGGCCCTTGCAGTTTTCAACTTAAATTATCTGGGGGGAATTACAATAAATTTGTCTCATGGTGCTTGGCCAAGTCTTCTTTGCCAAGTCCCACTCATTTTTTTCAAATAAATTAAAATGAAAATTTTTTCAAAAAGGCACATTTTTGTGCACTTAGGCCATTTGCCGAATTTAGCTAATTTTTAATGCCAGAAAGAGCCATGGTGGAACTTTGAAATTCTCCTTCAAAGTTCAGACCACGTGGGAAGTCCATAGAATATGATCCATGGAACATCCAATATGATCACCCAGTCCACAGACAACTTTAAAAAGACCATGGACCCTTTTCCAATTCCTCATATACAGTATCTCTTTAACTAAATTCAAGCTTTTTTTTAGGAAAGACAAACAAGGCGAGACTTGGTGGCTCACCGGGAAGAAACACCGCTCAGTTTTCAGGTACGTGAGTGAAGTTGATTAAAAAAGGAGAAACAAAATAAATAAAGCAATTTACTATGAGAAAATTATATTCTGCAAAATGATATCACTGCTCTGTGGGAAACAAGTCTGTTGTGATTGTTTTATACTATTGTCATAATCTACACAAAAAATGAGAAAAATCCATATGCTGAACATTACTGGGAGATAGTGAGAAAAATTAAAAATGACATTTTGGACGCAACGTACTAATCGGAAACAATATTAATTATAGTGGGGACATTTGTTGGAGGACAAGAAGATTTGGCATGCTGTATTTCAGTGGGCCTGATCATTTGACCCCAATCAGGATTATATTAGTAAACTTTTGAAATGGCTCTACAGAATAATTGGCAAAATTATTTACCGTGGATTTGCCCTCATTTACAGACCACAATTCTTCAACACCCTGCTAACCACATTCTGAATGTACATCTAGATGCTGTGGTAAAGTCCAATTATCAAGTATCCTAGGACTGGAAATGTTCAGTGGGTGCTGTCTGCCAGTGAAGTTCAGGGTGGCATCTGAGACATCTGGGAGATGTGCTAACAGTCCATGATGTTTCCCCTTTTTCTTGGAGCCTCCTTTACGATTTGGTGGAGTTGAGAAGTATGAGGAAGATAAGAGGATGCCGAGCATCCATGCATGAGTCAAGTAGAATAGCGGAAAGAGTGTTTGGTCGGTTTTTGTTCATTTTAGTCTTATTGGTTATTTTCATGCAAGTCCTAGCTCTTGATTGTAGCCATTTTTGATTTTCAACAATGGGACAGTACATTTATACTGGCCAAACTAATGTATGTGGGGCAACTGATTGTCCTAGGATGCCTCTCGAAGGAGGAAACAAGGGTCAGGCATGTTGCATTTCCAACATGAAGCTCAACAATATCTTTTCTCTCCCCGGGGAGAGAAGTACTGACATGGATATCTGGGAACCACTTATCTTTCTCTCCCTATGGCAATATACGTGCCTGCTTGCAAAAAGAATGAAGCTTTATGAGAAAATAGCTAACAACTATATAAAGTGTTTACTTCAAAATAACAGCTTTACTTCCACTCCCTCTTTTCTTGTCACACTTGCTTAAACTGTCCATCACTCACTGTATGATTGCGATTACCATGTAATACGCTTCATTTTCCCTCTTAAATCATCAGTAACTAATAATGTCACACATGCATGCACTTCTAAGGATGGGAAAAGGATGGTAAGATGCAGAAATCAAAGAGCTGAGGACTGTAAATGTGGTGCCCCTGAGGGTTCAGTCGCCACAGAGGTACTGCACCTCCTCCTGAGGTGTGGTACCCCACTATTCAGGTAAGGTGGAGACACCTGACCACACTCCAACACCTGCATCCCACACAACATAGTAGTGTAGCAAAGCACCCTTTGATGGCTCCCTGCTTGGAACACGAAGCGTGCTGGGAGCCGGGTGGAGTTTAGTTTGCACCAAAAGAGCGGGAAGAGGATAAGATTTAGTCAGTTAGTCACAGGAGTCTGACAAGGTCAGTCTGTGAAAGGAGATCCCCTGAGTGGGATGGATGAAGGAAGTGCTGCAGCTGACCTCAGTGATCTGGGTCCGCTGGCGCAAGAAAGGAACATTGATAGAAAGCCTGACTCTCCTTAAGAAAGAAAGGATTAGTACGGAATGTGAGGAGAAGAAGAGAACTAAGGATTAGGGTTAGAGGAGAACCCTTCCCAAGTTCTAAGCGCAAGGCACCAGAGGAATAGAAGTAGTGACCACTTTATTCCCACACCAGACTTGGGGGCACAACAGCAACGTGTGTGAGCCGGGACTAGGTAGAAGGAGTCCCTGAAGTAGACTACAGCTGTCTGCCGTACAAGTAGAGTTCATAGGAACATCTGACAGGAGGAACTCCAGTGTAACTTAGTACTGTGAGTACTTCACTCAAAGGCGCTAAGAGGGAGACGTTCAGAAAAGGCACATATGTTGGCGGAGTGTTGGAAAGGAGTACTTCATCTTGCCTGGAAGTTGGCTGAGCTCCTGACCCGGAGGACACGGCACAGATGCGGGCACCTGTACCACAACAGACTTTGAGTAAAGCTTTGGAACTACATGCCCTGGTGTCCTCCACTTATTCCTGCGCCAGCCTGCCCGACACTGCTACATCCCTCCTGCGCCCGACACTACACCATCTAAGTGTCACTTCACCTACACTGCCCTGGGACTACAACCCTGCCTGTGGAGGGCTATAACATCATTGCTGCACTACACCATCTGTCCCAGAGGATCTGTCTGCAGCGTCGACTTAACATTTGCCGAACACCACAGGTGGCGTCACGAATCACTTATAAACTTCACCACCATAAGCACACTGAAACAACCCCTTTTGCAATGGAGCCCCAGGGCCACGGACCGGGTCACTGCTGCCGTGACAACTCCCGTTGAGAAGATCAACCGGCCCGGTACCGAGTACCCCATGGCACTGGCGAGTGAGGGTGCTTCATAAACACCTACTGAGTGAAATGTGGTGGCACAGGACGGCCTGCCTCTCCCTGATAGATTGGCATCTATACTGAACCATTAGATCCAAAATATAATTCAAGACAAATCTTCCCATAAGAAAATGTATAGACGCAGTGAGTCGGGTTTACTTAACCTTTCTAACTTCCAGTAGACAGACTTGCAATGCACCAAACTTACCAATCTTGTTCATGTCCTTTGCCCAATTTGGCACATTTAGACTATCTGACCTAGTTGTACACCATCTATGGTTGGCTTAGTTAGTCCAATTTTGGTACATTTTTATGCAGGTCAGTACAAAACAAGCTATTTACCACTCCTGACAAACCATAACCACTTACCATTCTTAAAAAACACATAATAAATATGGTGCAAGATGTGTAGGATGCAAAAGTTAGGGCAGAATTCTGGCACATTTAGATTAGTAAACTGGGACTAGAGATAAAAGATTTTAAATAGTGGCACTCACCATTGACACGTTAAAAACAGCAACTTTATTTGGGCAACATGTGATAAGCACAGACCTGAAGATGTAAAACTGTTTCACGGAATAAGCCAGAAGAAGCGTGTTTTAAGCGAAATAGCTTGTTTTACTCCTCCAGGTCTACACTCCTCACCAGTTGCCCGAATAAAGTTGCTGTCTATAACATACCAGTTGTGAGTGCCGCTATTTACAATCTGTTATCTCTTGTCCAAGTATTGAGCACTCTTTTCCAATAGCAGAGGACCACAGCATCTGGTTTATCTGATTTTTTTTTTGCAAATCCTGGTAGATTCGCTTCCTGATGTCATGTGGGTATATTAGCAGTGCCAATGTTCCACGCCTCTTTGACTACTATTTAGCTTAGTAAATCCACCCCAAAATGTCAATAAATAACTGTTATCCAAATTACTCTATCCAAATCATATCAACTCCAACCACTGTTCTCTGTGGCGCTCCTGAAGAAGGAAGAATACTTTGAAACGCTTTGAGAATGTTTGAGAATCAGTACCACTTTTTGCTTAATGCTTTAATCTGGGTAACACCATATTACACTTTCATTGTTCCCCCAACCATTGTCTATATACAACTCATGATGGATTCACACCATTGAGCCTTTCTCACCATTTCCCACCCTCTACCCTACCCAAACCAGAGTAATTTTACCATATTGTTGGGCACAGTATAGAGATATTAAGTAGACCCACAAACAGACCCATATAGCTCCTGACAAAGATAGAAGCTTCAAGTGACCTCATTATTTGCCTCTGGATATGGTTGGAAATCTGTCAGCATCTGCAGTTGCTCTCAAACCAGCAGTCAAAATTCCCTCCAGCGTGCTTGCCACTCATGAGATGACCATCATGTGAGGAGCATCGTTGGACATAGATTTCAAGCCATAATTACCTAGTTATACATTTTTCAGGTTCTTCTCTACATGCATAACATATGACCAAATTTCCTTTGGAAGGCAGGTGCAACAATGCTGAATAAAAGTTTTTGGAAGGTGCAAAAGGATAGTACGGAACACTCCCTAAGGATCTTCTCACTATTTTAACAGGTACCATCCTTACCCCTCTGTGCTATTAAATCAATGTGACATATCTTGGGATATAAACTTTTAAAAGTCTCACACCATTTAATCTGGAGATAGTTATATCTCCATGAGAGGCTGAAATAATTTTTTTTTTTACAGGTTTTTAAGGAAAGTTAAAACATATTTCTCCATCCTTACAGCCAGGAAAGAAGTAAAGTCATTAAAGGACTACCAAAAATACAGTTAAATTGCTCCTGAAGACTCTCAAGCTAATATATAAAAATCATTGACAGCCACAAGTGTTGAACAGTTCTGGAAGGTGGAAAAGTTCTTTAATTGACCTGTCAACAAAAGCCACTAACCTCCCTATCTTCTTCAGACACAAATGTGTGAATTTCTTTTGACCACTGCTCAGAGAAGCTAGTAATCAGTGGCTAATAAGCTCTCCTCACTTTTTTCCTTTGGATAAGCAATAGGGATGTTAAGTACGGATTCTTAATACTACAGTAACCTTAGTAACGGCTCGTACATAACATTTCACATAAGATGTTTTGTTTTGTAGTCAAATCTTTTTATTGGTGACGTCCAGAAGTATAGTAACGAAGGAAATGCTTGATCAGTTGGATCATGTTCTTTATTCCTCGTGCTCAAGAGAAGAAATTCTACAACACATCTTCCAAGCTTTATAGGGGATGTATGAGTGGCACTGTTATGAATAGAAAAAAAACATAGAACTTGTTTAAATCTTCCACATATATTTAGAGAATACAAGAAATTCATCTCTTTTTATCTCAGGCAATATTGTAGTATGTATGGGTTTTTTTTGGTGCATAAAAGTTTGCCCATCTGTAATTTTGCAGGCTATTGTGGATTATGGGATTATAAATACTGGTGCACCTAGAAGCTCTTAGCACTAGAGATGAGTGGATCCTTTGAAATTCTTATCTGCAGACGTCTCATAATTCCCCCCCCCCAAAAAAAAAAACCAAAAAAACAAACTTGATTTGTGGCAAATTTGAATGCTTGAAAGCTTGTTGTTGTTCAGAAAGTACACATGGGGAAGAAAGCACAGAGAGATAAACTTGATGATCTTGGGAGCTTACACTCTACAGGAGGGAGAGAGGACCCAGCTGACCATAAGAGCTTACACTCTACAGGACAGAGAGAGAGAGGACTCAGCTGACCATAACAGCTTACACTCTACAGGAGAGAGAGGACCCTGCTGACCATAAGAGCTTACACTCTACAGGAGAAAGAGAGGACCCCGCTGACCATAAGAGCTTACACTCTACAGGAGAAAGAGAGGACCCTGCTGCCCATAAGAGCTTACACTCTACAGGAGAGAGAGAGAAAGAGAGAGCGAACCCTACTGACTATGAGAGCTTACATGCTACAGGAGATAGAGAGGACCCCACTGACCATAAGAGCTTACACTCTACAGGAGAGAGAGAACCCTGCTGACCATAAGAGCTTACACTCTTCAGGAGAGAGAGAGGACCCTGTTGACCATAAGAGCTTACACTCTACAGGAGAGAGAGAGAGAGAGCGGACCACACTGACTATGGGAGCTTACATGCTACAGGAGATAGAGAGGACCCCACTGACCATAAGAGCTTACACACTACAGAAGAGAGGGAGAGAGTGAGAGAAGGGACCCCGGTGACCATGAGAGCTTTCACTCTACAGGAGAGAGAGGATCCTGCTGACCATAAGAGCTTACACTCTACATGAGAGAGGGAGCGAGAGAAAGAAAGAGAGAGAGGACCCCGCTGACCATAAGAGCTTACACACTACAGAAGAAAGGGAGAGAGTGAGAGAAGGGACCCCGGTGACCATGAGAGCTTTCACTCTACAGGAGAGAGAGGATCCTGCTGACCATAAGAGCTTACACTCTACAGGAGAGAGGGAGATATAACCCCGCTGACTAGAAGAGCTTACACTCTACAGGAGGGAAAGAAAAGACCCCAATGACCATGCATTTCATAGGAGAGAGGACTATGCTGACCAAAGGAGCTCATATTCTGCGAGAGGGAGGACATCACTGACTATTAAAGCTTACACTCTACAGGAGAGAGACTTACTCAGTGACTCTGGAGAAGGAAAATGACTTAGCCGTAGAGACTGTGCTCCTCTTGGGACCGCTGACCAGTGATGATCCAGGTACTGACCACCACCATGCAAAGTATGATAATCCACTAGATGTCATAGCTGCAGTGCATTATAGGTGAGCGGCAGTTCCCTTTTTTACCTGAGGCAATAAAAAGGCAAGGAACTTCCCATTATGTCACACTGCATGAGAAGACATCTTGCTGCAATTTTCCTATATTGCTCGATAGCAAGAAACTATTGCAGATATGTGAACCTTCAAATGATTGCAGTCATTGCGGTCTGTTTTTAAAAGCCATTGTATTTTTATTAAATTAGTGTATCCATAGACAAGACGTCTACAATAGGAAACATTGCAGGATATTTATGGACGTCGTAATAAAGACTGAATCATATAATGAAACATGGCACTTATGACTCCTGCTGACAACTTTACAAAGCAATTTATTCATCAATTTAGGGAAGGGCTTGTGTTAAATCTTTAGTATAACCACTCTTTTGTGATTATTTGTAAGGATTAAATAAGGCAGGAAAATAATGAAACCATGCATCACCACCATGTGGGTATTACATTAAAATCTACACTTACAAATCAGTGAATATAATTAACATCTATACAACAATACGTACAGTAGCTAAGCTTCTGACTGAGAAATAGTTCATGGAGAAGTTGGCTTCCATGATCCATCTACCAAAATAAATGCCAGAGGTTTCTTTAAGACTAGGATATTTAATGGACAGCACTTTTTGGATAAGCTGATTACAGTGTGGCCCTCTGCTGCGACTACCGGCAATCAACTTAAATTTCCCTGTAGTACCACCACAGGAGAATGAAAGTATTACATGCTACTATGGATCCTCTAGAACAAAAAGACACTTTATAGATGCTATGGCTAATAAATCGAGTTCCTGAGTGTGGGACCCTCAGAAGATATTTGAAATTGTTTTTTTTTTGACAAGACAACCCCATAAATATTAAAAATTCATGATTAAAGGTGCTATGACCCCTGAAACGCGTAGATGCTATAGCTAAGCCTAGCATGGAAACATCCAATTTGTCCTCAATTTTTGAATTTTTTATATTTTTATTTTTTTGAAAATTCTTTAATTAAGAATGATGGAATGAATGACAGCATAATTGTACACTGTGACAAAGTCACTGGTAAGGTAATAGAGGGGAAATATGTGTCACTGCGCTTAATGGCGTCAGTGAGTTGAAACCAGAGTGTTTTCCTTCAGCAGACTATGTGTTGTGAGGGTTAAGTTAAAGTTGCATAAAGGGCTGGTTTCATGTGGCCCTTCATGGAGCGGGTGGGAGAAGGTCCACTTTATCTCCACTGGCAGAGCTGCCAGGACCTGGGTGATGTCAAGATCATGTGATCAGTCACATGATGGAAGAAGTCACATGGTCTTTGATTTAAATAACCAAGCTCTACAGTCAGTCTTGGTTCAGCTAGCCTGGAGAGAGGAGTTTCAAGTGGCTTTATGGCTTGTCGAGAACAGACAATCTGTTCCAGAGCGGGGTGCCAACCGCAACGTATGGATTATATGGAAAAACAGAAAAATTGAGTCACCAATTGCTGCACAAATAGACACAATTTTATTAATTACAAAAGGACATATATTGGACGAGACAAACTTCATAAAGTAGTCACATGATAGGTACAAAATGACGGGAGAATAATGACCATTACCTGGAAAAGAAAGGCCGGTATAGCCCTGTTGTCAGTAACCCCTGGGTAAAAAAAAAATGCAGAGGCTGGTCAGATAGCCCAACGGATAGGTGAGATGCAGCCAGAAATGACAGGTAGTAATGCACGTATGAGGAGATAAGCACCCTGCCATAACAATTACATATCGACCACCAAAAGGCAAAGAATTGCCAGGCTCAGCACACAAACGTATAGCTATAGCCAATGAAGGGGCACACAAAATAACATATGACATGGGGCAGGAAAGACCTCTATATAATAAAACAGTGTTAGAAAATTCCCTGGTAAAAAGAGGCTTAACCGCACCACCCCCTGAGGAATCATAAAACAACATTAGCCAAAGAATAAATTACCCATTGTAGAGGATGTAGGGGAACACTGGTCACCCCGACGTACGTTTCACACAGGTG
This sequence comes from Dendrobates tinctorius, assembly GCF_039654945.1. Taxonomy (NCBI): domain Eukaryota; kingdom Metazoa; phylum Chordata; class Amphibia; order Anura; family Dendrobatidae; genus Dendrobates; species Dendrobates tinctorius. The sequence goes on along the minus strand of NW_027361825.1, from coordinate 40,293,310 downwards.
ATATTTGCTTCTGCAGGGGGAGTGGCTAATAAGAGGCTAAATGTCTCTTAAGTATAGAAGGACCTGCGGTCACATGACAAAAAAGACCCAATGGAAGGGAAGGAAAATGGCGCCTTCACAATGAATCCGAGGCATTGCATTGTGCTAACAGGAAATGGGCAGGCACATGCAGACTAGGCCGAAGGGCCGTGGCGGCACATGCGCCATGAGTCCCAGGCAAAGCGTCCCCGGCAGCCAAACACCGCAATGGAGAGGACCCACGTGACTAACTGGCGCCCAGCCGTCAATGCAGTCTGCCCACATGCGGAGGAAGGAAGAACGAGGAGTGAGTCCAGACGACCAACACAGAGCGCAGGTGCGGGAAAAAGATAGGGGGCAGCTGATAGCACAACAGCGTATAGGCAACTAGCAGAGTACATAGCACAAACCACCAGGGGGAATGCGGTAAAATACTCTCCCGAAAATGGTGCCCCCACAAAAAGAACCCCCACAAGGTCAGGTGAAACCCTGCTAAAAATGCATATATCCAGCAAGTGAATGCCCAAAGTGACTTCCACGAAAAGCCTACAAAAATGCACAAATACCAAACTGGTATATCCAATCCATATTAATATCGTATATATAACCATACCAAGAAACAGTTTGGGACACGCATAATGCTAAGTAGCCATACAGGGATACAATTCTGGACACACATCCAGCTGCATTAACTAACACAGAAAAAGAGATAACAGACAAAGTTCCATAAGAGATAATCTCATGGAGGATAATATGCGTAGGTCATCCTTATTTGTGGTCTCAACTGGAAGGGGAAGGGACTTAGAACATACAACACTGCCCTTCACCTCTCCAAACAAACCTATTTCAACACCCTCATCACCTCACTGTCCAATAACCCGAAACGTCTCTTTGACACTTTTCATTCTCTACTCAATCCAAGAGTACAGGCCCCAACCACGGAGCTCCGAGCTGACGATCTGGCCAATTACTTCAAAGAAAAAATTGACCAGATCCGACAGGAAATTATCTCCCAATCACCTCATACCATGCACTGTCCTCCCTCCCCCACTGCATCGAACTCACTCTCTGATTTTGAACCAGTCACAGAAGAAGAAGTAAGCAGGCTCCTTGCATCTTCTCGCCCAACTACTTGCACCAGTGACCCATTTCCGTCACAGCTCCTTCAGTCCCTTTCCCCTGCTGTCACCCCTCACCTAACTAAAATATTTAACCTCTCTCTCTCTTCTGGTATTTTTCCCTTCTCATTTAAGCATGCCATCATACATCCACTACTTAAAAAACCATCCCTCGACCAAAACTGTGCCGCTAACTATAGACCTGTCTCTAATCTTCCCTTCATCTCTAAACTCCTGGAACGCCTGGTCCACTCCCGTCTTATCCGCTATCTCTCAGAAAACTCTCTTCTCGACCCTCTCCAATCCGGTTTCCGCTCTTTACACTCCACTGAAACTGCCCTCACTAAAGTCTCTAATGATCTGCTAACAGCTAAATCAAATGGTCACTACTCCATGCTAATTCTCTTGGATCTCTCTGCAGCATTCGACACTGTGGATCATCAGCTCCTCCTCACTATGCTCCGTTCCATTGGCCTCAAGGATACGGTTCTCTCCTGGTTCTCCTCCTATCTCTCCGACCGCTCCTTTACTGTATCTTTTGCCAGTTCCTCCTCCTCTCATCTTCCCCTTACTGTTGGGGTCCCCCAAGGATCGGTTCTAGGTCCCCTCCTCTTCTCCTTGTACACTGCCCCTATTGGTCAAACAATCAGTAGATTTGATTTCCAGTACCATCTCTATGCTGATGACACCCAATTATACGCTTCTTCTCCTGACATCACGCCAGCCTTTCTAGAAAACACCGGTGACTGTCTAAATGCTGTGTCTAATATCATGTCCTCACTATATCTGAAACTGAACCTGTCAAAGACTGAACTCCTGGTGTTTCCTCCCTCTACTAATGTACCTATACCCGACATTGCCATTTCTGTGTGTGGTTCCACTATTACTCCCCAGCAACAGGCCCGCTGTCTTGGGGTCATACTTGATTCCGAGCTTTCCTTTGCCCCCCACATTCGATCACTGGCTCGCTCTTGTCATCTGCACCTCAAAAACATTTCTAGAATTCGACCTTTTCTTACCTTTGACTCTGCAAAAACTCTTACTGTTTCTCTTATTCATTCTCGTCTCGACTATTGTAACTCTCTTCTAATCGGTCTCCCTCTTACCAAACTCTCCCCCCTCCAATCTGTCTTGAATGCTGCAGCCAGGATCATATTCCTCACCAACCGTTACACCGATGCCTCTACCTTGTGCCAGTCATTACACTGGCTACCCATCCACTCCAGAATTCAGTATAAACTTATTACCCTCACTCACAAAGCCCTCCATGGCTCAGCACCACCCTACATCTCCTCCCTTGTTTCAGTATACCACCCTACCCGCGCCCTCCGCTCTGCTGATGACCTGAGATTAGCATCCTCAATAGTCAGAACCTCCCACTCCCGTCTCCAAGACTTTACACGTGCCGCGCCAATTCTTTGGAATGCACTTCCCAGGTCAATACGATTAGTCCCCAATCCCCACAATTTTAAGCGTGTCCTGAAAACGCATTTATTCAGACTGGCCTACCACCCCAACACATTAACCTAATCTATCCCTGTGTGGCAGAGCCAAAAGTCTTACCATAACCAGGTTCCCCGCATCATGTTCCCACATGCTTTATGCCTCCATTAGCCCTCTGTGTCTGTACTGTTACACACTTAACATTATGACTGGTCCATACAATCAGGGTAACTGTTACCACCCACCTTTCGTGTCTCCCTCTTTCCTCATAGACTGTAAGCTTGCGAGCAGGGCCCTCTTTCCTCTTGGTATTTGTTATAATCTACTGTATGTGATTATTGTTATGCTGTAATGTCTATTGTCTGTACAAATCCCCTCTGAAATGTAAAGTGCTGCGGAATATGTCGGCGCTATAAAAATAAAATTTATTATTATTATTATTATTATAAAAAAATTCACACATGGTGGACATCCAGTAGGAAGTCATACTGCACGACAAAAATAGAGTCCCATAAGGAAAAATCCCATGGAGGCTAATATATGCTGGTCATCCTTGATTCCTGGTCACGTTGAAAAAAAGAGAGAATATGAGGAAGTCACAGATGGTAAGCATCCAGAGGAAGGTCCAATGTGGTAATGGAAAAACCGCAGGTCCAGGCATGGCAAATGGCCCAAGTGCACATCAGTATCTATATATATGTAAACAATAGAAGACACCAATAGTGACTAACAAGTTAAAAAACACACAAAAAAACAAATAATATATACAAAACTAAACAAAAAAGTGTGCCCCAATGGGGCAGCAGCAGTGCAGGAACCCCACTGGTGTCTTTATTTGAAGCGTATTTGTAACGTATGGATTGTATTGCAGCATTTTGTTTTCTTCATTGTTTTCCTGTTTTAGCCAAAAAGGCTGAAGTTATTTTCCTCACGTTAGTTTATGCTGCCTTAAAATAAACCAACGAGGATTTAAAGAGACAGTGTTCTCATTTTCTACCTCCATATGCCGACACGTGAGTTGAACTACTACAAGTGGTGTTTCAAATTCGGGCAACGGTCCGGAAACGCCAGTAGCAGTCGTGATCAAACCGCATGTCTTGGGTAAAGGAGGCTACAAGCCAGCGGATGACATCAGGCAAAATGGAGCACCTGCTCAAGCATCTTGTGAGTGTGCAGCAGCAGCAACAGCTGGCACATCGGGAGATGAGTAAGGTGTTAACCAAGAAACTGGAACAGCAGCAGCATCGGTACCAGTTCAGACTACAGCAGCAGCAGATCGAGTTGCTTGCTGAGGCAGTTCTTGGGAGACCGGAAGCCCAGCCCAGAAGTCCAGGTGACAACACGCACGTCCAGAATGCGGTAAGACGTGTGATGTAGAAAATGACCCCGGGTGATGATATATTGGCATTTCTGATTTCTGTTTTTGAGCGGGTAGTGGAGCGAGGGAGACTGTCACCAGACCAGTGGGTGGAGGTGCTGGCCCCCTATCTAATCTGGGAGCCCCAGAAGGCTTATTATGACCTGGCCTTACAAGATGCCCGGGAATATGCCAAACTAAAAACTGAGATACTGGCATGCTCAGGGGTGACTATGTCCGAGCACAAAGGGTTCATCACTGGGTGTATTACGGTGATAAACCTTGCTCCCAAATGTTCGACTTGCTGCATCTGGTGCAGAAATGGTTGCAGCCGAAGTCCTCTACCCCAGCCCACATGGTGGATCGGGTTCTAATGGACAGGTTTATCCATTCCCTCCAAGGCCAGTACAGACATGGGTTGCCCAGGGGGATCCCCAGAATGCGGATGACCTGGTCGGCCTAGTAGAAAGGTAACAGGTAGTCAAGAGGTCTCTAAGGAAGCCAGGGGGGTGGCGCATCTCCATACTGGGGTACCCAGCGGGAGCGCGAGTCCCAAAAGAGGGGTAGCAGAGCCACCACTGGGGGAAGTCCGAGGTCCAAAACAGCCGCTGAAGGGCTGCAAAAGACTGCTGGTAAAGACTTGATCTGTTGGCGGTGTCACGGTCCTGGACTTGTTGCTGCCTGTTGTCCATTGTCTTCTGAGCATTTGTAATGCAGCCTAGGAAGGCGCAGGCTCATATTTTGCTTATCCTGCTTTCAATGTGGACCATAAGCCCAGAGATGGGCCTCAGTCATGTCCTGTGGCCATAAATGGGGTGCTGGTCACAGGGCTATTAGATTTGGGGAGTTTGTTGACCCTGATAAGGGCCACACTCCCCCGCCAGTTGATCCCAGGGAATCACGTGGGTGTCCGCTGTATCCACGGCAATGCCAAGGACTACGCCGATGCCAGAGTGTATATAAAAACCAACTGTGGCACATGAGTCCCATGAGGTCGGGGTTGTGAGAGACTTGCTACACCCCGTGATAATCGGGCGGGACTTCAGCCTGTTTTGGGACTTGTGGAGAAAGGCTGGGATGACAAGTGACTCAGACAGAAGTCAACTCAACCCTGCTCAATCCCCATCACAGCTAGAGGTGGATGAGTTCCCCTTGTGTGTCCTAGCAAATGACAAGGATGAGACGGTGGTCAGTGAGGCCGATATTCCTGATCTGGGGGTTTCTGGATAAAAGTTTATCTCTGCTCAGATGCGGGATCTTACCCTAAAAGGTGCATTTAAAAATGTGTCTGTGATGGATGGGGTTGCTCAAGACCCTGGGCCTCACACCTGGTTCCCTTACTTTGTTGTGAATGGCAAATTACTGTATCGGCTGACCACATTGAGGGGAGGGGAGATAGTGAAGCAGCTCATGATTCCAGTTCCCTACTGGTGGAGGGTTTTAGACATGGCCTATTCACATGTTTTGGGGGGATATCTGGGGGTTGAGAAAACACAGGAAATAACAATGCAGAGGTTCAATTGGCCGGGGTGTTACCAGGAGATCCTAAATTATTGTAGGTGCTGCCCCACCTGCCAGATAACTGCTCCCTCTACGCACTTCCGAAGTTCCCTTGTTCCGTTACCGGTGATAGAGGTCCCATGTAAAAGGAAGGCCATAGATCTAGTGGGTGCTCTAGATAAATCTGCACAAGGGCACCAGTACATCTTAGTGTTCATGGACTATGTGACCCGGTACCGGGAAGCAGTACCCCTAAGAAATTCCTCAGCCAAAAGTACTGCCCAGGAACTTGTTCATATTTTTGCACAGACAAGTCTGCTGAAGAAGATTTTGACAGACCAAGGAACACCTTTCATGAGCAAGGTAATGAGGGAGTTGTGTAAGGTCCTTCAGACTGCCTAGGTGCGAACCTCAATCTACCATCCACAGACAGACGGCCTAGTAGACCACTTCAATAAGACCTTGATGGCGATGCTCAAGAAGGTAACTGAGAAGGACAGTCGAGACTGGGACTATCTGCTTCTATTCCTTCTCTTCTCAATCAAAGAAGTTCCAAAAGCTTCTACTGGGTTCTCACCGTTCAAGCTCCTGTATGGTTAATATCCCATAGGGCTCCTGGACATTACCAAGGAAACCTGAGAAGCTGAAGGTCATGACATACCGGAGCATCATAGAGCATGTCGCCCAGTTACAGGAGAGGATGGCAAAAGTGATGCAAATTATGAAGGAGCATCTTCTGCAGGCACTGGAGGCGCAGGTAAGGGTGTATAACCAATCAGCAAGAGTGAGGCAGTTCCAGCCCGGGGACCGCATGCTAGTGCTTATCTCCATGGTGGAGAGCAAGTTCCTAGCCAAGTGGTGGAGAAATTGAGTGAGGTGAATTACAAGGTACACCAGCCAGGCCGAAGGAAACCACACCAAATATACCAATGTGAACTTGCTCAAGCCATGGCGAGATCAGGAATCGCTGGAAACCCCTTGCCAGTCACAAAGCAACAGTGGACGATGTCACCATTGCAGAGACTCTCAAGCTAGCCCAGAGACAACAGTGTCAGGCACTGTTGCAGCAGAACCATCGCCTGTTCTCAGAGTTGCCAGGGCATTCGCAGCTGATCGAGCATGACGTGTTTACAGAGCCACATATGAAAGGGTGAACCTCAGGCCCTATAGAATTCCCGAAGCACATCGGGAGGTAATAGCCAATGAGGTGAAGAGGATGTTAGACCTTGGGGTGACTGAGGACTCGAAAATTGGGTGGTCGAGTTCCATCGTCCTTGTGCTGAAGCTCGAAGGTGAGTGGCGGTTTTACAATTATTACCGCAAACTGAATGGTCTCAAAATGTAATGCGTATCCAGTGCCTCGGGAGGATGAACTTACTGAGAGACTGATAACCGCGAGGTACATTACAACCCATGACCTAACAAAGAGCTACTGGCAGATCCCCATGTCCCAGAGTGCTAAGGAGAAGACAGCCTTCTCGACATCTGATGGGTGTTTCCAATACACCTGAATGTCTTTCGGTCTACAGGAGGCACCAGCAACCTTCCAGAAGGCTATGGATCGAGTCCTGGCTCAGCACAAGTATGCCGCCGCCGACCTAGATGACATTGTGGTCTTCAGCCCTGAATGGGGTAGTCATCTACCAAAGGTACAGGCAGTTCTGGATGCATTGAGGAATGCAGGGTTCACCATAAACCCAAATAAATGTGCCATAGGAAAAGAAGAGGCCAAAAACCTAGGCTATGTCTTCGGGAGGGGAGCGATCAAGCTCCAGAAAAAACAAGATTGAAGCGATCCAGAAATGGCCACAACCACTTTTCAAGAAGCAAGTGAGAGCTTTTCTTGGAATTGTGGGTTACCACTGGTGGTTTATCCCAAGGTTCACCATGATTCACGGCACAAGATCGACATTGATTAAATGGTCTGCAGAGACTGAGATAGCTTTCCAGGAGCTGAAGCAGACTCTATGTATATATCCAGTTCTGGTCACACCAGACTTCAGCAAGGAGTTCATCGTCAAGACAGAGGCGTCAGAAGTCGGCTTGGGAGCTGTGCTGTCTTAGGAAGTGAATAGGGAAGAGCATCTCATCCTGTATCTGAGCCAGAAGCTCTCTTCATGTGAGAGAAACTATGCCATTGTCGAGAAGGAGTGCTTGGTCATAAAATGGGCCGTGGATACCCTGAGGTACTATCTGCTAGGCTGTAGGTTTAAGCTGATATTTGACCATGCCACTCTGAGGTGGTTGAGGGAAAAGAAAGGTAAAAATGCTCACGTGACTAGATGGTTCTTAGGATTCCAAGATTTCAATTTTCCCGTTGAGCATAGGCCAGGAAAGATGCACAGAAATGCAGATGACCTGTCAAGACTCCCCTGCTTAGCAAGTGAAGGTGCCAAAACTTCCAGCTTTGGGCAGAAGGAAGGATATGTGACAAAGTCACTGGTAAGGTAATAGAGGGGAGATATGTGTCACTGAGCTTAATGGCATCAGTGATAAGAAACCAGAGTATTTTCCTCCAGCACACTGCGTGTTGTGAGGGTTAAGTTAAAGTTGTATAAAGGGCTGGTTCAGAGGCGTATCTAGGCTTCCTGGCACCCGGGGCAAGAATTTGGTTTGGCGCCCCCCCCACACCAAGTACATATGCGACTTGCACACTTAGCCATGTACCCACGAGCTGCTCTCCCTAATGCTCTCAATGTTCAGTAAAAAACTGAAAGCAGGAAGAGAAGCTCGTTGTCAAGTATGAAAATTGCATATGAGTGAAGTGTCCGTGTGATGACTACTGGAACCTGCAGAGCTGAATCCTGACATTGCAGCTTCTGAATTCTCACAACGAATGCACTGCACACTTTTAGGATTCTCCCTTGCCGATGTATAGTCATGTCAGCACAAGTATGTGATTTATATACTTCTGGCCACATTCCGACTAGACGTGCCCGGCCTCGATCCGTTCATTTTCATTGAGTGAGGCCACACATGTCTAGTCAGCATGTGACCGCATGTATGTATATTACCGGCACGAGAGAATGCTGACAGCGTTCAGTGAGCACTGTGAGAATTCAGAAGTCTGCAGTCACATAGAATGTCTACAGACTCCGTACAAACCTGGACAACCCCTTTAATGTTCCTAACAAATAAAAACATGAGAATTAGTCAGTATCACAAATAACATTTACATCCAGGTACCTTATAGATGACGTCATCTCTGGAGTCGTTCTCCTTTTCTTCTTCTTGTCCAGACCCCATGACGAGTTTTCTCATCCACAGCGGCCTCTGCAGACTTCCATCTTCTCCAGTCTTCTGCAGCAAATCTCCACACGATCCCCTTAAAGATAGAAGTGTCATTATAATGCTTAATGCTCCTGAATAAAAATGTCTGCAATATACTGTCGCCTCACACTATTCCCCTCCTTCCTCTAACATCCCTCTGTTCACCATACTGTCTCATCATATATTTACCCCCTCACTCTCTATACTGTCTCCTCACACATACCCCTGACTCCCCATACTGTGTCCACATACATTAACCCGTTCACTCCCCATACTGTCTGCACCCAACCCCCATACTGTTTCCTCATACATACTCTGTGTCCTCAAATCTCCCCACACATTAAATCCCCCCATCCCCACTCCAAATCTCCCCACACACATTAAGTAACCCCCCATCCACACTCCAAATCCCTCACACACATTAAATAACCCCCATCCCCACTCCCAAATCCCCCCCACACATTAAATAACCCCCCATCCCCACTCCCAAATCCCCCCCACACATTATGTACCCCCCACTCCAAATCCCCCACACATTAACCCCATCCCCACTCATTAACCCCCATCCCCACTCCAAATCCCCCACATTAAATAACCCCCATCCCCACTCCCAAATCCCCCCACACATTATGTACCCCCACTCCAAATCCCCCACATATTAACCCCATCCCTACTCATTAACCCCACAAACAATAACCCCCATCCCCACTCATTAATTCCATCCCCACTCATTAAACCCCCGTCCATACTCCCAAATCCCCCAACACATTATGTACCCCCACTCCAAATCCCCCACACATTAACCCCCATCCCCACTCATTAACCCCCCCACACATTAATTCCATCTCCACTCATTAACCCTCCACAAATTAATTCCATCCCCACTCAATAACCCCCATCCCCACTCATTAGCCCGCCACACATTAACCCCCATCCCCACTCATTAACCCCCCACACATTAACCCCCATCCCCACTCATTAACCCCCCACACAGTAACCCCCATCCCCACCCTTTACCCCCCACACAGTAACCCGCATCCCCACTCTTTACCCCCCACACAGTAACCCCTATCCCCACTTATTAACCCCACTACACATTAACCCCATCCCCACTCATTAACCCCCCCACTCATTAACCCCCATCCCCACACATTAACCCCCATCCATTAACCCCATCCCCATTCTTTAACCCCCCACACATTAATCCCCATCTCCACTCATTAACCCCCCACGCATTAACCCCATCCCCACTCATTAACCCCACTACACATTAACCCCATCCCCACTCATTAACCCCCATCGCCACACATTAACACCCCCATCTTCGGTGGTTTCTTCAGCTCCACATTGGAGCACACTTACCACCAGCGCTGAGCGTTCACTCTGGGCGCCGGGGAGTGACGTCAGCAGCATGATCACATGACATGTCACGCTGCTGACGTCGCTCTAGCCCGGCGGTCAGAGCTGCAATTGTACTGGCGTCTATACAGACACCAGTACAATTGTTCCCTGGGAGCCGGCACGCGCACCTTCTCTGCGCCAGCAGTCAGCTTGACAGCTGACACAGAGAACCGCTGACTCTCAGGCCAGGGGGGGCGGCAGAACGCAGCCGCCAGGGAGGACACTGCGGACCACTGCATTAGGCGGCCCGGACTGCGCCCCCTGCCGGCAGCGCCCGGGGCAACTGCCCCGGCTGCCCCCCCCAGATACGCCCCTGGGCTGGTTTCATGTGGACCTTCATAGAGCACATGGGAGGAGGTCCACTTTATCTCCACTGGCAGAGCTGCCAGGACCTGTGTGATGTCATGATTGTGTGATCAGTCACATGATGGAAAGAGTAACATGGTCTTAGGTTTAAATAACTGAGCTCTACAGGCAGTTTGGGTTCAGCTAGCCTGGAGAGAGGTATCTCCAGTGGTTTTGTGGTTTGTCGAGCACAGACTCAAGCCCCCGCCACACACAGCGATCTCGCTAGTGAGATCGCTGCTGAGTTACAAGTTTTGTGATGCAACAGTGATCTCACTAGCGAGATCGCTGTGTGTGATACTTATCAGCAACCGGCCCCCCTGCCGGGTATCGCTGATCGTCCTGGATTGGCCAGGACATTTTTTTGATCGCTGATCTCCCGCTGGCCAGCACGCATCGCTGCGTGTGGCAAGCGGGAGACCAGCGATCAGCGAGCTGGCAACCAAGGTAAACATCGGCGCTTAGAAACCCGATGTGTACCTTAGTTACCAGCGCGCTGTTGCAGGAAGCTGGTAACCACATCTAAGCACGGCGCAGCGCTTAGAAACCTGATATGTACCTTGGTTACCAGCTCCCTGCACCAGCGCGCTGGTAACTAAGGTACACAGTGGGTAACTAAGCGACGTGCGTCGCTTGTTTACCCACGTGTCGCTGTCCTGATCGCTGGTGAAGCTGCCTGTTTGGCAGCCCACCAGCGATCATGTAGCGACACACCAGTGATTCTGACAAGTTCACATCGTTGTCAGGATCGCTGGTGAGTCGCTATGTGTGATGGGGCCCTTAACCTGTTATGTTCCAGAGCGGGGTGCCACCCACAACATATGGACTGTCTTACAGCGTTTTGTTTTCTTTGTTATTTTCCTGTTTTAGCCAGAAAGGATGAGTTTATCTTCCCCATGTGTTGGTTTATGCTGCCTTAAAATAAACCAACGAGGATGTAAAGAGACAGTGTTCCCATTTTTTACCTCTTTATGCCGCCACGTGAATTCCACTACCACAACACAAAAAGAGAAAAAGCATGTGTGTACATTGAGTATATCAACATCCATTTTATATATGGGGTACAAACGTAGGGAGTCTGGGAGCGGAAGAGAAAGGAAAAGGGGGTACCAAACAGGGGAAGGAGGGGTAGGGGGGTAGGTGGGGGGTAAGTCCGGTTGAGAACTAGCAAATATTCTCCTTTATAGTGGAGAGACTAAAAACAAGTATACTTATAAGTAGCATAAACATAGTTGGTTACTTAATTCCAAGATTTATAGTATAATCTTATTTTGATATTCATGCCATTTGAGCCAATTTTCATGGAGTTTGTCCTGTTTGGAATGAGTCAAACAGATATTTTCAAATGAATATATACTATTATGTTCGTTGATCTATTCTGAGGCGGAAGGGGGGTCAGTGTCTTTCCAATGTCTTGCTATGAGACTTTTAGCCGCATTAATTAGATGGGATATTATTATTATTTTTTATTATTATAACGCCATTTATTCCATGGCGCTTTACATGGGATATACATAATACATACAAGTACAGTAATCTTAAACAATACAAGTCACAACTGGTACAGGATGAGAGAGGACCCTGCCCGTGAGGGCTCACAATCTACAAGGAATGTGTGAGGATATAGTAGGTGAGGGTAGAGCTGGTCGTGCAGTGGTTTGGTGGATCGGTGGTTACTGCAGGTTGTTGGCTTGTCAGAAGAGGTAGGTCTTTAGGTTCTTTTTGAAGGTTTCCATGGTAGGCGAGAGTCTGATATGTTGTGGTAGAGAGTTCCAGAGTAGGGGGATGCGCGGAAGAAATCTTGTATGCAATTGTGGGAAGAAGAGATTAGAGGGGAGTAGAGGAGATCTTGTGAGGATCGGAGGTTTCGTGTAGGTAAGTACCGGGAGACGAGGTCACAGATGTATGGAGGACTCAGGTTGTGGATGGCTTTGCATGTCATGGTTAGGGTTTTGAACTGGAGTCTTTGGGTAATGGGGAGCCAGTGCAGGGATTGACAGAGGGGAATAGCAGGGGGACAGATGGATTAGTCGGGCAGCAGAGATTAGAATAGATTGGAGGGGTGCGAGAGTTTTAGAGGGGAGGCCACAGAGCAGGAGGTTGCAGTAGTCAAGGCGGGAGATGATGAGGGCATGGACTAGGGTTTTTGCAGATTCTTGGTTGAGGAATGTACGGATCCGTGAAATATTTTTGAGTTGCAGTCGGCAGGAAGTGGAAAGGGCTTGGATATGTGGTTTGAAAGATAGATCAGTGTCAAGGATAATCCTGAGGCAAAGAGCTTGTGGGACTGGAGAGAGTGGGCAGCCGTTTACTTTAATGGATAGGTCCATTGGGGGGGTCACGTGAGATGGGGGAAAGATGATGAATTCTGCTTTGTCCATATTAAGTTTTAGAAATCTAGCGGAGAAGGATGAAATTGCAGACAGACATTGAGGGATTCTGTTTAGTAGGGAGGTGATATCTGGTCTAGAGATGTAGATCTGTGTGTCATCAGCATAGAGGTGATACTGAAAGCCATGAGATTCTATGAGCTGTCTGAGGCTGAAGGTGTGTTATTTAATATATTTAATATATATTAATATATGTTTAATAATATAATACATGTACTACTATGTTGATGTTGAGAATGAATGTTAAGAAGGATTAGTTAGGGTATTAAAGAGAATGATATTTTCAGAGCTTTCTCTATATGTTTATATATAGTTTCCCCCCCAAAAAATGCGATTTTAGAACAATTAAACCAAATATGGGACGGTGTTCCAGATACCTAACTGTTATGAATGGGTCACCGAGGAGGATAGCAGGCCCAGGCTAAGCCACAGAAAACCAGAGAGGTTGGTAACTAAGCAGATGGCAGACCCCTGATCCTGTCCACACAACTAGCAGTAGCCGTGGAGCGTACCTACGATGATCCTAGATGCCTCGGCACAGCCGGAGAGCTAACTAACCCTAAAGCAAGAAAGGGGAAATCTAAACTGCCCCGGAGCAGACCCCAAAGGAATAGATAGCCCCCAAACATATATTGTCAGTGAGACAAGATGAAAACACAAATGCAGGCAGAAAATTAGACTGAGCAAACGATGGGGCCCACACTGACTAGACAGAACAGGAAAGGAAAGACACTGTCTGCAATCATGCAAAAAACCCTGCAAAAAGTCCAACACGTCTGATGCACAAAAACACTGAAGTTGCACGATTTCGCCCCCACTATATCAGCACTCTGGTATATTCTGAAAGCAAAGCAAAAAGAGACCAATATAACAAGGGACAAAACAAACTGGCACATGCAGTAACATATGGGCGGTGATTCAGCCCAGCCCAGCCGGAGCTGGCTGACCCGCACTAAGCAGAGATAGACAAAACCAGATCAAATGCAAATGGAATAGCAAATTAACCACTTAGCTGAACCATGCAGGGAAAGAGCAGGAGACATCAGACTTCAGAAGGCACAGGAAGAAAATCACCAGCAGGGATAGAGGGAGTCAGCTGTCTTAAATCCCAATCAGAAATCTGAGCTCTCCAATCGTCTTCCTCATTATCAGGTGGCAAGCCTCTGCCAATCAGATCAGCTCCACTACCTCCAGTAACCACCAGAGGAAGCCCAGAAAGAGAACCCATCTGTCAATCTGACCAGCTCCACTACCTTCAGTAAAGCCAGAGAGAGAATTTGCAACACCTAACTGCTGGAGATGCAATCTGATGAGTAGGATTTATCGATTTATTGAGAATATCTGTTTTTTTATACCATCTCGATATGATTTTGTAGTTTAACTTTTGATGTTTAATTGAGGGAGAAATGAAGTGTATATCTTTTAGTAGTTTTGAAACTTCTTCTGATGTCAGGGTGTATCAGGTGTGACAGAGAGTCATCTTGGATCCAGCTGTAGAAGGTCATTGCAATTAGCTTTACAAGCACCTTCTTGATTTATGCATCTCTGTTATAGAGTGGTATCCTTCTCCCTCTAGGACCTAGTCGTTACCTCTACCTTTTGCTGATAATTAACACACCCTTGCTGAAAGTTTAAATACCTTCAGTCTCTTCAGCAAGGTGCTGGTGTTAGCTCAATTTCCCTGTCTGGTTGGAAGTACTAGCAGTCGGCTAGTATCTTCTTGGAGTACTCTTGGGGGATTTCTGGCATGATATCTCAGTGGTTTTCTCAAGCTAAGTGTATCCCCTCATTTTGCCACCCACTCTGTCTATAGTTGTAATGGGGGCTGACTAGCGCACATCCCGTCCCTTCCCTATCCAGGTCCTATTGCTAGGGTCAGGCAGGGATTAGGTTGCTGCTCGGTGATAGGTGCGGAACCTATTTAAGGACGTCAGGCGAGACAGGGTGTTGTTAGATCTGTCTAAAGGTCTCCACTCCCCCTTTCCCTAGTGTTTGGGCTTTTCCTACCTCTACTAGCTGTTGTACACCTTGCTTCTCCCTTACCCAGCATGACAGTACCAGATTGGACTACTGAGCTGTCAGTAACTGCATCCCAGACACACTGAGGGGTGGAATCGTGACAAACTACATGTCTATACGATTGGAGGATCATTTCACGTTCAACACCTTTAATATGAAGAGTTAAAGCAGTCTGGCTACTGTCAATAATGAGAAGACATGATCATGAAATAAATTATTGTTTAAAGCAGGTTTTTGATTTAATATGTATTTTGTTTAGAATTTTTTTCTATTTCTTTTACCACAATTTGTTTTAAAAATTAAAAAATAAAAATTGCAGTTTTCACACTGGCTACTGGGGTTTTGTTAGGCTTCAATTTCCTGTCGTTTCAGAAAATTCACATGTATATTAGCCACAGTAGTCAGATCCCAACCTCATATTTTGCATTGAAGCATCTAATGAGCAGGTGCAAAGGTCACTGTGAAGGGAGAAGGAGCAGGATCAGCTTTATCATCACCTATTGTGATTAATGGATCCGACCCATCATAATCCTGACTCTTAACAAGGAGCCTGATGAAATCACTTTCAGAAAGTCTAAAAAAGCTCTAGTAGCCAATGAGAAAATGGTCAGATTTCTAATTTTATTTCTAACAAAAATCATGACATAAAAAATATTACATTTTTTCCATAATACATGTAATACAAAAATCTAATTTAAACAATAGGTCATTTTCTGATGACAGATTCCCTTTAAAGATATGGCCCAGAGGACCATAGGGACAGGATTGGTGAGGCCTATGTGGACAGGACTGGTGAGGCCCAGAGGACCATAGGGACAGGACTGGTGAAGCCCACAGGACTATAGGGACAGGACTAGTGATGCTCCTGGGCCCATAGAGACAGGACTGGAAGCCCAGAGGACCAGAGAGACAGGACTGGTGAGGCCCACAGGACCACAGGGTCAGGATACAGGACATAGACAGTCTATTTTTAAATGGTAAGTGTTTTGATCTTTTTACAATTTTTTTTCTATATACTTTAATGACAAATTTTGCAAAATCCCAGGCAACCTTTTTAAGAAAACAACCAACAAAAATGATATACAATCATAATCCTATTGAACCAAAGAACAGCCTGAAAATACATCTATATTCCTCCGTGTAACCTGCCATTTTTTTCCCTCTTTGCCAAATAAGAGGTTAATAATGCATGCAGCACTCTTTATCTATAAATTTATAATAAAGTGCCCTCACATGTTTCCATGTATCTCCATGTGAGAGAAGACGCCTGCTACTACATGTGAGTCAAATGGCTGGGTGGGGGGTCGGCCTCATTACTGAGGGTTTACCGTTCATCAAACCATCTCACTCCAAGAAGCTGTCTACCATAGATGAAGCTTCTGCCCTGTTGACAAGGATCTGTCCTCGCTTGTCTCATAAATGCACAAAAGCCCCCGTTCTCACAACAGGGACTTTAAACAATTCTGTGTCTCCATGGAAACTAAACACACATAACCGTACACTCGTAGGCCTGAAGTGTTGTGTCAAATTGCCTCTCCTATTTCATATATTCGTGCTAATTTGCACCTGGTCAAGGAAAAATGAGTGGGAAAAACACAACCACCACCACGATCACGTTAAACTGGTTTAACATCATCTGAATGAAATATCACCGAAATTCAGTGCACAGCTCAGAATGGACTAAATACGTCCAGCATCTCTCCTCTTCCCTGTATATAGATCTGATCCCTTTTTTTCTTTTAGACATTTGGGCATGGTCCTCAGGAGGATACCCACAGAAGAGTTGAGGATCCTGAAATATGGCCCCCTCTTTCTTGTGTATATACAGTCTTTTTACACAACTGGGCAGAGTCATCAAGATGGCGCCCACAGAGAAGAGTTGAAAATCATGCCTATTTGGATGAAAAAGGACTACATTTACATAAAGGAAAAAAGGGTCACATCTCAAGATATTAGAAATGCAGGAACAAAAGGAAACCAACGCCATACTAAGGAGAACAGCCACATTTTCCCCATTTATAAAAAATGTACATATTTATGACAAGTGACAGGTCCTTTTTGAGGGGGTTTTCCACTATTATGATATTGGAAGCACATTTATCATTTATAAATTAAAATCCTCATGCTCAAACACCCCAATGATGAACTAGTACAGCCAAAGTCTCGCCAAATTGGCACAGCGCCCAACTGCCCACATTAAGTTACGAAGTGATGTTTGGATACTGCAAATGTTCGAAAACCTGGAAAATCTACTTCACCACTGCCAAAGACACCAAAACCAATAAACCATCAGAAAAATAGTATATAGTCAAAAACCCAACTAAGCATTGAATATTCTATTAATAATGTTCTCATTCACCAGAAAATACCCTCAACTAGTCCCTAATGTGTAACACACTCAATTTGCATCTTCTTATGGAGGACAGTTATAGCTGCTTTATTAATTCTTTGCTTTGCTCATTTATTACACTTGCTACCGTCAAATCTTGACAACAAAACCAAGGAGTTCCATCATTAAAAGGAATCTGTAAGCAGGATATATTGCTCATGTGTGTTTAAAGTCTGTTCTACATCCATATATTGAGGGATACTTAGCACACTGGTGCATGACTTTACATCATGCACTTTTGGTGATTTCTTGCATCCTCTTATCTACCAGTTGATGTCAAAGTCTTCAGATCTATTCTTTCCTACAAACCTGTGATGCCAATGAGAATTGTATATTCATTTTTCAGTTCTGCGTAGCGCTTTACTGCCAAGATAGATCACAAATCTCTTGTAGCAGTAACGAGCTGCCCTCAGGAAGGTCAGGACCATTACAGAACTGTCTTACCTCTCATACATTGTGGAAATTCATGTCCCAAAGCTCTGTAGGACAACTACATTCTGGGTCAACGAGCATACACTGAAGCCCATACATGTTTTCTGTCATCCCTGGGGAGACCAGGCTGATCCTAAAGGGACAAAGTGTCAGGTTACCTCTACATCTATTGCTGTGCATTTTATCTGGGGAGCGGTGGGTATGGCGGGCACCACTAACATAGAAGTATGTTCCCTGTCATAGGCACTTCTGCTACACCAGAAATATCATAAATTGAGTCCCAATTCTCTGCAAATCTTTGTGTGTGTAATTCACTATGAAAATGGAGGTAACTCAGTAGAGGACACCATTAAAACAATAGATTCAAAGCTTTTTCCTGAGGCATCAAAGGAATAAAACACAGATCGCAATATAGAAGGAAAAGTAGAAATTAATTTAACCTGCTGGTTTCAGAAATGTGATCCACTTCAAACCTCATTTGTATTACTGCCCTTGGAAAAAAAAGATAGTCAAACCGTCAGAGTATAAAAGCATAGTCACAGAAATCTGTTGTTACTCACCTCTCCTAGACCCAGAGCCGGCCTCTGTATCCTCCCCTTGCTACCACGGGATCACTTACTCTTTTGTGTGTTAAGTTACCTTGCTCGGCATGCTCTAGTGAGGTAACGTTCTCAGGCCAAATATGCCAGCTCAGGTGGCAGCACGCTGCCCAAGTATGCAGGTAATTGGCACCCACGCTGCTACTGTGAATTGAAATGCCTCTCATTCAATGTTAAATATCCAAGCAAACCCAGTTTTGCTACATCACTGGATAACTCTGTTTTATCTCTGTCCAGATCGGCCTTGGACCTTGTAACAAACCTAGCTTTGCAGCATTACAGCAGAAAAAATCTTACCAGCTTTATCACTAAGTTAGCGCAGACCTACCACTGATAGCTCTGCAACGCACTCTGTGACAAACTCATCTCTGCTATTTTGTTGTATAACTCACATCTGCTACATCACTATTAACTGTGTTGCACTGCTGGCAGCCCTACCTGTACTTTGTGATAAACTCAGCTCAGCTATAGCACCGAGTAAACTCACCAAGAAAGCAGAGCTTAGCTGCATAACACTATAGCAAAGTCAACTCTGCTCTACCCCCAATAGCTCCACATTGGACTCTATGGCAAACTCAGCTCTGCTAGATGACTACGTTGTTTCTGTCATACAGTTGTGCAACTGACCTCTACTATAGTGCCAAATGCACTAGGCCATATGGCTGCCAACTCTCCATTGCACTCTGTGGCAAACTTAGCACCGATAAATAACTGAGTCGACCCTGCCATATTTTTGTGCAACTCATCTCTGCTTCACTAATTCCTCTGCTTCTGTATGGATTACAATTTTGTTACCCTTGTTTCCCTAATCTCTAATATGTTTAATCAAATCCCATGATCTTTGTTCACTCTTCCTAATGATATTCTTTCTGCCACAACACCTGCCATTGTCCCATGTGGATGTATCTTCTCCACCAACATCACCTGTCTGTGCTGCATCACAAGTGCTCATCCCAGACCAAGAATTTGAGGCTCCACCTCGCCAGGTGAGATGTAACATCTGTGACCCTGATGGTCAGCACAAAAATGGATTATAGTACAATGATTTCATATGGTCAGCATCATTCCTTGTTTTGCTTCATACAATGGTCAGTTATTTGTAAAAATAAAACAAATACTGAAACTGGAAAACCCCTTTAATTAAAAAAAAAATGCTAAATGCGATTAGCATGCAATGCTTTTCCTTTTTCCATTGCAAAGAGTTGCAGAAATATGTTAGTAATTATTGTATACTTGATTCCTAGCTGTTCTCTACCCCAGGGAACATCGGAAGGTTCAGATAAAAGATGTTGACTGCTGCAAATTCAGGTTGACCTTTGTTTCTGTGTAATGTTATTGATTATGTGTGTAACGTCACATTAAACATGTCCTTTGGCGTATAATTTTATGAATCAATGGTTTCTAGAAATTGATAGCATTCAAGCTGCGAATGCTTCTCCAGACAGACAATCTATACAATTCTCATTTCTAAACTGAGGTCATTATTCGTATGTTTCCAGGAAGATGTGTCTCTAAGATCCAGAATACGGAGGGAGAATTTTGTAAGCATCAATTTTAATATTTGCTCTGACCAGTGTTGTAAAATGGACAAGGACCATGTATGAGTATATCGGACAGCCTGAGATATGGAAAATAAATTAATGGATTGAAACTTACGGGAAGATGTTCGTCATAGCCACCATATGACTTCCTATGTCAACTCGATGCATTCTTCAAGGAGAAACTTTACCCCCTGCCATCATTTTCTTCACCAACAAGGGGCAAGAATCCTGAAACAGATGACAGCAGATGGATAGCTGTCCTTTTGGAGAAGTCTCTACTCTAAGTACTGTGGCAAAGCCAGTTGTAGGTCAACATTGGCTTATCGGGTGGCTGTCTCTAAAGCACTAAAGAGACAGCTGAATTCCTTTTAGAAGAGGGTTGTTTGCATGATGTTTTTCTTAGAGAGCTCTACCAGTCTTGAAATTCTCCCTATTCCAGCTCGGAACCATCCTAAAAGAGAAACATAAACCAGTAGACCTCCACCAAAAGGCCCCTCACTCAGCCAACCAGTATCCTCCTCTATATTCACAAAGGGACAGCTTTTTTAAACCACTGTCTTTTTGGGGGTCTTTCCTTTGAAGGTAGGGTTGCACGACTGTTTTCTCCATACCCGAGAAAAACAGTTGCATTAATCTGATCAGAATGGTGTGAGTTTTTCTCAGATATGAAGAAACAAAAAATGTTTCTCCACGATTTCTATTCTGGTGAGTCTGTAAAAATCAGACTGCACTTTGAGATCATCGGAGTGAGGTACCATTTTTTACATGGACCTATAGACTTCCATTGCTAATTTTTATCTGGATCAAAATTGGACATGTCTCAGATTTTTTTCTGCAAACCACTCGGTCCAAGGGAAAGATCAGACACGTGCACAGCCCCATAGACTATCACAGGTGCGAGTAAGGTTTGTAGAAACCATGCATTGCACTCATTCGAGAAAATCGGTTATGTGCACGAGCCCTTAGAAGGAATCTCTATCACAAGTCATGTGCCAAAGCTTATTATAGCATCAACATTGATTTATAGGACAGCCACATCCTATGGGTAACACTAAAGAGAAAGCTTTATTACTTTTAGGGTATGTTCACACTGTGTTTTATTCCAGCTGCCAAAAATATTTGTTTTATAGGAAAATATATGTCAGGAATTGCTACTAAAGCATCTATTGAGAGTCTTCCTAGTGGACAACTCTAAAAGAAAGGACGTGTTACTTCTTTTAAGCGCAACACAATAGTCGTCAACACACTAGCGGTGAGCTGATCTTTGGAACGTTCTCCTAACCACTTGGTGTCTTTCAAAGCCTGAAGCTTTTAAAGGGCATTTGTCTGTAGGATCAACCCTTCTAAATAATCTATATGGACTTGTAAGTCATAAAAAGTGGAATAAAATGATATCTTGATATCTGCGATCCGATGTTTTGTTCCAGAGAAATCCACGTTTTTCTTATATGCAAATGAGCTGAAAATATCTCAGACAGAATCTGGCACAAATCTTTTCAACTCATTTACACATAAGAGAAAACATGGATTTCTCTGGAATAAAACATCAGATCACAGATATCAAGGTATCATTGTATTCAGCTTTCTATGACCTTCTCGTTCACAAAGACGACGTAGAACAGTTGGTCCTACTGATAAATGTCCTTTAAAACACATTCAGAAGCCTGAACACATCAGCAGCAATTTTCTAATGCAAACTAATAGGATCTCCATTTTGATCGTTTTGTTAGAATTTAAAAAAATGGCAAACAAGCAGTGTGAACATATTCTTAGAAGGAGGAATAATGGAAAAAAATGCTTTTAAAATATAGAAAAATGCAAAAAAAAATTTGTATTGCTACATCCACCCATGTCTTGTCTATGGAAAATATAAAAGGAATTAACCATACGGTAAACCGCATAAAGAAACAAACATCGAAACTCTAGATCTGCAGTGTTTTTAGTCGCTGGACCGTGCCTCAAATATGTAATTAAAAAAAATCACAATGGCATCAATTAAAACAATTTATCCACATTTGAAAAAATAAACTCTTACATGAATCCATGTTTGGAAAGTTTAAAAAATTACGGGTCGACAGAAATCACATTGTTATTAGCAACCAAAATACAAAACTGTACAAAGTTGGTATCGTCATAATTGTACTGATCTGATGAATCATTTTGCAAGGTCACTTCTGCTGCACAATGAACGCAGCAAAAAAACAAAATCAAAGTAAAACAATGGCAAAATTGTATTCTCTTCATTTCACCCCTCTTAAATTCATTCATTCATCTTTTTATCTGTACATTATAAAGGTAAAGTGAATAGCGTCATTCCAAACTAAAACTTGTCCCACAAACAAAATATAAAATAAATAAAATTATGGTTGTTGGAAGAAAGGGAGGAGAAAAATGTTAAAAAAAAATGAAAAATGGCTTTGTCATGAGTGGTTTATATAAGTCACTGCTAGATAGCATATGGCCTGCGTTGTCAAGATACATATCATGCAATGGAAACCATTGGGAAATTTTATTTCTTTTGAAAATTGTATTTCTTTTTCGGTTTCATTTTAATTTTTTATTTCAGTTGTTTTAATTTAAAAAAAAATTATAATATATATATATATATATATATATATATATATATATATATATATATATATATACATACATATATATTAGCTAAAGAGCCCGGCACTGCCCGTGCATAGTAACTAACTACAGTTAGTGATAAATTATAATGATTATATCTATATATATATAAAGCTGAGTGTATAGCCCCGCCCACTCCGCATAGCCACATTCACTATAATATCCCACATCATCCCGTCAGCAAGAGCTACCAAACTACTACCCCTAATATCCCATATTGTCCCGTCAGCCAGAGCCACCGGACTACTAATATCCTACATCATCCCGTCAGCAAGAGCTACCGAACTACTACCCCTAATATCCCACATCATCCCATCAGCCAGAGCCACCGGACAACTACCACTAATATCCCACATCATCCCATCAGCCAGAGCCACCGGACAACTACCACTAATATCCCACATCATCCCATCACAGCCGTCGGACTACTTCCCCTGATATCCCACATCATCCAGTCAGCCAGAGCCACCGGACAACTACCACTAATATCCCACATCATCCCGTCACAGCCGCTGGACTACTACCCCTAATATCCCACATCATCCCGTCAGCCAGAGCCACCTGACTAATACCTCTAATATCCCACATCATCCCATCAGCCAGAGCCACCGGACTACTACCCCTAATATCCCACATCATCCCGTCAGCCAGAGCCACCGGAATACTCCCCCTAATATCCCACATCATCCCATCAGCCTGGGGTCAGAACCAGAGTGCTGAGTGGAACGGTCCTAACTTCCATACCTGGGATCCCTTTAAGAGAGGCCTGGGGTGAGAATCAGCACTGAGGGATTTACCCTAACTTCCATACCAGAGATCCCTTTAAGAGAGGCCTGGGGTCAGTACCAAAGTGCAGAGTGGATTTGCCCTGACTTCCATACCGGGGATCCCTTTAAGAGAGCCTGGGATCAGAACCAGAGCGCTGAGTGGATTTGCCCTGACTTGCATACAGGAGATCCCTTTAAGAGAGCCTGGGGTCAGTACCAGAGCATTTGAAGGCAATTGCCCTAACTTCCATACCGGGAATAAAGGATATGTATGATGGGTATATGGGCACGGGACTATGGGATGGAGGATATGTATGATGGGTATATGGGCATGGGACTATGGGATGGAGAATATGTGTGATAGGTATATGGGCATGGGGCTATGGGATGGAGAATATGTGTGATGGGTATATGGGCACTCGACTATGGGATGGCGAATATGTATGATGGGTATATGAGCATGGGACTATGGGATGGAGAATATGTATGATGGGTATATGGGCATGGGACTATGGGATGGAGGATGTGTGATGGGTATTATTATTATTATTTATTGTTATAGCGCCATTTATTCCATGGCGCTTTACATGTAGGGAGGGGTATACATAAAAACAAGTACAATAATGTTGAACAATACAAGTCATAACTGGTACAGGAGGAGAGAGGACCCTGCCCGCGAAGGCTCGCAATCTACAAGGGATGGGTGAGGATACAGTAGGCGAGGGTAGAGCTGGTCATGCAGCGGTTTGGTCGATCGGTGGTTACTGCAGGTTATAGGCTTGTCGGAAGAGGTGGGTCTTCAGGCTCTTTTTGAAGGTTGCGATGGTAGGTGAGAGTCTGATATGTTGTGGTAGAGAGTTCCAGAGTAGGGGTGATGCACGAGAGAAATCTTGTATGCGATTGTGGGAAGAGGAGATAAGAGGGGAGTAGAGAAGGAGATCTTGTGAGGATCGGTGGTTGCGTGCAGGGAAGTACCGGGAGACAAGGTCACAGATGTATGGAGGAGACAGGTTGTGGATGGCTTTGTATGTCATGGTTAGGGTTTTGTACTGGAGTCTCTGGGCAATGGGGAGCCAGTGAAGGGATTGACAGTGGGGAGAAGCTGGGGAATAGCGGGGGGACAGGTGTATTAGTCGGGCAGCGGAGTTTAGAATAGATTGGAGGGGTGCGAGAGAGTTCGAGGGGAGGCCACTGAGCAGGAGGTTGCATTAGTCAAGGCGAGAGATAATGAGGGCATGGACTAGGGTTTTTGCAGATTCTTGGTTGAGGAATGAACAGATTCGTGAAATATTTTTGAGTTGAAGTCGGCAGGAAGTGGAAAGGGCTTGGATATGTGGTTTGAAGGAGAGATCAGCATCACGGATTAACCCGAGGCAGCGAGCTTGTGGGACTGGGGAGAGTGGGCAGCCATTTACTGTAATGGATAGGTTCGTTGGGGTGGTCACGTGAGATGGGGGAAAGATGATGAATTCTGTTTTGTCCATGTTAAGTTTCAGAAATCTGGTAGAGAAGAAGGATGAAATAGTGGACAGACATTAAGGGATTCTGGTTAGCAGGGAGGTGATATCTGGTCCGGAGATGTAGATCTGTGTGTCATCAGCATAGAGATGATACTGAAAGCCATGAGATTCTATAAGCTGTCCCATATGGGTATATGGACACTTGACTATGGGATGGAGGATATGTATGATGGGTATATGGGCACGGGCCTATGAGATGGTGGATATTGTGTGATGGGTATATGGGCACGGGCGTATTGGATCGTGGATATGTATGATGGGTATATGGGCACGGGACTATGGGATGGAGGATAATTATAATTTGCTATAACTAACCACAGTTAGTTACTATGCCCGGGCTCTTCAGCTAGTATATATATATATATATATATATATATATATATATATATATATAATTTCTGCTTAGGAATACTGTATATGGAGGAATATTTTCCTATCCATTATACATAAGGGCATGTAAAGCTTGTGTACGCTAATTATTTAATCTGTGAGCGTGGACTATAAACATTCATCGCACAATAAACCCTAATAACATACAATTATGTGCACAATACAGAACAGTATTCACTTAATGAATAACTACCCTGAGTGCTCATGACGTGGCCATCAGTTGGAAGTTGCACATTGTCATATATTGTGTCTCCAGCACAATCATTATTCAGTTATTATGTTAAACCATAACATTTCTTGCCTAAAATGGATGAGTGTCATACTTAAAGGGGTAGTAGGGTACTTTAATATTGATTACTACCTATCCTTAAGAATGGCCATCAATTCTAGATCGGTGGGGGTTGCCATCAAAAAGCTGTTCCCGATGTCATTGACATCCGGATGTACTCAGTTGCGGAACGGTACAGCACAGTTCTGTCAACTGCATAGTGGCTGCAAGTGGCAACTGCAAGTGGATGCAACTGCAACTGCAAGTGGCTGCATCAGGGTACTACAGATCCACCCCTCTTCATTGTAATAGCAGTGTATGTGCAGTACCCAGCCATGACCACTTTGCATTTGACAGAGCTGTGCAGCTCCACAGCTGATCACAACCTGCCGCCACGGGAACAACTGATCAGTGGGGGTGCTAAGTGTTGCACCCTCACCTACAGTTGAAACCAGTTTACACACACTATGCAAAAAGACACATCTGTATGTTTTTCTTAATATCTGACATGAAATCAGAATAAACCTTTCCCGTTTTAGGTCAAATAGGATTACCATAATTAGTTATAATTGCCAAATGCCAGAATAATGAGAGAGAGAGAGAGAGAGAGAGAGAGAATGATTTAAGGCATTTTTATTGCTTACTGCAAAGACAAAAGTTTACATACATTTTATTAGTATTTGGTACCATTGCCCGCAAACTGAATAAAGTGGATCAAACGTTTGGGATATCCTTCCACCAATTTCTCACAATAGTTGGTCGGAATTTGGGCCCATTCCTCCTGACAAACTGGTGTAACTGATCCAGGTTTGTAGGTCACCTTGCTCGCACTGGCCTTTTCAGCTTTGCTCATATATTTTCAATAGGATTGAGATCAGGGCTTTGTGATGGCCACTCCAAAATAATGACTGTTATCCTTAAGTCACTTTGTTACCATTTTAGCAGTATGTTTCAGGTCATTGTCCATTTGGAAGACCCATTTCCTGGCTGTTGTCTTGAGATGTTGCTTCAGTATTGCCACATAATCTTCTTTTCTCATGATGCCATCTATTTTGTGAAGTACACCAGTCCCTCCTGCAGCAAAACAACCCCACAAACTGATGCTGCCACCTCCATGTTTCACAGCTGGGATGGTGTTCTTAAGCTTATCCCTTTTTCCTCCAAATGTAATGATGGTCATTATGCCCAAAAAGTTAAATTTCAGTTTTATCAGACCACAGGACATGTCTCCATAAATTATGGTCTTTGCTCCTATGTGCATTTACAAACATTAAGTGGGCAGCACAGTGGCTCAGTGGTTAGCGCTGCAGCCTTGCAGCACTGGGGTCCTGGGTTCGACCCACCACCAAGGACAACATCTGCAAGGAGTTTGTATGTTCTCCCTGTGTTTGCGTGGGTTTCCTCCGGGTACTCCGGTTTCCTCCCACACTCCAAAGACATACTGATAGGGAATTTAGATTGTGAGCCCCATCGGGGACAGCGATGATAATGTGTGCAAACTGTAAAGCGCTGCGGAATATGTTAGCGCTATATAAAAATAAAGATTATTATTATTAATCTGGCTTTTGTTTCTTTTGGAGTAATGGCTTCTTCCTGGCGAAGTGGCCTTTCAGCTCATGTTGGTACAATACTTGTTTCACTGTGGATATTGAAACAATCTTACCAGCTTCCGCCATCATCTTCACAAGGTCTTTTGCATTTGTCCTTGGGTTGAAATGCACATGTCAGACCAAAACACATTCATCTCTGGGACACAGAACCCATCTCCTTCCTGAGCGATATGATGGCTGGACATTCTAATCTTGTTTGTACTTGCGTATAATTGTTTGTACAGATGAACGAGACACCATCAGATATCTTGAAATTGTACCCAAGGATGAGCCAGACTTGTGCAAGTCCACAATTCTCTTTCTGATATATTGCCTGATAACTTGATTCTACACAAAGAAGCAGTGTGTTCAGGTGCGCATTAAAACACATCCACAGGTGTGTTTCTAATTAACTCAGATGTTACCAAACACATGACATCATCATATGGGCATACCAGAATTGTTTAAAGGCATAATAATAATAATAATAATAATATCTTAAAAATGCCTTAAAACATTCACTCTCTCTCATTACTATGGCATTTGGCAAATATTAATTATGGTAATCCTAAATGACCTAAAACGGGAAAGGTTTATTCTTATTTTTTTGTCAGATTTTAAGAAAAACATGCAGATGTGTCTTTTTATATAGTGTATGTAAACATACAGGCTCTCCATGCATGCGTTGTAACTGTCAGACACCCGCCACACATGCAGCTGCGGCGCTGAACAGCTGATTATCGGGAGCGCTCCAGGTATCCTTGTTCCCAGTGCAGCTATTTGGTAAGTGCTATAGCTATTCGGATAAGGAGTCATCTAAAGCTACTTGCTCATCCTTACTCCATACCCATTAGACTAAAGGCTGTCGAACCTGACAATATTGTCAGGATCAGCTGACGTTGTAATGTTTATGGGGGATCCTGACTCCCGTAACAGATGATCTTGGGGGGGAGAAGGAAAGATTGGCAGGTTGGAATGCCAAAGTACCCCTGGCAGCAACTCTCCCATAGAGAAGAAAGGAGAGATCGAACAAGTGCATAGGGGAGCTAGCTATCAGCTGACAGCTAACAAATGTGTATGGAGCCCCAAAACCGTAAACTTCTACCAGTTCCATCAGCAAAAAACATGAAATAAGACTTTGTCTCGGCCCTATAACAGGATCATCAGCTGATGGATTGAAGTCTTGGGACAACTTTAAGTGCTGGTATCACTCATTTGTTCTAGAAATCCCTGATAGTCGATGTTCCTTCATGTTATCTTTAGGCAGAAATCTACAACATGTTAGAAAAAAATGTCTGAGATGTTAATAAACTTAAAAGTTTTCTCTTATATCACATTGCCTTAATGATCCTTTGTTCACCCAACTCAAACTATCAATAGTTTAATTTACAGGGGTTGTTCGGTTCGGAAATCACAATTTTTAATACCATATTAAGACATTTTGACATAGTAGATAGGAGTCCTGGATGTAAGACTCTCGCCTATAAGTCAGCGTAGAGAGTGGCTACAAAAAGACCTTCACTATGGAGGATTTAGATTGATTTTAGTAAGAAGGGTGTAATGCTTCCTCTCACCTGTGGTAGTGCTATAATTGAATACTTAATGACATAGCTTGCTCTGAATGAAGCAGAGTCTGAGTATGTCTTCCTCTGCTCCACACATTGTCTATAGGACTGCTGGAGCATCACCTTATGATCCAGGTCATCAAATGTATGTCATATATTCGTCCTTTTTTACGGACTCCTTAAAGAGAATGTGTCATCTGAAACTGACATGTTAAAATAAGGTTTTAAATATGTATTTAATTTTTTGCATCGTTGAAATCACAACCTGTATTAAATAATACAAAAAATCCGCAATTATCGCAATGACCACTGGAGTTATTTTAGACTAACTGCCTGTTTCTGGAAATTCACATGTACATTAGCAGCAATGAACAGACCTAGGCCTTTTATACTGAAGCATCTAATGAGCGTGGGCAGAGATCAATGAATAGTGAGAAGAAAAGGGAGAGCTGCGATATTGTCTATTGTGAAGGGTGGATCTAGTGTTAGCAGCTGTGTATAGGAATGTTCCATGTCATTGTAATCTTACCTGTGATGATGAGTCTCCTGAAAAAAATTCTGAAAAGAACAAAAACTATGAGTCTAAAAAAACCCAAGTGTAAAAATTAAAACATTGCCATTTTTTTATAATTATGCGTTTATTTCTAAAACCTAATTTAAATAATAGGTCATTTTTGATAAAACATTTTCTTTAAAAATTTTCCACTATTCTGGCAATAGCGAGATGGATTTCAAGTCAGGAGCAGGAAGCTAGACTAACAGCATTAAGTGAAATCTGAGGATGAAAAATCCCACACGTCGACCTGCACTATTAAGTAAAATAATGTCCAGAGAATATGGAGATCACAGAGGGCCTGCAGAAGAAATCATGTTTCATCTCTGGACAACATTAGCCTAATTATGTTCTGAAGTCAGAGAAAGTAGGTTATACATCCCACAGGTGTCGTTCACTTACAAACTTCTCATTACATCTGAGAATCGCGGAATGAAAAGACAACTTCAGGTCAAAATCCGAACATCGCTCACTTCACATTGACCAGTGGTCAGTGCATTGTTAAAGGAGGAAAGTGCTTTGGTTGTGCTCTCACAAAGCTTCATTGCTACCAATCACAATAAATAATGTTACAAGGAGGAAAACATAGAGTAGATCACACAATGGAGAACCAAAAGCACAACAATCAGAAGTGTACTCGTGTAATATAGTTGGAAAAAACTCCATGAGATGATAAAAACAAGAAGACATCCATCCACATTATGAAGGTTAAGCTAGGTGACATATATTGTCCCAATTCTCTGGTTAAGAATAGCATCAGGTAGAGATGATCAAAAAAATTTGCAGGTCTTTCTTCCAGCAGTCACGTTGATAGTCCGATCTGAGCCTGGTAAAAGTCTCTTATCTACCAAAATCCTTGGCACCTCTTCTAATTTGCAGGCCTGGCACAACATCATTGTTGTGTAGTGACGAATGTATGACGTTGCACTGTGCCTACTAATCAGAAGAGGCCCCAGGGTTATTGGATGGTAGGAGGAGGTTCGCAGGGCACTCATCATTGGCCATTGACTACCAAAGTCTTGCAAATATTATTGATCATATCAAATGGCAGGCTTAAAGTGTAATTACCATCTGTAAACTACATAGCATATCCACAGGAAAGGTCATAAATGTCTATATCTATCTTGAAAACATGGTCCATCATGAGTAGAGTTGAGCAAATTTTCTAAATTCGGCTCTGATTACATTCGGTGGCAAATATTGTTTTTGCAATATTCGCCAAACACAGCTGAACGTCATTGGAGTCATTGGGAGTAGAAATGAATGAATATGTTCGGAACCGATCATCAAACATAAATTCGGCACCAAAAGGGAAGCAATATGGCACGAATATGGCAAATTCATATTTGGCTACCGAATTTGAACATATTCTCTCAACTCTAATCCCGAGTAGTCTGGAATATTTGATATTCGACTAACTCTTTAATATTACAGCCATCAGACCTATATGTGGTGAAGAATAGGCAGGCATTTTACACATGTTCTGCTTGTGTTGTATTGAGTTTAATGAATTTTTGGTTTGGATATTTAAGCATTGAAATATCCTCTTCAGAGAAGAAGACTAGAACTCTAGCGTCACCTATTTGGAGTAGCAATCTTAAAAGTCAATAGTGACCCTTTAATGAGCCTTGTTCCATGACTCGGAATAGAGAGCCAAACCAAATACTCCATTAGCAGGCATGTGTTTCAGGGGTTTTGCCCTTCATCAGTGCAAAACAGGAGATCTGATTTGGCATTGGAGTTCTAGCCCTCACCCTCTCTGGAGAGGATATTTGCATGTTTAAGTCCCCAGAGGAGCTTTGCATGACTTACAAGTCCTCCTTATGCCAACGTGACACTCTCCAACTGGTTTGGATATTAAAAGAAACCTTAGACTGATAAACATATTTTCTTTGGCTGGACTACAAATTGCAAAGAATGGAAAGAAGCATGAACTAAAAATTGAGGAATGGATTTCCAATGTGAATAGTGTCTTAACGTGAACCCCATCGATGAACTGAAAAATGACTACACATTTATCATCTATCCACCCTACTTGGTGTCCTCCATTTGCCTCCTATTGCATCCTCTGCTCAGAACATTCTGTCCGTCCTGCTACCAAGATGGCAGCCACGTTGGCAAGAAAAGTGCAGTGTCAAGTCTAAACCAAACCTTTTCTATGCAGTGGTATAGGAAAGGCAGGGAAGAATGGTTTAGACATCCCACTGCACTCCAAAGAGACTATGGCTGCCATCATGGAAGAAGGAGGAAAGGACCGCAGATCTGGTGACTATACATGGAATGGTGTATATGGTGTATATCGCTACAACACATTTAGTATGTATAGTTATTTTCCAGTCCCAAGGGTGATTTCACTTTAAATTATGAGAAATTAAAATATATTTAAGGACAAAACTTGGTTGGGACCTGGTGGGGTTAATAGTGAGATCAGAATTCTACTGATTGCCAAGTTTTTGTTGCAAGACTTTTTCATTCTGTAATAATGTTTCAGCTAATCAGTGATTAATGATTAAAAAGGTTTTTAATACAAATCATCTAAAATTTCTTTGACTGTGTTATAATTCTTATAATCAAGCACTTTAGCAGCCGCAAAAAATTAGACATTATTTCTGATATAATAATTATAAGTCCTTATTCTCAATGACAGAGTGAAGGCTTCTCATTAAATATCATTTACCCATAACTGTACACCAGAGGTTCTTGTATAGATGCTGTTATTTCTTCTGCTACCACCAAATTTGCTATATGCCGCTTCCTGTTTTCTAAAGATGATGTAACGCCAAATCCAGATTTCGAAGGGACTGCCCCTTGTCAGCACTCTTCATGTTTGGCCTTGTTAAAATAAAGGCAATTATACTCACATGCCGTGGCTGCATCGTTCCATCAGTGTCATCACCAGACATGTTCCTAGTGCTCAAGTGATGCTTTTACAGTGATAGTCTAAGAGCACAGTCAGATGGCCAGATAAATTGGACAGAAATTATAAGTGTGATCATAGCCTTCCACTGGTTTACATAATTAAAAAAATAACTAATTGGTAATTTTCTGATGATAGCTTCCATTTAAGCAAGGATGTCCATCCTGTGGGCTGAATATGTAGGCGCTGCTTGTAACATGCACGCTGCTTCATTGGCACAGTATGTAACCTCTCCTGTGCTTTTTCCCTAAGTCTTAGGGCCCCGTCACACATAGCAATCTCGCTAGCGAGATCGCTGCTGAGTCACAACTTTTGTGACACAACAGCGATCTCACCAGCGAGATCGCTGTGTGTGACAGCGATCAGCGAGTGGCCCCCTTGCCGGTATCGCTGAGCGCTGCAAGAAACCTCTGGACATTTTTTTCGTCGCTGATCTCCCGCTGGCCAGCACGCATCGCTGTGTGTGACAGGTGGGAGATCAGCGATCAGGTGTAAAATAATAAAAAAAATAAAAAATATTGTTATTCTCACCTTCCGGCGTCCCACGCAGTCTTTCCACCTCTCTCCACGCTCCCGGTCCCAGTAATCCTTTGCAAGAATGACTGCGAGACTTCGCGATCCCACGAGAACAGACGTCATCGCGGTAATTCTCACAAAGGCTTACTGGGACCGGAGCGTGGAGAGAGGCGGGAATGCTGCGCGGGACGCCGGAAGGTGAGAATAACAATATTTTTTATTTTAATTCTATTTTTGACATGAATATTTCATCAGCGCTAACGAACACAGCGATGCCGCGCGCGTGGCGTCACTTTGCTGATCGCTGGTGAAGCTGTCTGTTTGACAGCTCACCAGCGATCACATAGCGATTCACCAGCGATCCTGACACGTTGATATCGTTGTCGGGATCGCTGGTAAGTCGCTATGTGTGACTCCAGCTTTAAGCCCCCATCTCACATAACGAGATCGCTAATGCTTCACCGATTTTGTGATGCCACAGCGATCTCGCCTGCGATCTCGCTACATGTGACACGCAGCAATGACCGGCCTCCCTGCTGGATATCGCTGATCGTGCAGGAATGTCCTGGGCCATTTTTTCGTCATTGGCGTCCCGCTGGCCAGCGCGCATCGCTGTGTTTGATCACTGGATCGTTGCTGCTTCGCTGAAGAGATCTGCCTGTGGCAGCTTACTAGCGATCATTTAGCGACGCACCAGCGATCCCTACCAGGTCGCATCGTTGTCGGGATCGCTGGTGCGTCGCTAAGTGAAACGGGACCCTTAGGCCATGTCTGCCGCCCAAGTATCCTGCTAACAATTTGGAGTGATCAATCTAATGATCACTTCTTATAGATGTAAACAGGTTGCATCTTAGTACATGACGACTGGGCAGAGGACATACCGGACCCAGAACTGTTGCCTACCAATGTCAATTCCTAGTGTTAGGATTGTAGGATTCTTCTCTTCTAAACAAAACAAGATATAGGTGGTGTACATGGGGAGGGAAAAAAGAAAGGAATATTGTACTGATGGCAATTTAAAGTCAGGGCAAAATGTCAGCGCCTTTCGAACATTTACCAATATTCAGAAGGGGATGCTGGTATTTTATTATTTAGCATAGGGAAACAAGTGCAAAAGTAGAGGAAGGTAAAGAAATTCCAAGTTCTGACAGCCTTCTCTTCTATAAATATATGTTGAAAATCATTGACTTCAGCTTGCCCCCAGATGTAGAAGTGATTTACAGGCCCGGAGTGCACCAAGGAATAATATAAAAATTAAAAAAATAAAAAAGATCTCCTTCTGTTTATATACAAATCTATTTACGCTGCAATAGTCATTGTCGGGGTCTGGAAGATCCAGGAGCCATCATTTTAGCAGCCAGAAAGGAAGTGAGAAGAGAATGCCATCTGTTACTGCTCAATTCCAAGATTGTAAATGCCTAGATTTTTATATTTCCACATAACACATACAATATGAATATCATGATGTAGACTGCGTACTGGAATACTCCTATTCATTATCGCGCACAGCCTCATTCTTCATAGGATTGAGGGTACGGTATTGTGATGCACTATTATGACATATATATAATAGATTTTTTGAGAGACCAAATCTATATAAAACTTGAGCAAAGCTTAAAAGCGAAAGAAATTATCTGAATGTCAGGAAACCATGGAGCTTTTGTTTCCTGTTCTATAAATTCATAAATTTATTCAGTCATCTATGACAGCACCACCTGAGAGAGGGGATCTGCCCTTCAGGAACAGGAAATGCTACAGATACATAAGGGCGGCACCTCTCCCACGCATCAGTTGGTTTCCTGTTCCTGGAGGACAGGATTCCCTACAGATCGTACCATCATGAATGAGGAATCCCCAGGCCGGCTGACCGACTCAGGTAGCGTGGGGGGTCTTCTACCTCGGTCAGTGCGGGGTCCCCTGGAAGCGCCACGGTGGACCTGGGCAGGGCTCCACGACGGTGTGAGGAGCAGGTGGGAGCAGGGTCCGGAGGATGCCCGTTTCCAGGGCCAGCGCCGGCAGGTGAGTAGTGTCTCCCCCCGAACCCCGAATCCTGGTCCTCCTGGTGCGGTCGCTCTGTGGTCCGGGTCATCGTCTGGGGCCAGCTGTTGTGGCGTGCATGGAGCGGCCAGGTCGGACGGCGCAGTGCCGCTGTCATCCTGCGCATCCCCACGCGTTCGCTGAAGCGCCGGAAGTGACGCGGTCGGGGGGCGGGGCCTGCGGTGCCAGACCAGAAGTCGGATGCTGGCCGGCTTTGCTCTTTTGTGCTTCACCTGGTCATGGCGGCGCGGGTCCCAGCATGACGGCAGGGGCGAGGCACAGGGGGGAGACCATGGACACCTCGAAGAGGGGGAGGGGGGAAACGGAGCCCCTGGCCACAACGCCTGCTGACCCGGATTTCAGGGGGGAGGTCCATAAAAGGCCACAGGAACGCTGCAGGGCTGCTTTTGGCCAATTAGCAGCAATGGATGAGCCAGAAGCTCCCGTGGCCGCAGACGGTAGGGGATTGGGGGGAAAAAAGAAAAAAGAGCTAGGGGGCGGTAGTCCCTAATTACCATACATACTTCCTTACACTTTCCCCACTTCTGCAGGTGGCGGAAGAATCCCCTGACTTCACTACGAGTCTAAGGGAAATTATTAGGACGGAAGTTAAGGCTCTAAAGTCTTTATCTCAAGGGAATCCTCTAAGAAGAAAAAGGGAACAAGTTTTTCAGAGTCGGACTCCTCAGCTGGCCTTAGGGGAGATGAAGACTCCTCAGAGCCCTCTGCTTCTTCCTCTGCGTCCTCTTCAGAGGAGGACTCCAATAGTTTCTGCCTGGGTCTAAAACAGGTGGATAAATTGGTCAAGGCAGTAAGGGCCACCATGGGGGTATCAGACGCAAAACCAGAACGGTCAGCACAAGACCTCATGTTCGGCGGCTTAGACCCCAGGAAACGCAAATCTTTCCCATTAAACGACATGGTCCAGAACCTGATCAATAAGGAATGGAAGAAACCAGAAAAGAAGGGTTCCCTACCTCCGGCCTTTAAGCTACGATATCCCTTTGAGGACCCCTTGGTGATCAGATGGGATAAAACCCCAAAATTGGACGCAGCGGTGGCTAAAGCATCCAAAAAATCTGCTATTCCCTTTGACGACATGGCCTCCTTGAAAGATCCACTGGGCAAAAAAGCAGATTCCTATCTGAAAGGGACATGGGAAATGTCAGCCGGCACCCTAAGGCCAGCAGTAGCAGCTACTTGCACAGCCAGATCTATGATGGTCTGGCTGGACCAGCTTGAGTCACAATTAGAAGACGGAGCCTCGAGAAAGTCCATCCTGAAGACCCTTCCTACAATCCAGAATGCTGCAGCCTTTTTAGCCGATGCTTTGGCAGATCCGGCAAGGATGGCGGCCAAAGCCGCAGGTCTATCAAATGCGGCCCGAAGGGCTATATGGCTGAAGTGCTGGCCCTGAGATATCCAGGCCAGATCCCGTCTTAGCTCCATCCCGTGTGAGGGAGAATATCTCTTCGATCCAGTTCTAGATGAACTTTTGGAAAAAGCCGGGGACGATAAAAAGAAATTCCCTACCCTGCCATCCCCTTCCTATAGGCGTCCCTTCACTAGGAAGAGATTTTTCCGTGCAAGGTCGTCCAGAGATTGAGGCAGATGGGAAGATAAGAGGAAGAAAGGTACCGGGTTTATGTTTGGAGGGGGACGTCTCTCAGGTCTTCCCTGTCAGAACAAGCAGCCTTAGAAACCAAAATCCGTGACCTATGCTGCAAAAAGGTCCTGATAGAGGTACCAGAGGCGGAAAAAGGCAAAGGCTTCTACTCCCCTCTATTCCTGGTCCGTAAGCCGGATGGCTCTTACAGGACCATTATCAATCTGAAAGCACTCAATAAATGCTTGGTCATTCTCTCATTTAAGATGGAAACAATCAATTCCACAATAAAGTAACTGTTTGAAAACTGCTTTATGGTGGTGTTGGATTTAAAGGACGCCTATTACCATATACCCATCCATGCGTCTCATCAGCGTTTCCTTAAAGTGGCGGTTCATTTAGAGGGGTCGGTACAGCATTTCCAATATGTCGCCCTTCCCTTTGGTATTGCAGTCGCCCCCCAAGAATTTACTAAGGTTATAGCGGAGGTAATGGCCCATCTGCGCGAAGCAGATATCCTGGTAATCCCCTACCTGGATTACTTCCTTATTGTAGGCAAAACAGCAGACCATTGTCTGGATCAATTGCAGAAAGCGAAGGCGGCCGTGGAACGGTTAGGGTGGCTGCTAAACATTAAAAAGTCCCGCCTACAGCCCATGAGAATTCAGCAGTTCTTAGGCCTAATCCTAGACTTGCAGAATCAGGAGTGTCGTCTGCCACCCTAAAAATTAATTTGCCTACGTTATCAGGTCTTGAACGCTTCCAATAACCCCACCATGTCTCTCAGGAAAGCAATGTCTCTCCTAGGTTCCCTCTTGTACTGCATACCCGCGGTCCGGTGGGCCCAGTTCCATACAAGGGTTCTACAGGGCGAGGTTTTACTTCATCAAAAAATCCTGGGGGGTTACCTAGAAGGCCAGTTGACTTTGTCCCAACATACTATAAAATCCCTTGGTTGGTGGCAGAAAGCCGATCACAACCAAGATCTACGTCAGGATCTGGTAAAGATTCCTTCAGAATTCAGGGGTAGTAGCTGGGCAGTCCACACCGATAGCACAGATCCTAGAGGTCTTACAAAGAGGGTTGGATATTGGACTCTCCACCAGTACCCTTAAGGTACAAGTGTCAGCCTTAGGGGCCCTTTTTAACTGCAACATCGCCAGTAACTATTAGATCAGTAGATTTATTAAAGCGACAGGCAGCTCGGTTTCTAACCGTTTGTGCAGACACGCACAGTGCTCCTCCTGTTCCTCCTTCCACAAAGGCTGAGGTAGTGGTCCTGCTGCTGGGTTGTTGCCCTCCTACAGCCCCTCCACATCTCCTGGTATACTGGCCTGTCTCCTGGTAGCGCCTCCAGCCTCTGGACATTACGCTGACAGACACAGCAAACCTTCTTGCCACAGCTCGCATTTATGTGCCATCCTGGATGAGCTGCACTACCTGAGCCACTTGTGTGGGTTGTAGAGTCTGTCTCATGCTACCACGAGTGTGAAAGCACAACCAACATTCAAAAGTGACCAAAACATCAGCCAGAAAGCATTGGTAATGAGATGTGGTCTGTGGTCCCCACCTGCAAAACCACTCCTTTATTGAGTGTGTCTTGATATTTGCCAATCATTTCCATCTGTTGTCTATTCCATTTGCACAACAGCATGTGAAATTGATTGTCAATCAGTGTTGCTTCCTAAGTGGACAGTTTGAATTTACAGAAGTTTGATTTACTTGGAATTATATTCTGTTGTTTAAGTGTTCCCTTTATTTTTTTGAGCAGTGTATGTATATATATATATATATATATATATATATATATATATATATATATATATATATATATATATATATAATTTATTTATTTTATTTTTTCCTTTCAATTTTTAAAAACATTTTATTTTTTAATTTTTATTGCATTTGTTAGTCCCCTTTGGAGACTTGAACCTGCAATCAGCCAAACTTTTGCACCATCTACAGAAATACTACAATATTACTGTGTACAGCAAAAACCACAGTCTGCAAAGAACGCTGGCCACAGGCTGACATTCACAGAAGTACAGTCATGAAAGACAAAGGGATTTTCAGTAGATCTCTATGTCATGTCAACCCACTGCTGCCTCACAATTGCATGCCCCCAGGGTCACGCACCGTAATAGGTTAAAAGCAACAGCTCAGTTCCACCCGCGGCTGTTGGAGGCCGATGATTGCAGAATAATACAACCATCATCTGCTGGGAAAGATTCAGGCTCAACTTCTGAGCTTGCATTGAAGACATTTTGCCGACATTAGACATGCCAATACATCCAATGTCGGTAAGAGTAAGAGAGGTTTTGGCTTCGATGAAACTATAGCCAAAAGAATGCTCTACCTAACTAGCACATGAGTATAGCCAATAATGGGCCAAGGTTGTAGTTCCACCCAGGGCCAGAGCCCAAAAGTTCCCTTTTTACCCTGAAAGGAGATCAGTACTAAAAACTGTGCATGAGAATTGGGGGCTCATTACAAATGTTGTATTAGGGTCCAGAATCTTCAATTCATACTTCTATATTGGAAAGTTGGACCTGCGACCAAATTATATTGTAGGGTTAGAAAAACATTGATTTGCTACACAGATAGAAAGACTAAAGATCCTTGATCTGATCAAGTCAAGTAACATTCTTTGGGATTTACTTTATAGAATATTAGTACCTAAAAATGTGTTCTTTTTAAATACCGGTAGAATTCATTCAATGCACAAGATGTTGAGCATGGTTCAAGATGTTCTTGGTTCAAGATCTGTTCTCCTTGAATGCTTTTACATCTATACATCACATTTATACATCAACCATTTCATGGGAAAAAAAACATTTTGACCTTAGCAGAACATGAAAGGTAGTTGTGTGTCAGTACAAAAAGTCTTTGTGAAAAACACAAAAATGATGGCATAAACCCATGAAACTGAAAGTTTTTTTTTCTTTTACAGTAAATGACTGAGAATTGAAAACTGGAAAGATTTTACTCTTCTGATCTCTAAACTTATGGAATAGAAAATCCTCCTTCGAAAATTTTTCTGCTTTCCGCAACTTATGTTCTTAAGTATTAGAAAAGGCTCAAAAGGTCTTCGCTTCATAAGGTGACAACTGTAGTTTTAAAAAGGAGTATGGCTGCAGCCCAAATTCCAGATTTTGCATTGGGGCCCCAAAGCATTTGCAAGTTAGTTGTTCAAAGTCTTCTTCGCTTGTACATGACTTCCAAACAATGGTTTTTATTCAAAAGGTTCAGTAATTTAAAAAAAATATTTTCCAAATGAATAAACAGCTATAACCTTATTTCTGAAGATCCCGGAAAAGAGTTTCAGGCAGGCTACCACGTGTGAACCATTTTGGCAACTTTCTTTGCTTAACCTCCATTTCATTTAAAGGGAACCTGGCAGATGATACATGCTGCCCAATCCACAGAAAGCATGTATCAGGCATAGGCTGAATGATTTTAGCCATATATGTTTCCACTCTGAAATGCTGCAAAGTTTTGGAAAAAAACATATCTTAAAAGCCACCAGGGACTGAGCTGCACAGAAAACTAGTCGGACAGGCGGGTCCTCAGCATCTTCTTTCCACTGGCTGCCAAGGAGTCACAGGTCTATCCTTATACATGTATGCAGGGAGAGATCTGTTAGTTGTCCGACTAGTCTTCTGTGTGGCTTGCTCCCTGGTGACTTTTAAAATATGTTTGTTTGTTTTTTTTAAATTAACAGATATGGAGTTTTTGTTTTTATTTTTTCAAAAGTTATTTCTAGAGGGGTGTTTGACTCTGAAAGGCTGTAGTATTTCAGAAAATGCTACAGCATTCCAGGGTCAAACATCCTTCCAGAAATAATGCAGCCAGTGTCTGGTACTTGCTGCCTGTGGATCAGGCACATGTAATCAGCTGTCAGGTTCCCTTAAAGTAATACAAAAAAAAAAAATACCTTTTTAAATGTAATATTAACTTTACTTTGCAATTAAAAAATAAAATAAAAAGAAATTCCGTATCTGTGAAACTTTGATTTAGTAAATTAATTGCTGTCATTTTGTTCAATTATATCACCTTTATCTTTATTTTTGGCTGTAGGAAGCTCAAATAGTGAAATGTTCACATTTTCCATGAGGCGTTCTTTATTTTTAGATAATACCCTAGTTAAAATGAGATGGGATCCGCCAAAAATCTCTCTTAAAAGACACTCAGATCTAATTTGTGCTTGTTGGCGGCACTGGCGTAGAACCATTCTCCCGCTAGTTCTCAGGTCTATAGTGACGTGACGCCACGTGTTCACACCTAGTCTCTTTCATGATAACATTTTTTGCACATGCAGAAAAAGCCCATCAGTAAGCAGAATGGGTAGGCGACAAACCGTTCCTGCACAATCACCTACATAGGTTCCAGATTTCCAAGCAAACAAGATACAAGGGGTGAAAAAAAAAACTGACATAAAGAGTGCAATAAAAAAAATAGAACAACATTGCAAAAATTATTATTTAGACATCTATCTTTCTTTACCCCACATTAATTTAGTGGAATAAAAAGTTTTTAAACTTAATAATAAATGTAGAGATTAACTTATCTTTTTCAATTAACAAAATTTCATACCGGTGAAATTCTAATTTACTAAATTGGTCAATTAGTTGTATAATTTTGTTTAATTACTCCACCTTTATCATTGGCTTCATGAAGACCAACTAGTGACATGTCCACATTTTATATGGTGGTTCACGCTCTGATATGACTGTATGGACGACGTATTCAGATGTCTGTGCAAATCGGTCCGAGATTGGATCTCAATGCACGGAATGCACGCAGGTCTCCCGACCAGAGCGTGACAGCTTCATAGAAGTATATGCACAAACGTCTGAATGCACCCTATGTAGGACCAAACAGTAGACCTCGTTCAAGATCTTCAAGCAACAGGGCTAAAAATCTCCAATTCGATGTACTAAAGTTGGAAAAAAAAGTGAATCAAAACCTGAATCTAGAATCTTATTTCTGTAGCGTTAAAATGATGTTATATGAAGGGTTTTTGGCAATTCGGCAGGAAGTCACGGAATACCAATGCAATTGAAATCCATTACTGCGGTAATTCCTAAAATAAGCAAACGACGCATGAATGCTCCACAAATTCTGCAGGAAAACAATTAGTCTTCTACTGTTAATGAGCATTTCTTGCTACTCTCTAAAAGCATTATAAAGATCCTCACACAGCATTTGATATGACTTGATAGAATTAAATGGCTGGGTAAGTTAAAATTATACTGAGGATAATTTGATTTTCTTTATAATGGGGAAGGCATGAAGCAATGAGTAATTATAAGGGTGTCTAGTGATTTGCTAATCCCATCATCTGCCAACAAGATAACAAGTCACTGAGTCTGTTCCTTTCTTTTCTGACTTACAGTAAGTATATTACTACATATACTATAGTCATACCTCAGTACCTGATATTTTATAAACTCGCATATAAATAGATCACTATAGATAACCAGGAAAAATGAAAAACACTGATATTTAAAGGAGTTGTCTCAAGTTCTTAATTAGGCAAAAATGCAAAGTGCTTGTAAAAACAAACAACTTTGAAATTTAATTCTTATAAAAAAATCCTCTGTGTTCTCAAGAACAAAGGGATTTTTAATTCTATAGTGAACAGCTCATTGCCTAGGGAACCTTGCCACCCTCCAGTTGCAGAGTGGCCGGTAACCTAGGTAAGAAAGGCATGAACAGGCTTTATGCTTGAGATATGAAAAATAATATTCAAACTAGCTCATGCTGAATCAGGCTGTAGCAATCCACGGTATAGAAGGAACCATTCCCGGCCCAGTGTGGTGAAGCAAACATCGAAGGTAAAAAGTTCTACAGCCGTAATCTGGATAAAAACGTTTTCTCCTGGGCAGCTAGCAGAGGTAACATTGCCTCTGTAGCATGGAAGAAATTGAGAGGGACTGAAGCTGGTTCTAAACAAAGTAGCATTGGTTTTCTTTTTCCTACACATTTCAGACTGTACTCAGTGGATAATGAATAAGAACAGACTTAAAGTCTGAACCACGTAAGAAAAGGAAAACCAATACTATTTTTTTAGATGTACTTGGTGATGTGAATTTTTAACTATTTGTTGGACTAAAGATTTTACTTTTTATCCAAATTACGTCTGGAGGATTTTTTAGCTTTGATCTATGCTTTAGAGCCTGCTCTCAGTACTCTGAAGCTGGCTGCAATGACCGATCCAACCAGATTCAGTCCCTTTGTACTACTGAGGCAACGTTACCTCTGCTAGTAGCCAAGAAGAGCACAGTTTGGACCAGCAGTGCGACAGTGCCACTAACCCGAACTGTCTATCTTTAGGAGTGCACCGCCCCTCAGGAACCAGGAACTTGAGAAAACCCTTTAAAACATTTACAATGTTTCTACTTGAAAATATCTAAAATAATTCATATATAGTAAAGAAACCTACTGATCTCTTATAGACTAACTGATCAGGGTGAAAGGATTGGGTGTATTGAAATTCAATCACCAATCTTTCTGTTTCCATGTAGAATTGCTACATCAGAAGTGTCCATTAGCAGCTTTCTCCCCTTTTCCTATCAAAAACACATGCAAGCTCAGTTGCATGTAAGTAGGAGTTGGAAGAGAAATCCATTGTCCTAATAACAGCTTTCTGATGTACAGGGTGTGCCATTTACAGTATATGGATACACCTAAATAAAATGACCCTCTTCCCATTGAAAAAAATAAAGTTTGATCCAAAATGGCTGACTTTAAATTGGCCACCATGGTCACCACCCATCTTGAAAAGTTTCCCCCCTCCCATATACTAATGTGCCACAAGCAGGAAGTTGATATCACCAACCATTCCCATTTTATTTAGGTGTATCCATATAAATGGCCCACCCTATAGAGAAAATTGCTTTGCGGTACCTAGTTCCAACTCTAGTTTGGTTCTCTGCTCGAGCCAAGGTTGGAACTGTGCAGATTTCTAATTTGAGGTGAATGCTCGGTTAATATTGAGGGAAAAAAATAAACAATGTCTCTTACTTTGAAGGATTCAGCATTTTCAATAAATTAACGGAACAATTAAAAATGGAAAAACTGTAATGATTTATTTCCCTAGTGGTGGTTGCAGCAACCACAAAATCCTTCATTAATGAGATTTATGTAGTGGTGTCTCATTCATGGCACTAAAACTTAAGGAGCCCAAAAAGGCACCAATCAAATGGTCTTGCCTATTATAGAAATACAGAAACACCTAGGTGCCGATTAGATCATGCCCGCTTTCTTGGATAGGGATTAGTGAGAAAGAATTAACTAAATGCGATCAGTTCATCTGGATATGTTTCCTATTAATATGGTTGGGCTGCAATACCAGATGTAGCCCATGGTCAACTGTGGTGCCGTTTCTTGAACAAAAAACAATTTCTAATCCTTGAAAAAACCTCTTTGTTGCATGAGGCCCCTTTAAGTCTTGTAACATGAACTAGGTCATTTTGTAATTCCAATTCTTGTTTTATGTGGCCATAGCATTATATGTTGGCAGCTTCGGTGAAAGGGATAGTCAAACTATTTAATGACTAGTCGAAAAGCAACGATGAATTGTAATGGTGTAAACTGCAAACCTCTTCCAAGCTAATGCCTTTGTCCCAGAGCTTCCAATGTACAGTTAGTATCCTCAGCAAATAGTAATTTATGGCCCATAGCTTGACTGCAGAGACTATTTGATTTTGATACTGGAAATGGGCCATCACCACACAAAGCACAGACCCGGTACTGCCAACATGGGAGTGCGGCTGGTACTATTCAGGGGGCCATGCGGAGGCTGCGGAGAGAAGCAGAGATTGATTCTGTTATCAAATTAACAATAAGAATTTGGCAAAGGGGGCTTACACTGGTAGTAAGGAATCAGACGCCTGCTAGCATTAGGCAGCACAATAGCATCCTAATGCATCCTGGGAATTTTTATTTTCATGTTCATTAGAAAGATTTCAATAACATTGCAGCTGGGCTCTCATATTGCACCATGAGGATCGTAACAGTCCCGAAGAGAGTTTCCCGGTAGAATGGTGCATTCTATTATTTAAGACTATAATCGAAGACATTGTAACACCGAATGTAACCTCGACTCGAATGTAACAGCTGAATGGAGCCTTTCCCAAAGTTTCATATCCATTAACGACAGCCATCATAGTGGGAGAAGATAATGACTACGCGTCAGACTCCCATTAATCACAAGGCTAAACAACTATTCAATCTGGAAGCTGCAGGCGAAACAGAAATCCTAAAAATAAAAAAAAAAGTTAATTCTCTTATGCAAAAATCACCAGTGAATAAAACTCTTTCAAATTCTTTTAATCTCTCAGGTTGTTAAAAATTCTATCTTATCATTTCTT
This sequence comes from Dendrobates tinctorius, assembly GCF_039654945.1. Classification (NCBI taxonomy): domain Eukaryota; kingdom Metazoa; phylum Chordata; class Amphibia; order Anura; family Dendrobatidae; genus Dendrobates; species Dendrobates tinctorius. Next base: position 40,248,751 of record NW_027361825.1, on the reverse strand, counting down.
CAAACTGTTTATGTATCCTGTTTCCTAGAAAATTGGGTCATGTATTAGATAGAACTCTAGTAGAGGACCTGTCATCTCTCCTGATATGTCGGCTTTATTAAATACTTTTATTCTACATAAAATAACATTTTCTTACAGATTGAGAATGCGTTGTGCCCTTGTTATTCCTCAGGTCCATGGGGTGCTACATTTCTCCATGTTAATAAGGTGTCACTACAAATTGAGATATTATCAACTAGTATTGGACAGGAAATATATCTCTTTGACTATAGGAATGCTACCACACAGTAGTCGATTTTAATAAATTTTTAAAGAATGACAAATCATAATTTTGTGAAGAAAATGCACCCAGAATTCTTATTTTATAACAGATTTATTAAAACAAATATGTCAGGAGAAGGACTGACATACTTTTTAGGTCTCGGGTTCCGTAGTTCCAATGTGTTGCCCATGATCAAAAAGATTGGGACATTAACATAACACAAACCAAAAAATAAAGATTTAATAAAAATAAATATGCCTAATTGACAGTACATACCTAGGCCTATTTAAGGACCAGTAAGACACACACCGGTGTCTTGAAATTAAGACTCATAGGCCTGTTTGTTCTCTGTGTTTCTCAATCAGTTTCTGGTCTGCATCTACCTTGTAATCCCGCAAACCCACTGCCTTAATTGCTTTGGATTTTCCCCAGGTCCTTTCTGCACCTGTCCTCTTGTGGTCTCCAGTGATTTATGTCCTTCCTGCTTACTACACCAATTCCGGTGGTCCATGTGCCCACCCAGACCTAAGGCTTTGTGGATCTCTTTCAATAACACAGGATAATAACCAGCACCTTTCAGATCTCATACAGCTATGCCTACTGACTGGTTATGGTTATGTTAGAATTTTATTTATACAGTTATTTGATTTAGGCTGTCGAATTCAAACTTCTCAAACACAGGAAGAAATGTCCAGCAGTAAAAAAATATATATCCAAACCAGGTAATTGACCAAACATCATTTTTATGAGCCTCCTGTCTCCAAAAGAAGCATACCCATAGCCTTAAAAATGTTTGGCTTTTAATGGAAGAAAAGCAAAATTACCAGTCATTTGAATTACTCTTTGAATTCTCTCTCTTGCCAATCAATCAAATGTGCTTTTGTGGTTTAGACAATTTCACCTACATATCTCCCATGAGAGAGGAACCACAAGCATTATTAAAAGTAAATGGGAACCATTTATAATATTTCTACAAATCAACCACGTAAAAGAAGATTTTGTTCATCTGCCCGAATAACCACTTGTCCTTTTGATCTCATTTTCTACATCTTTCTTGTGCGCACTAAACAACTCCACTTCACCAGGGGAGTTAGAATCTTCAACTTATCCATTTCATCTGAAGTTTTTTTTATTTCTGGTCCTAATTCCTAAGAGGAACGCTTCTAACTCAACTCACCCTACCCAACTAATTATTACATTAGCGCAAATGTTTCTTTTCCTAGTACACTCCAGGAGAGCAGGGCTTACTTTTTATCATTAACTAAACCTGACCATACATATTAAATGAAAACGAGCTAACAAATAAATGATCATTGGTCAAATGATTATGGACCATCACCAATTGAACAAACTAGCTAGCAAAAGATTAAGAAAAAAAAACACCTTATATTCAACTCACCATTCACCTATCCAGCTACTCTTCTGTTTGCCATCCACCATCAAATCCTCAAAGCTACCTCTTTTTTTCCTTGATGCAAGCCACATATCCCACCCTGTTCACTCTAGGCTGTGTCTTCTAGCTGGAACCAGACCTTGGAAGTCAATGCACATTACATGTCGTTATGTCATGGACAAGCAAAGCCCAGTGACCTCTGAGACCTACTCACAAACAAAAGTCCAGTCCTAAAGTTAATAGGTCTAAGATGTGAGAGAGGAAAGAAGAGGACAGGATAGCAGGCAGCTCTGTTCACTTCACATCTTCTGGTTCTCAGGGCCAATTCGTTCTGGGAAAGAAGTTTGCAAATTAGCTCTCCTCCAGAAGGAAGAAAACGGTCTTTCTAGTGCCGTCTACAGATAGCTAACCAATAAGCCAACTCATTAAAAAGGGTCCTAACCAGAGATAAATATCGGAAAAACCAAAGACTGCCATGTACGGACTGCATTCTTTTGGGGTGGTGGCATAGAATCAGTTTTCTTCCCTCTAGAGATGAGTTTATTTGACATATTTATGTATTATATTCACATGCAGCTTTTATGCTTAGCCTGAGGAGAAATCCTGAATCAGATTTCCTATGGGCTGAGCCGATTAAGTAACAGGCAAGAATTCAGCTTACCGACAAACAATCTTCACAATTGTGGAAATCAATGGCCAGAATATGCAGCGAGTGTCAGAATATAATGATAATTTCCCACCAAGCTGATTATTAAATAAACATGAAATTGCAAACATAAAATGAGATTTTGCTGCCTGTTAAAAGCAGATGTTATCCAGCGAGTCTTATCAGTCCAGAAATCTAACATTAAACAGCTTTTATTAATTTGATTACTTTTCGCAGCAGCTACGTTTCCGATAGTTATCTAGCTACAAATATCTCAACGCCAGTACAGTGTGAGGCAGGCAAGTGAGATTTTCCACATGTGAAAAATTTGATGAAGATGATTAATAAAATAGAAATGGCTGATGAAACTGGACAGAAGCGAAAAGTCAATCTGACACGATACTTCGTACCTACATTTTAGTAAGCCAACAATTTCCATAGTTCCACTATGAAATTCAAGCCACCTACAGAAGCTATAGACTATGAATTTTTCACGGAGACTTTGTCATGAGAGGAATTTTTGAAGCCAGTTTTGCTTGTGATTCCATTGTCCTTATTTGAGCAAATTTTTGTTGGAAGATGTTTGCTAAATTTGGGGCGCTTTTAGCTATAATAAATCAAGGGAAAGGGGCGAGATGAGAGTCAGCTCACCAGATTTATTGCAACAGAGAAGCCGCAGTAATCCTCGCACGGAGCTGCCCGAATCTAGGCAGCATGTTGGCAGTATTAGGGCTCACACTCACATGTGAGAAACTCGGAAGAGTCTCGCACGTCAATACCTGGCACTGCCGCCTGCACTCAGATCCAAGCGTTCAGCTGCATGTATTTCTATGCAGCTGAACGCTCCGATCGGAGTGCCGCTGTCAGTGCCGGGTATTGACATGTGAGACTCGTCCAAGTTTCTCACATGTGAGTATGAGCACTTAGAAGAAATCTCCAACGATGAACCAAGAAACTTCAGTGTTTATTGCACAACATTAAAAAAATTGCGGTTCCTCCAGTGGTATAAAACCAACGCGTTTCGGCTATGCCTTACTTAATTGACTCTTCGCTGGAGATTTCTTCTCTTACATTTTAAGATATAACACTTCTCTGTAGAGATGGTTTTGCTATTTCTTATGCCAGCCCCTAGTGAAGAGGGAATTGAAAAAAAGCCAAAACATAAATCTGACATAAATGTTTATTTACTATACATTAAGATGGCCATTTTAGGTTTAGAATCTTCCAAAAAGAAGTTTATCTGCTAGGTTTCATATCACACATTTGGCATACTGCCTAGTGGTTTTTACCCTGCCCACTGCCACAACTTGCAGCGATATTTAAGACAGATGCATCAGAAGGAGAGATCTTTTCTAAATGTCTCTTAATCCATAAAAAAATCTGAAAATTATTTCCCCTCCTTGTAAAAGAAAGCTATCTCTCTAGCACCCAGTGGAGGCAACATGAGCCT